>NC_080633.1:21817444-22443692 GCF_027579445.1 Ammospiza nelsoni
CTGAGATTGTCAGGAAGAGCTCGTGTGTTCAGTTTTAAGGCTTTCCCTCTGTTTTGTAACTACATTCAAATACTATTCAAAGCATAATCTCATAGTGATGACAGACACAGCAGAATAAATGTGATGTAGGGATCTCTTCAGAGAGATTCATAGCACATAAAAAGTTTGTATGCTTTAGGATGATGGACGACTTCCCATTTGTTTCTTACTTGCTGAAGTTTTCTTCCTTGCTGAAGTTTTCTTCCTTTGATTGTTAATTCTGTTGTTTGGTTGATTGCCCCTACAAGCAAGCTCCAAAGCTCAGCTATTTTGTTTCTTACTGTGCCTAGGAGTCAGATCTCAAATCTCTATAAATTCTTTAGACTCTTTTGTAGTCTGTCTTTCCCTCTGCTTTTCTTTTTCTTGATACTAAAACATCCCTCAACATCTCCCCAGCATTTTCTTGTTGAAGTGATGAGCGAATCTAAATTCATCTCGGTTTGCAATTGAAATCTTTGATGTCTTTTGCACTGTTTCTGAACTAAAAAACAAAATCACAAATGTGTGGCAGAATTCTGCTAAAACCATAGTCCTTCCTCCTGTGTGGCCAGAGTGTGGGAGGTTATCCACTCCAGATTTTTGCTTTTTTGTTCTGCTATTCCCTTTTTGACATGCTCTGCCTGGAGTGGAAGGAGTAAATCTTGACTCTTACAGTAATTTTTGAGAACATTACTTCAGTTATCAAAAATGTATTATGAATTATTCTGTTCATTGCAGTAAATAAAGCATACACTGAAATTGTTCTGTTTGACAGGTAAAGCATTCCAAGCTACATTTTTGAACACAACCTTTTTCCAAACATGATAGGACAAAATTTCTGTGACTCCTCCAAAGCAAGACAACTGAGTTTAATACATTGGCAGCTCTTGAGTTTACATCTGAGGAAATGCCCTCTTACACTCTGACATGTGAGGCCTGTGAAATCTGATGTCTAAATTGCATTCATGCAATTACACAAGATTTCCTCATTTTTTTATTTTGGCCTTGTGTATTTGGAAATAATTGGTTCTTCCTGTATTGACTCATAATTGTAAAAAAGAAGGAATATGAAAAATCTGCATTCTCTGCATGGACTGGAATGACTGTTTGAAGGCTACAGATTAATGGCATTGTGCCATTCTTGTTTCTCAAGAAATATTGAAAGAATTTTCCATTAAGGTCATGAGAGTGACACATATGCCAGATGCGGCAGTTTCATTACATCTGCCAGAGGAAGCAAACATGCAATTAGAATGGGATTATGGGTTGGTTTAAAGGTTATGTTAGTGATTTTTTATCCACTGCATTGGAACATTATTATACGGAATAACAGTAGTGAGGAGATCAAGATCAATGAATAAGGCAATTTTTAAAATTTAATTTAAGCTGATTTTAATGCTGACCTACAATTTATTTTCCATATGCAAACGAAAATATTTTATGAACCCATGAAAATTTTCATTAAGAATGACTGGTAACCAGAAGCACTTGCAAGAATCTATCACCTGAGCAATTTTGTTACATTATACAGGATTTCATTAGGAATTATGGTATGCAGAACTATGTGGCAGGTGACAGCAGAAATCAAAAATCAAGAACATCTTTCCAGTGACAGATTTCTTGTTTTGCCACTTGTCAGGGAAGTACGCTCTGCTAATTGCATCAACAGGCATAATTAATACTGTTTCTCATACCATCTAGAGTAATTTGTGAAAACTTTTTCAAAATGCAATTCAGTTAAATATTTATAAAACTTGCACAGATTCCTTACAAAGTGAAACTTGTCTATAATCATAACTTTTTCTGGGTTTTTAAAATTAATTTTTATATAAGTTTAAAGTTCAGATTAGAAGGTATCAGCCAATACAACTATAAAAGGCTTCTCCTGTCAGTTGTTGAGTATAACTGCAAATGTGTTGCCAGTCTTACACAGAAATATTTCTTATGGGAAAGGACTCTCCTATGGTTGAGGTGACATTTGTATAATGGTTACAGTTGTGATATGAGTATTTCTAGGCTCAAAAGAGCTTGCTATACATTCAGAACAGGCAAATTAAAAACAATTACTTATGTTGTGTTCCTTTTTGTGGAATGCATTGCTTTAACATACTAGAAAAAGAACATGAATCACAAATTTCTCTATGCTTTGATTTAGGTGATGTAAGTGCCCCTTTCTGCAAAACTTAGCTAATTAAATGCAATGCAGTTTGGTTAGTCTGATGTCAGAAAGATCGAAAAATTTAAGTTTTATGTTTGGAATTAATTGCAGCCTGTTGAAATAATGAAAATCTTATAGTAATGCCAGTGGAACACATTGGTATCCCAAGTGCTTTAATTTGCTGGAAAAGAGCTTGAGCGTTGACAATATGCTCCAAGATTTTTCTGATTTGACCATGATGAACCAGAAAGTATTTCTGCAGACAGCCTCTTACGAAGGTGGTTTCCTGAACTTCAGCATAAAAAATCCAGCTTTGGCAATAGTGTCAGAAGGGTCATCTCCATAGACTCTTTCAAGAACTGCTGAGACCAGAGAATCTTCTCTGTACCTTTGCCAGGAAATATTCAGAGACTGTCTTCTGAATATTCTTCTGTGATTATTAGTGAAGCCTAGGAGACTTCCTGACATAATTAGGGAATACCATAGGTAGCTAGATACAATCTCAGTTAACATCTTTTTAAGCAAATTAAAATAAAACTTAAAAGATATGATTTGGGAACTGCTGATTCCCAGGTAAGTCCATTTTCTGCTAATAATGAATTACTTCTCCTTTTTTATATGTAGCTTTACTGTAAGAGTCTGCGCAGATTTTGAAGGTCAAAGTATCTCAGATGAGATAGGTAAGAAATATTTTCTGTTGCTGTAATTTACTCTAGTCCTGCTCCATTTCAAATGTATTTTTTCCTACACTTGTAAAGACAATAGGAGTGAGATCCTCCTCAGGCAAGAAAATGCAGTTTAAAAAAAGTAGATAAACAGATGGATATATGGATATATGAATAGATAGATAGATAGATAGATAGATAGATAGATAGATAGATAGATAGATAGACAGATGTGTGTGTGTGTGTGTGTGTGTGTGTATGCAAACCTTTTATTACTCACTTATAAGATTTTTTTTTCAGTTTAAGTAGTTTTCTAAATAAAACCAAGAATGTACCTTGTTGGAGAAAGTTCTGTTTTGGAAAATTAATAAATTAAAGGGACAGAAGTCCTGTACACATATGATCTGTCAATGAAATAAGAAAGTTTAAATTATACATCCTGCATAATTTGGATCAAAACTTAGTGGGCTTTTAAACAGACAGGCACTTAAAACATGGATTAGTTTTTCTCGGAAGACTTGCCTAGGTTAATGAATTATAATACAGAATGAATTCCTTACTGTTTTATTTCTGTGTTATCAATAAGTAATTTATTTATTTGTATCCCTTAGTGCTGAAAGGTGAATTGCAGTTAGATTCATTGAAACAGAAAGGAGCTGTTAAGAGAACCCTCTTCTTTGATTACCATCAGTCACATCACTATTTCTCCATTGTGATAGAAAGACAGAAACAACTCCATTGCCAGGACTTCCTTGTTTATCTCAGAGTAAGTTGTTTAAAATATTTTGGACTTTCATCATTATTTGAGTAGTACCAGGGATTTAAAGATAATAATAAAAAGGAGTCACTGGAAAAGGAAGAGTTATCTCCAAAATTACAGAAATGGGATACAAGATAGACTTCATCTGTATGTTCAGTATGTCCAGAGCATTCTGCTACCTTGAAAAAATTCCCTATGTAAATCTTTGGCCTCATCTTTTGTCAATATAAGTAGAAAAGAAGGATTTTGAAGACTGTAGAATTTCTTTATGTAAAAATACCTTAATTTCATGCTCTTCTGGAAATTCTGATCAAATACTGCATCTTCTGATATAAAAATGCAAGATTGCTTTCCATTTTTGGTATTCTTTTTTTTTTTTTTTAATATTCACAGTGCAGTAATAAATGAATCATGTTAAATACCATGCCAATTTAGGTTCAAAAGATTATAAAGGAGTCTTACCAGAAATATTGGCCTAAAATTCATACATTTTTTAAAATATTTTAAAGATATTTTAAAATAATTTTAGAAAAACTAAAACTATGAAATTGAAGTTGTAAAGGTGAAAGGATCAATACTTCCTCACTTGCAGGTGGGGTTACCTCATGCAATTGAAGTAGATTATTCCAAGTCTGATCCAAGAAATGCAGTGGGAGGTGAAATGGAGACGTTTCAAGCACTATGTAAGGACATATCTAGATAGTAAAGGTGGTTTAATTTTACCATTGCTAAGTCTTATAAATTCTTAGGTATGGTACAAACCAGCAATATTACCTCCACAAATCCACACATGCCCTACCTCCATTTCAAAAGGAAAGGGGGCAGTACCTGATAGGAGTTGGTTCTGTGTGTCTCTCTTAAACAGCTTCATTTTAGGCTAATGCTTTGAAAAATTTCTGAGTCTACTCAGCTCAGCCAGCTTCTTCCAGATGTGGGGCTGTGGAGGCAATGTGTTCTGGGCATTCCAGTTACTGGTGAGTCACTTTGCTTTCCTAATGACACCACATGCAGCCAGAATTTGGCCAGCATCTGTCAAAGAACCATGTCTTACCTTCAATAAAGACCACATCTTTACCTTCAGAAGTCTGAATTTGTTGCTTTTTACACCAACTGAAATAATCATAGCAAACCATTGGTTTTATTATGTGATTGTTACTCACAGGATGAAACAGAATTTAGAGATAAATTATCTCCTATCAATATAAACTTCAATTATAGTTTGGATGAGACCAGTTTTGAAGATAGTTTCACTGTGAAGCCAATCCTGAACTATTACCAGAAAAACTTACTAGCAGAGCAGGTATGAGTTTTGCATGTTATATTTTCCGTATATAAACATGAAAGCATTTACAAATATTATGTGTGTCATCTTCCTTAAAAGAGAAAGCCAGAAATTACATGACAGGGATTTAATTAATACAAAATGTAGACTCAATATAAAACTAGAACAAACAGGCCTTTCAAGTATCTCCAAAACTTTCTTGTTTTGATTGCCTTCTAGAATATGTAAGCCAAGTTAGTGTGGGAAAGGGACTGAAGATTATATTGTTCTGCTAAGGATATATTTGACCATCTAAATAGTCTCCAACCTCTTACTACCACATGAAAAGGAGCTCACAGAAAGCATAAAAAGATTTATTTCAGTAAAGCAGTGCTAGTGGTATTTAAGACAGGTTAGCAATATGTAGTGATGCAATTTGGACTTTAAGGCATGTACTAACTGTATTATATTTTTTTATTTGGCAATGATACAGGCTTACATTCTGGTTGACTGTGGGGAGGACAACTTATGTATTCCTGACTTGCAACTTTCTGCAGTGCCGTAAGTGAAATAAGATACATTATGCTGTATATGCACCGTCCAGACACTGCTAACTGTTGCAACAGAATGATGTAGAACACAGTTCTGTTGTTTACTGTAGCTAATCACTCTTACTTGATTTCCTGATTTTAATTTGTGCATCCATTTCAGCTATAAAACCAAGAAATGGATGCACAAATTAAAACAAACCACATTCATGATGTTTAATGGTTATCATAGAAAATATAGTTTGCAGGTGTTTGTTAGAGTGGCTCTAGTTCTGTGAAAACCAAGAGATTATACAAATTGTTGTTCATAGGAGGTTTCAAGTTTTTTATTTCAGTGTGCCTGTGACTTTGCACTTGGACACAATTCTCCTGAACTCGGTATACAGTGAAGTAAATTAATCTCAAAATAAAATTTTCAAAATATGGCAACAGTTTCTTCTGTGGAGGGAGAAATATGCCAAGCAGGACAAGTGGGGAATGTCAGAGAGTTACCTGACTCTCATCAGAATCAGTCTGTAGCTGTGAATCAAGGGCACAGTGCCATTGCAGGTCTCAGGAGAATATCTGTCATTGTTTGTATTGCAGTGGACATGAGGAGATAACTACCACCTTTGTGTCCTCCAGAAAACAATGCTCATGAGACCTTGTGGCAAGTGGTTCCTCCACTAAATACTTCCTGTTGTTTAGAAAGTAGTCAGGCTCTGAAATTTTTTACCAGTTGCTTTCAAGTTTTGTGATAGTCCATCTTGGCCACAGTGGTGTTTTCTCTTAACCTCTTTTCTACCCAGGTCCTGGTATACTTTTTGATGTTGTCATTTTTATAGAAAATGGGGTTTTTTTGTGTTCACCGAGTGTTTTCCAGAACAAATGGTCTGAGACCAAAATGTCCTTCTGCTTTATTCATATATAAATCCTAATTGTGCATGTTTTAACTCCTGACAAGTAGTATGTTCTGTACAGGGATACAGATCAGCTAATAATTGGAGAAGAAAACTGTGTCATGCTCATAATAAATCCAAAGAATGATGGGGAAGGAGCCTATGAAGCTGAGCTACATATAAAGATTCCACCCGAAGCAGATTACACCGGGGTCGAACGCAACAACAAGGTAAAGTAAAATCAAGATGTTAGCGATAATGACAACTGAGAGCAAGGATTACCTACATAGGCTGTACCAGCTGAAAGCAGCACATAAAGAGGTTCCTTTCAGGAAGGGAGATTCCATCAACTCTCAGCTATCCTTGCTTGCACAGCCCAGGGTAAAGATAAGCCATGCCTCCAAAAGATGGGAAGGACAGGACCATTCTGTTCAGAGCCAGATCAGGTTCATTCCCATTAACCCAGCTCCTTCCCACTAACTTCTTTATAGTACTACACAAATATTGTCACATTTCTTCTAGGAATAGAGGTGTTCACATACCTATACCTATTCACAATTCCTATGTTCAGATTTTGAACCAGTAAACAATACCAATAGCAGAAAGTAATACTGCCAAATTCCTTTATGCTTCCTTTAGCCTGGGATCCCATGGTACCAACTCCCAGTCAGAGTTAATGAGCCCTGCTGACTCCCAGACACTTGGACACTGCTGTCTCCCCTCACAGCACACCAGTGTTTTACTACTATTAAAGGTGTCCCAGTTTCCAGTATCCTGAATAGTTGGACACTACTGCAGTATAACACTGACAAAGTTACTTTTCCTTGTTGTCAATTCTTTCATGTTATAAATGGACAAAAAATGCAATTAAAATGTAAAATGTGCCAGTGTTCACAGAAGGATTAATGTTGACTGAAGTCTTGCTGAGCTGTACTGAACATTCAGTGCTTTTCCTTTTTGGGTCTGTTTGTTTATTTAAGAGCAAAGATGAAACCCTATCCTGCAAACAAGCAGAGTGTTCATGTATTCTCTTTTGGACAGCAAGTCTGAATTGCCTCATCTGCACATATATCTCCCAGGCTGTTGCAACATGAGCCTGCTTTTTTCTGTTAGTGCCTGGAATGTTCAAAAGGGCCTCAAGGGTGACAGTGGGAGAAAGCAAGTTAATTTCCTTTCTGAAGGCAAATGTTTTTAAGGAAGTTGAATTAACTTACAAGGTATTTCCTTATTCTCCTTCTGTCAGTGACTTTATTAATGGGTTTCTAACCTAGTTTGAAAAAAAATCCAAGAAGAAGTAATGCTATCATCAAAGATGATAGAAATTCTCTGCAACTTCACATCTCAGAAATATATCTTAAAGACACCAGCCTTTTCCTACTGCCTGTTCCTTTTGTTCTCTTAGCAAAGCCACTGGTTTTTTGGACTGTAATCTACAAAACTAAAGTTCTCTTTAACATGCTACAAATGGTTACTTTTTTCCTTCCTTCCTCTTTAGAAATCTTTTGCTGCTCTTTTGGATTTTACCAAGATGTCAGAGGAGGCACTAATTCCAAAACGCAAACATGTATTAGCCCATATCTATTATTTGAAGGACCTGGGGGTGGGAGTAGACAAGAGGCTGGACATGAGTTATCAATGTGCATTTCCAGCCCAGAAAGTCAAACGTGTCCTGGGCTGCATCAGCCTTATGAAGGGAGACTAAAACAGAGAGAGACTTCTTACACTGCCATGTTGTGGCAGGACAAGGGAGAATAAATTCAAACTGAAAGAAAGGAGGTTGAGATTAGATACTAAGAAAATTTCTTGGCTGTGAGGGTGGTGAGGCACTGGAACAGGTTGTCCAGGGAAGCTACAGATGTCTCATCCCTTGAAATGTTTAAGGCCTGGTTGGATGGAGCAGCCTGGTGTAGTAGAAGGTGACTTGTCCACAGTGGCAGGGGTGGAACAAGATGATTGTTAAGGTCCCTTCCAATCCAAACCATTCTCTGATCTGGACAGAGAGAAATCATTCAGGGTTTTTTACCATTTTAGAAAAAACTTAGTTTTATAGTGACAACACAATAGACTCATGGAGAAAGGAAGGAAAGATCCTGGTGCTTTGGAAGAATAAAGAGAAGCTAGAATGGGTTGAGAAGGAGTTTTAAAGTTAGAATACTTTTTCTTTTGAGGACAAAATTTTAAAAACCCAGGAAACACAATACAATTACTTCATTCTTTTCAGATTTTGGGAAGGATAAAAATGCCTTTCTGACAAATCCAATTCTGAATCCTCGTAGATAAAAAACTGCCCTCCTTTTCTCTACATTTACTTAGCTCATTCACACACATAATTTATTTCATATTTTTTGCTTTTTGTACTTCATTCAGAAAGATATCATCATGTTCTTTCTGAGAAGGATCAAAACATTAGTCCTACTTGCTACGTCATTTTTAGTTCTTTCTTTCTGCATTTCAAGGACCATTTTCACAAGGATTACAAACGGCAGTGAAAAGAAGTTTATTCTTCCTATTGTTTTGAATAGTAAATGTATATTTCTTTTAACTATATTTTTTGAAATATTATGTTTCCATTATGTAAACTAAAATATTAACTTCTATGTTCATTTGGAAAAAATTGATACTGTAAATTTCTTCTAAAATTTTCTAAATGTAAATTCTTCTGTTACCAGGATCACCAAATTCTTAGGGGTCATAGTATCACTGAGTATAAGTGAGTATAAATGAGAGGGATTCAATTCATTCAACTTACAGGGCTTTGAGCAATTTGAACTGACAAGATAACAGAAGAAGTTATCACACTGGATGCCATAAACACTGAGGCATATGGAAAAAAGGTCTGCAGGCACTTTTTGAGGCATGGACTAGAGGTGAAAATGACAGTTTTCATGTCAGTTGCAGTGGAGTCAGGATTCCAGTTCTTATTTTTATGTTTGTGTTGTATCCTGACAATGGGGTATCTGTGACTGCTCCAGAAATGTACCTAATTTAATATAAAGCAATTTCAGCAGACAGGTAGATTTATGGTAGAGCCTATTGCAATCATATTCTTAAAGCTCTGCCTCTAGGTTGCATTTCCTCTTCGTTGCATCCATGTTTACAGTCCTCTTGTAGATGTTTTTCTCCGAACTGCAGAATTCCTGGTATTAAGGCAGGGATAAGGTTCTCCTCAAAGCCAACAAATCAGGCAGAGTAAGACAAGAATAAATGAAATGGAATTTGATACATTTCTGATGGAACTGAAATATCTATAGAATCAAATAATTCAATTACACTGTCATAATTTCAAACTGACTGTATTCATAGAGGATATTTGTCTACTGTGGAGCTATTCTGCATTTAGTCGAGCTAATAAAGAAACACACATTAAGTGCTTTATAGAGAAACACCTTAAGTGCCTCCTGTCCAATCCTGCTTTTTTTTCTTTATTTCATGTTAGCAATGTATTGTGTTATTCTATATCTTTTGAATTACACTTAGAAGCTGATGAAGTCAACAACTTCACTGAAAATTCACTTGTCTTCTAGCTCCTCCCTTCAGCTTTGTGCAGTATAGTGTTTGACGTGCCTCAGTAGGCATCATCTTCTTATCTCCTGATCCTGTAGAATATTGCACACAGACTGTGCAACTGCATAAAAGATTAGCAACATTTTGCAGAAATGGGATCGTAGGCAAGTGGAGAGGCAAATGAATATGTGTGATTTTAAAGTCTGAGGTCAGGGACATGATTTTGGAGCTTCGTTGATTCCTGCAGAGGCTGACACTTCCTTCAGTCAAAAGCTGAGGATTGAAATAGAATGACTTTAAATGAAATCAAGTGTGTTTTCCACCAGTTGTATTGTGGAAATACTTAGAAGGTCCAGATACCAGGTAAATGAGAAAATTACCACAGCTTCTCTAGTTCCTGCAAACCCACTGGCTTGCAGTAACTGTGCATATGCAGTAGCTGTGAATTTACTGAAATTAGCTGCAATGAAGAAAGTATAACCACTTTGTAGTATTATATACATATATTTCCAGCAGTAGATCCAGAGACAATATGTACTGCTGTATGGTACATTCTTACACCACAACAGTCCCTAACAAGACTGTGTGTTTGAATTCCCAGCCATTGCCTGAACACTGTGCACCAGCCCTTTGCTCCATGGTAGAGCTGCCCATATTGAACAGCTCAATCCTGCCTTAGTAGCAAAAGCTGGGACCCAAATTCTTATGGAATAATTAGTAAATCAGGCAAATACAAAGCACTAACAGATATTTGTTACACACCAAAAACATTATATATTTTGGCAGAACTGCCTCTACTCAGGCTGGAAACTGCAGACTGGTGAAGATCACATCCAGACTGGTATTGCAGTGGATAAACTCTGAGCCATTTCCCCCATGCCCATCTGAACTAAACAGTTAAAATGAGAAAAAGACCTGGAACATTCTTGTCTTACATGGAAATTCTTAGACTAGGTACATTGTGGCTGGGTAGATGAGACATGATTTGAGCTTGGTGAAGGCGAAGACTACTCTTCATATGTCAGTTAGATACATAAATATGCATCAACCAGAAGATCCCCTAATCAACTAATTAAATCAACTAATCCATCCCCTTTTCCTCATAAAATAAAATTGGAAGGTGATGGTAAAGGAAAGAGGAAGTTTTTTACTTGCCAGCTGGTTGTGTTTAACCATTGTGGCATCACTACAACCACAAAAGAGTTTCAAGCTTGTAGGCTGCCTGGATTACTTAAAGCATCCAATCACTTTCTAGTTAAAATGCACCCTGGGAGCACATGTGATAATTGTTGGGGTTTTACTTCTGCTCAAGACTGCAAAAAAAACCTGTGTGTTGCTACAGAAATGTGAATTGCTACCAATGTCAGGTAGAAGGGCTTTGTGGCAAACCCTTCCATCTGGCTGAGTTATATATGAATGTAATGATGCTGACCACAGTAGGTGTACTAGTCTCAGCTCTTGCTAGCTTCCTGCCTGGTTTTAATTTTCCTATTTTGTACTTAACCACCTCAAAAAGATGATCAGTGCAAAAACAGACAGTAAATCTCATTATGGAAGGAATTCTACCAAGATTGACCCTTTGTCACATCTTTAGACTGCACAAATTAGCTTTTGTGATGCTGGTGAGATAAATTCTGCAGCATTAATCATTTTTAGTCTAGGAACATAGCCTCCAGATTGCAGAAGAACTCCTTGAAAAACTCCTATATTTTCTCAGCCTTTGAGGTCCAAAAAAAAATATGTGATAAGGGCTGATTTACTTTGTGTTGGTCTATAATACAGCATCTTTAAAGAAACTGCCAAGTATCTAATACAAATGAGTATATATATCTAACTTTTAGACTTCAATTTCAACTCCTCTCCCCCAACAAAAGCAAAACTATAAAGCCACACATCAAGATCAAATGGACAATTTTCCAGACACGTTTGATTCTGACTGTGTTAACACCCTCTTTTCTCCCATGCATTGCTTCCCACCTCTAATTAACCAGCTGGAGAGAATATAAAAATGCTTCCCTCCCAACCCTAGAGAGGCTTGGGAAGGCTGTTAGTGCACTGGAAATGCTGTGTAACAAACTTTTGTTTCCTCCTAGCAAACTGTAAAAATGTCAGCATACAATGAGGTGTCTGCTGAGGGCATGCTTCACATGGGCTCTGTTTAGGACATGCCCTGTCTTTTCTTTTAATCTCAGGAAGTTACAAGGACAGCATGTCCATGCTGGCTTTTACAGATAGGGCAAATTGGTACAGATTTCCCAGGTCTTTTTATACAGAGGTCATGAGCTCATTCACACTGGTTCATCTGTGAGAATCACAAATGAGCAGAAAGGCAATGCAACTTGCTGCATCCTGCTTTTACAAAGCTGCTTTCTGCACATACATGGAAATGTCTTCATTTACTGAAGATGTCAGAGAGGAAAACAGAAAAAAACCCCAACACATTTTATTGCAACCCCCCATATTTTATTGCTTTGCTTTATTCTGTATCTACTAGCTTGCACTGTTTTATAGCTGTATCTCTTTTGTAGTTTGTTTTGTTTACAGATGATATTACTAGTGATAAGGATTGCTATAAACAAAAACAACCTTTATATCTGATAATGTGAAAATCTATCTCCTTTGTTGCTAATTATGTTTTTACAGAATTACTGTGAGACCTATTCTTCTCACTTAGTTTTGTCTACTCTTTGTTTCTCTGTTGAGTCATTATGGCTATAGGAATGATTCACGGCAACAAAGCAGTATGGTAAAACTAGACATAGAGTGATCTCATCCTGGTTCTTAAGGTACTGGGAAACTATCCTATTTGTTTTTCCCTGGCATCAGTTTCCCCCCGTTGTCTGACAATAACCAGCTAAATGTTTTGATAGTGCTCTGAGCAGGTGTCTGAAATCAAAAGAAAGGTCACAGTCAAAAAGGCATCACTTTCCCAACTGGATCCATTTCACTGTGATCTCTGACCTCTGTATTGGTGTCCTTTTGTTGCAGGCCCTGCGTGTGTTGAGCTGTGATTACAAGATGGAAAATGAAACTAGAATGGTGGTTTGTGATCTTGGGAACCCCATGGTGGCTGGCGCAAACGTAAGGGAAAACCAGATGCATTTACTGATATTTATCTAATTGAATTTTAAAGGGGAACAAATGGAAATATATTCAATTACCAGAATGTGTCCCAATAAGCAGCACATGAACCAAATTATTTACCTGGACAATAAATTGTTGGTGTAATAAGAGGCAGGGTTGTGCTTTTGGAAAAGTAGCAATTTGTTTTTCTAAAAGATTAATTATGCTAGAACTTGGGGTTCATGTCACTCAAAGAAGGTGAGAATGACTCAATTTATCACTATCATTTCATTAGAAGTTGCACTAGTATAATGAGAATTCCAATCTATAATGTGATCAGTTTATTTCTCCCTTTTAGAATCCTCTCTACTTAAAACATGAAGATATATGTATAGTAAATGACAACTTCATAACTTCATCAGCCTGATTCTCATCTTGAGTGCATAAGGGTTGTATTGCCAGTTTATATCACAATTTATATCAAGGAAAGTGTGTTTGGAATAAACTTATGCTTTAAAGTTATTATTTTATTTCTAAAGATTTCCCTGAAAAGTAAAAGTATCATCCTAAAAAGTAAAAGTAATTGAAAACATTTCTGAGGAATGGAATTTTCATAATGGGATGATGGGATGCAATGACAGCCTCTAATAAATCATACTACACATTAGATGGAATGATGGTAGCCTTGTTTTTGGACAAAAGCATAACTGTATAATAAGTGATGATGAACACTAGATAAGGATGAAAAATAGGTTTGGAGATAAAAAATTCCACAATTGTCATTCTTTGTCCCTATGTCATGACAAAACAACCCAGGAAACCCCAGAAATGTTAAATCCAGGAATGTTTAGCTATGGATGCTCTTACAGAGGAATTAAGTGTTTCTCATAAATTCTTAAGTTCTAGAAATATTTAACTAAAAGAAAATAATCCAAATATTGATACTTAAATAAAAAACTGTCCTAATAAGAACAAAGCAATCAACAGCTTAAACATACATCAGGAATAAATAACAGCTTTTAGTTGAAAACTACTACTGTTTGAATTTCATATTGGACCTATGGCTTTGCAAAGAAACCAAAGCAAATTTCTTTCGTATTTTCAAAATACCTACTAAGTTAAGGTCTATCCTATGGAAGATCAGTATTTCAATCTTCAGCCTGTCAGTGGAGACAGCCTTTCCTGGCCTCTTTTAATCTTGAAACAGGTCATGTCTGATCCTTCAGTGAAGGCAGGTGTCTCATAGTGTCAGCTGCTTGCATGGCCACAGGCAGTCCCAGAGATTCTCTGGGACTACAGGGAGGTGGAAACCATTGAAAATTAAGCTCCAGGTGATGGACCTCCTGGGAAGAAGAATCTCTACATTGAACTACTTTGAACTAGAATTCTGAAGAGATTACTATAAATATTTCTGAGAAGAACATGGACAAGAAGGCCAAAAGATTTTGTAGCTTTTGTTTTATTCTACTTAATGAAAATCCTAAAAAGTAAAAGTAATTGAAAACATTCTGAGGAATGGAACTTTAATAATGGGATGATGGGATGCAATGACAGGCCAAAGCATGAGAAAATTCCAATTCAAGGCAAATAATTTCTGGTACTGAGAAGACAGCAATTTTATTCATCTGCTTAGTAGTTTCCTAATTAGCATCAAGGCAGAAGCAAATTCTCAAGATACAGACGGAAGTGGACAAGAATATTGTGGGTGATTGGGATGCAGTGGAGTGGGGCAGGAGAGCATAAAGCCCCTTGGGCTGGAAGAGAAAAGGAAGACCAAACACAAGAGACACTAACTTGTATGCCAAGAAGGAAAGGAAATCTTTGCAATAAGCATAAGCAATGGAAAGTTCTGAGTGTAGAGGTGTTAGACTACAGACCCTAATACTCCTCCCTTTGAATCCAAAGCCCTGTTTCCACATCATCCTTCACCCAAAATGCTAGCAATAGCAGTGTGAAGACTTCAGGAATGCCATTTGGTGGCCACTAAAACATTACTACTCTTGCCTGTCTCTTTATGAATTTTCACAGCATAACTAATCCTTCTTCTCTTCAGAATCAATTCTAGGACTGCTCTAAGTTCCATTACCAGATACTATTAAGAACACTACTTCATAAAGAGACAAGTAGCAGAATAAAACAGCAGGGTTCATAATATATTCAAGGGTTTTCTACTTTACAACAAAATAATCCATCCCTTTAAAATTGAGGCATCAAAGGTAGAGCATTACAAAGCCAGATAGCAACATTGTTTGATTAGAGTAAGTGAAATCTTAAATCCTAAATTTATCTTTGAAGCCAGGTCTCCTGGAAGCTCAGTAAAGGTGAAAGGACTTGTGTTTTTTTCAGTCCAAACATATTTGTGATGGCAAATGTACTTCCAAAAGCAAAATACCAGCCCTTTGTACAAATTGCATAAATCTCAAAAGGTTGCTCTGATCCATTTCCAGTTTTGCAAAACAATTCTGCTCTGGCAGGAGATCAGTTATTCTCAAAATACTCAGTCAGAAAGGGACTCTTTGTGGAAGCTGTGAGTGGGAAGGAAGGGTTAGGTCAAAATTGAACATTCCTAAAACTCTTTAACTATTGAGTCACCTTAATGACTTGCCAGCACCCTGAAATCCTAGAATTCTTGAGCTCTTGAAGATCAACTTCTGAGTATGAGGGTTAGGTTGAGATTTTGTAATATAATCTATGGGATATTACTGCAGCAGACTACAGGCTTGTCTGACACCTCACATCTTCAAAATGCATTATGTCATCTGTGTCCTTAAAATTGTTTACTGGCCACAAAAAATATTTCATCTTTTCAGTAATATCTTTGAAGTTAAAAAAAAAATCAAAGAGTAAAAATGAAGATAAAAAGAATTGTTAAGGAAAATCTCAATGCCAGAATGCAAGCTAAATGTCTGACAACATCTCACTGGCAAAGATTGCTCAATATACTTATTTATGACACTGAAATAGATCAGACAAGCTTCCTAATGCCTGTTCAGTGGCATCAGCAAGTGAGAAAATTCTAGTAGAAGAATCTGGAAGTTTATACAAATTAATAGAAATAAGGCTAGAAGACAGGAGGCTTGGAAGATCTTGCCTATTTCTTGGTATGTACCAAACTGATTCTTAAAGAGAGGCCAGTTTTATCTTTCTTTAGCACTTTAAGACTTCATAAAAAGCTACACCTCTGTCTCTCAGCATACTCCTAAATCCTGTCAAACATAATAGGTTAAAACTTGTCAGTAATAGCAGAAATGTCATGTATTTCAAAGACACATGATGTTACAAACATGGAAATAATGCAGTCTTAATTAAACTTGCCTCACTTCAAAAACTTTAAGTAAAAATAAACTATTCTGATAAAATTTCTGTGCTACTAAAATAAGGATGTTGAATAATTGCTAAGTTATATGTTCAAGCAAGATAAACTCCTTTGGCCTTGGTGGTTTTCAGCAAGGGCATGTGAGCATCCTTGCCCTATTATTAGTGGCAATATCAAGGGTTACATGACATAAACAAAGTCATATGGCTACACAAAGACAACATCTGCAACTTATTAGAGTTGTACAGTAGGAGTGTGTTTCACTATTAAAGATGAAGCCTCAGGGGTGTAATAGATCATCAGAACTGCAGTTCATGGCTGCTCAGTCTGATGAAAATTTTATCTTTGGTTCATCAAATGTTTTTTCTGCTATCATTGGAAACAAATTTATTTAGACTGGTTAGTAAAAACAGGAAGATAAATTGTGAGTTTAGTATCTGGAAAATTTTGTCTAAAAGACAAAAGTCATTATATTTTTAAAGGTGAATGGAATATCAATAGAGTTGGTAATATCATCTCCAAAAAGGGAGCTTAAAATTAAACAGAGCTTACATCTTTATTCCAAGTTAGCTATTCAACTTTTGAGCAATTTAATGAGCACTGTCTTTTCATCTGAAAGATTTTGCTTCAAAAAGGAGATCTACTGAAACTATGAAATTAAGATAGTCAGAATTCAGAGATTTGAACTCACCATTCAATTTATGATAACAGTATTGGTTCAGCTTGAGTCAGCTGAAAGTAGATGAAACATGTTAGGTAAGTTTTGTCTGGTGATGGATTGTGTTGCACCACTGCAAATGAAGAAATAGGAGAATTGAATGAAAAAAAAATGTTGGGAAAAAGGAATTGCTTAAACATATGAAATGATGTTCACAGAGGAAAATTCCTCATCTTCAATGATGTTGAATTTAGGTCCCTACATTTGTGTGTCCTATCCTGTTGTTAACAAGTTTCCTGAAATATTCTGAGGAAATTATGCCAAGCAGACAACCTTTTTTCTCCCCCCCCCACCCCCAGTCTAGTCAGACATTGGCAGAGATGAGGGAATAATGTCCTCATTTCCTGATGCTTTTTGATGAATTTCTCACAAAGATTGTTTGTCCACATGGAGAATATATCTATGTGTTACCATCCTTTTTAAAAAAGTGCAAGTACAATGTGCATGTTATCCTGCTAGAAATTCTGCCATTAGGCCAGATGGAAGGTAGAGGAGGAGTGAGGAGTTGTAGGAATTGAAAAATTCACATTTTGAAAATTACCAGATTTAAACATGCAGTTGAAAGAATTAAAAACAATGATTTAAACATTGCAGTAGAATTTAATTAATTGAACATTGAGGACAGATGGCATCTCCTGCTACTCACCTGCTACTTACACAATGGGGCTGTAAATGTGTCCAGTGAGAAGCTTACAGAGACCCCACCATGGGCTATTGTATATTCCTTCTCTAGTTAGCCCTTCTCTCTTCTGAATAAACTTGGTCTGCTTATCCCTGCTCTTCTTGCAAAGCAAATGGAAATTGTCAAAAGGAGGAAGCCAGGTCTGCTTAAACACAAAGCAGCACCAGTGGAAGCACTTACCTCCTTCAGTTTTGGGACCTGTATGTTTTACTCTCTCCTCTGGTCACTCACTCCCAAGTTGTAGCAAATTGAACTGAAAATATAACTTTGAAGCTGTATTCCTCTTAACAGATCCACAATGGAAAAAAAAAATCAACTAGAAGTAAATTAAACTGCTGCTAGTTTAGCCTCAGGTGCTCAGTCAGCCCCACAGTGCCTGAAGCAGGCAGTGCAGAGCTGCCAGGTGCAGAGACAGTGCAGGGAGCCTGCAGACCTGGCCAGGGGCGTGCATGGATGGAGGCAGGGATCAGAGCTGCCAGACAACTGTTATTTGCTTTTGGCTTGGCTTGGCAAAGCAAAGACTGTCTGGATGAAGAAGGGCCCACTGCTGTGTTCTTGGGAGTGCTTCTCTATTCCTCTGATCTTTCCTCTTTCCAGCCAAGTTTTCCATCTGGTGACATACAGAGGCAGGAGGGTATTTTTTCCTGAGAACAACTAGATGATGTTATTTCATACTAATTTTGAAAAGCAACAGTATCCAGTATAAGTCTGTGAAATGCAATGTTGAATAGTGCTGCTTTATTGATCTGGAGAGATCAACTGTTTCTAGTAACCTGTTGTTTTGTTTCTTTCTCAGTTCTCCACAGGCATTCGATTTTCTGTTCAGCATTTTGAAAATGCAGACTTCAGCATCAATTTTGAGCTGCAAATAAAAAGGTTAGATATTTTATCAAGAGCATGGTTATTTAAATTATTAATTCCTTTTGCCATATGAAGTTTATTATATAATAAGGTCCCTTTTGAGTATCAGTAAATATTTCAGGGGCTCTCCAATGGTAGTTTAAGTCACGAGGATTTTTGATTTTGGAACCTCATTAACTATTGGGAGAATCAGTCTTATTTCTTTAAAATTCAGGTTATTCAGGTATTTCTTTAAAATTCAGGTTAACTGAGTTTTTAAGCATCTTCTGCAGATTTGCCAAATCTTAACTTTATTTAAACTTCAGAATTAATACACAGTAATCACTTTGTAACAACGGTGAATATGCACAAACATATCGTGCTCTGAATTAAACCAGACATGCTTCTTCTTCACAAAAATTTAGAAAACAAAAGGAAAGCAGTTAAAATCTGCTCAGCAGATTTACTGGCACAGAGAGAGCTGTTTCAGTTTGATGCAGGTGAACCTTTGTAATTTTTCCATTTGATTCCTCCCCATTTGTGGGCTTCACATAATAATATTGTAGAATCTTGTGTTTTCTACTGAGCAGAACTTCTCCCACAGAGACAAAAAAGCACAGAGTGGGCTGGGTTAGGATAACAGCAAAAACAAACCTGGGACTTTTTCAGTAGGTGGAAGGGCTGCTGCTCCATCTGTCCTCATCAAATACTCAGTGGAGTTCTGCATGGGGCCCTCCCTGCCCCACATGCAGAGACTTAATTGCTAATGTCTGGCCTTTAATGAGGGCCTTGATCATGTTCATTATGGTAAATAACTGAGACATTTGAAATGTTTAAGTCATGTCTCCATAATGTAAGCCTTGAAGGGAAAGGACATGCAGAAACTCAGGAAGGGCACACCAATGGCACAGAAGTCCATTGGGCATTTGGTCTCCCTGGAATCTGGGTGGGGACCATGCAAACCTGGACATGAGCTCTCCTGGAGAGAGACACAGCATTTACCTTGTAGTCCCCCGTCCATGCCACTATTCATTTCTTAGTGCAAGCAGTAGTTTTAAATGGTTATCCGAGGCTCATGTCACCACCCTTTTCATGCTGTGAGTCTGGGGAGGTCCAGAGCTTTTTGGGTAGTTAAATCTGTCTCAGTAATAAGAGTTGAATGTAGGTAACAGTTTTTAAAAAGTGACAAGAATTTCCTAAGGAATAAGTCTGAACTTCAGGAGACAGCAACATCTCATGCTTCCTCCATGAGTGTGACTCACTAAAATGTAAAGGAAGGAAATGTGTTGGGCTACAAACTGGTATGAAAATATTGAAGAGCACACAGCTATTTAAAAAACAACAAAAAAGGAAAGAGTAAAGAGTAAAATTTCTTGCATTGGAAATGTACCCTACAGTTAAAACTCACTGCTTTGTACATTCATTCACAAGCAGCAGGACAGTTTGTGTATTTCTATGATCTTAGTGAACAGATAAAGCAATTCTAAAAGAAAAACAGAGCATAACTCCATGAAGCAAACAGAGGAAATTGCCTAGATGGAGGCAAGAACACATCTGAATTTGCGTCCTACTTTAATTTATTCAAAAGAGAGGACTTTCATTTGCTTCAAAACATCAAGTGGAAAATAAGTATTTTGGTTTGCAAAACTTAAGTTCATTACTTATAAGAAACAAGCAAGAGGCTGAGAAGTGTCTTGAAATCTGATTCCTTTTCTGATGTGGATGTTGCTATGCAATTATGTACCTCTTAGAGAGAGAGAGATGTCTTGGCACTTCTTTTAAACTGTTTTCTTCTCCAAAAAATGCCATAAAGCATGAACAAGGTTTGAATAGCAGATATGTATGACCAAAATCTGTATTTTAACTCTATGGAAATTAAGACAAATAAGCAAGTTGGAGAGCAGCTTATTCTAACAAAATAGTGGTATAATAATTTTATAATAATAACACTTTAAACAATTTTTGTACATTTATACTCAAAACAATGGCTATAGAGTATTACCTAAAATTTCAAATAATGTTTGATGGAAATTTGCATTAGTTTACAAACAAATTAGAGCTGCTCTTAATTTCAGCAATCTGTAACCAGAAAGCCTGGATCAAAGCTCTTTATTCCTCAGGCGTCAGTCACTGGAAATGCTGACCTCCTCTGAATGTTTCCAATTGACTGATGGTACCCAGATGTGATAGCAGCAAACTGGGACAGCAATAGAAACTTGGTGTTCATGGAGCAAGGAAACCACACTTGATTGAAAAAGAAATCCAAATTTAGTGTTGTTGATCTCATAGTTAAATAAATTCTAAGTCTGTAATTACTTCACTATCTTCATGAATTTGAACTTGCAAACCTTTTTTATAGGAATGGGCTATAATCACATGAGTAGCCTTTTGAAGTAAGAGAAACTATGTTTATTACTAAGGATTTACAATCAGAAAAGACAATAAGATGAGTGAGAGCTCTAGATTTTAAACACGGAGATCTGTTTTCACTACTAAGTGGTTTTAAAAATGTAAACACTCTGGATAGGGGAGGGAAGAAAATAAGAAAATGAAAGAAACAGTTGATCTTGGTTCTTTTTCCCCAAAGACTAAGTCATGCTAAAGTCACAGGTTTGGAGAATCATAAAAATAAATTTTATTCTAACAAAGCTTGTATTGTTCATTAACACTGCCTTCCTCCAGTGTATGAAACAAAGTTCTATTCTATTAAGGTACTTTTATCTATACAGATAGCCAAGTTGTACAAGATATTCTGAGCCAAATAAATTTGTAACATCTTATTCATCATCACAGGATTCTTTAAAGGAAGCTTCAGTTGATGATATTATTAAATATGTGATGAGCTCAAATAATATCCATCTTAAATACCCGAGTCCTACAAGACTGAAGAGTGCCAGTAGGAATCTCATTTTGTGATATGCCCAGTGGGCCTTGTGTGTTGAGTGATATGATAATTCAGAGTTCTGATATAAAACCTTTGTTAATATTTGTACATATATTTTCCAGTTCTAACAAGATAAATCCCACCAGCAACTTAGTGAACCTCCATATCAACATCAGTGCTGCAGCTCAAGTACAGATCAGAGGGTAAGTATTCAACTATTTAAACTCATTTTGATAACTACTTTTTTAACAGAAACTTTCTGCATATGATAATCCCATGCTTATTATAAACCCAAATGCCTAATCCATCTAGGACACCTGGGTCTCACCCCTGCAAGCCTTGCAGGATGGAACTACTACAAACTTATTGACTGACTGTGCAAAGACAGCAACTTAAAGAATCTCACATTGTAGTAACACCAGTCAGAGCCAGCATTTCATTTGAGCATTCAAATTGTGCATGGATGTTACTAATATAAAATGCCTGCTCATATGTATAGGTCTTCTTGTGCAACCACTTGGATGCTTAATGCTGAATACCAAACAGAATCTACAGCTTTTATGGCTGGAAATGTGAAACACATTATGGCAAGGCATGTAGTAATAGAGAGCAGAGTGAGGCCTTTGAAGAAAGGACGAGTAAGAAATGAGTAATGATAAACTGTTCACTGACACAAAGTATACCAAAATTAAACAAGTACAGGATATAATCAAAGATGATCATTTCTATCTCTCTTTTTGTATACAGCTTAGTTTTAGAAATTATAAAATGCAATTAGGTGATAATTGCCAGCTGAACACGAGCCAGCACTGTGCCTGTGTGGCCAAGGAGGCCAATGGCACCCTGGCTTGTATCAGACATGGTGTGGCCAGCAGGCATTGATCAGCCCTCTGTGCTTGGCACTGGTGAGGCCAAACCTCAAATACTGGCATCATTTTTGCACCCCTCTCTACCAGAAGGGCATTGAGGTACTGAAGGAAAGAGAAACAAAGCTGGTGGAGGGCCTGGAGCAGCTGAGGGAGCTGGGGGCGTTCAGCCTGGAGAAAAGGAGGCTCAGGAAGACCTTACTGCTCTCTACAAATAACTGAAAGGAGGTAGAAGTATGGTGGGAATCAGTCTCCTCTCCCAGATAACAAGTGAGAGGACAAGATGAAATGGCCTCTAATGGCAGCAGGGGAGGTTCAGTTTAGATATTAGGAAAATCTTCTTCACAGAAGGAGTTGTCAAGGACTGGAAGAGGCTCCTCAGGGAAGTGGTACAATCACTATTCTGGAAGATATTGAAAAGAGGTGTAGATCTGGCACTGAGGGACATGCTTTAATAGTGAACTTGGCAGCACTAGTTTTAGGGTTGGACTCCATGATCTTTAAGGTTTTTTCCAACCTAAATGATTCTAAGATTTTATAATATTAGAGTGCCTTGTAAAATCTTGGAGCTAGACTCCTATTCTGGCATCCTGGAGGAAGTCAGGAGGATGTCTGGGATATTAGATTTCCTACATCTCCTCTTATGAAACTACAGCTCAAAAAAAAAAAAACCTTAACCATTATCAGCTCTGCAGAGGTTGAACAGGAGCTACAAGATCCAGATTCACTTCCACAGTCAGGCCATGAGGCTTGGCTGATGCAAGGAGGGTAGATGTCTCTTATGCGGGGTAGATGTCTCTAATTTGATGCACCTCAAGAGGCTGCCTTAGATGTAAAAAAATTAAAATTTATTTATTTATGGGGCTTTAATTTATAAAAATATATTTATTGTTGTCACTTCCGAGACAATATGACTATCAAGTGCTAGCAATAAGTAAAATAATTTTGCAGATCACAGAGAACATGTTTTCTGTTTTAATATTCAATCTATCTGCTCTAATCTGGTCTAATATTCAGTCTAAATCTGAGGGATTTTAAAAGGATTTTTCATCATATTTTGTAAATGTATTCCAGATTAAGAAGACCCTAAAACTAGTCAGGTGGAACAAAAAAAGCTGTCAGTCAAAGACTGTGTGGATATATGTCAATTATTTTATTTCTGAAAAGGAGCACTTGAAATACAACTTGTTGAATAAGAACATAAGTGAGAATATTATTTCATTCTCTGTAGCTAGTGGTGATCTAAGGAAATGAGCTGGATAGAAAGAGAGGTGAAGAATATAAAAGGTGTAATACAGAAGTAGAGGCTGAGGAGAAAAGAATCAAAGGTGTTATTTAATGGGCTACAGATGCACGAGGAAGTGTTGGGAGCCAGCAGCTGCTGGGTGTTGCCATGGGTGAGCACCCCAGGCTAAGGACAGGCTGGAGTTTTGGACTGGAACAGTTGTGGTTACATACACAGGACTTCCCAGTAAGGGTTGCTTCCAGAGCTGTGGATTTTTTTGGGTTTTTTTTTGGATCGTTGTTTTTTTGTTTTTTTGGGTTTTTTTTTTGGTGAAGTCTCTCCTCACTTTAATAAAAAAGTCTTACAAACTTTTTATTTTTTGCAGACTCTTTGGAAACTTTGTCTCGATCATGCTTTTACTGTGCCATAGAGTGTTCCTTTTAATAAAACCTTCTGTTAACATGTAAATTGATAGACCAAAAAATGACCACAAAATGCTCAGTGGAAAGTGATGATAAGTGGAAAAAGTTGCTTGAACTGCTGCCTGCAGTTCTAGGAAACAGGTTATTAAATAAAGAGGAATTACTTAATTGAATGACTTCCAGTTTCTTTCCTCTTAAGTATTTTAGTTTCCTTATTAGCTATAGCATTTCCAAATGCTTTGTTGACAGATTTTGCTAATTACTCAGAGATGCTAAAACATGCAGTTCCAAGGGAATTGCTCACTATTTCCTAGATAAAAGTAAAAGAGAGACTAGGTCCACATTTGGACTGGAAAATATCTTGCATTAGTTTCTTTACTTCTCTTCTGAGAATTGCACAGAGTGGAACTGAGTGCATCATACATTGTACTGAGGAAAAACAAGTATTTATGAAACTGTGCATATGCATACATGCAGATATACTTGCACAGTGGAATGCAAGTACTAATGCTTCTTCTGTGAGAAAGGAAGAAATCTTCTTCAATAGCCTCTTTAAAAGAAAATTAACATAAATCCTTAGATAATTCAATAAGCAGTTGCTTTGATAACAAAGATTTAATTATTTTGCTTACCTTTCTTCCTCTATAAAAATGTAGGAGTTTTAGTATTGGCATTGTTATCTCCCGCTGCTGAAAAAGCACTAGAGGAATGAGAGATTTAAGAAGGAAGTAATTTGGGTTTAGAGAATTTGTAGCTGGCAGAATTTTTTTTTGTATATCCCCATATAAGCCTTTTCTGTGCACTATACTTTATTTATCATATTTTCAGTACTTTTGTATCATGATAATTGTCACCTAAAAGTCTAGGAAAAATTCTTGTCTAATAAATCATTCAAATGTTAAAAACATTCTCAATTAAATGCAAAATAAAATAGTAAAAAGTGTGAATTTGTTTTTCTTTGACCCCATTTTGTTAGTTTTGTGTCAATAGTGGAAGTCCTCAAAATAACTGTAAATTCTGTTAATATAAAAGTTCTTATATACACTACAATAATTTTAATTTAATGTCTAAATTTATACTTTACATTTTGTAATTCCGTGGATAAGAATACTTCCCTGGCAGTGCAAGAGAAAACACTGTTTTGAAACCTCATGTCTTCTTCTTTTTGTCTCTGTACAGTTTCTGATTTGCAGTTTTTTATAGTAGATTAAGAGTCTATGTTTCTTGGCTTTCGTAACACTCTGAAGTTCCTATTCTCCAACAGCAATCATAATTAAAATTCCTATTGGAAACAAGATGATTTGGGAAACTTAGGCCAAGTACCTAATGAGAAATTACTTTTTAATTAATATGTTTTATATTAGGATTGACTTGTGAATTTAACCTCTGGCATTCTTGTTAGTCCAAACTGCTGGCATTTTGAAGTCTGAGGAAATATTAAGAGTTAGGATACTCCTGAACACACCAAATTTCACCAGGAGTTGTACTTCAGCTGGATGGCATTAAGCTGTTCTTCTCTGGGATTTCCTGCTGCTTTGAGAAGCTGTATACTGTAGAAAATTTTCATTCATTGTATATAACAGAAGAGCTGTAATCAAGAACAGTTTGTTCCTTCCAATAGTATTTTTTCAACATTTGCAACAAAACTATCCAATCTTTTCTTCAAGGGGCAATCTGCAGCAGGGCCACTGCAAAGTGATTAACAGCAGTGCCTAGAAGTCCATTATGGTATTCAAATTTTACACTCTAAAAACAAAAATTATTGTTTTTTAACAGTTTTCTGTTAGCAAAACTCCAGTTTTGGCAGAACCAACATTGAAATTCTATGGATTTTCTTTCAACTAAAGACTCCATAAATCAGCAAAACTGAGTGAGAGTTGACCCTGGCAAAGAAGGGGTAACACCATTTCCTTGTAGCACCAAGGACTACATGCAGTACTTGTAGGTGACAGATGTCTGTGCCAGAACTGACCTATCATGCTAAAAGAAATTCTTGGGATCTGATTTCTCAACTTCTGAACACCTGAGTGAGGTTTAGTTGGCATCTGAATGGAACTGGTACAAGGAAATACCAATTTTTATGAGAAATAAAATGTTTGTGATTCAAATTAAAATGTTAACAGAAGACTACTTTCTCAAGGTCAAATAAAGAAGAAAAGCTGGAAAGATATCAAATACTAAGTCACAGTTTTCTTTGTTTGTTTTATTTATGTGTTGCAACTTGCAGCAATATTCCAGAGAATGCTTTAACTGCCACTTTGTTTGCAAAGCAGTTGGAAAGCCTTTTTTAGAGTCTAGACCTGAATTTTGTTTCTCAATACATCAATTTCCATTATGACTTTACGGAAGTCACAATGTCTCCCTTTCCCATCTACTATGTTATGGAGGCATTGTAGCATTCACCTTGCCTAATTCTAATTAATGTGTCCAAATAACAAGCCTTTGAGGGCTCAGGTTTTTATAGTGGTCATCATTTTGTTCTAAAACTAATGCAGTCATTCACTGGTAACAGTTTTAACCTGTTTTATGCAGTTACTGTTTTATACTGTTTTGCATATTACAGAGTGTCTCACCCCCCAACAATTATTTTGCCACTTCACAACTGGGAACCCAAAGATGAACCTACAAAAGAAGAAGAAGTTGGTCCTTTAGTAGAACACATCTATGAGGTAAAAATTATGTATGTTTCCACAGGACCTCATGCTGCCCCCACTGAATTCCTGATGAATTTGGTTTATTGTCTTTATCTGTAGCTAGATAAAGCCACAAATGTAAATACTCTGACTTTAGCACATGACCCAAATTTAATCTGGGAATTCACAACCCCATTATCTGTTCATATGAGTGGAGGGGATATTAGTTTATACTAGGAGTCTGTCTTAGATATTTAAGGGATTTATAAACATTTTGGGTGTTTGACAAGAATTAAAAACAGTGCTTAAAAGTTCCTTATAATCAATGTCAAGTATCTTCTCATTAGAAGCTGTACATGCTGTGCACTGGAAAAAATGTTTTCTTTGACATTTAGCTAACTGAAAAATATAATGTAGACATACATGTAAAATATTCTGATGAAAACAACTCTTAATGTTTGAAGTACACATATTTTTACCTTGTAGTTTTGTTGTTTTTTTTCCTATGGATGATTTGTCAATTAAAAGAGTTCAGCTTAGAAAAAGGGCCAATGCCCTTTTCAACTTCAGGGAATAGAAGGCATCCTTAGAATCTGATGGATGGCCTTTATTCCAGAGGGTAAAACAGGGGGCTTCACATATGGTTATAATTCACAAACTAGCACTCAAGGAAATATAAGGAACTGAGCTTAATCAGCAGTGTAAGATTACAATTTGCAGGACATACTAAATTATAGTGAATACAACTGTAAAATACAAATTATCATTTATGAATTCCCCATCTAACACATTTCTCTAAACTGAAAAATGCTTCAAATCATCCTGTCTCAAGCATCTGAGTTGTTTGTGAAACTGTATTTGTGACTTCAAATATATTCAAATAATTACAGTGATTAGTTACAGTTACTAAGGAAACCACTTACATGGTTTATATCAGCAAAGCATCCAAAAGACTGAGCAGTCTCCCAGAAAATGTAAGATTGAAAGGGCTTTTTATTTTGTTGTAACTAAAGGTCATCAGTCACAAAAATTCTGCAGATTTAAAAAGGAGGTTCTCACATCTCTAGGAACTTTGCATAAAGGTCCATGGTGTTCAGCTTCTATAATTCTTCAAGTCCAGTGACAACACATGTCCAGACTCCTGATGTCATCAGTTATTTTCAAACTGTAAACTAATATAAGGAAACTATTTTAATAGCCTAGGTTTCTAAACTTTTATTATTTCTGTCTTTGCTCATTTTCCCTAGAAACAAATAATGTCTTGGGATATAAATTTAGGAAAACTAGTTTCTTTACTTCTTTTGAGAAAATCTAGATTGAGAATGTTGAAAATATAGTTCTTAACCAAAGAAGCTAGTTTAAGTTCTGCTCTATCTTCTATTCTTGTGCCCTGAAATGTGATTCTTTTGTATTCTGAACTTTTGGCTACTATTTTCAAGCATGATCTGTTACTGTTCGTTGTTCATATTTCTATGGGGTTCATTTGCTAGTGTGCTTTGGGTTGGAATTTTTTTTGATACTTTTTTAGAATTCAGTTCTTCATATGTGGGAAAAAATGGGAAAGTGATAGATTTCTTGAATACACACTCAGACAGAAAAGACTGTTCTCTCAGATTTCCCATTGGTTTTGTGACTAAAACAAAGAGGTTCTTCTACCACAGATTCTCCATCAATAAAGTGATATTTATAATCTGTAATAATCTTCCCTAAATACTCTAAGGCTGTGTCCACTAAGAATTTGAAAATATCTGAGTGGTGGTTTCAATTTGTTTTGTTGTTTTTACTGCCTTGGAAAGTACTGATCATATTTCTTCAACAGCTGCACAATATAGGACCAAGTGCCATCAACCATACAGTTCTCCATGTTGGTTGGCCTGTGTCCAGTAGAGAAGAATTTCTTCTTTATATTCTCCACATTCAGACACATGGACCATTGCACTGTCAAACAAGCTCTCCTATTAATCCAATGCAAATAAAGGTGAGTACTTTATTTCCGTCACTTTCTGCATTTTGATTGGGATTTTTTGCCTGTGTTGGAATGGAATGGAAGCTTCACATGATTGGAACTTTCTTGGGAATTTTTAACAGTCCAAGATCATTTTCGTGGGTAAGAAGCAAGAAATAGATAGCCTACAGCATTTCTAAAGTTAGTGCTTGGTGCATATTTGGTTTCTGTACTCTTTATATGAGGAGAAGGGTGTGCTCAGTCCCGCTGTAAATGCTACCAACAGACATGTTACAGAGGGCCCTGTTCCAGTACCAGCACTGAGGAACACCACACATCACTGGTCTCCAACTGGACATTAAGCCATTGACCACAGTTCCTTAAGTGTGATCACACAGCCCTTTCATTATTCCCTGAGTGCTCTGTCAGATCCATGTGTTTCCAGCACAGAGATCAGGATGTCATTTGGGACGGTGGCAGATGCTTTGTCTAGGTGCAAGTAGATGATGTCAGTTGTTCTTCCCTTGTCCACCAACACTGTGACTCCACCATAGAAGGCCACCAAATCTGTCAGGCACAATTTGCCTTTAGTGAAGTCATTTTGGCTGTCACCAATCACCTCCTCATTCTCCATGTGCCTTAGCATAGTTTCCAGGAAGATCTGCCCCATGATTGGGCTAGACACAAAAGTGAGACTGACTGGTCTGTAGTTCTGCAGGTTTTCCTTTTTCACCCTCTTTAGAAATGGAGGTTATGTTTCCCCTTTTCCAGTCAGTGAGAACTTCACCAGACTGCCACAACTTTTCAGATACGGATAGTGGCTTTGCCAGTTGATCTGCCAGTTCCCTCAGGTCCCATGGATGCATCTCATCAAGTCTCATGGACAAGTGCACCTTCAGATTCAGTGCAGGCAGTTCTTCATTCTCCCTTCTGTGATTTAGGCAGTGTGCCTGGAGCATTCACCAGTGAAGACTGAGGCAGGAAACTCATTGAGTACCTCAGCCTTCTCAACATCCTGGGTAACCAGGTCTCCTGTTTCCTTCTGGAGAGAAGTTACATTTTCCCTCACCTACCTTTGAGTATCCATAGAAGCTTTTCATATTGTTTTTAACATCCCTGGCTGCATTTAATTCTCTTAGGGCTTTAGCTTTCCTAACCCGATCTCTCACTGCTTGGACAATTTCCTGTTTTAAGATCTATGTTTGTGATGGCAGATCCCCTCAAAAGAGCTTGGTTTGGCTCAACGTCAGAAGATTAGGCAAAACACAGCTCTACATATTATCCCATCAAAAACAAGGTATCCAATTTATTAAGCATGACTGATTCCAGACATTTCTGGAGTAAACAACAACACTTCTCAAGTTTAAGCAGTAGCCTGTTAAACATCTTTCAGGGAGAGCTGCATTCCAAGTGCTAAAAATGCTCTACATCTTTTGCATACCAAAATGGGTGTGAGTTTGGTATGTTGGATGAAAGGGGAGACAACTTCCTAGTGATGAGGAGTGGTCACAGCCTAAGTAGTTACAAGTCAAGTCTTTAGCCTGAACAGACAGAACTACAGTACATACTTAAAAAGAGTAAATAAAAATTTATGTCGACTAAATACAATATTGCTAAAGTTTTGTATTTCACCCGGGAAACCAAAGAGATGTTGGAATTCCACCATTTTATTTAGTTTCTTTAGAGAAAGAAAAAGCAAATGAGTGATAGGAAACAAAAGGTAGAATATGTCTGTCCAGTTTATACCCAAAGCACATCAAAATTGGAGGTAGGGATCTTTTTCTGCATATCTTTTCTACCTAATTTTTCACCTCTTTTTCAGAAGTGGTGAGGAGGAAGAAGCTAAGGTGCTGCATTTGTACTTGCAAGCCTAGCTTCTCAAACTCACTGATCAGATCAGGTTGCAAGTACATGAAAAGCAGTTCAGCCTCCTCCCACCCTAGACACTGTGTTCTGTTTAAGATTGAATTAAGAATCTGTGTAGAATACTGCCACAGTTCTTACTGACATTTTCAGGCAATGTATATTTTTTTATTTAATTTATTTTATTTATTAAGAAGTTCGCTCCTCCTACTTGACAATGATTGCATCTGTTACATAAAAAAGACTGAATTCTTGTGAAGCTTGTGAGAAATTTTCCTGTAATAATGGTCCCTCTGTTGTGGCAGAATATGGCTTTAGATGCACAGTTTTTATGGCAAGAAATTAAATATCCTTTCCTTATTTCAGTTTTTCAAAGCATTGAACAGTATGAATACACAAGTCAAGTTTCAAATACGTAATGCTTATCTATTGCTTCAGATGGCAAGAGGACACAGAGACAGGCTTCTTCAAGTTTCATACAAACATCAGGATGCTTAGATCAAATTTCCAAATAAGGCTAAGGACATTAAATCTCTGACTTCTCTTGGATATCTGAACTTACCTCTCTTAGGCATTTCCCCTTTGAAATTACTCAGATTGTTCTGTTTCAATCAAAGCAGTACATTCCTCCCCACTGCTGAATTTCTTGTCTTGTAAAAAGGTTTTATTTGAGCTTTGTTGTCTAGTCCACAAAGATAAGTCACACCTATGCACACATGGGAAGACTTTTGTTTGGGAACTTTTCTGTAGCTTATCTTCTATGAAGACAGTGAGGGATGAGAAAGGATAATAAAATTATGAATCTTAAAAGGTGTAAAAAGGAGCCGAAGTACTTATCAAAGATATGGAATGAATTCCAAGCTGAAGAACTCGCAACTCAGTACACTAGAACACTTCTATCTAGAAAAGAGATGACTGTGCACAAATATGATCCTCAAAATGAGTAGTGGCAGGAAGAGTGTGGGTGTGGATTGACTGTTCTCTGCCTCTTCCTGCAGAGGAACTGGAACATCTAATGAAGTCTGGGGAGCCAGATTCAAAACAAGCAAAAGGAAGTGATGGCTCATGGTGGCAGGTCTCAGATGTCTGGAATTTGTGGCCAAAGGGAAGTAGTCAAGGTTAAAAGTTTACGTGATTCTAAGAGGAAAGTAAACAAATTCCCAAAAGAGAGGTTCAGTGAAGATTAGTAAATGAACACAAACTTCATATAGATAAGGAAGTCCCTGTACTGAAAACATTTGGAAGCTGAAAGTTATTAGGAGTGTTGTGTATGCATGCCCCATTCTTACTTCCTTCTTACTCTTCCTAAAGGCAGCTGTGATGAGAAGAGGGCTCAGTTAGATTGCCTTCTGGCTTGAGACAGTATTTCTGATAAGTTGGATTTTTTCTCCCAGACTGATGGCAAAAAGAATTTTTATAAAACCTGTACCTATAAACACCACTGTGGTAGAATATACAGACATTTGGTGCATTCTCAGTGGCTGAGCACTGCAGCACCACGAGTGAGGCATCTGTCAGGGCAGCAGTGAAATAACAACAAAAATCCACCACATGTATGAGGCACATCCACCAACATGAGTGGCAGGAGCTAACCCCTTCCAGAGGCAATCTGCTAATGCTGCAAAACTGTTAGCACTGTCTTTAGGGTTTGATATTGGGACAAAGCAATACCATCCAATGCATTGCTCTTGAATGGTCACCAACCGCTCTTGTGTAATTTTGTGTATAATCTAGTAATATATGTATATTGTATATTATAAAATATATATTGTATTTAAATATATATATGAAATATTTAAATATCTATAATGCAGTATAATATAATATAATATAATATAATGTATGTAATATAAAATAATGTGTATCATTATTTTATGTTACATACATTATATTATAACTTTGTGTAAAAAAGTCCTCTTCCAGAACATTTCTGATGGAGTTACACAATGCAGCAAAGGCTGTAACCTGGCTAGAAAACCAGAAAAGTGGAACAGGGTATTGGAATGAGAAGTGGGGGACTGGAGAGGTCTGGAAACCTGCTCAAAGTAATAATGCTCAGGAGAAGAATGCAGTACAGTCTTCCATGGTGGGGAAACTGAGACAGTCTGCTGTAGTTAAAGGGAGGGAGTGATCCTCTAAGATAGCATGCCGGATACACGGCATATAAAATAGCAACAGAGGTAGATTATTCAGTTGAGCATTTCCATATACCCAGATCAAGAAGGATAAAATAATATCATTAACCTGGACATCTAGGCCACTGGACAAATTCTGCTTTTAGATGCAGGAGACACACATGTTTCTCTTAACTGCAGAGGGCTCTTTTTGAACCTTTGCTGTAACAATTCACAAGGATGCTAACACTCTAGGATCTATGAAAAAAGAAAAATGTAAAGATGAAAATCCTTTGGTATTTAGATGGATCTACATATATACCCATTGTGATCATGTATTGAGGGCTTCTTTGCAGGCACATTTCTATATCGTGGGGGTTTTTTTGATTTGTCATCATTATAGAAGTCTATATCCTGGTGAAAGAATACTGGAAGGAGAGTTTGCACATTACCACATTGAGAGGGAGAGATTTACTAGCTACTTATGTGTTCCCTTATTGCAAATAGACAATGCTAACCTCATGAAGCAACAGGAAAAATGAAAAAAAGGGGATTATTTTTTTTTTTTTCCATGGGTTTTCATCTGTTAATGAGTTATAATATCTTTCACTTTGTAGGATGCTTTTGACTGAAGATCTCAGACAATGTTAAATGCTTATATTGTATTTATAGCATTTTAATTTTACTCAGATAAATTACACCAATTTTCCAAATCTAGTACTACACAGCATTAGTGTGTGGGAGGTTTTGTGTGTTTATAGCTATTCTCTTTCCTTTAATGCTACAACATTTATTTCAATTACAAACATTTTCTTTAGGAATTTGTTTAACATATTTTGTCTTCAGAGGTTAAAGGAACTGATGAGACGGATCTAATATAGCACTTTATAATCAGATGTTCTTAAGGAATAGGTTTGGATTTATTTAGTTGAGTTCCTGTTGAGATCTTACTATAAACCTCTATGTATATTTTATTGTGATTTTACATGAGTGGATTGTCATGAATTAACATTTATCTATACTTCTGTAGCAGTTGCTTCCAGGAGTTATTTAAGGCTTCATAAAAGAAGCCATAAATGCACCGTATAGAAATTAAAGAAAAACTGACAACAAAAAAGTAATTTTTAATTGGAGAACAAAAATCTATAAATATAAAGCTGAAGAGAATGCATTTTAATGTGAGATTAAAAATGAAGAAGCTTTTGCTTTATACAAATTTGAGCTGTTACCAAAACAAATCTGTAACATATGTGATATATGATCAAAATTGTGTTAAGTCAGACTTCCATTTTTTTTTTTCTAAAACTGGTAAAATCGTTATACTTTATTAGGCAGATTCTGATCTGAACTAATAAATAAACTACTGTGCAACAACTCTGAACTTATCCTGTTATATATATCAGAATTTGCCCCTGAGAGGCTAACAAAATTAAATAAAGTAACGAAACTGACACCAGTAAAAAGTAGAGAAGAATGTTGTCTGCTGTAATTCCTATAACTGGGCAATATCTTGCTGTGCTATTACTCATCATGCTCCCAGTTGAAGACAAAGTACTCTCATGATTATGCTGTTCAATTGAAAAACCAGTGTTAATCCAAAATTCAAGACCTCTGAGACAGGAACAAATCTGTTAGAATCGTTGTGTGTGTATGTCATTGCCATTCCCATTTCTCTCTTTGCAGTTTGCTGTTCCAGAAGACACTCCTGAACTTGCTGCTTTTTTATATAATTCCACAGTTTCTCATTACATCAGGAGAAGGGATGTTGCAGTGGCAGAACCTCACAGGAAAAACTCTGCAAGAATATTGGTGAGCTATCTAAAATCTATGAACTGGGAGTGTGCAGGGAAAGGTGAGACTCTACAGTGCCACAGGCAAGGCAAATGGGACCCATCACTGTGTTTTTAACAGTCCAGACAATGCTGGAGCAATAGCAATGCTGTCTGTCCTAGGAAAATAGTTCTGATTAGACAGTCTGGTACCTATTTGGACTTGGCTGTATTTTCAGAAGTTTTTTTCCACTCCTGTATTCAAAGTGCCATCCTTAGCATACTTCAGCCTTGTAGGTGTCAGCTGACTTTGCCTAAAGGCAATGTGTGAACCCAGTGAACTTCAGATCAGGCAAGGGATTCACAGTCAGTGCTTTTCATCTATTTTTATGAACCGTGGGCAGAGTTTCTTTCATGCTGTCCAGTGTCTTATTAAGCTGTTTACTGCAAACTCGTGCTTGAATTCCTTGACCTCACTAGAATTTGGAAGCAAACAACCTCACCAACTTAAGTGTTCTGGACTAAGAGAATAATTATTGCTTCTGAAAGTTAATTTGGCAATTTTTATAATGGGAAGAAGATAGACTCTGAAAGTAATGAAAACTGTAATGTTATTAGGAACAAAATCACAGTTTAATCCACTTTAAGCAATAATCACTGTTGACTCCTCTGCCATTCTTTCATCAACCCAATACCCTAGGAAGAATCTGATTCCACTGTGTCTGAAGGAAAAATGCCAGGCCTTTCAAAGACACGCCAGTCAATATCACAGAACACTTAATCCATTCTTCAGTGATATCTTAATTTTCAAGCATCTTTCTGAGTGACCAGGCTCATAGGCTGCCAACATAAAAATGACTGCAGCAACTGGAAGTGGTTAACAAAGTTCTGAAGTATGCACTGTGTTTGCACCTTAAAATATGAAGCAGAGAATTTTCTCCTGCTTGATGTAGATGGAGCAAATATATTTGGTGGGGTACTCAGTAATATGAAATTGACACTTTGATGAGCAGTCTTCTAGTAAAATATGCTTTTGGTCAGCACAAATTAGGATAGGATTGGGTGCAGTGCTTACCACATATAGCAAGACTTTCCCAGGGTAAGCATAGAAAAGCAATGTCATTGGTTCAGTTAGAAGGTGTCCCAATACTAATGCCTTCAGCATTAGTTACTGCTGATGTATAATTTTTTTATATTTGACATATTGGAAGTATACATGGAAAAATGAATGTTGCTCTTGAAAAGCCTGATTGGCCAAAGATAATTCTATGCTTAAAATTGTAATTTTTTAAATAAATTTTAAGTTATTTTCATTTTCATCAAAGCATTTTCACAAAGAGACAAAATGTTCTGAGAACCTCTTATTCTATTTATACTGTTGATTAAATATTTGGTTTCTTTTCCATTAGTTCCAATGTTATATTGTTCTGAAAATCACTACAGGCTAAATACATTACTCAGAAAAACAGAAATATGTGTTCAGGTCCTAAAACGTCAGCCAAAAGTAGACTTTTTTTGCATACTAATGATTTGTTTTGCTAATGTGTGTTTTTGACCACTATGATTAATGAAAACAAGTCTTCTCCTTCCTGCAAAATAAATAAATCTGTTTGGAGGATGTTTAAAGCCAAATAAACAGATGCTTTAAAATATTAATTTTTTTAAAAAAAAGTTTATAGTTGCAAGCTCCAGGGTTTACAGTTTCATTTTCAGTCAGATATAGAAAGCAGCAATTAAGCATACAGCTTCTGCTTATCCTCCAATAAGACATAGATTTGTGAGGAAAGCTGTCTGTAAAGATACAAGATTCCTTAAGAGTGTTTTCAGACCTGTTCCATGCATCATCATCTCATTTCCTGAAGATTGGGTATTGGTAGTGCATTCGCACTCTCACTAGGGAATAAACTTACTTTTGAAAACTTAGCTTTGCTTTTGAGGTCACAAGGCCTTCTGTCATGGGAGGGATTCTCTGCTTTGTTAAAAAAATAGGAATCAATTAAATCCTCAGCCTTCCCCTGAGTCAAACAAAACTTTTCAGATAAAACCCATTTGTATATACAACATTTTTTATTTTTTCCACAAACATTTAATCATTTTTTATGGGATCATTTTTCCTTTTTATGCCCTAAACAACCACATAATTCCTGTGGTTACCCCATGAGACTCTGCTCATTCCCTTCAGTGGCTTCCAGTCAGCTTTTAACCTTTAGTGTGACATTCTTTTGGCAGACTTCAGGAGTATATAGTTTTGAGTTGCAATGTTTGGCTTTTGCTTTCAGCCTTGTGTATGGGCCAGAATCACTGTTCATCAGGAATGGTTCATGGACAGTAAGCTTCAAGTAAAGCAACTAATGAATCTCAGCAAATGTTCTGGCTGCTATGATGTAAATATCGGTGGGAAAGCCAGGAGAGTTAGAAAAGGGAAAAGATTTAGCAATATAAATAAACACTTAATGCATACAGAACAGAAAAAAACCTAAAAATGAAATCATAAAATGATTGATAGGTGAGAAAAAAGCACGTGCTTCAAAGGATTGGTAAGTGCCTGGACATTTTAAGGGTTCCTCAGAGCAGACACTGTTGAAAATTATTACTTTTATTTTCTTTACTATAGGTAGGTGTTTGTATTCACTGGTGATTAAAAAAGAATCTGCTCCTTGGTTTAGAATTATCTCAATGACTCATGGGGTATCTCATATATATTAGATAAAATTACTGATTTCAAACTATTTAGCTCTTTAAGGAAAGTTTATTTGTTTTTGCTTATTTACAGCATTTGAAAATGATTTTGTTTTCAAAACATAAGTATGACTTCCCTTTATTTTTTGCTCAGAACTGTACAAATGTGAAGTGTGTCCTAATTTCATGCACTGTGGGACAGCTGGAAAGAGGAAAGAGTGCTGCACTAAAAATCAGGTCCCGGCTCTGGGCACAAACATTCCTGGAGGTAATACACACAAACATCTCTTTCCATACACATAAAATAATAATTTATTTGAGCAGATATTTTAAAATAAAAATTCATAAATTAAATGGGGCAAATGTAAATACTTCTTGTTACCATTTTCTTTGAAGATAACATCTCACTGGTTCCTGTCCAGGTTTTTTGGATGCTGCTTACTTTTTTTTCTTGCTATCACTCCTTCTCAGATTTATGTCCTGAATCCTACTTGAAGATTCCAAGATTATTTTTAAGTACCTCTCCTAGTTTTGTTTCTGCTTTCCTGGACTGACCCAAATGTTCTGCATTTATAACCTCTTTTCCAATGGAAGGTTTTTCTTGGAGCCAAAGAGTGTATCATGTACACTATGTCCAGCTTAAACATTCATTGTTATTCATTTTCTATTAATCTAGGGAAGAGTAGTATGCATCAAGCTCATATGATACATGACACTCATGTAGTGACAATCTGTCTTACTGCTAAAAGGGGCAGTGTAGATGATGGAAAAAAATAAAACTTCTCTTTGCAAATTCTTGTATTCCAACTTCTGCTCTCAGATATATATTCACAGTGCATAAAAGGACCTGTTGGAGTGAGGGCAGAGGAGGGCCACCAAGATGACTGGAAGAATAAAACACTTCTCCTGTGAGGAAAGGCTGAGAGAGCTGGGGTTGTTGAGCCTGGAGAAGGGAAGGCTGCAGGAAGAGCTTATAGCACCTTCCAGTACTTCAAGGGGTCTTCTGAGAAAGATGGGAACAAATCTTTTAGCAGGGCGTGTTGAAAAAAACCAAGGGGTAATGGTTTTCAACTACAAGTGCATCTATTTAGATGCAAGAAAGAAGTGTTTCAAAATGGGGGTGGTGAAATGCTGCAACAGGGTGCCCAGAGAGATGGCAGATGTCCCATGCCTGGAAACATTCAAGGTCAGATTGGACTCTGAGCAGCTTGGACCAATTGAAGATGTCCAGGCTTATGGCAGCCTGGACATCTTCAATTAAAGTTTCTTTCCAACCCAAATTATTCTATGATTTTGTAAGGCAGAGGGATTTTACTGTAAGCTGTTACCTCATAGCTGGCCTTGTGTCTGTATTTACTATGCAATTGTCATACCTTTAACAATGGAAAATACACTGAGAAATTTATAATTCCATTTGCTGTTATTAAGAAATACCTGCATCTCCTGTCTTGATCAAGCTGATTTATTATTGGCTTGTTTCTCAAGGAATTCAGGATTTTCCAGTCTTTCTGTCTGGAATGTAAGAAGCTTTCCTGTGTTCCCTACAGCTGTGGGAGAGGAATTCTTTATATGCAGGGTACCTCTTACCCTAGCAAGAGAAGAATTGAGGATCTTCAGTTTACAGCTTTAAATTAAGCTCCTCATGCCTTTGAAGTTAATTTCCCCCTTCCCTCAAATATGAAAGTAGACCAAAGAAATTCATCCTCACTTGCTTTCCTGGAGAAATGAGAGCAGATAGGATAATATTTCCAGAAAGTTGAATGCCAGCTCAGTAGCTAACCAAATCCATAATGGGTGCAAACTTTTGGGAGGTCATTGGTCTCTCTTGGTGTACAGGACTATGGCAGTGGTTACTTGAAAGGATGACTTTAAAGGTTTTTCTACCTATCTGTCAGGAGGCCAGGTCACATTCTGTCTTTCTTCTCCAAAAGCTGTTGTAGGACCACTGTGACTGAAGAGCACTTAAGTTCTGTCCTCACTGTCTGGCCTTGCTTGAACAAAATATTTCTGTCTTGCCCAGTAACAAAGTCTCTCATCCTTTCGGAGACTAAGTGAACAAATTCCTGATTTGTCCGTACATTTTATTTCTATGAACAATCAATCCCAAGAAACTTTCATATCCTTTCTTCAGTTCCATTAACACAAATAAAATGCTTTTAATAGAAATCATATTTTAAAAATGTTAGATATGTCTAGATACTCTAGAATGGATGTACTTCATTTAGGTTTGCTGAGTGAGTCATCTGCTAGTGCAAAAAAAGGCAAGGTCTGGTGCCAATTTAAGCCCAAAAACATGACAGTTTGGATGTGTCTTTGTCCTTTCAAATCTGTGAATTGGGATGGACATCATTTGGTGCAAGCTTTTGCAAAGGGCAGAAAGTACCAGTCTGTAAACATCCCTGCAGCTATAGAAGAAACATATCTATTGGGAAATAGAATGGGCATTTGATTCCATTTTTTTCCAATTTCATTAAGAGGCTGCTGGACAAGCTCACACAGGCTAGTCCCTCTTAAGCTCAGGTAAGAACTTCACTGCACTGATTCTCTGTTGTCTGTTCCTAACACACAGAGAGAGGCAGAGATATTATCCTTTACTGGAACAATATATGACAATATTGAGCACTGCAGTGGGCAAGCAATAACACAGAGGATCTTTATCATTTTCTTCACCAAGCAAAAGATAAAACTCCCTTAGCTACCTTCCTTACTGGGAACTGAGCCTGATGTATTCCAGATCCAGTCAAGTCTTTCTCCTCATCATTCTGCTGGTGAAATACAATTAACTCTGAAAGGGCCAAAAAGTAGGTCTTGTGAAAAAATCCTGTGCACAGATGTTTAGATGAAGTTTCTAGTCTATTTACAGCTATTTCAGTGGAAATTAGCCTCATTAGGATTTTCCTAAGTCTAGTTTAGGATATGTCAATAAAGATCTGTAAGAGATTAAACAAAATTAATGAGAAACAGTTTCTCTGAGTTTTTGGCTGTGACAGGAGATAGGTAACAATTGAAATAAACTAGCCACAGAGGACACAAAATCTCCCTTTTTTGGATAACTCTTAGTAAAAACAATCTTTTTCTGGGGTTTAACTTTAGTTGGACTGACTTAGGTTCAGAACAAGTGTAACTGCATGAAATTCAGTGCCATGTTTAATGCAAGAGCAGTGGAACTCATTTTATGAAATTTTAGTAATCTAAAGTTAGATGGAAAAGCTGGTTGCTAACTCTGTAGACAGTGACAAGACAGAGAAGTATCTTCAGAGGATGCATTATCCAGCTGATTTGAAACCTCTCTCTGTCTGATCTGGATGGGGAGAAGAGTCAAAGCTGGGCCTTGGGACCTGGGCGTGTACAAATACACCAGGCAATGCCAATGCTGCAGTCCCTTTAGCTCCTCCTTGCTCTTCAATAAATCTGCTTGCTCTGCCTGCACCTCCCTTCACTCAGGGAGCTCCAGGCAGAGATGGAATGTTACACCAGCTCGTGGGCAAGGATAAGGGTGAGCCATCCTGTAGATTCACTGGGTTGAAAGACCTCGTGGGAAACACTCCTACCAGATTACTCCACTGGCCTTACATACCCTTGCTATCAAACAAGACTTTTTATGGGCTGTGATTTTACCTTTTCCCTGTAAACATTTCTGTGTCCTTTCAATAGTAATTTGCAATTCTTGTTAAGAATCAGAAAAACTCCACTCAAAGCAACAGAATTTTTTTCCTAAGTAGAAAAAGGTAATTCCCAGAGAACTGTTGCATCCTCCCATTTATGTCTAATTATATGCCAGAATAACATGATCTTTATTTCACATGCAAATTTGGAGACAGTAAATAGTGTCCTAGGGTCTAGTTGTCTTCCTTCCACTCATCTCAAAACAGTTCCCGTTTTCACAGCCCCTTTTAAAATTAACAGTTACACAACCATCACCATAAAAGACCGTAGAACATAATTAGTTTCCTAAAAAGGGCACAATCTGCTCTTAGTAATTCTGCAACTGTTGTTAACTAGGCTGAAATCTGCAGATTCCAATTGAGGATTAAAATGCAGTTAAAATAATCAGGATGAGATTATTGTGACTCAGGAAGGGCCAGACTGAACCCTACTGTCATGCTTTTGTAAAGAAACTTAGGGTAAAAGTCTCTAGAGAAGCATTGCAGTTCATGTAAAAGTTAATGTAAAAGTTTTCATGTGCCAAAGAAATCAGAATAATGGTGACATGCAACATTACTCAACTGTGTTATAATTTAAATGAAGACATGATGATTTGCAGAAGAATTTTTTTGTGCTCATTAAAGCCAAGAACACAGTGTTAGGATGTTTTTTCTTCTTATAGATATGCTAATGCAAACCTGAGAAGGATTTTATTGGAAGTGATTAATTTATGCTAGGATGAAATAATTAATGTTTTTCACTGAAGTTGTATGGGCAAACATGTGTATGTTGTTGCCACAAAAGACCTGTCATGTATTGAGTGACTCCTTCCTCTTCCACTTAGTTTAACTGACAACAGCTGACCCTTTTGTCTCCTGACAGTTGTAACCTGTAACCTTAAAACCCAAACTCCCATAACAAATAACAGCTAAATGATGTGCAGTGATTAGACACATTTGAATAAATAAAGCAGCACAAATTTCCCAACCAGCCAGCAAAGATAGAGACAGACATTGTGCAAAGGCCAAGAAGAATCACATACATTTTTGGAGTAACTTCAAAGTCTGGCTGTAAATATGAACTCTCTAGTAAAGCTGACTTTTGGATTCAGACTTGCTGATCTCGCAAATAATAGCCTGATTGTTCAAAACAGAAACAACCTTACATGGTTATGTTATGTTGTGTTCCATTATGTCCCTGTTTCTCTGATCATATTTCTGAGTCATCTGAGGGAGACCCAAGGGGATCTGGTCCAGTATTTGCATGGATGGGTATTTTTTAGTATAAGACTCAGAGTTGGCTAGTGAAACATCTGTTTTGAAAATGCATTTCTAAGTGATGAAGCTTTATAATCTGTCTGATTTGTAACAACCTTGAGGCTCTGAGCTCTTTGGAACTTAAAACATTGTGGGATATGGAACTCAGTGCATTCTTAGCTACTGTTTCATCCTGTACTGAAAATTTCTCATAATGATACAAATCTCCTTCTGGGAGAGGTAGGAGAGGCAGTAATCTACAAAACCACAGAGGATGTGTAAGGTTCCCAGGAAGTTTGAAGTTTATTGTATTTTCTTTTAATATTACTGAATATAATTGTATTGTTTCTCTCTTGATGTTTTGGCAATTCCAGATATGTGAATTTGGCACTCCTGATCACACGAATTTTAATAGTTAGAAGGGAGGAAAATCTAGTTTTAATCAGAAAAAGTTGAAAAGCAAGAGAAGCACCACTGTATTTTGGTGCTCTCTTGGTACTCAAAGTCATATTTTGGCTTCTCTGTTAAATACTCATTATTTCAATGTTTCCAAATGCGCACTGATCCTTTTTCTTTTTACATGCATAAAAATGGAAATATGTGCTTGGCATATTAATGGTGATGTGTGCTGCAACACTCTTAACTGCCTGACTGGTATCCAAAACCTGAAACTAAATACCTAAGCTCTATGTTCAACACATGGAGAAAAGGAGATACCTCAGACAAAGTGACCTGCATTAACCATCAGGTTGGTGCATGAGGGCTGTTTCTTATCAGGAGGATAGGCACCCAAATCAGGATTTAGGAGGAATATGTTCACCCTTTTTGAACACAAAATCCAAAAATTATTTAGAAGGCACCTATAAAATTAGATTAAAGACTTGAAGAGGACTTGGTTTATTCCATATTAATTGCCAGAAGCGAGAGCTGACAGTCCAATGATTAGGGAATTCAGGACTGGAAGACGCAAATTCAATTCACACTCAGCTTGAGAGGCCCCACATCCCTGCTTTATAAAATGATGGTGTTCCCTTCTGCTGAAGCTGCACCAAGGATATAAAAAGAAATTGAGAGGTCTGGAAGGGTGTAGAAAATGAGGAAGACCATGATGTAACACCTTTGTTTGTACCATCAACTACAATTTCTCCTAGTCCTGGCATCCACCTTTGCCTTCATTGCCTGGAACCCAGAGCTGTCACCACTGTTGGAGTGCACGTTCTAATGAGAGATTTTGTTGAGAATTTCCATATTTTATTACTGGTGAACTCAGAGCCTCTTTAGTGTCGTAGAAGTTCTCTAGGTCAGGTAATGCTTTTGTGGTAAGGATTCAGTTCAGCTGCACAAAGGCCATTAGAGGAAGAATGCAGATAGTTGTGCAGTGGGGCCACACAGGCTGCAGGACATGTGTGCTGGCAGAGGCTTGGAGCTCAGAACAGAACTGGTGGAGGTGATGTGAGACAGGTGAGAGATCCTCTTGTACAAGGTCCTTTATTTGTTCACTTTTCTTCCTCTCATCTTTACTATGGGAGCAATTATTCGATCTGTAAGTGGAATATGACCCCAAGGAACAATAATTTCTATCCTTAGCATCCTCCAGCCCAGAACCTCTTTCTGTGTCTGTTCTGTGTCCGTTAGAAAACATCTAAGTCAAGGGAAGATTGCTTAGTATTTTCAAAGAATAATTCTGCAGCTAACCTAAATTCCCTGTGTGTGGAAGGAAGTGGTGAAACAGAAAGATTAGTGAGAGAGACATCTTGTGCCCTCATTCGTTTCCATATATAAGCTATATATGGAAGTTTAAGTAGATTATTTTAATCCAGACTGAGAATTAAAAGCCAGAAATTTTATGTGCTGCCCTTCAAGGCACATATAATAACAAAAGGAGGAAGTCATCAACAAAATTTTCAGTTGCATCAAAACACTATTGCTATTTGAAAAAACAAGTAAAACCAAAAACTTTGGTTGTGGCCAAAAAAATTATATTATATTCTATTTGATTGTTTATATGCAATGAAGTCTAGAAAAAAAAGAGACCTTTGCATGGGGCTGAACTACCTGGAGGTCTTTTGGGTATTGGCTAGTTTTGTTTTAATTCATTTTTATTTAAAATATTTTCAGTGTTAGCAAAAGCAGAACATGAGACTCTTCCTAGATGTGCTACAGTATAGGTAATGTTAGGTATATGAAGAAATAAACATCTTAGATTGATAACCATTATAATCTTTATATAGAAATATTTTGGAATCACAACAAAACAGCTGCCTCCATTATAACCTAAAATAGGCTGTCAAAATGAATGTAAAAAATACAATATGTGAAATGTAAGAATATAATGATAAAGAGAAGGATGTGTTGATTTTTCAGAGTATTTTCTTTGGTCACAGCTATGTTTGGGTGGAGATATCCTCTTGCCGCAAATGGCGCAAATACAATTTACCATGTGTACAGAGTCACATGCACATTTTTAAACAAATTATTAAGAAGAAGTAGTTGTATGAGCTCTACTCTCTATTGGCAGCACTTCATGTTTTGGGAGGTATTGGTCAAAGAAAGCAAGCTAATGAATTCCCAAAGCATGTATTTAAAAGGTATTGCTTATCCTCCTGTCTCTAAAGTGTGCCAGGCTCCAGCAGATACAAAGGGAAACAAATGTTAATCAAGCAGTGCCAAAATTGTTGTAATAGCACTGAACTCCATGTGCAAAAGTTGTAAGTTCTTGGGATAAAAATACCACCACGGTGTGCAGCTTGCCATAGGGGAGCCATGTGCATTTCAGCTAGGGAGATGTCACTGGGCTACATCTAAGCAGAAAAAAAAAAGGAAAAAAAGATTTCCAAGAGCCTGAACAATTCTTCGTAGAGGCAGTGGAGCAGAGTCATTCTGGGGACTCTCTCCAGTAGCTCAACTCTTCAAACCTGCAGAACAGCAATGATCTGCCAGTCTTTAAGCTAAAGATTTTGTTCCTCCTGCCCTCAGTCTAGCTCCCTGGGATCCAGAATTGTTCCTGCATTTCAGTGTGCTCTCTGACCAGGATGCCCACATGCCTTAGAGATGCTTTGGGGGGTCAGTAGGTCTGTGCTTGAGCTTTCTGCAGAAAGCAGCAGCATCCCACTGGAGCCTGGTGAACTGTCTTTCAAATTGTAGATTTGAAAGATTTTCAAATCACTTCTCACATTATTTTGGTCTCAATTGTATGTAGGAAAACACTGAACTCAATATTTATTGAGAACACTTTCCTTCATTTCTGGCTTTTTTTTTTTTTTGTCTTGCAACTTTTAAAGAAAACAAAGGCTTCAATTCAAAAATCTATTTGTGAAACAAAAGCATGTAGAGAGAGAAGCTTTAATAAGTATATCAACAGGATCTGCTACCCAGGCAACACAGGGGATGGCCATGTTTTGCCTGCTTCCCAGAATATGGCAAACTACTGTTTCAGCAACAAGCACAAGATCAGTTTCTGCTTGTTCTAACACAAGGGGAACCACAAAAGACCAGTGTAGTTAAGGCTGGGCTCTCTACTGTTGATCATTAAGCACTGACACAAATACCAGATTCTTTCTTCTCCTTCCTCTGAGCCATGATTAAATCCTCAGCTTGAATTTCAAACCACAAGTCCTGCAGTTTCCAGTAAATACTGAATATTTAAACATATGCTATTTAAAAATGATATGGTAAAGAAATGCTCTTTCTCACAATTGACTTGAGAATTATAGAAAAAGCTGTAGGAAAGACAGCTGCTTGTATCTCAAAGGTGTTAGGACAAGTAAAAATCCTGTTTACAGCCAATGTTGACCACAGTCATTGTTTTCAAGTCCTTTGCCACAAACACATCATTCTGTAAATGCAGGAAAATAACTCTCTAGTCTTTTATAGTCTCCATTCCTGTTTTCCAGCATTTCCAGGAGCTAATCAAGGGTTGAGACGAGCTGATAGCTGTGGTCACAACCCAAGCTTATTAACCCAAGCCAAGCACTCATCCACAGGAAGTACCCTCCTCTGATGTTCATGTTGCTGATACAAGCTGAAAATGAAATGAGCCATGTATAGTAGGTGAAAGGCTTTATATTTCCATTACTGCTGTTTCCTTTATAGGAGGTTTCAACAGAGTTAATGCCTTTACTGTACCTTAGCCAATCCAGCTCAATGTCTGATGTCTGCTTCTTCAATAATATAACATATTCTGCTCTCTCCATTACAGATTATGTTTATAAATCATATAATCATATCCAGAATCCTGCTTGATAATAATTGCTTAGGATTGAAAGTATAAGGCTTTTTTCAGGCTTTTTTTCTGAATGCACAGTCACAGAAACATGCTGAGATTTTGTGGGAGGAGGAATCTAGTGCTGAAGAATAAAATACCAAGAATGTCTTGAGTCTGGAAATGGAAAATAATTAATGTGATAAAGAGAAGTTCTTTTTCTGAATATCACCTCATAGATGATCAGCACCATGAATGTGTATAAAACTACTTATTTAGTAAGCCAAATTTTTCATTTCAAACACAATTGATAGAAATATATAGATACTGATAGTTCCCTTTCATTTGATGCTATCTGTGTTATGTAGCTGATTTGACTATGGCTGTGTAGTTGTTTGAGACAGATTTTTTAGTATTGCTCTTTCCTAGTATAGGCCCCAAGGAGAGGTTAAATTTTCTGATAATAACCATTCAGCTGCTCTCAATATTTTAAAAGAACAAAATTATGGCATAGCCAAATTAGTTCCAGAAGGCAATAAATGTGCTGGCTTTTTATCACCCTCACATATTCGGAGAGAAAATTACTTTTTTAAAAGGAGACTGAATGGACAAGGCAAATACCAGGACTACAACCCTGGAGCTCAGGAGAACACCCTCCTTTACAGGGATCTGTTTGGAAGAAGTCCATGGGAGATTATCCTGAAAGAAAAAGAAGTCCAGTAGAACTACTGATTCTCCAGGATCATCATCCTTTAAGCTCAAGAACTGTCCATCTTGACAAGTGATTTTGCCATCTTGGTACAACTCAGACATACAAAGATGGTGATAGGTGAAAGGTTGGACTCAATCATCTTGGAGGTCTTTTCCAATCTATATGATTCTGTGAAACATAAAAGAGGTGGAAGCAGAGTCAGTTGACCCTGTGCAGGGGTTGGATAAGGAATGTAGAGAGTGTCTGAGAATGCAGGGACAGAGATGGGAAATCAGAAGCCCACCTAAGCCTAGCAAGGGATTTAAAGGCATTAAAGAGACTTCTATAAGTATATCAGCAGCCAAAAGAAGACAAAGGAAAATATGGGTCTTCTGCTGAATGGGACATAGAAAAGGCTGACTTACCCAAGGCCTCCCTCCATCACTTTTGTCTTTATGGAGAAAATCTGCATACACTAAACCAAGGTCTCTGGAACCAGAGAGGAAATTTGCAGCTATCAACATTTATCTTCAGCAGAGGGATATAAGGATAGGGGAACATTTAAACAAATCAGATGTACAAAAGTCAATAAAACCTGATGGAATACACATAGAAGTCCTGAGGGAGGGGCAATGAGAATGTCAGACGTTTCTCAATTATCTTTGAAAGTTCATGGTCCTTAAAAACTGCAAGAAAGCAAATGGTAACACCTGTCTTCAAAGAGGATTCAGAGAAGTATAGGTCAGTCAGCATTATTTCAATCCTTGAGAAGAGAAGGTGATGGAGAAAAAAATGCAGAAGACCTTTGCAAACATCTCAAGGACAGGAAGATGACTGGAAGCTGTCAGGATAGATTTACAGAAGGGATATCATGCTTACCAACTTGATAGCCTGGTAATTTGCAGATGGTAGTGAAGTGGAAGGAGTGGTTGATACACCAGTTGTTTGTACTGCCCTTCAGAGGAACCTCAACAGGCTGGAGAAGTGAGTTGGCAGGAATTTCATAAAGGGTGACAAAGGGAAATGCAAAGTTCTGTACCACAAGAGGAATAATCCTATGTACTGATGCAACCAACCAGCTGGAAAGCAGTGCTCTGGCAAAAGATCTTGGAGTCCTGTGGGATGCAGAGTTGACCATGAGCCACTGTGTGTGCCCTTGCAGGAAAGAAAGTCAACAACCTCCTGGGCTGCATTAGGAAGAGCGTTGCCAGCAGACCAAGGGAATTAATTCTCCCTCTGTACTCAGCACTGATAAAACAGACCTGGAGTTCAGTCCTGGGCTCCCTGAGACGATTGGATAGTGGATATACTGGAACAAGTCCAGCTAAAAGCCACAATGATGATTAAGGGTTTGGAGTATTCGATATACCAGGAGAGGCTGAGAGAGATGGGAGTGTTTGGTCTAGAGAAGAGAAACCTCAGGAGGGATCTCATCAGCAGTTGTAAACACATGATTGGTGGGGGTAAAGAACACACTTCTCAATATCAAGGAACAGGGAGGAAGCACAAATTGAAATACAGGAAACTCCATTTAAACATTAACAAACCCCTTTTTTACTTGGAGGGTAGTAAAAAACTGGAATACGTTGCTTCTTGAGATTGTGGAGTTTCCTTTCTTGGAGATATTCAAACACTAACTGGACATGGTCATGAGCATACTGCTCTAGTTGATTCTACTGTGCCTGTGCTTGGAAGAAACAAATTCCAAATATGCTCTCCAACCACAGCAGTTCTGTAAAAACTTTGGTTTGGGCCATGGTCATTCAAATGCATCCACGTTGGCTGCCAGGCTTATATTATGCTTATTTCAGGTCATTTTCACAAATAAACCTTTCTCCATCAGCAGAGGAAAGAAATAGTAGCCCAGATTATCAAGGGGTCTTTTTACCTCAATCTTGGCTCAAAAAAACAGCTGAAAGAGGAAAAGCAGTTCTTTGAGAGGGTTTATGTTTTTAATGCAACAGGAAACTACAGGGAAAAACTGAGGAAAAGATGTTGAACAATCACAAGGAACCAAATCTTTTCAATGGAGAAGAACTCCTAAATGTGTGAGGAATAGAAGGAATGAGAAGGTTTTGCAGAAGGAGATTCAGGAAGTGACAACAGTGTTCCAAATATGCTGGACTAAAAAAGCTGTTGACAAAATAAAAGACTGCTTTACTTACAAGGCTCTGTCTTTCTGTAAATCATCAGTCAAATATTGTGTTGAAATCTGATCATCATATTTCATAAAGGATTAAGAATGGTAGAAAAACTAGGAGCATAATAATAATATAGAAAAAAGATGTAACAGTCATCACTCCTAGCCCTCTGAATTCCATTGACCATATTAGCACTTAACAATCTAAAGCTTCTCAGAGAATATTGAAGCACTTTCAAAGATCCAAATCACTACCCCAGATTTGCATGGGAAGGGATATACAAGATGAGTTGCCATGTAGTGTCACCCAGAAAATCAATTGCACATTTTGTCTGCACATCTTTGGGTTTGTTGAAATTCTTAATGACAGCTAAATAAATATTTTACTAGGTGGCCAGTTAAACAATGGCTGCTGTACATTCCTCTCACATTGATACAACTTAGTAGACAAGCAAGATGAGTAGGATTTTTGCACTGCAATAGGAAATCAATCCCATTCTAAGTGTAGCTTGGTCTAGGAGACTGCCTTGGCAGAAGAGCTGGACCAGCTGATCTCCAGAGGGCCCTTCCAACCCAAACTGTTCTGTGATTCTGTGTAAATGAAGCTCAGAGATGGTTGTTCCTTCTATTGTTTGGTGGGAAGGCACAGCCATTTCTTTGATGTCATCAGGAAGCTCTACCAGCCCGGTCTCAACATAGGCCTGTGAATGTCCTCAGTACACCCATGCTGGTTGTTGAGCTTGTTCAGCAGATGAGGGTTTAAAACACAGACACCCCATAAACTTCACCCATGCTTTTAACTCATCAATTTCAGAGAGAAATATGAGAAACAACTGTATGTATCTTTCTGCATATCTAACCCTTCTTCCCCATTTTGAACATGTGCCCTTTGTATTGCAGCTTTATGCTGTATTTATCTCATGGGCACACACAGATCTCAATTCCTGCACTCTTCACCAAAAGAAACCATCTTTCACTTATGAAATCAGTGCTCTGGAGTTTTTTGTCTGCTAATCTTTCATAATGCTTTTAAATATAAACATGGGGTTTAATAATTTCTTTTTTTGTATCATTTCAGAGAAAAAATTATCTCTACAGTCTTTCTTCCAATGTTTCCTTTGAAGTTAAGAGCATGCCATATAAAGTGCAACCAGCAAAGCTCCCTGAGGGAAGCATAGCAGTAAGTAACTGAAAATTACATCTTTGTGTGAAGCACATGTATTTGGTCACTCTGATCACAGCTGTGAAAGTTCTTATAGATGAAAATATTGAGATTGGTCTTTCCTGTGTTTCTAGTGTAAATTCCTGAAGTAATACCTAAAGGAAATAACTTCATTGCTTTCTGTGGAAGTTGATGATACATGATTCTTATTACATTTTAAAATAATTTCTTCCTGAACTAATGTGCAGACTGCTTTATTGCAATTCAGATGGATTTTGCACCCAAAAGAAAACAGAACTGTGAAAGCAAGTATCTTGTTACTTTGTTTGGGGTAAAAAAACCTAGAGGAAATTTTTATGCAAAATCCAGAATCATGTTTCCATCAGGTTTAGAGAGGTCACTCTTCTCCCAGTCAGCAGTTTTCTCACACAAGCTTGTGTATTGTCTACAGCAACTTCTCTCTATCTGTTTTAAGCTTCTTTGATGCTCTGATTTTCAGGAAGGTCTGTATGCATTTCTAGGATTGCCACCTCACAGCACATCAAGTGCAAACATACAAATTTACTTGGTAATCCTTACAGAAATGATGATAGATAGATAGATAGATAGATAGATAGATAGATAGATAGATAGATAGATAGATAGATAGATAGATAGATAGATAGATAGATAGATAGATAGATAGATAGATATAGATAGATGATAGATAGATAGATAGATAGATAGATAGATAGATAGATAGATAGATAGATAGATAGATAGATAGATAGATAGATGGATGATATATGCTAAAGCACTGGTCTTATTTGCAGACCGAGATTTGTATGGCTCTGTAGTAATATATGAAAAATTAATTTTGGAGACATAAATTTGATTTAATTGTTTTCTGGTGCCAAAGGATTGAGTTTGGGGAGCACTTTAAAGTAATTTGTTTCGTATGGTTAAAAGTCACATGGTTTAACATGGTTAAAATTCACTCTATTTTGTCATTGATAAAGATATTTTGTCTGTTTTGCCAATGATAAAGGTAAGTAAAATATGAAGGCAAAAATTGATTCTAGTATAAGAGTAATCTGAAATTTTAAGGCTCAATGTTCTCATCTTTATAAATATTCCTCAGTTACAGTCCTTCTTTCGAAAGGTAAGCTCAGTTCAAACTTTGCCAAGTTGAATTATCGTGGAAATACATCATACCAGTCGGTTGAGATGCAGTAGTAGGGACAAAATACTGTCTTACTTAGAAAACCAACAGAATAATACACTTCAGAGCTTACTTTGAGTATATTTTAGAGGATACAGGCTCTCAAGTTTTGTTTTGTACATGCACAGATGGAATGGTTGATTGATACTTGCTCTGGGAAGACACAAGGTGAAATCTTGGTTCTATGTGCACAGTGACTCTAACCTCCACCGTCAGTAGAACCCTGATTTCACTAGAGGGGATTGGTGCTTAATGCAGTATTCATCCAGAAAGGTTCAAAGGCACCAAGCTGACAGATATACTCAGGCTCTTTTTATTTTCTTGCAACATGTGTTCCATACCAGAAACACATGTGCAGAGTTCTGTTGATAGTGGGGCCTTCATCTGGGCTGGAGTGCTTTACTCCAGGTGATAGCCTGCTGTTCTCAACAAGTGTCAGATGATCTACCAAATGATCAGATAAGCATTTCATTCTCTTACTCCAGCCAGTATAAAGCTTATTATTTGCAGCATATGATTTACAGCAAAATGCCTGTAACGGCAACTGTAAAATGTTGAAAAATGATAACGCTTTTATGTCCTTTCATATCTGGACATGGCAGTGGATGCTTGCCAGCTCTGCAGCTTGATGTGTTATATGCACCAGTTCTTTGATGTTCCACTTGCAAGAAGAAATATTTCCTTGAAGTTGGGCAAAGCTTAATATTTTTGGTCCTTCTGAAAAAGATCACTAGTTGTGTTTTAAAAGCTTCCAAAGATTTATTTAAAGGTTTATGCTTTTCCTTCAGACAATGAAACGGTGGTAGTGGAAGAAATATTTAAATATTTTTAAAATCAATTTTCAAAAGTATATATCTAATAATCAGCTAGCACTTCAAAGCTTATGTAAAGAAGATAATACATTTTAAAGAATAGAGCATATGTCCTTCATTTAATTCACATAGGGCTGGATTCCAATTAGGCAGGCTGATATTTACTTTAAGTTTTAATGGCATGAGTAATCCCATACCCATCAATAACCTATAGAGCCACAGAGTCCTATTTGTAGTTCTAAGGACTTTATCATCATGGAATATAGGTCTTGGACACATAGATCTTGAAGACAGGGTCATGATACAAAGGTGTGTGAAACATTAGGTAAATGTAAGAAAATCTGGATCTTTTATAGTAAAACATTAGAATGAAAATGCATCAAACAGAAAATTAGCATGGAGCTTAAACCAGAATCCACTGACATCTATAGTATATATAGTATATATAGTATTTCCATTCATTTTGATAGTCTTAGAGTTGCAACCATATATTATGCAACTGGTTGGATTTCCTTGCTAATAGCTATTTCATTCAAGAGAAAATTTTCATTTTTTTGCTACAAGTATTATTGTGGTAAATAATACTCTCTTACTTGGTGAATTTCATGTGCAACATGAAAGTACTTTCTATTGCAAAAAGTACAAAGTTAGAATAAGCAGAAATTTGCTTTTTTAAAATGTATGATTCTTGAGCCAGTTTGGGAGTTTAATAAAATATGGTTTACTTTTCTTAAACATTTGATAGGACTTTCACTGTGGATGCCTTTAGTCTAAACTGTTTGACCAGTGTCCTCCAGTGAGCACCATTGGTTTCAGACTAAGGCCTATACCTTTTTTTAGTTATTACATGTTGATAGCACCTTAAACAAGCTTATATTCCTTATGAAATATATTTGCATAAACATTTGTAATGTGTAATTATAAATGTGACTTCAAGCTTGAGGGAGCTTTTACATTCCATATTGAGCATTTTTGAGAACATATCAGAACATCATGCTGTAATGGTTGGATGGGGACATGTAGGAGGACAAAAGAATTCCTGTTTCTCAGCCTCTGTAAAGAAAATTTCTGAAGACTAAAGGAAGGTTATCATGGGCAGCAAAAGCAGTAGCACTAGAATAATAATTAATTTACTGCTGTTTAAAGTAGCAGAATAAATTATGGAGAAGTTATTTTTATTTTTTGAAATGTGTAAAGAACCAGGGAGAAAAAAAATAACTTTGTGAGAATCCCTCTGGCCTGCACTGAATTTTGACCACAGGTGCTGGAAGTTTGCACCAGTCAAACCTAACTCCCATCTATACATAAGGAAGTACCAGTGAAGCAGCAGATTACTTCATGTGCTTCTCTCTGCTTTGCACCAGAGGAATCAAAGACTATTTTGAAGACATACTAACACCAAAATCAGAAGCAATTCCAAATTGAATGAAATACAGTGGCAAAAGCCCCAATAATTATTTTATATACTTACAGTGAGGTTAACTATGGCACATTTTTTAAAAGGCACATTTTTAAAAGCCTCCCCAGAAGAACACTTTCATAAGCAACAAATGACTTTCATGGAACTGCAAGAGGGGTTATGAAGTTAAGACTGTATGACATCATCTGTGCTAAGACCAGTGTGGATGTTATTTCCAATAGCAAACAAAGGCTCTGTCCGTAACTCTTGGGTTGACTTCACCCTCATCTCAGTGCCTGAGGCAGATGGCATTCTCTGGCACCCTTTGGATAACAAAGGTGTGAGATGTTCAGCAGTGTCAGATGGCTCCTCTCAAGTCTGTGAGATGTGCTCTTCACCCAGTTGACAGGGAAGCAAGCATTGTTTTCAGTGTTCAGCATAAAGAGTTATCCTGAACAGAGAGGAAAGCTAACACACATCCAAAGTACAGTGTCAACATGCAACACTTGTGTAAAAAAACCACTTATTTTGGCCACCTTAGATGGAAACATTCCCTGGCTCTGATCCTACAGTACTAAACCTACCACATGGAGAAGAACAGAAATCCAAGCTGAAAACACAAACTTGTTTTAAATCAAAATCACATGTAAAACTGTTGGTGGACAGCATGGGGTGAAGAAGCGACAGTCCTCTGTAAAAATGGTGAAACAAGGGCAGACAAAACTGAAGGAATGTTTTGTTTGTGTCTTCCCCTCCAGCTTCTGCCTCAACTCTGTGGGTGTTCAGGACGTGCAGTGTCAAACTATTTACAAGAATTGCATTTGTAGCCTTGCAAGGCTTTGTGTAGAGTATAAAGGGGGCAGCCCAGGGCATTATATCCTACTGGTAATGCACACAGGCAGGAGTGAGACTGAGATGCCTACATGTAATACCCTGCTCAGGAAATAAATCTCAAGTACTTAGCACAACCATCCCCTTTTAAAACCTAAGACAAAGAAAATAATGGGAAAAGGGTGTGGGTTCGACAGGATGGTTTAAAGATTTTAGCAGGCAAATATTTCATTAGCATTGGCTACACTCAGAGAAGAGAAATGTGCCAGCTTTGCAGCAGTCTGCTTGATACAAGATAGACCTAATTTCTGCTGTTTTGCTCATTGCTGATAATCTAAGGACTATGACCATGATGCCCTGCTCTTTTATAAGATTACAGTTTCTTGTTTATGTTTCAACATTTGTCAAGCTCCAGCTGAGCCACTGAAATTAAACCACAAGTTGCACTTGGTGGTCTGTAAAGGCAGAATGACAGAAGGAGGAAGGGAGAAATGATTCTGAACACAGGCAGGACAAGCAAGGCTGAGTGCTGCTACACCACTTATAATTGTTTAGCATCCTCAGGAACATCCACATGTCCTGGTCTGGATCCATGCTGATAGGTGCTCTGTAGATTTCAGAATAAGAGCTAGCTTGTGTTACTGTTTTCATAGCCTAAGAGAGAGAAAACACAGCACGCAAACACAGGAACTATGTAGAAATGGCACATAAAAGAAGACATGAAAAGGCAACACGTGTACTTGTAGTTGCATACACTACTGTCAGCTTTATACAAAATGTAATGAAATCTACCATCTTTAATAAAATAATCTGTTTCCACTGATTTCAGGAGGATCTCAAACATGCTTTGGAGTCTGGATTGACCCTACATAATTTTGAACAGTGAATTGGCACACATTAAGAGTCAAGTTGTTGCTCTGCTCCTGTGCAATCATATGCTGCCCTATGAGCTATTCAGACCTAACACCACACAGCAGCTTACTTCACCCCTGTCTCAGCACCTGTGGTGCTGAAGTAGTTACCTTAGATTGGGTTAAACTGGATTTGGTGCCCAAGGAACCAGATATGGTTCAGTCAAATACTATCTGAAGAAATCTGTAAACCAAAATTCCTTCCTACTCCAAGAAGAATTTGCCCACTCAGATAATTTCCATATTCAGGATGTAAAATTTCAGTAGACTGCTGTCATGCTTTAGGAGTGGTACTCCCCGGTTTAGTTTTCCCACTGTGACTCTAAACCATGCACTGTTTGCTTACTTCCCTGCTTTCCCATCCCTCTCAACCTGCAACAGGATGGAAATAAGAATTGAAGGTACAAAATGTGAAGATCACAAGTTGAGATAAGAACAATTTACAGGAAACAGCAATGAGATAAGAAAATTAACAGTAACAGCAACAATACTAATTGCAGAGGGTACCAGAAAGGGAAGATGGACAGGGAAGCTCCCTAATATCAGCTCCCTCTGCCAGACTTACTCAGCTGGGAGGAACTTCCCTTTCCCTGCCTCAGGTAATAATGTGAGCTGTTATAGAGTAACCTCCAGGTCCTGGTCATGCCTCCTCCAGGCTACTCCCAAAACTTAACCCTTTCCTGGCCAGACCCCGGATGACTGTCCATCTATCAAGCCATCCATACCTAGCCAGCAGCTTGTCAGAATCTTTTTGTGCTGTTTTACTGATGTTCAACAATCCACTCTGAAGCATCAGTGTTGGCTCCCATTTCCTCTTGTATTTATCTCAGTCACATTATGCTACCTAGGAATTTGGCTGAAGCTATCATTAGCAGAAATGGCAAAATAAAGTTTTTGCATGTAAATGGGTCTTCCCTGTGGTTTGGTCTTGCTGTAAAATGGAGTCACTAATTTCATTAAACTTGAGACAACAGAAAGCACTGCTTGCCTTTTTTTTTTTTTTCTGCTGTTTTACAAATATTTTTTAAGATGGTTTTGGTAAGTAGTCTTTGACATTAGTGCTCCAGATTCACAGCAACATGCTCAAGCAAGTGATAGTGTTATTGGTGTTATGAATAGAAACTGTAGTGAAGCTCAAATTTTAGATGATTAAGATATGCAATCTGTATGTTGACAGTGTCAGGTCCTTTCCAAACAATAATTAAAATTTGTAACTTCATGTGTGTAGTACCTCAGAGTTTGCCAACAGAGGAAGTGCACATTGTGAATGAGTTGGGGTTATTTGAATCAGTCTATTTTTGCTGTCTTGGGGCCCATGAATTTTCATCAGCACTTCCCAACTCTTGTGCTGTATGTGATCAGGCTTGCTTCAGGGCAATGTTCATGATTTTCTAGCTGCAGCATGGAGATGCTTCTTCCTTGGACAGCTGAGCCCATTGTTTTCTACAGGCTTCAAGCATCCCCTTATAACTGCATCCCTGTTTTCCCTGGTCAATTAACCTTTTACTTGAATTCATCTTTTTCCTTAACTGGCTTTTCTTGGGAAGAATCTCCGCAGACAGTTCAGAATGACCCTTCTCTCATTTTCTTTGCCCTTGCATTTTAATGCCACTCTGAGACACAAGCAGAGCCATTCAAGAACATTTTATCCTTACTAAATGAACTGTTCTCTAGCTGAATCTAATGATGCAGAGAGCCTATTAAATTTTGCAGTGGTTAAGAAGCAACCTAAAGAATGGTTGATCACAGGATGAGACCATCAGGATAGCTGTTGGCACATAAGGGGGACATTTCATTGGTTGTTTTATTAATGCTGTTTTCCTTAAAGTAATTCTTTCTTGTTTGAATTTGCTGTCATATTTATTCTTTTAGATGTTATCTTTTTGAAATATTGTAGACGTATGACCATTTAGAGCTGCTCCAAAGATGCATATTATCTGTGTTTGTTAGAGCAACGATGGTACGGCCAGCACTGCAAGTACTTCATCTTCAGAGCCAATGTTAAAGTGCAAACACCAGAACTGGGCAGTGTCCTGGAATTTTCTGTGTAACCCTCAGTGTAAGCTTTGGTAGAAAGCAAGTGGTTTCCTACATAGAAAGTTTGTCCCTACATTTGAGGGATACAATAAAAAATACTTGCATCAGTAGAGCTCACCAGACTGCCACCTCTTTAAGTGCTGTGTCAAAGTAGGGAGCAGTTGGCTGCAGAGATGAAGTAAGTGAAAATGACTATTCAAAAGTGTCTTCCTGTTAAGCCTGACAGTAGCTGAAAGACAGATCTTTCAGCTTTCAGAAGGAAAAGTCTATCAAAGAATGCTGATAACAAGAAAAAGTGAGAGAAGAAAGGACTGGATGTTGCAGAAAGGATTAAACTATTAAATTTGCCATCTTCAAGGAGAGAAATTAGAGGCACAGGAATGGAAACAGTTTTGAGCTGAACAGAGTTGTGCCCATTCTTAAAAGTTAGGCTGATGTTCCTTCAATGAACAAATTAGAAATTAGTATTTTGTTAAATTTCTAGTGCATCAATCACTAAGGTAATAGAGGAAGAAAAAAACATAGAAAGAAAATTTACAATGAGTGCAGCTTAGGGACTGGACCATAGCCAAGAAACTTATTAAAATGAGTAGATTTCCTAGAGGTATCTTGAGTACAGAAGAGGAATTTCATTTAAGAGTTTGTGTCTTCAGTTTCTTTGCAAACTTATTTCATCATGTCATAAAGCAAATAACTTCCATCTGTCACATACTTGTCCTAAGGGAGACTAGGAGTAGACGAGAGAGGTCTAAGAGAAAACCCCAGAGAGAAATCACTTCCTAGGCTAACAACAAAGAAAAAAGTTTGAGAAAATAAACTCAGACTGAAGGGATAATGTTGTGTTGAAAGAGCTAAGGAAAGCCCAGACTCATTGCTTCCCGCTTGGGAGTAGCAGGGACTGAGCAAATATTTAGTGAGACTGAGGAGCCTTCCAAGCAGAGCCTGAGAGCATATAATGTATTTTGTACAAGGTATGGAAAGGAGAGTATGGAGGAGAGTGTGGGTATCCCCAGAAGGAGAAATACAAAAAGGCTATTACTACTCTTTGTCCACATGAAGATCTACAGAGAGAAGTTTGCCAAGTCAATTAAAAGCTTTGATAACTGATGTTAGCCTCTGCTGCTCTGTAGAGCCTCAGACAATGAGAGAGCACATTTCACACTTGCTTCCCATTTAGGTAATGGTCTGTGTGCTTGGCTTCTTTTCAAGAAGATAGCATCAGAGTGTGTGTTAGGCTTTATCACAAGGACAATACACTCTGCTTGAGTTTCACTGCTTAGCTGAAATGCAAACCATAGGAAAAAATGTATACTGCCATGTCAGCAAAAATTAAAATAAGAAAAATGTTGCTGGTATCTACTGTGGTTTGAATTAAGAGTTTGGGCTAAAGTCAACCATTGTTTGTGAGTAATTCAGTGCATTTCAGTGTACTGGCCTAAACTGTACCAGTATGTGCACAGAACTTTGCTCCTGGAATATTTGTGAAGTATTTGCACAGAGGGAATTTTTTTGCCACTCTCTATTATGGGAAAACTATTTCTTTGTCTAGTATGACAAGACTTTTATATATGTGTGAATTCCATTTCTAGTAATTATCATGAACAAGTGGAAAAGAAATTACAATAAATCAAGTCAACATGGGAAAATTTCAGTCAATGTGTATTTCTAATCTGCAAAATGCTCTTGAAATCAATGCTCCTAACCTCTGTTTAGGATCTACTGTTGAACTTGCTTTACTTGCTTCATTTTTGTTCATTAAATGTATTCCTTTCATTGCAGATCAGAACATCTGTCATTTGGTCCACCCCAAATGTGTCCTTTGAGATCCCTTTATGGGTTATAATACTAGCCATTCTTCTTGGACTACTAGTACTAGCTCTGCTGACCCTAGCTTTATGGAAGGTATGTTCCATTATTCCTGTTACTGTTGCCTTAAAAAAACCACCAAAAATACTGAAAGATTCTAAGAGATAAAAAGAGAGGTTAGAATTTTGTGATCTTTAACAGTTCAGAGCAAAAGCAACAGTACACGTGTCTTTTTTGTTTTGGCATTTCTGACATGCTAGTGTCATTGACCTTTATGCAGGGAACTTGTTTTCAAAGTCCTCCTTTATTATGGAAACCTGGTTACAAATGGGCATACAGAGTTTGGCTCTGTTTCCCAAGACCTCTGATCCTCTATTTCAGGATGTTTAGGTTCAAAAAGAAGTTGCTCTAACTTTGTTTTCTCTGAATAATTCAGGAATTTCCAGTTTTTGTCAGCATGGAACAACACTCGCACTTCTGAGAATTAATTTTTAGAGGATTTCCTTTTATATTAACATATCATATATTTTGTTTAAAATTTTTTATTTTTGTATTGGTTGTTACACTCCTTTCACAAGTTTTAAGACAAATTACTGGAAACTGCTATATTACAAGGAGCCAGTGTAGCTTTTGTACATTCTCTCAGTTCACATTAAAAATGAGATTGAAATAATTCCTTACATTAGGATATGGTTCATCTGTCTTCAGCTGCCTAAAGATTATGGTTAGGTCTATTGCCTATGCTAACTTCCCAACTTCATCTGGCCAGGTAGCAGCAGCAAAAAGTTATATCTAAACATGCAAGGAGGAGAGAAATTACCTTTTAGTGGTACTTTCCTTTAACCACTTTTGAACTTTCAACCTTTCAACTAAAAGAATGAATGTTAGACAGTTTAAGTAAGGTGGAAAGAATCTCACCTTTAGTGATCTTTAGACTAGGTCACAACACTGTCCTGTGGACATTTCCCAACACATTCTCTTTTGATTACTGCTTGTCAGTCTAAATCTCCTTTCTGAATGAGCACATTGCTGAACTGAGAGTCCATACCAGCATTCAGGCCAACTTTACATCTCCTGCAAAGACATCTTTCATATAATTTGGATTTTTAGAGCTGTGCTTTGGAACTCAATGCCTTGCATCTAAAACTTTCATAGGGAATTATTTGGATAGAAATAAAATGTCTTCACAGTCTCTCAGCCTGCTATACATTGTGCCCAGCATTTCAGGTTGAACAATCAAACTGCAGCTAAGTCTTCCTGTGGTTGTCTTACCATGACATCTTTGTTTCTGTTGATTTATTCTGCAGTGTGGCTTCTTTGACAGAGCTAGACCTCCTCAAGATGACATGGCTGACAGGCAGCAGCTGACAAATAACAAGACTACTGATGCATAAAGGAAGAGAGTGACAGTTCAAGTCAGAATCCTGCCTGAGAGAATAGAAACATGACGAGGATTAAATGAAAGATTCCTTCCAACCAGTCTTCCTTTGTACCTGCAAGTGACATGTTGTCGATCTGATCTATGCAATGTTCTGAGAACACGCCACATGATGGCCATCCTTGCCAAAGAAAGTAACTTATCACTGCCTTACAAACATATTTTCCACTGAACAGAATGTTTATCCCATATTCCAGTCAGTGTACATTTCAGCAGATGCTTCTGAGCACATGTGGTATGCTGAGATGCTTCCAGAACAAGCCCAGATCTCTCAAGGAGAGAATTCCTTCATTGCTGGATTGGCTAGAAGATGAAGCAGGACAAACCTTCTGAATGCTACTGTATCATGCAGAGTATCTTTGAAACCTCCCTAAGAACTTCTATGAAATTATGGCTCAGGGAGACAGGCAATATATCAGTACTGTGAAAGTACTTCTGACACACAAAGGTAATCTATAAATACCTTTATTGATGGGGCACAATTATTTATTTTTCCACCTTTTTGTAATAAGTATCTGATATAATCATCAACATAGATTTTGAGAGAAGGAAAAATAATAGAAATCATGTACTTATTTTGCATGTAAATAGAAGAGTAAATGCATTGTAGACCCAGAACACAACCTCCTTGGCTATGAGGTGTTTTGCAAAGCAGAAAATTTATAGAACACTTTACAAGATGAGACATATGATAAGCAAGTACATGTTGTATCTCTTTCAGCCCAGAGCTGGCAGTATCACATCAAGATAACTAAATCCATGCACAATATAGAGCAGGGATGAGTTGCCCTGTTCTTGCTTTGCTGATGGCTGGCAGCTGTACACTGACACAGGTTACAGACATTTCTGAAACACTGCTTTAAATTATCACAGCCACACTGGTGATATTGAAAAGGCTTGTGGAGGTTTGGGGCTGGGGCAAAATTTCTTGGTCTTTGCCCTGTTCTTTGTTGAAATCCCCTCTTAAAAAAGAACACTTACTGCCATAATTTTTCACCTAAAGAAATCTTTGCCTTTTTCATTTTTCAATCTACAAGCTGGCAGCATCTTAAAAGTAATGCTTTTGGCAAAGTTTAGGGCTTGATAAAATTATTTTTAAAGTCTCACAGGAAAGGATGACAGGATTTGTATTTATGCAGAAAAATAGGATGCCAGCCAACCAAGCATGAACAAAAAGAAAGAAGGAGATTTTGAGGTAAAGAGTAAAAATACACGCTTAGTTGCTTTTGTTTCTTTTTTTCTGGCTTTAGTATTCCAAAGAAGGGATGTTTCTATCCTTTCCCTTCTATCAGCAAATGGTGTTTATCTCAGCAGGGGCTCTAAGCCCTGATCTGTGCAAATTTTTATGTGAAAGCTTGAGTCTTTCAGTGCTGCCTGTGAGTGTGAAATTAGCAATATAGTGTAAACTTCACGAGGAATTGTTCATTTTATGAAACATACACACCACTTGCATTCTCCTTTTTGTTCCAATCCATCTCAGCTTCTCAGCTGGTAAATGGCCTCATCCATTCTGCCACTTTTTGGCTCCTTTTATACAACTGGCCTTCTGCTTCCTAATACTTCAAGATAGGAGTAGTTATGAGACATTGTCACTTCTGCCAGTCTGACATGAGATTTTACAGTTTTATCATTTCTTGTATGCAGACTAACCTGGGAAATCCAAGCAGGAGCTGTGTTATATCTTCATAGCAAAGGCAAATTTGCAAGAAGACCTTTATGGAGTCTTTAGCTTATCAGATGCAGTGTGCCCACAAGACTTACAGGGAAAAGGAGACATGGGCCTCTGAACACAGAGGTGAAGCACCTGTGTGCTTCACACAAGCAAGCAGCTGTGTTTCCTAGGGATGGGGAGGCCTGACAACTTCCCAGTCCTCCAGAAAACCATTAACAGAACCCTTCCCCCAGATGGTTTTGAGCTGATCCCTTGTAGATTAGAGACATCAGCTGATAAATTCCATCACAAAGCAAGCCTGTCCCATATTTGCACACCTCTGTATCCCATACATTCCAGGCAAAATTATCCTTCCATGAAGTACAAAAAGTGAGCTACCAGCTTTTGTAAATATTTAATTGTTGTGTGTAGCAGCTTCAGAAATAGTATCAGCAGCTCATTGTAATCACATCATCTGCACAACTCTGATGAAATAGCACCATAAGGAGATACTGAACATAGGACTTCTGTATGTGCAATACTTTATATTACTTATATACCTGAAGCATGTTTACACTGGCATTTGTGGTTGTTTTTTAAACTTTTGAATATACTGATAACGATTACAATAAAGGAAAAAAGGAATGGGGGGGAAAAAGTAAAACAAACACTGAGAAGTTCAGTATTTCTTGCAATGTGTTTTCAATCCTACATTGCTCTGAGGATGGGCCTAGGTGACCTAATAAGTTCTTTGCAGTTGTAACTTCTACAGTTCACTTTTGAGAAATTACTCTCCATTTTAATGATGGGCAAAACATGTTCAGATACTAAATTTAAACAAAAAAAGAACTTCAGTGACTGTTGGGCCTGGCTGGAATCCATTGGCTGCAGCTGTGTAATGTCACTGGAAACCAAATTAGAGGCACATGATCTGACAAACAGTTACTTTGAGCAATACTTTGTTTTATATTTCTACATCCTTGTAGATTAAACTTCCCCCCTGGAAATGTCTGGAGTGGTGTGTTGTCAAGGACTGTAGTCTATTCCCAGCACTTGTGGATAGTTTTGGCTGCAAATTGCAAACAGCTTTGTGAAGATTTCTGTGTTTCAGTGCTTGCCAAGAGTGTTTATTCCCTGGGGAGATTGCATCCTGGATGTGGACACTTAGCAGGCAGTTGACATAATCTTTCCCCCCAGTATATTAGTGCTGTGCTACATGATAACCTCTGCCACATCCCTACACGACTGACCTTTTGTTGCAGTGATGTCAGCTTTGTAATGAGTTACTAAATCCAGCTTTCTGTAAATGTAATTCAGCCTTATTCTTCCCAGTGTTTGTGGTGAGCTGCTAATTGCAGAGAACATGGGAGGAGTTCAGAGAGCAGGAGAAACAGATTACTTTAAAAATTAGCCTATTAAAACTCTTTATTGCTATGACCACCACAGCAGTCTAGTAAACAGAGAGACATTCTTCTTTTATTTCCCATGCTTCTTGCTGAATTTGAGAAAGGCTGTCCAGTTATTTTATCCATACAGCAGACTGTATCATATTTTCTGTTTCATGAAAATTTCAGAATTTTCATACCAGGGATCAGTATATTTTAATATATTTTCCCTTACAGATTTAAAGATATTTAGCAAATACAATTTGAATTTTACCACAGGTTAATTTTTTTATTGCCACCATTCTGTAACTCATTTTGAGTTTTTCTATTTCTCACAGCTTTTACAGGTTTTCCAAATTAGACAGCTCTTGAAAACAACACTGATTTTCTCTGTGTTTTAGCTGAGAACTTTCCCTCCATTAGCATAAAAGATCTTCTGGTAGGCATAGTTTTCATTAACTAAAAAGCCTTTTGGGAACCCACAAAACACCTAGAAATACACAGGAGAAAGAAAGCCCCAGCCAGCCATGGCCTATGGTACTCCACTGCTGCAAGCCTTTTTTTAATGAAATACCATCTGACACACTGCCTTTAGGAATTGTTTATGAGTGAGTGTTTTATTTATGATTGTTGGCAAAGATCCATAATAAAGTGTAGCGTAATGGCAGTGCCTCTTAACAGTAAAAAGTCTTGAATTCAACTCGTGCAGGCACCATGATGTGACACAGCAGGAATGCTTTTAATATTGAAGGACTGTTCTTGTTTTGCCTGTGTGTTGTACTGGAGAGGCACTTAGCTATTCAAGATGCTACCCTACTGTACACAGTGACTTTTAGAAAAGAATGGAAGTAATTGTTCAAGTCGCTTTTCACATGGTTTTGTTTGTTTTCAACATGTTATTCTACTTCACCAATGCACTACATTTCATTTGGTTGTATATTGTTCTTTGTTTCAGCGAGGGTTTATAAAGCAGACTTCAGGAACTCTTTCCAAAACTGGACTGTATCAGACAGTATTACTTTTCCAGAAGCCACTCAGGATAACAGCAGCAGAGCAGAATTCTGGATGCTGTGTGAAATGGTCAGTGCATTACAGGAGCTAGCTTGCTTTTCAGGAGTTTACCCAAGTTAATATTTAGAACTGTAATAACAAAATATCAACGTTAGATTCTCCATTTCTCCTGTCAAGGAGGGCCATGGTGTGCCCTGTTTGTCGTTGCTGTAAAAGCCAAACACCAAGCAATTCTCACAGCAAAGCTGGGGAGAGAAGGGCATGTTTTAAACTTGCACAAGTCAAATGTATAACAACCAAACCAAGTGTATGGCAAGAGCCCAACCATCATCTCTCTTGTGATGTTCTCCTGGTCATGAAGGTTAACATTTTCCCTGCTAAAGCACTCTGCCCATTTATCACAGACCTGCAGCACCAGAAAATAACCTCTGAAGCTGCAAAAAGTTTCAAAAAGTTTCCACAGATTTCATAGTCTTTGTAGAAATTTTACATTATGAATTTATAAGGTAGTTCTTGGCTCTTCAGATAGTATAAGCTTCTCTTCAGAGCCAAGAACTACCTTATACTATCTGCTATCTGTTGGCAGGCACCAGCTGACAAACCCCTCAAATGCTGGTGCTCTAAGGAGAAATGAAGCATTTTTCCACATGATCTGCTGTCTTAACTGTTTTGCTCAACTGTTCAGTGCTTCCACCAAGACCTGTGGGGGAAGTGCAGGATTTGGGTGTTGGCATGCCTTTACTATGTGCTAGGCACAGAGTAAATTTGTGGCACAGAAGGCTTGCAGTTCAGATATAAAACAAAAAAACCTGATTTTTTTTGTTGCTGATCTTTAATATTTTAATAGCATTTGAGAAAAGATAGGTCAGCATATTATGACCTGATAAAGAAAATAGATTTAAACTAACAGTGAAGTCTCCCAGGAGACCCAGGCTTATATTTGGGTTAATATTTTCCATTTTAGGCTTGGAAGAGGCATCAGGAGATAGCTTGGGTAGAGAGCATTCTGGGTTTGTTGTAAAACCAAAACATTTTGTTTAAAGAACCAGGTCTGTAATGTTCTCCTCTGTGCCCTGTATATGAGAACAGCCACACCATTAAACTAGGGGTAGGAGACATTCACAATTTGACTCAGTACACCAAGAAGAAACTTTCTTGTGGAGAAAGACAGAGACTAAATTTTCTCATGACCTAAAATTAGGAAAGATTTGTTTTTCTTGGGGAGAACAGGACCCCAAGGAAGCCCTGCCCTTCAAGCACCATGGGTACAAGAATAAACACAAGGTAGCTGCACACAAGGGACTTTCTATCAAGCAGTTCAGGAGGCTGCAGGATACTACATTAAACAACTTAGGGAGGAGGAGAAGGCTCTAGAGGAGAAATCAAACCTTTAAACACATAGATGTTATCACAGATCAGAAGCAACAAAAAGGATGATTAGTAAAATAGATGGATTGGAAATAAGGTTCAGCTACAGGAGATGAGAAGTTGTAAACCCAGAGTATAATGAGAATAATAATCTAATACTGTGATGTGATTGTTTTTCCACAATGGCCAACTGATTCATTGCTCATGCAAAGTTTGAGGAAGACTATTTCCCTTGTAATTAGATAAGGAAAGGAAAAATATCTGCAGCTGTGAAAGGCTTCTTGCAGTAACTGTGAATCTCTCCCATTCCTGAATGAAGGGCTGCATTCATTGACTTTGAGAGAAGGAAGGAGGTGATAAAGACATGACACTTGAAGTTTTTCCAGCTTTTGGCTTCACTGCTGTTTCAGAGTGACTTCAGTATTTGCTGAGGCACTGTGACACATTTCACTGTAGTGGTACAGACTGTGCAATCCAAAGGTAATAGAAAGGCTTTTCTTTCAAACCAGTAATAGAAAGGCTTTTCTTTCAAACCAGTAAAAACTAAATATTTTGGGGAAAATTTCTGTCTATGCCTGGCTTACCCAGGAAACCTAAGGAGTAAAGTGGTGTTTAACTGGGATGGTTTTATTTATCAAGTGCTGCTGCATGCACTAAGAAGCTTCTCTATACATGTAAAAAGCTTTCGTCTTTAAATCCAGTTTGAAGTAGTTAAACTGAAGCAATTCTTTGCAAACAGATGAAAGAGGCACAACTAATTCAGCAATAGAATTGAAAAATTAATTTAAGTGGTGAAGATGACACCTTTTTAATTTTGACTGTAATGAATGCTTGATATTTTCAAGGTTTACTAGTTCTTTAAGTCCACATTTAATATATTTTTGTTCTAATGAAGCACTTAGACATTATTAAGAGTGATATTTGTGTTTAGTGTAAGATACTCACTAACAGATCAGACAAACAAAGCAGTTACTCTCCCAAGAGGAGAAAATGCTAATACCATAACAGTTTTCAGTCCTTTTGACATATTTGCTTTGCCTCAAAGATTTCTGAAGCATGTTGCTCTGCTCTGTTGAGTGCTGCTTCATTAATATTATTTGATCATTGGCCCCTCCGTCAACTGGTTTGGATGGTGGAGAATCAATGCCATCTCCTCTGCATCTGCTTCTTGTTTAAAATGCTGAGGATATCTCCTGTCTCATGAACATGTCTGCAGTTTTCAGTAATTCCCATGTGATTGATGAGAATATATTCAACTTAATTTGGGGGGAAAGGGGTGTTTAGTCTCCACCCCACTTTTCTAATGCCCATATATACACAAAAAGTCAGCCCTGCAGTATCTATTACAGATTATTTCACTAAGCAACCAGCCAAGTCTTTGTTCTGTAATTTAGCAGAACAAAGAAACCCTGAACTTGGCCCCCCAGCCATTTTAAGCAAACATCTGTGTGAAACCATTGACTCACTGCAATGTCTTTAAGACGAAATCTCATAAAACATATTGTGGACTCCTCACTGTCATCACTACAGTTGTTATGTTGTGTCAAGTGTATACTGATCTTATGTAGATCACGGTTTGGGGATTTTATTATCTAAAAATGCTTGCTCTGGAGAGTGGGAATGAACTGCAAGAAAAAATCTGGATTGTCTTTTGCAAGTACACTCAGAACTGATGAACTTTTAACTACCAGCCCCTCCTGAGCAGGTCTGCAGGAGAAGGGGAAGTGGCAGCATGGGGTGTGAGCACCACCAAGGAGAAGCAGTGCCTGGAAAGATGTGGATTGTCTCCAGCATACAGCATTGTCCAGACCTGGCATGGAGAGGTGCTTCTGCAGCTGCCATAGGACTGAGAGGCTCTGTGCTTGCTGTCCCTTTGTCCTGAAGCACTCTCTTCCTTTGTCTGTGCCCCTTTGCTCCCTCCCCTCACTCCCTCCTGCAGTTGGTGCCTTGCCTACCCCCAGCACCCTCCCAGCTCCTCCTTGTGCTTCCAGCCTTGATTCCCCTCAGCCCCCCACAGCACGGTGGCAGCAGTTCCCAGCTCTGTCTCCTCTCTTGGGATGTCACCAGCTGCTTCCCAGCCCTGTGATGGATGTGATGGGGCCCTGGACCTGAAGGCAGATCCATGGCTACCCCCTAACTCCTTCTGAGGGAGGCTTGGGCAGAGCTCAGTGCAGCCAGAGTGAATACAGCAACCATGTACTTCTCACACAGCTGCTGAATGGGATGGCACCTACGAATCATTCATACCCTGCTGTTTCACACAAAGGGAGGCACAAATGCCTCCCCAAAGATAAAGCATCTCTCTGGTCTGCTCATATTGCTCCATCTCTTCCCCAGTTTTGTTTCTGGACTGATTCCCCGTGTCCCAGAACAATGTCCTTGCCCATTCTTTGCAGACCACCTCTCAAAACAACCTTTTACCAGTTGAGCTCAGCCTGTTCCCCTTGGCTGCTAAGGCAGGCCCAATCCCCAGAGCTGCCCATGTAATATGTACCCTGGATCTTTATAATATCTCCTTCATGAGCACCCCAGGCCCTTCAGTTTGTTCCCAGTATCCACTGGGAACATGGGAGGGAAGGGATGGCCTTGTGCTTGGCTGCTGGGCTGAGTTTGGGCAGTGGGATTGCCCACAAACTTCATGTAATTTTGGGAAAGCACTTCATCCCTTAATTCCTCATCTGCAGCAGGGCCACCAAATAACAGTGCTGGATGTGTGTTGCAAATAAACTCCTCAGGTGGAATCCAGGACTCTCCTATTTCTCTAAGGCCAAAGCAAGCTTACAAAGCCATATCAGTGCTGAGTAACATCACCCTCCATGGACCAGATGCTGCAAGTTCAAGTGCCTCTACTGGAGAAGTATGTGACTGTTCCCTTTCTTCCCCCACAGACCCATAAAACCACATAGGATTATTTTTTAGCTGCTTATGCTTGCATTATTTGACCCATCATTTATAAGTGATAAAATAAAGTAAAACCAAGCTGATGAAAAAGTAGTAATGGATACTGTGATTTGAGCTATTTATTCATCTCAGGCTTGCAGAAAAAAAAGTCTGCTTATTCCATTCTCATCAATCCAATATATATGAAGCTATTGAACTGTCATACAAATAATAGTTTTCCAAGCTGCTGTGTAGAACCATTTAGGTGGGAAGAACTAGTAATATTAAGTACTTATCTTTTCAGATTTGGAACCATGAACACTAAAAGTATCAAGGTTGTATTTCTTTTGAACATAGAATTTTATAGGAATTGCATGTCAAATCTAGAGCTTATCTAGAATTACTCTGGAGATTTTCATCAATGAGATAGAAATGTAGTGTCTTGTCTTTGCTCTACTGCACACCAGGTTATTGCATTTTTTGTTTCTGTAACAGAAGAGATGCACAGCCCTGAATGGGAGTACAGATACACAAGTAACCATGAATCAGATCACTGAAGAGGATTTAAAGGAATTGAAAATGTGTGTCTCTGAGCAACAGCCAAGCTGGTGTGTTGACTCAAATAAGGAGTGGCTACAGATGAAGTGACTGGGGCATTGAATCCCTGTGTGCCCTCCAAAAAATCAGGAGCTGCCTGAAGGTGAGCAGTCAGAAACATTAGAACACTTGACAGTCTTGGCCTAGGCATGGCATTTTGTCAAACAGAACAAGATCACTTCATATCAGCATCCAAAGCTGCCATAAAGTGGAAGAGGCTGGCAGTGGAGCCTGTGTGTTAACAATGCAATTCTTGTTTTGGCCAGCTTGTGTCACAGATGTAAAGATGGCATGTAAAGCTTTTGTAAAAACTGTCTCTTCTTCTCCCTATACTCCAACGATGTCAACAGCTTAAAAGCTGAATAGAGACAATCTCTTACTATGCCCTCCAGGTCCTGTATTTTTGCCACACTAGATAGCAGGCACCAGCTGACAAACCCCTCAAATGCTGGTGCTCTAAGGAGAAATGAAGCATTTTTCCACATGATCTGCTGTCTTAACTGTTTTGCTCAACTGTTCAGTGCTTCCACCAAGACCTGTGGGGGAAGTGCAGGATTTGGGTGTTGGCATGCCTTTACTATGTGCTAGGCACAGAGTAAATTTGTGGCACAGAAGGCTTGCAGTTCAGATATAAAATATGGAGCAGCAGATGGATGTAATAAAAGAGAACCATACAGCAACAATGACACAATTATGAGCAGCATAATAAGCAATGGTCATAGCATGCCAGGGCCAAAAGCAGACTTCCTATTCTGGATTCCTAAATTGGGCATCCTAATACCTAAATAGAAGTCAACTGGCCCATCAAGGCAACCCAGGGCATCTCTCCTAGTTACTCCAGTGCCTTGTACAGCCAGTGGAAATGACAACTGTGGGTTTACTCTCCAGCAACTCCCTTGAGCCCTTCTGGTAACATTCAAGCCTGGTGCCAAGGAGGAAACAGCAGGCATCAACTTGGGCTATTTTCCCTGCCTTGCTGGGGGCTGAGGAACTGGGTGCCACTGGGATGTACTGCCCCAAGACCACTTTTCAGAAGAGCACCGGTGTGCAAGGGAGGGGAGACAAGCAGGCAGAGGTTGTGCCCAGGAGCTCATCTCAGCCCTGTGTTACATGCTCTGCTCTGGCTGTGCTGCGGTTCATGGCAGGCCACAATGCAGAGGGACTACAGAGAGAATAGAAGGGTCTGACTGCAGTCAACTGAGTAAAGCAATCTGCTGGGACTGGAAAGTTGTGGTCTGTGTTCAAAGGAGTGAGTAGGTTGCATCTTCTAAATTACAAAATGCTCAGAGCGTGGGTATTTAGAACCCCAAGAAGATATCTTCTCTCTGAGTGCCAGTGATTGCTGTCCTGTGGTTCCCAGGTGTCCCATGTCCTTTCCTACACCTGTGGCACTAATGCTGTGGGAAAGATGGTGCATATGTGTCTTTCCCCAGACATGTCCATCACCCAGTTATGGTCCTCTCCTGAGAAGTAAATTGTTGTTCACATCCTGACAGGTTGAACTATTTCTAGCATTCACTTGCTTTGCTTTTTTGGCTGAGTACAGTGGCCAAGAAGCTGTTATACATGTAGTGTCCCTTTCTCCTCTGATCCTTTCTTGAGCCTGTCAGTGTGTGGCACCATCTAAACAGGCTCAGCGGCTTGTGCCTCCCACAGACTTTGAGTTACTCTGCACCAGGTGCAAAATCTCTGGCAATGAAGTGCTCCTGCTGATACTCCTTCTGTACACTTGTGCAATAGCCCGTGAGCACCTACGGCCAGCAGCAGTAGAAGCAGAAGTGTTAAGGCTGGATACCTCTGTGAGCTGGCTGCCCCAAATAGTATGTGATCCAAGTTACTCTGTTGAACTAAGGCTCCTACATTTCTCTTCAATCAGCCCTAGGTTTCCTAACAATCAATCCAAACGTAATCCTTTGCCAATAAATTAACTTCAAGAAGCCTGGAATTCCAGCTATGCTGTTTGAGATCCCCAATGAATGTCTCAGAAAGTTTACAGCCTTGCCATGTTCTGCTAATCATTTAAACATTTAACTTGCCAAATGCTCAAAGGTTCACCATTTTCATGTTCAATGTCCTAAATATCCTGGGAAAATTTTTCTAACTTGACCATTCAAAACAAGCAACTGCATTTTTATGTAGGCACCTAAATCAATGCTTTGCTCTGCCATGCTTTGAACTCTGATCTCTGAAAGTCAGCCACTCTAGATACCTACATATGGCTTTAGGGACCTAAGTCTTGGCAGCCAAATTAATGTTTGTGATACTCTCACATGTTTTCAATAAGAATCTAAACATAAACCAGACCAAAAAATATAGAAGTGGGGGGAAGGAAAGAAAAACAAGGCTCTGTAGGATATCTATGTGTTGACATAAAATATGGTATAATCCTGGCCTACTGCATCTGTGTGTGCAGAGTTTTCTGTCAAATGTGAATTATTGAATCAGTAGTTCAGCCTGTCCTTGGAAGAGAGCTACTGGATCTCACACATACCAAGAGAGCAGCTCCACACTGAGATGTTCTGAAGTGGAATTCAGGTGCCCACCATACCTCAGCAGAAGGTCTTCATTTGCTCCCTGGTAACTTCCTGGGCCTTCTCAAAACTGAATTTTGGTGTCACTGATGAGTAAAGGTTTTTGTGTTTTCTGCTCTTATGCTATTGTCATAGCTGACCTCTGCCCTAAGGCTGCAGCTCTGGGCACCAGCCCGCTCTGCAAAGCCTCTGGAGGGCTTCTGAGGGAAAAAAAAAAGTTAATGGTATGAGGCCACGTTTGGCAGTATCTAGGAGATGCCCAGGGTTGCTGGCATCAGAAATTAATTGATCTGTTTTTAAATTTACAATTTGTCAATGGGGCTTGTTTTTAAAGGTACATATATGACCATCCTAACTGCAACCTCAGGAAAAGCTAAATATCTGCTTCAAGGGCCCTTGACAAGCAGTGCTTTATATTTTTTCAGGGAAAATAAACCCACATTTTTCCATTCATTAATGTGGCCAGCAGAACAACAATACAGCAGCAGAGTCAATACAATGACTGTTTTGAGACTGTTATTATGATTTCTCCATCCAGTAGACTGAAGTCCAAAACAACCCCAAATTTCTCCTGGGGTCTACACTTTGCTCTTGCAACTCTTTTCTCTGCTCAGCCGGTTCTCTGGAGAACCGCACAGCTGTGAACAGGCTTGGGCATCCACAGCTCCTCTGGGAGGAGAGCGGAGTTTGGGGATTTCTGGTAAAAGGCAGCAAAGCTCAATCAGCCCTTCAGCTTTTACCACAATGCTGTTACTCACCAAACAGTCAAAATAGCACACATGATTGTGTTCCCTTTAGCTCTGCCCTTAAGTCATATTGTGAGATAGAGTTCCCAGGTGAGGGAGCTAGAGGTGTGTTACTTTCTTATCATACCTGGACATAGGTTTAGCTGCAGGAACCCTCCAGCCTTGAAAACTAGGAAGTATTCTTCATACAAAAACTGGAAAGGTACATGCCTATGCCCAAAACGTAAACTAAAATCCAGAATTATCACCATACCCTTATCAGGAGAACACTTCAAAAACATGAAAATTGAGTGCTTTCACTCTGTACCTCCTTCCTGCTCTAGAGAACATCTACATGTTTGCTATGATTGAACCCTCCCAGGCAAAATGTGTACAGAACCTCCAGATTTCAGTCTGGCCCAAAATTTGTAGCAGGAGCTACAGAGGCCAGAGTTCCTTGGTCAAGCCATAAATTTAGGAAAAGATTTCCCTTCCTGTGCTTGCACCAGCACACACATACTCCTCTCCCATGCAATGTTAGGCAAGAAGATGAATTTCACCTAGACAGAAGCATCTCATGGGGTTTAGCCCTTCCATGGCTTTGTGTCTGTGACTCAGCTCAACTGTCTGGCTGTTGCCAAATGTTGTATAAAGCCCTCTTCATTCTTTACATTCAGTACTTCTTAGTTTGGTTTACACCCACCAAAAATCTTTTCCATGTTTTTCTTCCTTACAAGGAAAATAAACTTGTAAAGAGGGAGAAGTGAAGGGTTACATCTGGAGAGAGTTATGGCTGTGGCTCAAAGGAACAACTGGAATGTCTGAAATGCGGAAGTTTCTTCCACAAAGCCATTTCTTTCTTCTACTTGAGAAGAACAGATACAGGCTGCTGCTCACAGAGCACAGCCCCAGTGCACATTCCAGTGAGGAACAACAACAGCATCCCTGCTGAGAGCAGGGTTGGTGATTTACATTGGTGCTGCCCACTCAGCCTCATGCACACTGTCAGGAGCAACTCAGCATCAGAAACTCTGCCTGTTCTGAAACTAATTACAAAAGCCACAGCCATAATAGTAGCAACCAGTTTTATAACTGGCCAATTCTGATACTTTTTGGTACGGACTTCCAGCAAGCCAAGTGCTTGTAGTCACTGCTGAAGTCACTGGCATTGGGGACGTTTGGAGAGGAAAAACTCCTTGTGTAGGTGGTGACCCTGAGGTCAGCAGCACCGAGTCCACCACAGCGTCACAGCTTCATTCACCTGTGACCAATATTATGTTGGAGGGTGACATCTTCCACCTTCAGGCTCAACTGTGAATTTTGAGGAGCATGTGGAATGAAGAGAGAGGAAAGGAAAATATTTTTTTGGTGTAAATTAGTGATGGGGAAATACACATACAGAGAATCCAACTGACTTCTCTTGCATGTCCAGAATTTCCCTCAGACTTACAGTTCTCAAAGACTGGGGTTGACTTTTTTTTGTTCCATGCAGGTGAGTGGTATGCAGTTCAAAACCACTCCCTGCTCAAGCAAATGCAAACATTTGTCATTAAAAATTTTTAAACAAAAACCTAATTTCAGATTCTAAAATTCAAGTTATATCTGCATCAGATTCTTTAAAAGATTTTCAACTTAACTGCTTAAAAAAACCCCCCATTTCTGAAAAGAAGGGTCAATGTTTGAAACACTTAATATTTATTTAAGCAAAACTTACAAATTTATTTTAAATTAATGTGTTATCTGTAAAATTATTATCTCCTTTAAAAAGCTATTATCTCCTAAATTTACATGTTTTATAAGTTTGTTCATAAACAAACTAATTTTGGAATAATGACATTCAGGAAAGAGAAAAAAACAAATTAAGAGACAATGACAATAACATCTACAGTGATAGGGGGTTTCTTCCATTTGTAAGACATAGAGTATTTGCAGTGTACAATTTCGTGCATACTGTTCTTGTTTTGCTTTTCTCATAAGCATGCCAGACTAAGGACAAGGTTCTGTGAGAAATACTGAATTCTATTTGTTTTTTAAAATGTGGAAAACAAAAGCCAGCCTACCCCATTGTGGATCTTCCTCTTTTTTTTCCTTGATATTCTAGCTTCTCTTTGCAGTCACTTCTTTCCAAAATGTCTAATATAGAACAAAACTATGGCAAAGTGAAAGTATTGATTTAAAAAAATACGCTGTTCACATCAGTGTTTAGTGTATTTTTTGAAATAATTGTGAGGAGAACAGCTACAAGTGTTCCAAACAAGCAACATCTGCAGTGCATCTAGCAACTGGCTTTTCAAACATTCCCATGTGTGCTTGACTTGTTCCTGCACCATCTGCAGCAACTATTCCTGGTAACTGTATGTGTCACCAGAATGGATGTGGAGGAGAAGTTATGTCGGAAAATGGTGAAAAACACTTTGGAAAAACTTAGACAGAGACCTCTCCTTGGAGGACATCTCCTTGCTCACTCTTGAAACAAATCCAGCGGTCCCAACAAGACAGTTATGGAAGCACTGGACTGACAGTCCATCATGATGAACCCAAAGATCACACTGTCCTTGGATTTTGCCATTCTTCATGCTTGAGTGCTTATTTACCTCTCCTGAGCATCCAGTTAGGCAGGAATTAATTAGACACTATGTTAAATTCATCTGAGAAATACTTTTATTTGCCAGCTATTTAGCGATTGTCACTCTCAAAAATTTGTGTCTCAATTGCAGCAGTTGCTTCATCTTCTTGCACTTGGCTTGTGAACAGGGAGTTTTCTATCACTGTTATATCGATATTTATTGTATCTCAATATTACAGGAATGTTGGGGGGGTTTATGGAATTATTGATAAAAAATATGAGATAATATGGGAGCAGAACTGCATACCTTGAGAAACACCTGCTCAGTGATGAGACTCCATTGCCAATGTTCTCCTGTTTCCAAGGAAAAATTTGTCACTTGTCTGTTTAGTTGGTAATTCACTCAATGTGAGCCATATTGATTCTGATTCATGCTGAAAGTACTTTGCAATAAAAGAACCCCACAAAACTAAATGTTTTCAAGAACCTAGCCTTCTATTGGTGCTGCATCCAATACATTTATAATCTCATTTTTAAGATAAAGCTAGACAAGAACATTAGCCATAAAGAACACAGGGTTACCCACAAAAATACAGGACTTACTCCAGATTGAAGAGTTTCTGATTTTAATGATAATGGTCATCTATAAAAGACTCAGGAGCACTGAAGACCATCCCATTGCCATCACAAAGTGACAGCTGCTACCAAAACCTCCCTTCTTTCCATACGAAGAGTGATGGGAGGATGATCGTGTCTGTGGATATCTTGGCTCTGGCATGAGAGAACAGCAGCCATGAGCTCTTCAGCTCTTCTCAAAGTCTTCCACATATTTCTTAGCTGAAAAGGGAAATTGGAAGCTGGAAGCTGATAAGCATTCTACCTTAGCTCATTTCTGGCTTCCTCACATTAGAAACAAAATTTAGTGGGAGATATGATGCCTCCGTGTGACATTTCTGTTGTAAATGTCTTGTTTACAATAATGTGTGCAGATATACTGAAACTTAAAATGGGTGCAACTGTACTTAAGGTTTGGTGTTCTCTCCTAATATGGAAAGCAGCCATGGATTTATTTACCATGACAAGAATAAAATAAATCTTGCACACGGCATAGTTTTAAGGGGAAAAGGAGAAGGATTTGATATATAACCATGCACCAAGGATCCTGATTTGGCAGGATTTCCATTGGTTTTTCTTTGGGAAATGTTTCCTATCAAGATAGCTATCTGGGATCTTTCTCATCTTTTCTGTTCCCTGGAGTTTTTTCTTAGAGAAAATGTTTTAAAAGTCTAGATATAATCACAATTCTTTTCTTTGCCTTTTCGGACTCAGATGTGCCCTATGTTCTGTGCTCCCCAACACAGACTGCCAGGCAGCTGGGGAAAAATAGTTCTTTATAAATTGAAGCTCTTGTTTCTTCCTTTCTTTACTCCCTTGTCCTGTCATCCAGATTAATTCTTGATTGAGAACATAACTCAGAGCATTTATTGCTTTCCCTCAGGCCAGAAGACATCTATTTTTTAAAGGAAAATCTGCATAAATAATACTTTGCTTAAATAAATGTGCTTCAGAAGCTGAATTGTTACAAGCCTTTTCCACCCAGGCAGCTAGCAAATGAACAGCCTCAAGGAAAGAGCCTCATTGCTGGGTCATGAAGCCAGGACAGCAGCTGAGATGTTTTTCTCAGGTAACTGTGGTGGGATGGTTTTCTCAGGTGTGACACATAAACACAGCCACTCACCTGCGTATCCATGGCAGGGCTGCTAATCCTTGTGTGCTCCCAACCATCCTGACCCACAGTTCCTGTATGCTGGTGTGCCACAGCCAGACACAGCAGAGGACACAGGTGGCTTCACAGTGCACATGCTGCAAGAGCTGCTCCTGCCCCTCCGCTGCCACCAACAAACATCTCACCCTTGTAAATGACAAATGTGTTGAGGGGAATGAGATTTGATAAGGAATAAGAAAGAAGGAGGAGGTAAAAAGAAACACACTCCCTTCTGCTGACCTGTCATCACTGGAACATCTGCTTTATGTCTGAGTGTGCTAATGATCTCTCTGAAACCCCACTGCAAGACAATTAGGGTTGATAAATCACAAGGGTTTTTTAGGTTTTAAGATCCCTGATGCTACAGCGGAGAAAGGGAGGCAAAAAGAGAAGAATGGACACTTTATCTCACCTAAAATCTGCTGAGCGCTGACACAAAAACCCATAACTTTAAAAAGATAGTAGAATGCCATAAAACACAAAAAGGGCAAGTTTTTTCCACTTTTGTCTGGATTCCAACTCATACACAAGACATTCTTCATGATTCTCTATTTTTTTTGTAGGGGAAAAAAATTGAAAAGGAGCCCTGTCTTCCTAGCCTTTAGGAGTTGTGTGTATATACATGTTTTTGACTGGCAAACTTTTATGCACACATGAGCTTCTTCATCCAATAAAAAGTCATTGAAAAAAATCAAACCATAAATTATAGGATGATTTCATTGCAAAGGTTAGGGGAAAGTCAGAATTGTTTGCTAATGTTTATTCTTTCCCTCTCTAGGACATAGTCGATTACAAGGCAGTATGTATCAGGGGCTTTTCCAGTTGTGTTTGTACACACTGTCTCCCACACCCTCACACAGTGGTAGAAGGCAGATTACATACTGTTTATAAAGCTAAAGCTGGACAAATTATCTGCAACAGATAGTCTGATTAGCCTGAGCCTCCACCTTGCTCAAAAATTTCCTGGGAGGGGATCCTGGTGTTTCAGATTAGTTTGCAAGGGACAGACTGGAGGAGCTGGGTGTCAGCTGCTCCACTGGGGAGCTGTGGCAGCTCCACACTTTTCAGAGACCCTGGAAGAACTGACTGAGAAGTTTACAAACACTGAGCAGCAAGCTGATGCACCACAAAGAAGCCGCAAATATTAATGAAAGGTCACTTTTCTCAAGACCAGTAAACCTTGCCTGGAGCTCTTGTCTGGAGTTTGTTACTACAGAACCTCCTCCACCTCCAATGAATTCTGAAAAAACAGCTTCCAGATCATTAAGGTCTGTTGTTTAAACCAAAACAGAGGGCAGGATCCTTCAGGAAACTGGCACTACAGATGTGCTGTCCTTCAGTGGTCAACCATTTACTGTACCTCCTTCATTAAAGGACATGCATATACTTATTTATTGTGAGGGTGATGATGATGATGAGAGTAGAGCTAGAGAAAATTGCAGTGAATGGTTTCAGTAATCCCCAATGCCGGAAAAACTAATAAAAGACTAAGTGAACCAAACTGCAACCTGAAAAAAAGACTTTTCTAAATTTTTCATCTCTTTTAAAGCAAAAAAAAGTTTTATTGTTTAATAAACAATTTTTTCCACTTTTCTCCAAAAAAAATTTTCTCCTGAACCAGTTAAGAAAAGAACCAATTAAATATACTTTTCTAAAAAAAACTCGTAAAGAGTTCTCTCCCAAATTTGCCCTAAACCAGAACAAATACAGTGATGCAGTTGGTAACCTGACTGGAAGCAATGATGTCCAGGCAGACCTTGACATGCTTTAGATTTGGGCCTGTGTGAGCCTCCTAAAGATCAACAAGGTCAGGTTGGGGCAATCCTAAACACGGACACAGGCTGGGCAATGACTGCACTGATAGCAGCCCTGCAGAGGAGATCTTAGGTGTATCTGTGGATGAAAAACTGAATAGGAGCTGGCAATATACTCAGGCAGACTAGAAAGCCAATTATGCCCTGAGCTGCATCAATAGAAGCATGTCCAGCAAGTTGAAAAAGCTGATTCTTCCCCTCTTCTCTGCTCTGGGTCCCCCAGCATAGGAAAGACATGGATTTGCTGGAATGGGTCCAGAGAAGGACCACAAATATGATTAGGGTGCTGGAGCATCTCTGTTATGAAGACAGACTGAGAGAGTTGGGGCTTTTAGCCAAGCTCTAGGGAGACCTTACAGTGGCCTTCCAGTATTTAAAGAGAACCCTGAGGAAAAATGGGACTGACTCTGAATCAAGGAGGGCAGTGATAGGCGGAGGCAGTAATGGTTTTACACTGAAAGAGAGTAGATTTTGTTTATCTATTAGGAGGAAATTCTTTACTGTGAGGGTGGTGGGACACTGGAAGTGGTTGCCCAGAGAAGTTGTGGATGCCCCATCCCTGGAGGTGTTCAAGGCTATGTTGGATAGAGCTTTAAGCAACCTGATCTAGCAGAAGGAGTCCCTGTTTATGGCACGGAAGTTAGAACTAAATGATCTTTAAGGTTCCTTCCAACCAAACTGTTCTAGGATTCCATAAAATGGTGGGCTGAGGTATCTCCCAGTGTAAAGCTGTAGCAAACTACTGGAGTGTGACCCACAAATACAAACTGGGTGCAAGCCCCTCCATGGACAGGCTGGCTTTTGTGCAAAGTGACTGCAGATCAGCCCAAACAATTATCCTGGCTATTCTCAGCAGAGTACGAAGCAGCTGGAAAAAAACACCAAAATAATTCTCAACTCAGATACCACTACACTTAAATAGTAAGGGGAGAAAACTTGCACCTCTGCTCATTGCCAGTATTTTAAAGAGTTTATTTGCTTGAACTCTGAGCTGCATTTAGTATCTTCATTATTCTAAAGAGATTGCAGAGAAGGAGACTATTTCTTTCCAGCAGGACAAGTCTGCTGCAGTTTGCCATTAACGTGACATCCTAAATATCTGTTACCAAGACCCTGCTCTCTTCATAAAGAGGAAGCATGTGATAGAGAAGACCTGCAAGGTCACCTAGTCCATCTGCTTGACAGTGTTTGTTGTTTTGTTCTTCCTTGGTTTCCCATGTCTTAATTTAAACTTGTCCTTACTTCCTTCCTCTCTATCAGCCATATGAATCTTCTTTAAAATAACTGCCTTCCTCCTCGGTATCAGAGCAGATAATAGAGTAGATATTTCATGTCTTTCTCCTGTAGAACCTGAAATTAATCTGTTTCCATTAAGAGCTCAATTACAGTTAATCACTGTTTCCATCACTCTTCTTTTTTGCTTTTTCTGTGCACTTTGCTTCTATCAGCTGTGGCCAATAGTCCCCTCCTCTTTACCCACTCACCTGTGAAATTTGTCTTGTGTTTAGTTACACAACTTTTTTTTTAATAGTCTCTTTAATTATTAGTGAATATTTGGATCAGCATCTGATTTCATTTTCAAGAAAATCAGCAGTGGTGGATCTTTTGGGCTGAGATAATGTGTTTTCACTTGTTCTTAGTCAGAATCCTGCTCTTCCTTGCTTACAGGTTCCTTACCGTGCTGCCTTTATAATTCCCTTGAGGACAATAACATTTTCTCTCGCGCTTTCTTTCCCAGTTCCCACTATCTACTAAATCTACTTGTAATGCTTCTATCCTTATTTTTTTCACTCCTGGTTGTTGGCTTCTAAGCAAGGCTATCCTGGCATCTTCTAGAGGAGCTGACCTCCGGAGAACAAATGCTAGTTACCACTAAAGGCAAATGACCAGTCACAATTAACTGCTCAGGTACTAACAAGCCTTTTATGCTTAATTGTGCTTATTTAAAATGCCACTGAAAAATATAGCAGTTTCCCAATAGGTTTCATTCTATTGTAGCACAAATATATATATGTGTATAAATCTATGAAATGTCGCATCCTTGCTGGCACTAAAGGATTTTCAAGCTGCTGTCACTCTGTCACTCACTGCCTTTCACTAAAATGTCTTGGTGGCTTTTGGATTACTATGAAGCTGGCCATCATTGCAAAGTTATATTCCAATTAACTTCTTCTGCCCCAGCTTGCTTGAAAAAACAATCCATGAGATTTTTGAGGGAGGAATACATCCTTCAGAGAACACACTTCCATAATTTTCTCTGTCAAAGAGCTTCCAGATCAAAAGCTGAAAAAAAGTCTGTTGACTTTATCAAGACAAAATGCTATGACTTCACTCAAATTAAATGTTCTGATAAGGCCACTTTTGTATTCCCAAAACTCAGCTTTGGGGAATACTTAGTATATGGGGGAGTATGAATTCTAACTTTTCATTCCAACTGAGATGAAAGCAAATTCAGATGGTGGGTATTTTTTCCCCCAGAATAGAACTTGAGCATTTCACCCAGCTCACAGCAGATTCTCATTTACAGTGCGTGGATTTCCTGTCTGCTCTACAACCTTCTCCAGAGTTTGAGGCTAAAACTTTCTGCTCCCCTCCTCAGTAGATTAACTGATTAAAACATTATCTGATCCTTTGTAACCCAGAGCTATAATTTAGAAAAAACATCATTTCCCTCTGCCCTTTTTTTTTGTTTGCCCAAGAGAGCATAGAAAAAGCAAATATTATCTACAGACATTTTTTTGGTTTTCAGAGGCCACATGCAAATAGTTTCCCCCTCCTTGGAGCTGCAACCCCTTTCCCTATAGCTCTCCTTGTTATCTTGTATATCCTTCCTCTTGTTATTTGTTGTTGTATCTTCCAAAATAAACACAACTGCATAACCACAGGATAGCTTCAGATTGCAAGGCTTAGGATCAAAAACTACACTGGCTTTAGCCTGGAGGCAACACTGTTGCAGAGGGGGATTTGAGTTAAACCTCTCTAAAAGCTGCTATTTTTTCCTTTCCCCTGTAAATACTAGAGCAATGTTCACAACAAAGCCTTCATACTTTTCTAGCAGCAGCAGCAGCCACTTGGTTTCATATTTTGATGAATTGAGAATGTTCATGCAGATTTTTAGTGAGAAAATTTATCCCATAAACACACTATTGAAAGAATAGTGGAAGATGTGGGATGGTTATTGGTATAGCCAGGAGGGCAAAATCCTGTTCTGTTGGGAGTCATTTATGTTTCTCAGATGGGAGTGTGGGGAACTGGAATTCCAGCTCAGATTGTTTCTGTGTATATTAATATGCAGTTGTGCATTGCACAAGATGGCATAACCCATATGCTCACTGCCAAGCACCCAGCAGGAAAGACATAAATGGCTTCATATCATCATGGAATTATTACTCAGTTCCTAAATAGCCTCTTCAAATCAAGAAGCATCAGATTCCCACACTCTACAGGAGAAGGAAACTGCACATGAACTCTAGAAAATCAGCAGGAGGACAGTATTTCAGGAGCAGCGCTTCAGTTAGTTAACTCTGAAGATTTGTTGTTTTAAAGATGAATCAGGAATATATGGAAATCAGTAATGTTTGCACAAATGTGAACCAGGACTCATAGAGCAATCTGTATGTTCTGCATGATAATGCATTTTCTTACCTCTGGGGAAATCTGAGAGACTGTGAGCAGATGGGTGCAGACAGACACATGTTCATTCTGCCTGAGCTCTGAGCTGGCAGGAGAGGAGCCAGCTCCTGTGCGGAAGCTGTGTCATTGCAGTGGTGATGTGACAAACCTGATGTACACTGCCTCTCAGCATTGGTCTGTGTCAGTCCCTTACTGGTCACTGTAATGTCCCCTGATTCCATTCATACATGGGAAATGGATACAACTTCTCTGCAAGGTCATCAAATAAATGAGCATCACACATTGCTGGGTTAATCATATGCCCAATATGAATTTAGAAAAACAAAGGACATAATATTTTAAAGAAAAATTTTGTCTCTTCTAGGCAATTCTTTAAAATCATCTGCTCTCAACTTGCCTCTCAAGGTTTAGTCCTGCTTGCTCTCCAGCCACCTGTACAGTGTTCCCACAAAAAGAAAGCAAATATAACTTGGTGTTACAATGTAAAATGTAAGCAGGAAAAAAAACTTTCCATGGCTGCAAGAAATTTCGATTTCTTTCAAGGAAGGGCTCTTATTATTCCATTTGATACTATACTGTTGTGAAAGAGAGAAAAAAATCAGAATTGAACCACCAGATCTTGATATTTCTAAATGTTTTCTCTGATTTAGTATGTCATCACTTGACCATGTAATTTATGGCAAGTAGATAACATTAACTACTTTTTTTTCCCCCACAAAATTAATCTCAGATACAGAAAGTTTGCAGTTCTCCCCTTCAGGCGACACTGTCTTCCACTAAGGTTGGGACAGCTTTAGGCAGAATGTGCCAGTCAGTGCTTTCTTGGCACCGTTGAAAGTAAAGACTGTAGAACTGCCTAAAGATTAGAAATATCAAGGAATATGTGGACTATTTTCTACATATTTATGGTATTTTATGAAGTCTCAAGGGGGAAAAAATTAATTCTTTAATTTAAATACTATGTTTAAAATAGAATACATCATCTTTGGCCACAAATCAGGCTGGCAGCTGTAGCCAGCTGCCCAGGATTGCTGGATCTCTCAACTGACTCTCAGAGGTGAATATAATCTCCAGAAAGTCAGAATTCTCTAATTCTGCACCAAGTACAGTTTGACCAGGATGGCAGCACAAATGACCCCAACTTTCATTTTATGCAGTGCTTGCTTTAATCAGCTCTGGATGCAGAGCTGGAAGAGGAACAGGGCCTCTGTCAGGGGCTGTAAACAGCACTTCTGAACCACTTCACTGTCTCAAGGGTGTCTCAGATACTGCTGTGTAATCACAGTCAAGCAGAAGAATTGAGACGAACTGACATAATATTCAAGTATTTGTTTTCACTCTGAATAAGACACAGATAAATATGCGGATTAAAAAAAAGTAAATGAAAATATTTGGAATGGTATCCTGAGGCTGCAAACAAACCAGAAGAAAGCACTTTTTCTGTTTGTTTTGAGAACAGAAATAAAAAATGCAAAAAGGTTGGAGTGAGATATAAAAATGAAGATGGAAAAAAAAGCCAGAGAAGTGTGTCCCCAACATAAGAAGGACATGAAACAAGCTGGAACAAGTCCAGATGAAGACCATGAAGTTGAAAAGAAGACGGGCTGAGAAAGTTGCAGCTGTTCCGTCTGGAGAAGAGGTTGAGCGGAGACCTCATAACAACTTTCTAGTATATGAAGGGGCCCTACAGGGAAGTCGGAGAGGGACTTTTCATTAGGAACTGCAGTGATAGAACAAGGAGCAATGGGTAGAAAACTGAAAGAGGGAAAACTTATGTTAGATATTAGGATCTGTTTTTAGGTATTCTTTCCTGTGAGGGTGGTGAGATACAGGAACATGTTTCCCAGGAAGGTTGTGAACATCCCATCCCTCGCAGGTGCTCAAGACCAGGCTGGATAAGGCCTTGAGCTACCTGGTCTGGTGTGAGGTGTCCCTGCCCATAGCAGGCAGATTGGGACTAGAAGATCTTTAACGCCCATTTGAATGCATGAAGAGTTGACCCCCCCTTCTAGAAAGGGAGTGGAATCACCATGTCTGGAAGTGTTTAAAGGGTGGCTGGATCTGGCATTGGGTGCTGTGGTTTAGTTGCTTAGTGATTCCTGTGGTAGTGCCAAGTTCACACTTGGACTTGATGATCTTAAACGTCTCTCCCAACCTTGCCAATTTTATGATTCTATGAACATTGTTTAAAAATGAACATAAGTTAAAAAATAATATTTAAATTGAGTCAGTAACACCAAAGAATTTGATTTTATCTTTAAACTAGAACTAACAAAACAGGTGCCTGCCCTGAGGCCAAGAGCTGTCCTTGGTTCTCTGCGGGGCTCTGCCTGCAGAATTTTGTTACCGGGCTCGGGCTGTGTCCACCCCGGCAGTGGCCGGGCAGAGATGCCCTCTCGGGGAGGCGAGAGCCTGCACCCCACCGGGGAGCCCCGCGGGCACACGCCTGCGTCCAACGAGCGGAAGGGGACAGGAGGGCACCGTGCTTCCCTCGGGCACCTGCCCCCGCCCTGCTCCGGCCCCAGCCCGGCCCCAGGCCCAGCCCCAGCCCCGCCCGGGCCCGCCCGGGCCCGCGGCCGCTGCCCGCCCTCAGCGCTCGGGGCCGGGCCGTGGCCTGTGCCGCAGCGCCCCCCGGCGGCCGCCCCGTCCCGTCCCGCCCTGCCTGAGGGGAGCGGCCGCTCCCAGGGCCCGGGGTACGCCCGGCTCCCTCTGGGGCGGCGAGGGCCGCAGGGAATTTTAAATAATGAAAATGAAACTGTGCGGTCCCTGCGCCGCAACTAGCGCGGACTAGCGAGTCCACGTCAAATATTCGTACTTGAATATTGGCTGTAAAGCACAGTTTGTATTTGTCGGTATAGATAAACTGAGAGTTACTGCGGGGTTGAAAAGTTAGTGTGACTCTTGTCAGGGAGAAACAGACACCCTTAAGCAAAGTCACAGTCGCTGGTGTGTGTTGCTGGTAGAAAATACACTTATCTGATAGGCTATGACCAGTTTCACCTCTCTTTTGTATGAAAAAGCCATGGTTTACCATGGGAATATAAAATTTGATTTAATGCAGAAAATCAAATCATGAGACTGCAGGATAACATCTTTTTAAAATCTCTTGACTTTGCTATGTTTTAATCTCTATGAAATAAACTTTCCCTTAATCTATAAACTACATTGCTTATCAGATGGTAACTCTAATTGTTATCCAAACTCAGTATAGGGGAGCTCAAAGGGAACCATGCAGAACAAAATGGGGAAAATGAAAAGATGTGATAACATCCCACCCTACACCTACTCAACATTTAAAGGCTAAATCCTCCTAGTAATGTCAGTCTTTTCAGGAGAATCACATTTCCCCTGTGATTTACTTAGTGTCTGCTGGGTGCTGCACATGCACATCAATTGGTCCATTTCTTACTGCCAGTCACTACTTTATTACTGCACAAATAAACATCCATTGCTGAAGGTACAGCAATAAATACATTCATTGCGTTTATTTAAATAAATTAAGTTGGCTTTTGGTGCTTATTCCTACCTGGAAACTAAAATTAATTTTTTTTCTCCTACAGGGGATATTTTCAGGCTGGCTACTACAAAGAAGGATGCCACAGTGAGTAGAATTTTTTTTCTTGTTGGTGATGGTTTTTAAATGAGTCCCTATAATGCATACTAAATATATCTGCTATACCTCAAGATAGCTTTTAAAAATAGACACAATTTTAGAGAGTGAATTATTAAGCAACATAAATAATACTTTAAGTGGCAGTAGGCTTACTAATCACTTTTTGCATTCTTAATCCTCATTGTACATAACAGATTGTTACAGTTATGGAACAGGCAAATGGCTGAAAATAAACAAGAAAAGGTGCTAGTAAATACAAAACACACTACATTTTGTGTAGAAACACAGACTGAAGAATTCTGGGAAACTACTGAGGAAAATAAAAAAATAACAATTTCAAAAGCAAATAAAGAATAACCCCATTGCTACTGATAATTGGGCACTGTCAGCTCTTCCAACATGCCCTAGAAATCATATCGAGAACCCCAACGTAAAGTGACAGGACAGAGTCATCATCAGTGGAACCATTTCAAATCTACCATGTACTTCTAAATATAGTCATCCAAACACAAGCATTAGTTAATTTGGTTTTCCTGAAGGAATTGAAAATAAGTGTTCTTGTTTATGTCATCCAAAGGGGTTTTTGCCCACTTTGCACAATTTGATTATCTCAGTGCTTAGGAGCTGGGGCTGAGGCTGACTCGGACACTGCAAACAGTGGTCCCACTCCAGCATGAGTGGGAGGCTCTTGGTCACAGTAAACATTCCTCCCCCTGCACTTTGGAGGCAGCTCTGAGATCACATCTGCAAATCATTCAGATAAGTGACTTTGGTTCCATATAAAATAATGTCTTACAACTGTCCAGTTCTGGAATTTGTATGTGGTTAGAGTGATAAATGTTATATGATCTTATATATATACACACACATCAGACAAAGGATAATCATAGGGTCAATGAAAAATGATAGTGAGGCATAGATATTGGATGATAGCAAACAGAACATTTGTTGAGCAGCTCATTTGTAGCTGTCTGCAGAAAGGAAAGGGAGGGTGAGAGTCTCCCATGTGTTAGAGTTAACAGCAGTATCAGCTGTAAAAACTCTAGATACACTAAAATCAAACAGAGCCTGAAGTCCAGATAATGTAAGTTTTTAGGAAAGGCACATCTGCAATCCTTTCACTGACATTTTCTAGAAGATCACAAGAGTCAAGAAGAGATTCCTGGAGATTAAGTAGTAGATTTGAATCTCACGTTTTAAAGAGGGCAAAGGACAGGAAACTATAAACTAGTAAATGGAACATTGTTTGTATATAAACCTGGACACTGCTTAAGTGATTTGGCTAAAGAACACCTGGAAAGATTCACTCTGATTAAGGAAAGCTAGAATGGTTTATAATTCATTTGTTTGAGGTCTTTAAATCTACTACAGCCATTGAGTTCTTTATAGGTATAATGACTGCTGTGAGAGATACATTCATCTGTATCATAATAATGAGATCATGGTTAATGTGAAGCAACAGCACAAACTATGGGGTTTTGATGCTCCAGCTGAAGTTTCTGTGAAGCTGCAGGAAAATTTAAATGCTAGACAGAGGCCACTGCTTTCAGTGGTAGGAAAGAGATTGAAAACCAAAGGCTGTTAGAAAACCTTTCTTCTATGGATTTTTTTTAAATACTCTTTTTGAAATTCCATTTTTGTGAACATTTGGGAGCATTACATTAAATTATTTTTAAAACAATTATTTAATTCTTCCCCAGTATTTTTTACAGCAACAGAATGAATCCTAATATCTTGCAGACAGAGCAAAACTTATTTCAGTGGCAAAATCTGCTGAGTTGGCAACACATCCCCTTCCAAACCAGAACTGAGAATTTGGGACAGGGAGAAATTCACAGTGAACATTCCTGCGCAGGCCTTCTGGAAAGCTAGTTGTACATTTGGTATTGCTCTCAAGAGTGCAGGGTAAACCAGCTGCACTGGGAACAGGTATTTCTTCACCTATTCTGCTTGCTGAGGTGAGGTTTTCATCCAAGCTTTACTATCTCAGGCAGAGGCCATGTTTCAGTGGGAACTCTATTCTTATGGACTTTCCCCATGTCTCCTAAGAGTTATCCCCAGCTGTCTCTCATTCAAGTTAATAATTAGTGCATTAGGGAGCTGTCCCATTCCACCATTCTGGCATGGCATCAGTTTTGCTCTCTCCAACCCCAGCCCACTGGAAACAGTGGAGGTTGTGTCTGGATGCTGCTGGGCAAAGCAGACCTGTCAGGAGGAGCTGCTGTGCTGGTGCATCACAGGTGCACATACAGTCAGCCCTAAAAGACATTGTGTCCAAGGAGCAAACAGCAAATAGCATTAGCAAATAGGATTTCTGGACACTTCCCACCTTCTAGCAACTTGATTAAACAGGGCTGGCTGCCAATGAAGAAGGAAAACAATTCATTATCATGTGTATTGGAACCTACTGTAAAATTGCTTACTGCTCAGCATTGTCATTAAATCAGCAATAGATTTTCATAAGGTTTCAATTTTCTCAAGCTAAGGGCCAAATTCATCCCAGATGTAACTTCCTTAGTGCCAATACAGCCACACTGAGAGTAAATTTGGCCCCAAGAATTTAAAATCTCTGTGTGCAGGGACTCCAGTCCACATCCCTGTGACAAACCATAAAAAGGCCAGCATCTTGGAATCACCTCTCAGTTCTTCCCTAACTATTCTTCAGCAAAGACTATTTAAAATTAAACAACTCAAGGTCAGGTACCTCTCTGGACCAGGAGCTCTACAGCTGAGAGTGTTTTTCTGGCAGCATGAGCTAGGGACAGAAGAAGGAGGCATGTAGCGAAGAGGAGGATGTACAGCCCCATACTGGATTCCCCAGGACTAAAGCATGGCTAAAGCACAGGCAGACTGTGTGACAATTCACTTCAGCCACTTGAGATGTGGCACCACAGTTGTTCAAGGGGTAGGGAGGTCAAAGAGATCTTTGTAAGACAGGAAGGTGGATTAAGACAGAAAGCAGAACTGTTATGAAGGCAGTCAAGAATATGGAGCACCAAATGTTCCCAGAACTCTCCTTATTGATCATTTACGGTGTTAAATTTAAATAGTGTATCTTTTAGGCATTGTATAAATGGAAGGAAACCTAATTTGTGTGGCCAGACTAGCAAGACTTTTTACAAGTATGGTGATGTCTCTGACAGTGCATGCTAGTCTTGGTGTCCCCAGGCTACCCAAGCTTTCCTTCAGGTACTTGCCAATGAAAAGTATTGCTAACTCTTTATGAAGAGTTACCTTTCTGAAGCCAGGAAGTCTGCACTCCATACAGGCCTCAGTACACTCAGTACCCAGCGTTCCTCCTCATGAAAATTTGAATGGCTTCTATAAAAATACCACTGATCAAGTTTTTCTATCCATAAGTCAGACACGCTTTTCAACACTCTCTTGTGCTTAGGTGTTACCAGTGATGAGAATAACTTTATAGTTAGTCAATGCCCACACTGAGCAGCAAAACCAGAAAGCATTTCCTCAATTTCTCTTCTGAGGCAGTTAAATATCTCCACACAGTCTTTAATTTCAATGTTACACTCATATTAATGGCATTTATTCACTTCATAAGAGTTTTGTGTATGTACCAAAACACAGAACCAAGCTCAGATTTGGATTTAATTTAATTTCAAAATATTGGTCTTTCCTTTAAAAAGGAAAATTTATTCTTCGCCAGAATTTTTACCCAAACAATACCTTGTTTTTATCTGTTGCACAAAGTATTAAGTTACACTCTGCACTCTCATTTTTGTGTTACTGCTCTGGGTCCTACGTGAGTTTCAGTGCTTAAAGTTGGGCAATTGCTTAAATATTTTGTGAGGTGGGAAGCCTCAGGCCTCACAGAACTACAGAAGAGACATATAAGGGCTGTTTCTCTTTTAAAGAAAGGTGAATGAATGATGATGAGGGTGTTTAGTGTCATGAAATTTCTTAGGGCTTATTTATTCTTAGACAGGAAATTTCTGTGGTTAATTTTGAAGCCTTAAAGTTAAGGAGGAAAAAGCAAAGACTTTTGTAAGTGGAAAAAGTACATGTTTCATTTGGATTTGAGGTGTTTTTTTTTTTTCTGTTCTTAAGTCCAACATCTGAAGCTGGAAATGTCAAGCAGTTTGTGGAGTGGTGTAGAGGTCGCTCCTGTGCACTGTCATGCCTGTGACAGACCCATGATGCTGGGAGCTCTCTCCATCAGAGGAGGTTTTCTGTAGTTGTTTACAATGATAAACAGCTCCCCTGCTCTTAGGGGCCTCAGCAGCCTTAGGAGTTGTGGAGATTTCCTATGTGCCAAGGGTGCTATGAGCTGTTGTCACCTGCTCCAAATCCCTTGTAGTCCTGAATTCTTAACAGACATGTTCTGGATCAGACTATCCCTGTTCCAGCTTTGCAGCTTCCTGGTTAAGGCAGGGAAAGGGACAGAGGGGGCTAAGGCTCAGACAGTCCCCTCCAGGCAGTGACACCCCTTTTGAGGTGTCCCTTCCCTTTGGAGATAGGGCATGGATGGGACTGGTTTGTCCTGTGAAATTTGCTTCCCCATGAGCTTTGGAACAGCACACTCCTGCAGAGCAGTGTGCCAATGATTACTTTGTAAGGGAGAAAATATTCATCTTTTCTCATTTCCTTCTTTTTTTTTTGCAGTGGCAGAGTGGGAACAGCCCTTGGACATGTCCATGGTGCTTCTTATGAGTTTTAGTTTGGAGGATGTCTGTATTGGTGCCAGGGCTTTACCCCTCTCCTACACATTATCAGAAGACACATTCTTAAGGGGCATTTCTGGCTGTCCCTGCATTCTGCACCAGAAGGGGTTCAGTTATGTCACATTTCACCCATGATTTATATTTTTTACCTCAATCCACATTTTTCCCTCCTGCTAATTCTTTTGTGTGTGTGTGCGTGTTTTTCTCAAATGGTCCTTGTTTAAATGTTAAGAGGCTGTTTTCATATTAGTGTGTTAATATTTTCAACATCTGTTTATTTTGCTGCAGAACACTCCAAATGACCTGGCAAAAGAAGTAGCAGCATTTATAAATATAGCCATTACTTTAATTATTCTGATTTTTAACTTACAGTGTATTTTTATGTGACTCAAGAGATTAAAACAGAAAACATTCCAGGCCACACTTAATGAAATAAGTATTACTTTGTTTAACTTTATTATCAGCAAGAAGGTCTGGTCTTGGCTGCCTTCAAGCTGACTTTTATATTTATCATCAGAGACTTTCAAAATTTCAGCCTACATTTTTCAGGTAATGACAATATCCTGGCTTTCACTAAGAATGTAGTAAGACATTGTTTTTCCATTTTGGACTTAGGTGATTTTAATTACAGGAGGCTTTACAGAGAAGATAGATCCAGATTTGGATCCAGATTGCTGATCATAACTTCCCTGACTTCTATAAAATACTTCCCTTTCCCTAAATCCTTTTCCTAGGGTAGCTTTCAGCTCTCAGCTCAGGCTGTTCTGGAGCAACAAATGCTCTCTTTGATGATGTGCAGGCAATGCATTTCCCCTCTATTCAAAGTATGCTGGATCCAGCCCTAGTTTTGCAATGGAGTTCAATGAGTGAAGAAATAATCAAGCTTCTAAGTTTCTGAGTTTATAATGGAACAAAATTCTTTACAGACTCTTATTCTAGTTCTTTTGTTCATGCTGGAAAAATGTGCAATGGTACAGCAGTGAGTGTCGTGTACCCTGCAGCTCATTTTAGCAGTACAGGTTTTCAGAGCAGCCATGTTTTTTAATGAAGAAATAACGGGAAAAAGGAAATACCATTCAATTAAAAGCAGCTTGTTCATGCTATGTCAACTTTGCAATGAATTTTTCATTGTGTATCCATAGATCTATGTTCATAATAGCCCAATATTATGTTATATATGAGAACAACATTTTCAGTTGGGTCTCATCATAAGCCACATATCACTCAAGTGTAGAAATGTTTTCAGCTCACTTGTTGCTCTCACATTTTTATGGGGGTTTTGTCCACGTGGGAGTAAAAATGGTATTGCAATGATGGTGTCAAAAAACAGAAGAGGAGAAATTTGACAAACATCTAAGTTAATGTTGTTATTCTGCTGTGAACCTCTGAATCCCTGGCTGCAATAGCAGTATTCTGCTTGGGCCCCAGGTTACAACTGGCACATTCTTTCTATATCATTCTATTTTTCATTCTTTTCCATTCTCAGTTTTTCTATGCCTAGTAGAAAATAATAGACTTTTTTTTGGTACCACATCTAGCTGTATCTTTTAAAGGACTTAGTACATACAAACACTCCTCTACTTATTGCCTGAGTCTTTCCCATTTGGATTTAGAGCTATTTCTCAGAAAAGGCTTTCACAGTAATGAAAACCCTCTTTTTGCACTTTCCATTCAGGTTTTCTCCTACAGACTTGACTTTCTAAGAGGCCAATTATTAGCAGTCTTTAAAAATATTCTTGTGAATGGGAGAGTGATAAGAATGCTATTAAAATTTCATAAGGTGAGAAAAATGTGGCCCCCGCTGTGCTATTACATAGCACCTGTAGGAGAAAAGGTGGAAATGTTGGTAGTTGCCCACATGGTCTCACAGAATTACAGGTTTGAAGGCAGAAGAGTACTGGATTTTATGTTAAATGTTGTCCATTGCCTATTTTTATTTGCTCAGTTTGGGCTTATTTCTCTAAGATTTTTGTTCCCTAGACCTTTTGCTGTGATTTGTGAGAGACATTTCAGAAAGGAAAAATGAGTTGATGGCAGTTAGACTTTTTCTTTTGGGACCATTCTATGAAAAGCCACAATGCTCAGAATGAGCTCAATAATGGTTGTTCTGATATACCTGACACAATTTTCTGCTTGGTGAATGAGATCTGATCACATCTGCAACTTCCTTAACAGCAGGTCACAAACAATGTAAGTTATTGAACTGAAACTAGAGCTGGGACTGTTCTGCAAACAGCCAGGGAAACTATAGATGCAGGTAAGCCAGCTGGCAACATTATCAGGAACATTATCAAGGACAGAATGCCACTCTAGCTCCAACCCCAAGAATTATTTTACAGTGGCAAGAGGTCTGTGGGAGTGTTTATGTTTGCTGTCTGGTGTCCCTGTGTTTCATCTTTTATGAAGTGTGATAGACAGTGTGTTTTTATCTAGCAGTGCTTGCAGGACAGCTTCCCTTTAGATAAGGAATTAGCAAGCCAGAGAGCAGTGGCCATCCCTTGAGAGCTGCAGGAAGGAGGGCTTGGGGTGGAAGACTCCACCATATATTTTCAAGGACTAGAATTAGTTGATAGAAGAGAAAATTAATAATCTGGAAGAAAGAGCAGGGTTCTGTAGTCCATAGGTAACATATGAACACAGATTTGAAAACATTCCTGTGCCCAGACTGGTAAGTCTTTTACCAGTGTGAGCTGTGGATGTGTGTCCTACCAGCCCTCTTCTTCCTTTCACACAGAATGTATTTTACAGGGAGGAAAACTGAAGTCTATATCAGAGCACCCAGCTAGTTCCACAGTTAGGATCCATATCCTACACACATCCATCTCTCTTGGTCTATCTTTGGATCCTGCTGTAGGTAGGTCCCAAACCCAAGCTCCTCTCATGCAGCCCATAGGCTTCTTATGACAAAGAACCTTTCACAAACTTGGCAATGCTTTAGCCCAGGTCAGAGCAAGGTCTGTCTGAGAAGCCTTGGGCTCCCAGTGGCCCATGGTCTTGTTCCCCAGCTTCCCACAGGTCATAATACTGTCATGAAGGGCTATGGTTCTTTTTACAGACCTGTCTAAATCAGCTGTAAAGTTGTCTGCAAAATATAAAAATATTTTAAGTAATAAAAGGAATCATTGATTTTTGAAGAAAAAACTGAAATCTGCAACACGAATATGTCTGACTAAATGTGCAATCTCTGCATTGTCAGAAAAAAAAATATAACGGAAAATTCTGACTCTTTTTTTTTGAGCAAGAGAAATATCTAACAAAGAGCTCAGTTATGGAAACAACTCATTCCCTTGGACATGTAATAATTATATGACCAAAATATATTGGATAAGCAATAAGGACTCAGGAAAAAATTTACCTACATAGGAAATTACAGTTTCTCTTTTATAGTCACTCTATATGCTGAAAAGTCATAGCTTATTCTGTAAGACATGAATCAAGAAATGACAGTCTTTAAAAGAGGTTTTTAATTAATGTTTTTATTTAAATACAGAATAACATTAACATTGAATGTTTTCGGTTTACAGGATGTTGTTATGACTGGCAGATATGAAATTTAACACAAACCACATCCTGCAGAGATGGTATTTCATTTTATGGCATTCACCTGATAGTTTGCCATCCTCAGTGTGGAGTTCTTTCAGCAGTATTAAAAAGCCAGCTCCTGAAACTGGGTGGCCAAAAACTCCACATGTAAAATCACACCCATGATCTCTCACAGCTCATTTCCCACTTTCTTACTGTAAACCCTCCGAGTTTCAAAATGAAACAACCTTCAAGCCTTAAAAGTGAAATTCACTTCACCTGCATGAAATCACAGTAATCAAATTTTTATGGGTGGAGAATGGCAGGGAAGAGGGAGGAAAAATTTACACTACAGAAGTGTGGGGTCAAGTCAGGAGGTCCTACACAGTCCTCCCTTCCTTCCTCTCTTGCAGCTGCTCCTTTTTCTGGCATATTGACAATATCAGCAGCTGCAATTCTTCACATGCATGAAAAGCTGCAGACTGCCTCAACCAGAAGCTCTTTCTCCAGCCCACTGTGGCCTCTGCCTCTTTCCTGTGCCCTTGGGTTCCCATCAGTTCATCCTTATCTCAAGACTTGCTTGGTGTTAGCTGCCTGACTAGTTGAACCATTTAGGTCCTAATACAGAGTTCCTGAAGGCAGGAAGAGCTTTTCCAATGAATTAGAGATTTAAACTCAGTGTGAGTCCCTGAAAACAAGCAGAATGAGATGAAGTGGCAAGGTGTCTGTAACTGGAAAATCTGGAACTGGTGCTTGGCAAAATTGTTGGGATTCACCAGCAGTGGTAAGGGCAAACCCAGATTGTCTAAATTAGACTTCAATAAAGTGCACTAATGCAGATCTCCTGTAGCAGTAGCATCAAAACTGGACATTTAGAGGATGTATGCCAGAGCTGCTATCAGAAATTAACTCAAATAGGTAGAGGTTAGTCTATGGATATAAACATGGAATATCCTTATAGAAAGTGTTATTAAATGAAATTGACCGTTTCCCTCACCATAAGGGTCAAGTATTGCAAACACTGTAACTAAAACACAGAGATACTTTTTTATCCATCTGCAAATACATGACTTTCAAATAAAGTACAAAGAGTTGTCAGAGCTATAAATGCTATCTTTGCTACAGAATAGAGATTGCAGCAAAACCAAAACAAAAAGCTCAATTAGATGTACATGAATGTGATTTTAGAACATTCCCTAGATGAGACAGTGTTAGATAAGATTTGCAAAGGCTGCAAATGACCCAGAAATTGCATAGAAATAAATTTCAACTATTAGCATGGGAAGGATTGTACTGCATTATCCTTCTGGGTGGTAGCTAATATTATCATTATTGGGGTGGTAGCTCCTGAATTGTTGTAGAAAACTGTTCTATGAAGAATATATGAAAACAATCAGCTAGAAGTGTTTCTAAAATACAACAAGCTGTAAGTATTTTTTTATAATAGCAGATGAACAGTGGCATTAGGGAAGCACTGTTAAAAATATACCAAAATTCAGAACAAATGAAACAACAATTTCCATGATGTGATACAGGAAAATTGGCCTCTGGGAACAAAATAGCTGTAGATTTGTGTATGTTGACTGGATAAAAAGGCTCTTCAACATTTCTTAGACTATTACTCTTACTTCTTTGAGGTGGCCTTGCTTAAAGAAACTATAAGTGATTGTATATACCTTGTTTGATTTGGATACACATTTTAGTTGACCTGGAAGTATCTGAACACAGCTGTAGGACACAGGAGTGCCCTACATTTTAAGTGCTTTGTAAAGAAATGGGCTTTTAAATGCATCTTGTCATTTACATATGACAAGTTTCGGGAGGCGTGATGTCTGAATTATAAAATATCCATGAAAACAGTTGTAGAGTCATACACTGATCACTGCTTAGCCCTTTGATGATAGAAAAACATGACAGACAGTTCTGTGACTGCTGCCATGAGACAGTGGTTTCCCTCTACTCACTAACATTACTTTTTAGGTGTCTGGGTCTGGACAATGCACTTGTGCCAGGCCAGGAACTGGCATTGCTTGCATTCCTTCTAGTTGTGCACAGGGATCAGGGATGAAGGATGAGGAAGACAGTGTCATCTCTAAAGCCACAGCAATTTAATATACACACCCTGGCACTGTCTGTGGTAAAAGCTGAGAATCTGACACAGGGGTATTTCCAGATCTGTGCTTTGTTTGTACACACTCATGCTGACTTTTAACTGATATCCTGAGAAAACTATAAATGAAATTATGGTTTTCAAGTCTCAACCAAGTGTTTGGTTTAGATTTTAGAATTCAGAATTTACTTTTTTTTCCTATAACTCTTTTCTTTCTGTCATTTTTAATGAACACTTAGACCATGTGACAAAATCCCTGGTGCCCAAGTTTCAGTTTCTCACAGGTTAGCAGCTAACTTGGACACTTGAATGACTTGCAATAATTTGGAGGCATGTTGGTGTGTTTCGAATAACTAAAGATTACGTTACAGAATTCTGCAACTGATGGTGTTTATCATCAAGTTATAAATACAAGTAAGAAAAAGTTTGTAGTATCAGAGAGGAATTAACTCAAACATTTTGCACCTAAATTATATTCTTTCACAAGCAACATAGAAATATCTGTGGAGATAAAGAAGAGGTTCCAAATAATTTCTAAAAATACCTTGCATGCTAAAATGTCAATAAAGTCAATAGCTATTTTTATTGTATGTTATCAGTAAGATTTAAATTAAAGTTTTCCTACCTGCAAGTTATGAAAAACATGACTATACAAAAACAGGGCAGTGATGCCTACTCCAGAATCCTCAGCACCAATAATTCAGTAATGGACCAAAGACTACAAAACCACCAAAGCAGTTACACATTCCTTAGTTCTTCCCTGACAACAGTGTTACAGACAGAGTGCAAGGGACCTTCCTCATTGTTGTGCTGTTCTCATCACCTGTACCTTATTAGGGGAAAAAGATTCCAGCACTAGATGCCAATATATAGAAATATACCTATCTGTGAAGATAAAGAAGAGGTTCCAAATAATTTTGGAAGTATTTGCTGCTCTACTTTCTCTGATACAGCCTGTGGTTAAGAGAGTGTCCTGTAGAAACTTCAACATCTAGGCTCCAACCTAGCTGGACCCAGTTCATGGTCAGTCCATATATTAATTCTTAGATCTTTTCACAGATGAAATTTTGGCTGGTTGGGTTTTTAGATATGGGAGAGTGAGCTGTTTTTTCTGGTTTTTTATTACATTCCCATCTCAAAGCCACTGATGGATTTCTAATAACTTGTTTTCTGCTCTGTCTTGCTGCATACTTAGGACATAAAGAGAAAGGTGTTACAACACTTTGGTCCCAAATACAGTGGTCTCCTTTTCAGGAATCTTCACAAGAACATACCCCCTCTGGTGACTGCTCTTACCTGCAGAGAATGGCACAATGCCAACAATCACACTCTATTGTTCACTGCAGAGCCTTACTGAAGGATTTAAACCCTGGGCAGGTTGCCTGCATGGCCCTGCACCGTTTTCCTTGCCCCACCTGGCATCCTTTACCCCAGGCAGCCTCTTGTGTGCACCACATGTGGGTTGTGGTGCAGAGCACAATGCTCGTGCATCCCTACCTTGGCACAGCTCCAAAGGGGAGAGATGGGCACCTTGGCAGCACTGCCCTGATCTGTCCATGGGGGCACTCAGGGCTCCATCGTGTCCCAGCAGGTCTGCCAGCTGGGATCATGGGCTGTCCTGACTCACAGGGCTCTCTTGAACACAAACTCTGTATGGGGGTGTCTAAATGCCTTAGAATAGTTCATTTGCTTTTCAGGAACAATTTTTTTTTCCCCCTAACAGTGTTTTTGCAAGATTAAATAAGTGTTAAATGGGCATTTATATGATCCCTGTCTATAAAAGATGTTATCTGCCTGCTGAGCCTCCCTCCCCTCTTTGCTAATGGAAGTCAAGTCCTTCCATTCATGATGCTAAATGTACTGTAATTAATTATATCTCTGTTCCAGTGCTGTCCTCATAATGGGTAATAATTGTTTGCTCTGCACAAACAGATGTTCCTTCTGTACTGTCACAGGCATGCTTGGCCTGGGGTATAAATAAGCTCACAGAGGTGACTGAGGACTGCAGATTGAGCTTTATAATGCAGCAAGGAATCAGACCACTACTTTTTATTTAATTTTTTTAGAAACTTTATTAATTTTGTACAATTTTCACAGACTAAGAAACAGAAATTGCAACAGAAGACAATTTCACACATGACATATTGCCATATGAAGTGTACAATGCTTATATTCAATAGATACTGTACAAAACTATTGTAAAGCTATTTACAATATTACATATATATTTACAATATTACATACATTACTATTAGAGGTGTTCAGGTGAAAGATAATACTGGGTGACTGTTCCCTGCTTTGTTCTGCAGGAAGATGAGGGGGAACTGAATTTCTGTACCTACTAAAACCTGTAGGTTCAATATCTTGATATCTAGGTGTTTAGGACAATTGCAGAATCTCTATCTAAACCCTGTTTCTTAGGATAATATAACAGTATAATAATGATACTGTTAGTATAATTATAAATACAATCTCCTGTTACTGTTAAAGAAACAGACCAGCATGGCAAGCTCCAAAGCTCATGGGTGACAGACTCCTGGTGTCCCTGAGAGGCAAATGAAGCCCTCCCTGGGGCCATGTAGGGCTATTGATCTCTCTTGGCCAGAGCAAGGCATGGCTGCATCCTGATTGGAGCTGTGCAGGGTGAACAGGCTGTCACAGACCTGACTTTGTAATACACATCCATGTGTGAAGATAGTGCATTGTACTTTTTATTGCACATGTAACTTGCTTTGTGGTGAGCAGGCCCAGTCAGGAGTAAAGATCCCCAGATGTTTTTCATAGCTCAGTTCCAAGTCTGGTAGATCAGCTTATATGTCAGTCAACTTGTTTCTTTGATTGTAGATCAGTGGCCTCAAACCTGACTTGGCAACTGCTGGTAAAAAGTACTGCACAGAACTAGGTGCTCATGTAATTAACATGGAGTATGACATCTGACTTCATGGAATCTACTGGTGAAAAGTAGTACACAAAACTAGGTACTTATATCATTAACATTATTCTTCAATTTGTAAAATAGACATAACTGTTTGTATTCTATGTCTTACATTGATTCCCAATGGTGAAACTTCAGTGTTATAAAAAAAACAGTGTAAATAGATTCAAAGTTGGTTTCTTTGTCCCTAAACGTGAACTGTATTTGATTAAATGCAAGGATTTCTGAACTGAAACTTGTGTACCAAGGAGAAGTCTGGAAAACAGTTGTTAACATTTTACAACTGAGTTATGAACTCTTCAAATTATGACCTTTCCCTGAAGTTTGGCAGGAGACCATACCCTCCTACCAATCTGGCTTGCAGGTGATGCTGGCTTTATTAAGCTCAAACACTGTATTTTTTAAAACTTTTGAGCGGGTAATGCCTGTATCTGTAGCTCTGTAGCTCTACTTCTTAAGATTTAGTTATTCACAGAGACTTCTTTTTCAGTTTTGAAAATGTAACTTTCATTTTTTAAACATGCTTAATGCAGAATTTCAACATTGCATTTAGGGGAAAAAATACCATCTTAAAGGAGCTATAAAAGAATTACAAGTAAAAATTTGTTTAGCCTCTCGGGAATGTATCAGCAAGCTTGTATATTTGCTAAGTATTTTTCTACATAAAAGACTCTACTGCTGCATCTTTTCTCTCCTAGTGTTTTGGAGAGACTGGACATGAACACTTAGGATATGTTATTGTCCAACATTTGATCAAATTTTCAACCTGTCCATATGGACATAAGCTTAGTTTTTCAGATACACATGTTCCTGTTGGCCAACTGTCCTTAGCGAGAACTAAATAAAAAAACTCCTTCTCTGGGAAGCATGTAATCTGTGAAGGGCTTCATTTGGGAGATGCTTGGATTTAAAATGTGCTCAAGTGATTTAGGCACCAAGGAACCAGGTGAGCATGAAGTCTGTAAGTTTCCAATAGTGATTAATGTGTCATTCAAGCTGTACTTCAGAGCCCTGAGGCCCCTCTAGCTGGCTTGTGGGTAGACAATGTGGTGGAAAAAAACAGTGAAGAAACAGCACTGAAAAGTAACATATTAATGAAAAGTAATGTAATACTATATATTTCCTTTTTTAAGAAATATGGAGGTTGGCTATTTTTTTTTATTTTTACTTATTAATTAGAAGAATGATATGCAAATGGGACACACTGAAGAATACACTATTAAATTTGTGTTGTTACCTTCCAGTCAGAACCTTTCCTCTTCATGCTAGTGTTCTATTTTTCTGCAGTTTTTGGGGTTTTGGAAATTCATTTCAAAAAGTTCTTTAGGTTCCATGGCAATTGGAGAAGTAGTGAAATGATGAATTCCTAATCAAGAGTTTATCAAGAGGAAGGCACAAATTGAAATCAAACTTCTTAGCAATCTCTGCAGAGCATGACTTAACCTTACTTAGCATTTAATGATAACTTCATTTACATAAAGAAATGTTAAAGTGACAGAGTTCCTAATAAAAATCCCTGAGGCTTCCTGCAAGTCTTGCAGCAAAACCAAAGAATATTCATTTCAACCTTCCAAATATTTTGGATTCCTTAGGAAAAAATGAAAACTTATTTAGAAGATAATGCTTCACCTTGTTGAAAAGTTTCTGCAAGCTTTATAGTTCCTTTAAAAATACAGGTTTCCATTGAAAATGTTTAAAGTAAAAGCAAAGTTTATCCAGTTCTCTTCAAAGCCATATAGGAAAAAAATGCAGGTGTACTCATTAAAACAACTGTACTTGTTTAATAGTTTCATATGTTGAATTAAATATCAAAGATTAAACACACATACAGAAATCATGAATATTTGCATAGAGGCCCATAGATACATAAAGGAGAGAGGGGAGGGCACAGAGCACTCCATGGTGGGGATGGTTCACATGCTGAGTGGGCTCCTTCACAAGGACCCCAGTGCCCACACACCCTGCACCAAGTGGGTTTGGCATCCTGGTGGATGATCAGTTTTGCTGGTTCTACTCCTTCATTGACATGGGCCTGCATAACAGACTTTGATAGAGAAATGAAAAGATAAAACAGATTTTAGATCGTAGAAGATTAAGTGGAAAATTTCTAACTATATAGGGTGTCACACATATTATCTCTGCCTCAAACTGGGACAAGGCATACTAACAAACATTTGCACCTTTTTTTTTTGATGAAACCTTTCACAAGCTCCTCAGGGCACAGAATTTTAATTTCCCCTCATAAAAAATCACCGATAGTGTTAAATACCAAGTAACCTTAAATAACGACACATGTTTGGGCAGATAATTGAGTACTGATCTGCTTTTATAAATTACACCATCCTCTAAGACTGGTTTGATTCTAGAAACCATTCTGAATAGGGCAATTTTTCTAACTATGAACTTACTGCCAGATATAATTATAATAACAAAGCAAGCATGTCAAAAGTACAACTAAGGATTACTTATGCTGTAAAAGAAAAAGCTCAATAACAGCATATTTATGATGTAGTTCTCAATCTCAAAAAACCCTCTTTTTAATATTCCCCCTAAATATTTTGGGGAAACAAAGCTCATTGAAGGTAAATAAACTTATAGAGTAGGGTACAAGGGTAACTGACTTTCTGAAGCACACTGTGCTAATCTCAAAAACATAATGTAAGTAATTTGTGCAGTGGTATGGGAATTATTATTTTTTAAATGGATTGCTGTATTTTGCTGTCTTTCTACATCTTGCTTGGTCCTAGCAAAACAGTTGTGTGATCCTATTATGCAGATCCATCACTATCACAGTGAAGGATGCTCCAAAACTGAAAGATGTAGGAAAAGACATTAGTTTGAAGATTTTTTGCATCTTGAGCAGGACATAAAAAAAGGAGCTGCTAATTTCAGGCAGATTGTGTGCAGGGCCAGGAGTTGGATTCGATGATCCTGATGGATCCCTTTTAACTCAGTATCTTCTATGATTCTATGATTCTGTAAATATCAAACTGCATCTATGGACCAAAATAAATATTCTCCCTCTTGGTGAAAAAGAGGTCTTGGTCAAACCCCTGAGGGCAGTGTACAGCTGAGGCAGTGATAGCTGTGGGCACTGATTCAAAAGGCATTGGATGTATTATCCTGCAATACAATTACAATTGAACTTTTTTTCCCCTGTCAATGAGACACAGAGAAAAGGAGGATCCTCTAAGCAGATGGAAATTTCCTTAATCCCATTAAGTGAAGCTCCTGCTTTAGTCAAAAACAATCATATCCCAAGTGGGATTTTATGATAGAAAGCATCTCAAAGCTTGTTTGTGATTTTTTTTCCCAATTCCTTCCAATAAAATAAAGCTGAAGCCCAGAGGGAGGCAGGGCAGTGACTGCCCAGCCAGCTGGGTAGGAGGCATGGCAGGAAGTCCAGTAAATGCTTCTAAAGTGAGTTTAAGGTATGTTCCTGAAACACTAATCTCCCCTTTCATTCAGAAATCCTCACAGGATAAGCTTTGCTGACTTGAAGGAGGAAAAAAAAACCTTTTTCTTCCTGTAAATGCTTGAGGAGAAAGGAAATTACACAAGGAAAAATGATTGTCATAAACTTCATAAATCTTTAAGGAGCTTAGTAATACTAAGTATGTAGAGTTAAAGAATCTTTAAAAATCACCTTAGAGAAACTAGAGGTCCCAATCTCAGCCTCCCAGCTCTTTAAGCTACCTTCCTCCTGTCACTGAGAGAAAAATGTGGGAATTATTACCTCCTTGCTTCATTGCAAAGAAAAACTAGCCCATGACATTCTCATGGCTGGCTATACAGGCACAAAACAGTCCTGTAAGTGGTCCCTGAGTGCTTATAAATCCTGTGAGCCCATGTTCTATCAGCACAGGCTATACATTTCATGTCTTTCCAGCCACCTCTACTCTCACTGTTGGCAAGGGGATGGTATAAACCACCATCTCATTTTTCAACAGGAATTTATTTTTTAATCATCTGGAACATAATAACAATTGTTTTAAAAGTTAGAAATTCAATTGGAAATACATAAATGAGTGAAATTCTCTTTCAAATATAGTCCAAATTACTTTTCTTCACTCTCTTTCACCCACATTGGTCACTGAAAGATTTGCACTGGTACTCAATTAACCAGAAATATATTTCTGATCCTGCCAAGATGTCCAGACTGAATAGGGACAAATAGTATCTTTTCCACCTTGGGTAATGACAGAATTTGCCACTGCCTTTAAAGTCTCTCTAGCAAGAGTAGAAAGGTCAGCTGCAAAGCCTTCTTTTACACAGAAATGTCATCAATCAGAGTGCTGGCAAAAAAAATGAAGTGAGTTAGGTTCAAGTATTTCCTAAATGCCAAGCTTCACTCCTCTGATGGGCCCAGACTGGAAAGATTCATACATATTCATAGAAAATTATTAAAATATTCCTCCAAAACTCTTCACTAAGTGAGAGATCCCAGACCTTTTGATGATGTTAAAGGAAATTCTCATGCAATTGGGGTCTGCTACAGTGTATATTTTTAGAGGTGATGGACACTGCTGCAGTTGAATGTCACAGGTCTTAGAGCCTGAATAAGGCTGTAGTTTCCCTCTTGTTATTTTCAGTTACCTAGGGACTCCAAGAAAAAGCATTCCTATTTGCTGAAGTAGATATTTTGCAGAGAACATTCTTGGTGCTGGAGTATTCTTAGCTCTGAGAGGAGATGTTTATTCCTTTGGGTGAATCTCATGTTCTGCCCCAGCTAAATGTGTGCTCACATCTCTGAAACGGGGCTGCTCCCACGGTGGACAGGGCTAAGGACACTCAGAATGGCTGCCCAGTCTTTCCTTGCAGAGACAAGAGCTGATACTGCTTCTACAAGCAACACAGCCCTTCCATGCCTCTGGAAGCAGAAGAAGCAAACTCATAACTCTGTGTTGCATGGTATCCATGGAAATGGTTCTGAGGAGTAGAATCTGTTCTGCTTCTGACTTGCTCCAAATAACATAGCAGATGATTCTTTGTTGAAACTAAAAATACATCAGCTAAAGTTCAAGGTCTGGCTATAGTTTTGGTTGGTGCTTTTTTAAAATAATTTGCATACTTGAAAGGAGAGCAGGCATTAAACTCACAGATGACACCAGCCAGGGAGAAACAGCAAGAGTAATGGAGGACAGGACCAAAACTCAGAACGGTCTTGAAAAATTAAAAACAAAACTCTTCTGATAATAAAAAGAGGAAGTGCAGTGAAGACAAAGTCCTTAGGTAATCAAGTATAAGGAACGGAGCAAATGCAGGATGGAGCATGACTTGCTGGATAGCATTTTGCAGAGAAGAGAGCATGGAGAATCCCAAGCAAAACAGAAGTCAGGGACCTAAAATGTCCTCTCCTGAGCTGTATTAACAAAAGCATTGTCTACAAAATACAGGAGTATTTTTTTTCTTGTTACATTGGTGAGTCCTTGGGTGAAGGATTACATCTGATTCAGGGCAGCATCTCAGAATTGGTGAGTTCTGAATTTTAAAACACTGATACGACTTTCTGGTGCTTCAGGGTGTGCATTGTTCTTCAGACGTCCCCAGCTCCTTCAGGGACACTTTGGTTTTTATTTCTGTCACAGCCACATCCAAGTCATGGCTCTGAGCTGCCAAAGACAGCTTTGAAGAATGGGCAGGAAAGCAGCTGCAAGTTTCCATGTGTCAACCTCAGAACCCATGTCACCTATTCAAATACAGAGGAAATATTCAAGCAGGCAATATTTCACATGTTTTTAATATGGCATGTGAGATTTGAGGCTTAAACATGGGAAATCCCACATAAGGGATGTTTGGCAACTCCAGTTATTTTAAAAAGTTGTGAATAACCTGAAAGGGATCCAAAGAAGGGCAATAAGAATGATTAACTGTCTGCAGAGATTGACAGCCAAAAGAAGGGAAGAATGAGGAGGGAGACAGACATAAACTTCCGACATGTAAAAAGTTGCTGCTGCAAAAGGAAGTAATCTGTTTGCCATGTTCATGTTGCATAGGATAAAAACCTAAAAGCTTTATGTGTCACTGGGGAGGTTTAGGTTAGATGTTAGAAGGTGTTTCTGAACAGGCAGAGCAGTGAAGGATACGAATCACCTTCCCTGGGGAGTGACTTGGGACACGCGGTCTGGAAAACTGGGCTGAACTGCAGAGACTGAACATAGCCTGAGGCAGAAGAATGGCAAGAACAACCTTGCCGAGTTCTTCCCAGTGCTGGAAGTCTTTCCAGTACTGCTCATAAGTCTATCAACAGCAGTCCAAAGAGGTAGTCAGCTGAGTGGCCATTTTTTAAGATATCATCTTGAAAAATTCATTAGCTCTACAAGCAACAGGAAAGTTCCCACAGCATGCCTTGGAAAACATGAAATTCACCTTTAATACTAAAAGTTGCTTTCTTGGAAACAGTCTCAGTGAGGTAATAGTTAGCACAAAATAAATTACTGCATTCAAGTCAAAGTTAAGACCAAATTCTATTGTCTGCCTTTCTTTACATATAGATGTCATCTACAGAATCAGGGAGTGCAGTACTGTGTCTTATAACATGGTAAGGAACAGAGGGACCTGGATTTTTTTTTTTATTGCAGTGTTGACAGTGATATCTTTCTTTAGGTATTACCTTGTTCCTGAATCTTTTTCCATGCACCTAGGCAAGAAAAATAGAGATTTCACATTAAATTGATAGGCGTGATAACTGACATATTGATAGGTGTGATAACTGATATTAACACTACATCAAACGTGTGTGTGTGTGTGTGTGTGTATGGGGGCAGGGAGAGAGAGAGAGGCTCATGACTTTCATATGCCTTAAAGGACTATTTGCTCCATCTGGTTACTGGAGATACTTAAATTTAGGCAAATTTTCTTCAGTCTTTGGAGGGCAAGAAGTCGTATTTGCATGTGAAACCTCATGAATCCGTATGAAGGTTCTAGACCCAACTTACCAAAAGTTCATGACTCTAAGATTGATATGAGAATAATATACACTAATCAAGGAAGAACTGTCGTGACTATGGTTAACTTATCACTTTAATTATACTGTATGAAACAGCTATATTAAATAACTTCACTAATGACTGAGCCTTACAGTACAAGCTGTGGTATGATTTTTCTTTAAGATATTAATTTTATCCTGAGACTTGATTTTTTTTTCTGACAGGGATAATGTTTCTGCACTGACACCTTCATGGTGCAAAATTAACTATGTCTGAGCAATCAGAGTTTATGAATTTCTTTGTATTTTATTGTATTCCCTTTTTAATATTTGAAGTAACATGAAAAATTATTTAAATTTCTCACTCCTGAAGTACTTTGTTTCCTTTTAAAACAAACATATTTTTCCATGACCTAATAAAAGAGAAACTGTTCATAAAAGATTATTTTTATGGTCTTCCATTTTTTATATTCAGTCATGTAAAGGTGATATCATTACCCTGTGGGGACTGTGTTTGTTGTTTGCAGTGGCACCCCAGAGATAGTATAAGGATGTATTTATATAACCATTGCCCTTAGAAATGTCACAGTATCAGGTTTAACTTACTGAGCAATAAATTCCTACCAGCTTTCAAATCCAAAAGGGGCAGCATGGGAATTATTCTTTATATTACATCTTTAAACATGCTTTTCTTTCTAGGTGACAGAAAAATTACAGTGAAGTAGGGAGGGAGGAAAGAAGAAATAACCTGACAATTGCTGGGTAAATCTGAAAAGGCCATTTCTTGTTTCTAGCCTGCTAGCCTTGGGGCACATTTTTCTTTCTTTCTCTACCCAACTTGTCCTGGTACTTTGAGATGAATTAAAGACTCATCCACCCTCACAATGTAGTTCTGGTTTTGGGTGAAGATAGGACCAACACTAAAACAGAATAGGAACCAATACTGCTGGAGGACACTTTTACTCAGGTCTTCTGGACTTGCCCCTCAATTCTCTTTTCTGACACCAGATTCTTCTGGCACCAGCTGGTTGAGGAAAAGGAAGAGTTTGGATCAGCTTTCTTACCCTCTTCTCAAGTACTATTCATTAGTTCAATTTTGAACTAATGTCTGGTTTTACCTTCATAATAGGTTTTATGCACAGCCCAAATGAAATTGCTCCTTCGGCTCTGATTGTTCATGCACATAATCTATCAGTCAGCCTAGGAAGTATCACCTAGGAACTGAGAAAGTATTGCTTTTGATGGCAGAAGTGAGTGGCAAATTATAAGTGTTAGTATGGCCCTGTAGCTGCCCAGTTCTGGAGTCATTACATTTAAAATTGTAAACAAAAGCCTATAAATATTCAAAGTTACTCTGCTGCTAAACTATGCTTTCTACATCCTAATCATCCATCATATGTAAGTACTTACAATAGAAGCTGCTAATTCCCACTGCAGCAGTGGGCAAATCTGCAGCCTGGCCAGAGGGTGGCTGAGTTTAACTGGAAATCTGATCTGCCCCTGCTACATGGCTCCTGGCCCTCAATATATTCTAACTGCTTTCAGCATGTCGCTCCCATCAGAGGTCCTGCTGTAAAGCTTCAGCACTTCAACTGCTCAGAAAGGCAGCTCTGATTCACTCATTTGGGGTCCTGCTCCAAGATTTTATTTCTTCTTTCTCAGTAGAAGCCCCAAGATGAAAACAGTCCATCCCAGGACAAGCACCCTGGGTGCAGGGGCACAATGGCACACGTGACCCTAGAAAGAAGCTCTAAAATACCCCCAGCAGTGCAAACAGGTCAAGACTCAGAGACAAAGGCATGCCAGAATCCTGTACCTGAACAGGTGAAGGATGTCCCCAGTGCTCATCCTCTCCATCTTACCTGCCTGGGAAAAGGAGACTACAACCAGCCCCTTCTGTCCCTTCAGCTCCAGAGAGCTGCTGTGGTGAGAAAGTCAGTGTGGGAGGTGAAAGTGGCAAATATCCATGTTGAAAGAATTTCTGTAGTTTGACAATTTCATAGGCATCTTCCCACTCTTTATTTTACTTCTCCTTGCTTTTATCATTCTATTTAGTATATGAAAACAGCAAAAGCTAAAGGACTCTGTTCTCACTGAATTAAAATACAGGATGAGGAAAAGAAATTTAAAAGTTTGCTGGAACTCTAGGGGGAAAAAATCAAACGAAAAAGAAAATACTTTTCCTTGTTTATAAGACACGCATATTTAGTATTTCTTATTTCTTAATGTTCTAAAGTTCTGATATATTAAAATCTCAGTCATGTGCAAGACCATTACTTGTCTGCTCCATAACAGAAATGGTTACAGCTGGTTACTGTCGTTGGCCAGCTGCATCGGGTGACAGTGCAGCACCACCATCTACTGATCAACTGCTTGTACTACCAAGAGAGGAAGGCCCCCACTTGGACCGATTTGGATTTGCACACTTTAATTCACAAGTCAAAATTCTTGTACTGAGCCAGAGTTTGTCACATGTTGCACGTGCCTGACAAGGAGAAAAAAACTGAATTTAGAAGTCTAGAAGGATCATGAAACTCACAAATTTCAGGGAGCAACTATTTAGGGGTTTTGGATAATGCTGATCTGCTGCTGGAAAAACTGCAGATACAGATTATTTGAACAGGATTTTGCTCTGACTTACAAAACATGTAAAACTGATGACCTGATAGGTAGGCAACACTAATTAATATTGCACTGGAAGGATCAAATACGGCTTTTTCCTCCTGCACTTTCATTCATGCTAATGAAAATCATCACCAATATGTGTAAATCATCTTTGACAACTCTCCCAAGGTATTCAGCTGCCTATGTCAATTTAAAGAGCTCAGTAATGTAACACAGTGCATTGCATAGGGTACACGTTTAGTTCTTCAGGCCAAGCTTTCAGCATATTTGTTCAGAGGAGCTAAGCTGTCACTTCTCAGTATATCCTCTTGAATTTGACTGTATAAAATAAAGATTATTTCATTTTTGTAGTTATGAAAGGGATAAATTGGTATCCATTTTCTTAGCTTTACAGGTATTATTTTGGTTCATATTCTTTCTAATATAAGTTGATATTTTCCTAATGTTTCAAGATCTCTATGTACTTAGACCAGCTACTCACTTTTTTCACTCTTTTAAAGAGGCTGCACAGAATATTTTTCTGCCCCTTTAGCAGAAGGATTTTTTTACTAGAAAATTTATGGGTATCAAAAATGTGAACTCAGTCTTTCTTATGCTATTGAATCCTTTTGTTCTGATACTTCTGTAAACCAAATTGATGTGAATAAGGATTAGCTTGGTAGAGTCCAAGTTGTCTAGAAATGGGAGACTATTAACAAAAATCCTGCTGGGTAGCTTGTGCAATATCTACATTCTGCAAAGGGCTGTATCAGAAATACCCAGTCAGAGCACAGGATTTCACATCTTTTCATCTTGGTGTAAATGTCAGTGCATTGTGAATAGAGACACAGACTGGTGCTCAGAACCATCCTTTCCACTTCCAGTCCACTGCCTTTTGTTAAAGAGTTCCATATGGTTACCTCTTCAATCCACTTATCTTCTTTTGTCTGAGTTGGTGGAGTTGTGCTGACTTACAGCAGTAGATAATAAGTCATTATGTTCTGTACTAGTGTTACCTCTGTTTCATTTCACTCTGTCTGTGCTCTAAGTTAGATGCTCTAACATCAGTGTTTGAGGACAGTCTCCTTGGAGTTATTGTTGAGAATGCCATGCACACCTCTACACAATAAATAGTGTGATAATAACAACTTACTCCCATTGAACAAGAAACCAGACACCAGGTAATGATCTAGTGGGCTGTCTTGTCTTTGACTGCCATCAAGGGAATTTACAGGTGTTCAGCTGGCCACAGGAGGGCTCTCATATTGTTCCCTAGATTCAGTAAGGAAGACTGTGTGAACAAAGACCACATAATTCAGATCAGACAAAGTCTCTCTTTTCCCAGATTACTCAGAGTTTATGAAAAATGAAGATTTTTATAGTTCTTAAACAAAGCCTTTCCATCAGAGTTAAGACCAGCTGGGACCATTAGATTATATTACAGAATATGAAACCATTGTTCCCAACATTTTCGTAGCTGGAACTCCCTGCAACCTTCTCCACTTTCCCAGTCCCTAGAACTTCATCTTTGTCTGGTCCTTTCCACTTCTGTTTTACTCCTTGTACATTCTCTCAGTTTAATATCTCTTAATGACAATAGCAGGGAGGTTATGCTAATTATCCCAGCAGGGTTTGCTAGCCTGGACTCTAGTCACAGCCATGCTTAGCCTCTAATGTCATTATTCTGAAGCACACCTTAGTTACTGGAGAGGAAGAACATGAGCTGTAAGACTGTACCAATGTGCTCTTGTTCTGTCAAGATGTTTTTGCTGAATGTATGGTATTTGTGTGCCTTTATACAGTATAGTAATTTTAAAAGAATAATACTAACTCCTGAGATTTTAAGCTAAGCAAAGAATAAAAGTCTTTTATTTTCCTTGTATGTTTATATATATATAGATATATTTGCCTACTATGCACAGATACAGCTGTATGCCTACATATATTTATTTATGTCTTTATATATATCTACATTTCATTTTACAATATGTACAGTTAGATTGAAAAAGGACCAATTTTCTTGGTAGCATTGCAAACACATAAACAAATGTTTTCCATGGAAAGGAAATCCAAGAAAATCATTCTTAAATTTTACAACTTCTGTCTTGGTCCTACTGGATTTCCATTTTCAATAGTTTGTGTGAATCCACATGCATATGCGTGCATGCATGGTTAAGCCCAACATTTGAAGAGTTTCAGTTTCCTACAGTGAACATTTCATTATGTTCACTGAGTCCTTCATTTGAGTAGGAACTGTGTGTCTAAACATTCCTGTGAACACTGTTTCTGATGGAGGTACTGTGGTCCTTCAACGCAAAGTGAGCACATCTCAAAAGCAGGCTGCCATGTGCTAGGCCAGTCTGAAGCACAGGCAGACAAATTCAGTGCACATTTGCACAGATTAACTTCTGGGACTAGTCTGAGTCACTCCCATGCTGAACTAATGTCCCTACAACCAGGCCAAATGCAGGGCATCTCTCTCTGCAAGCATGTGATCCACTTAGGGGCTTGACTATTTTTCTTGGGTCAAACCCATTTGTTTGTGTCTTCATTTTCTCAAGCTTCATAAAATCACAGCACCATAAGATACATTCAATGAGCTCACCTCTCATTTTCTGGGTTTCCCCAGAAAAGCTATATTCATTGTGCTCTGGAGAACACATTGCAATTAAAGTCTTTATTTGCGTAATTTTTTTCACATGAAAGCAGAGACTGCCATCACCTCAGTTTTTGTGGCACAGTACTTCTGTACTCTGTTGGATGGCCCTACCACCTTTGTCAATAAGTGATCTCAATAAATTTTCCCAGTTCCTGTCTCCCCAGTACAAGAGCCTTAAGAGAAACAGAGCAGTCCTTGTGGCCTTGAGCCTTGCAATACAGGGATATCCTGACTTCTGTCTATGGACATTATTCCACAATTCCACACTCAGCAAACCCATAAGTTTCTTCCATCCTGGGGGAAAAATCCCACCACGTTTTTAGATTTCTTATGAGTCTCCACCCTGTCTACCCAACATATGGCCACAAATGCTCTTGCCTTAGTTTTCTCTGTGCTGGATACAGAACCTGATAATAAGTTACTTTTTCCTCTTTTTTTTCCCCCTTTTTAAATTTAATTTTTTATTTTTAATTTTTAGAAGGCATACATTCAACTGGAGGACTATGCCTGGAGCATCCTGAGGTGTAGGAATGCTCAGTGAATATTCCTCAGGAAGCAGCACAGGGTTTGGTGTAAAATTAAAGTGGGCAATCCATAATCAAGCAGGCATACGGTGTGTCAGCATGGTAGGAAACACCAACAGATCAGGCAAAGCCAAGCTAAGTGAGGCAAGCTAAGTGGAAGGGCCTGGGAAAGCCAGAGGTTTCCTGCCTCACCTGAAGCAGCTGATCTCAGCTTCAGTGAACAGCAGCAGCTTGTTGCTCACAGGAGTTTGCTCCAATACACAAATACCCACTTTTCCTGTCCCAGAGCCAGGCCTGCTCACGAGTGTTCAAAGGGTTCGGAATGCCAGAGACAAAAGCATTTCACAACATTTCAGCTCCCATCTGCTGAGGCTTGTGCCTCTTGAGGAAGTCTCAATTTTTTCCTAAGTAGTCATGAGACAAGTCCTTCACAACCAGTTCTATTTCTGATGAATTACAATGCCTGGTCTTATTCACTCATGAGACAAATAATACAGTCCTGCCCATCACTTCAGTATTTCACATTTCACTTTGTTTTCCTTGCACACTAGTTAAGCTCTGTCTTTTCCAGATGATGATTATTTTAGACCATCTGCAGATGCTCCTTCTCTCATTCCTGCTTCCCTCCTTTGGAAATCTGTATCTACTTCAGACAGACATTCCTCCATAAAGTTGGGAAGAGATGATTCTCAGATAGCAAGAGACAATAATCATAACAAGACAATAACCACTTTCCTATCTTTTTAATGCCATTTAATAAAATTTTCAACAAATGTTCAATTCTAATACATCTGTAATCAACAGCACAGATGTCAAGTTTAATTAGTAGTCAAGGATGGGTTCTATCTGTATGTCTTCAGTCAGTATGATCTACTTTATATCAAGAATAATACAAATTTACTGTGATAAGTATCACAGTTAAAATGAATAGGCCATTCAGGAATGGAATGGAATAGAATAGAATATCCTGATTTGGAAGGGACCCACAAGGATCATCAAATCCAACTCCTGTTGCTGCACAGGACCAAGAATCATACCATGTACCTATACCATGCTCTGGACAAACAGGGGTAAAAATGAAAAGAAGAGAATAGTGCAGACAGAGTTCTGTGCATTTCTGATATTTATACAGGAAATACAAGGGAAGATATGCAAACTCTGACCTGGAGAAATTTGGGCACAAGTGTATAAATATTTTCCAGTATTTCAATTAACTTCTTGACTGAATCTAGAATACATAAAATGTTTTGTCTCAGTGGACTCTGGAAAGAAAAGGCATGAGCCACACACACACAAGAAAAAAAAAAAAAAAAAGAGAGAGAGAGAGAGAGAGAGAGAGAGAGAGAGAGAGATGAGCTTTCAAGTTTGTCTTTTAGTCTGCAGGTGAGCACCCTTTATTTTTAACTCTATCATTTGTATTTTGAAAGCATAAAGAAAGATCTGCTATCTCCTTTCCATTAAAGCAGAGACTAAGTTAATTTTCTCCTGAACTCTGGCATAGAGGACACAGTCATCTCTTCTTCCCCCAGATGACAAAAGCATTTCTATTGTTCATCAGTCCTTTGGTCACCTTCCTCTGACAGGTCTCTGACATTCTCTTCCTTCATTCCCTGCCACATGCTCCTTTGACACTTTGCTTCATATAGAAACTCATTTCTGTTGCTTTCCCACTCTGTGCTATGCACAGAGAACAAGTGAATTCCAGGTCCTCAGGAGCAACCTGAAAACAGCAGGACTGTGATTATCTTTACTTTCAGGCATAAAGGTTGCAGGGAATGACAAAAATCTAAGGATATTGCATTTGGCTTTTGGTTATTTTCAAAATACTGGGAGATGGCAGGACAAGGAAAAAAGCACAAGTACATCAAGATATATCCTGAGACACTGAGACACCCTGGGACACATAAGACTCCAAATAGTAGCAAGTAAACCATCAGAACCCTTTATAAGTATAAACACATGTGAAAGCCCAAGCAATTTCCACATACTAATATTGTAGAGTTTCATTACTTACATGTCATGTGAAACAGCTTGGTAGCAAACTCTGAGCCTGAGTTCAGTGACAGAAGGAAAACAAAAACCATCACAAAATGTATCATATAAATTGTTGTGGGAGGGACAGTGTTTAGCACTCACTCATTCACAGCTGGGCCCTTGGGAGCTAAGAAACTGTTTGTATTTGCTGGCACAGCTGTGGCTGTCGAAGGGATTGCTAAAGCGTGATGGGATGTGTGTGGCAGGCAGATGCAGCAGAACAGTCATCTGAGAAAAGTTACATCAATAAGTGCCACAAGGCTTTGGGGGTTTTAACTAGGTAGTTAAAATATTGCCAGAATTATTTCCAGTAAGAACCGGTGCTATAATATGGTGAAATGAATACCTGAAATATTTTAAAAGTTGAGCTTTTTAGATAGAGTTGGACTTGATGATCCTTGTGGGTCGCTTCCAACGCAGGATATCCTATTCTATTCTATTCTGGAACAGAGGTATTTCCAAATTGCCAATAACTTTGAGCTATTTTTAAGCTGCTGCATAATGGCATTTGGAAAAAAATCCCTGAGCTTTAAAACTTGAAAGTCTCTACCTCTTATGAAGAAACAGTGATTCATACTGATGCAGCATTATCTGTGTGACTCAGCAGGTGTATTGACACCAACCAAAGATAAGGGATGGCTTCTGATCAGTAAAAAAATCCTCATTCTCAGTTTAGATTAAGGGAGGAAAGAGGTTGAAGCAGGAAGGTGGGAGTACCTGTAGTAATAGAGATTATGTAAAACTGCTTGGACCAGACTATGGCAGTAGGTATGGAAAAGTTCAGAAATATAAACTGGTATAAATGCATGAGATGCAACAAATGGAAGAAAAGACAAAGAAATAAAAAGTAAGTGATGTTTAGAAGTTTGGATGAGAAGGAATAGTATTCAAGTTTTAAATGGTAAAGAAAATTCAACATTTTTGAGTAGAATGTTATAATTTCCAATTATAAAACTGATATCCTTGAAACAAAAGTTTGAAGCAAGTAAAATTTGGAGCAGAAAGATAAATTAGCTTTTGATTAATACAGGTAGTAGCTGAAGCCATGAGAATAAGTGAAGTGTCTGGATGACAGGAGATGTGAGAGCAGAGGTAACAAGCAGAGAAGAGGAAGGGGTGCCACAGAAAGACATAATTGACTTTAGGACTTCAGTGAAAATCTTTTTTAAAACTCTTAGTAAGATTATGGCTTCTGAGAACAATGTTTGCTTGTTTTGTATTGATTTATAAAGTGGTTTCTTTTTGTTTTTCATCCCCGAAGATTTTAGTGCAGGACTCGTAATGACAGCTCAAGGCCATTAAGCAAGACTCCTTTTGCTTTTTTTTTTTTTTGCTGACTCAAATGAACTGTCATCAGGAGGCACAAGGTAGCACAAACACTCACAAACCCTGTGGACAGAGCTGTGCCTGGGTGGGTGTTTGGGTCACTATCCACTTGCACAAGAGCTGTGCTGCTGGGGTGGCCTCCAGGAGAGAGCTGAGAGCAACGGAGGGACTTGGTGGTGAGGAACTCAGATCTAAACTGCTTTGAGTGTATTTCATCAAAGTGATTAAACAGAGAGGGCAGGCTCTTAGATTTAGTTATTAAGAGCTTTAGGGAAGGCCGTGGTTTTAGTAAGGCTTTATACCAAAATATACTTTAGAAAGCTTCTATTTTACTGGTATATTTTATTGTTGCTTGCTGTAGCATAAAGAAAGTTTGGTTTGTTTTAATCTGACTTTTTTGTTGTATCATAAGAGCTTTGTGGCAGCTCAGACAATAATGTAAATAATATCCAGCAGAGTTTAAATCAAACCTTCTTCAGAAAAAATTTCGGGTTCACTTAGCTGATATCCAAATGACAGACATCCTTTCAGCTGAATGGAGTCATAAATACCAGAAAAGGGCAAAGAAGGATTTTAATGCTGAATAACAACTTCCTCTTAATTATAGTCTGTGTTAACCTTATAATAATCCTTAGTATGAATGTTGTCACTTTTTCTTATTTTATTCAGGATTTTGTTATATTGGTGCTTTTACTAAATCTTTAAGTCTCAGAATCAGAGATTCATCTGGAACTCTCAAATATTTTTGTTTGTTTTACATTCACCTTTCAGAAATGCAGGAAAATCTAGAAAACAGAACTACCTTAGAGGCTGAAAAACCCCCTTGCCTGTCACAACTTTTTCTGATATCTCTCATTGCTCCCAAAAGCTGTAGAGGCCCCACACAACCCTTCCTTCATCCTTTCTTCCCCTGTCCCCAAACCCACTGACTCCTCAGTCATCCTTTCATCCCTGCTTCAGATCTCCCAGTCCCTTCTCAGCTACTGAGCCTGGCCCCCCAGAACCCTCATTTTAACTTCAAGACTCCCTACTAGCTTTTCCTCTGCAACCTTTATGCAATGCTTACAGATTTTTATTTTTTTTAATCTCAGCCTAGTCCTATACTGGCAGCTCCCATGAGATAAATATAATTTCATTTAATATAGAAATAGGGCAGTAAAAGCTACTTTTGGCTCTAATATTTATTGATATCTCAAGCTGGACCACATGCTGTTGTCTACTGAGGAATTTAGTGTGCAGTCAGGTATGGGGATGTATTTCACACATAACTGTTTCACACTGGCTTCCCCATGTAAACAAGTACTTAGGTCTTCTGAGCCAAACATTTCTTTACCTTATGAGCACATAGAGGCAGCAGTGGAGCCTCACATTAATAGCACAGCATGTGTATGTCAATATTGAAATGATCTGAGATCTTCAGGGTGAAAGGCATTTATGGCAAAGAGAGCATTATGTTCTGGTATCCATGCTCAGCATGGCTACAACTAAAACAACAGTAGTACTCAATCACTGCTAGATTTCTCAAAAGGATATGAAATAATTGTTGTTCTGGTCATAAAACTTTGTTTTATTTCTTTGAAAGATCCAGGATTAAATAGCTTCTACAATTTTCATGTAAAATGTTCAACACCACATAATCTGTAGCTGGCTCAACTTACCAGGAGCACTGCAAAATAATCTTCAGGGCTTTATATCTGACATTCACTCTTTTTGTTTTGTTTTGTTTTGTTTTAGATTTAGGTTTGTGTGATCTTCCATATGTAAAATAACTGATGCACTAGTAAACTAGGACTCTTCTAGAAATTATAAAAGTACTTCAAAGCAATTCTCAAATGCACACACTGCTACTGCCAACCAGAAAGGCTAGATAACAGCCTGCTAGAGCTATGTCTTTATTATAAATATTTGCACCTTCTTGTTCACTGAATTCATTTGTTATATATGAAATATTTAATCGTCCATTATAGATTAGTCATTGGCTGTCTAAGCACTGCTTTCATAACTTATATTTGTCTATGGGGAAATAATACCACAAGAAAAACAGCAGTAGACATTGTGAAAAAGAACAGAAAAGGACTAATTAGCCCAACTTTTAGCATAAGCATATTCAGCATACCTTTCAAGGGTGTCTGAATATTGTAGAATTAAAAATTGGAAATTTAAACTGTAAGCCTACCTGCAAACTAATCCGTATAGTCTCCTAGGCACTCATTTAATGTGTCTGTCTACTAATGATTGGTGAAGAGAGCCTCATTAACAGGTACTCATTCTAAGTATGTTAGTATCCATTACTTGAATAGTCAGCTATTTGAAAATGTGTTTGTACAATTTAAATATAATTTACATTGTTTGTACAATGTAAAAATGTACTGTGTGTAGCATCAGCATGGATTGGACAAATAAGAAATGCTGCAGAGAGGAAAAAGTACCCACATTGGCTTAGGAATAGGCCCAGCCATCTAGTTGCCACTGCACCTCCAGTGCTAGGGCTCAAGTATTCTTTCTGAATAGCAATCACAGAATGGTTGAGGTTGGAAGGAGCTTCTGGAAGTCATCTGGTCCAGCCTGCCTGCTTAGGCAGGGCCTCACAGATCCAGCTGCCCAGGATTGTGTCCAGGTGGCTTTTGAATATATCCATGGATGGAGACTCCACAACCTTGCTGGGAAGCCTGTGTCAGTTCTCAGACACTCTCACAATAAAAGTGGTTCCTGATGGTCGGGTGGAACCACCTGTATTTCTGTCTGTGTCCATTGCATCTGGTCCTGTCACTGGCCACAACTGACAAAAGCCTGGCTCCGTCCTCTTTGTAGCCTCCCTTCGGGTATTTGTACACATTGATCAGATTCCCTCTGAGCCTTTTCTTCTCCAGGCTGACCAGTTCCAACTCTCTCAGCTTTTCCTCATAGGAGAGATGCTCCAGTCCCTTTATCGTCTTCATGACCTTCCAGTGGACTTTCCCCAGTGTGTCTGTGTCTCTTCTGGTCTGAGGATTTCAGAACTGGACACAGCACTCCAGGTGTGACCACACCAGTGCTGAGCAGAGAGATCACCTCTCTTGATCTGCTGGCAATGCTTTGAATAATGAAGCCTGGGATACCATTCACCTTCTTTTCTCCAAGAGCACTCTGCTAGCTCATGTATGACCCAAATTAGAACTGAGCTCTCACTACTGCCTGACTTAGGTAATTTTATTGTATTAATGTCATTTATTGACACTGCTCCTGTGGTGTTTTCTCAGGCTGCAGTAAATTGTCTCTTTTTTTTTTTTCCTTAAGGGTGTCTAGCCAATGAGTGTCAGCAAACAAGGCATAGAAACGTGCCTGGGGTATAACTTGCACTTTTTTAATTCTGAAGAGGATTTGAACTGAGCTCTAAGATATCAACTATCCCTTGTGTCACAGGGAGTTTTCATCCAGGAATCAATGGCATTACCAGTATGTCAGTCTCAGATGCTTCAGTGCTCACTGGGGCAACAAAGAAAAGATCATTTAAAGAGAAGCCATTTGGAGGAATAGCTCAGTTTCCTTACATGAATAGCAGCATTTATGAGAGCGTTACCATGTAATTATATAGATAAATTTAGCCTTTTCAGGTAAGAGACAAGCTCTGTGTGCCCAGCATAGTTTGGAAGGATAAAAATATTTTTCTGGGCTGAAATAAACAGAAATGCAGGGAGTGTGTGGTACTATACACAGCTTGTGTTTTAAAAATCTGCAGCTCAGTGGTCCAGCTGTACCTTGGGCTGCATCACCAGAGGTGACCAGCAGGTTGAGTGAGGGAGGTAATTCTGCCCTCTCCTTTCACAAGACCTTGCCTGAGTACTGTGAACAGCCCTGGGGGCTCCAAATAAGGAGTCCAGAAGAGGGATATGAAGATGATCACAGGACTGCAACACCTCTCCTGTAAAGCCAGGCTGAGACAGCTGGGGTGGTTCAGCTGGGAAAGAGAAGGCTCTGGGGAAACTGTAAAGCACCTTCCAGTACCTAAAGGGAGCTGCAAGGGAGAGCTGGAGAAGGACTTTCTACAAGGGCATGTAGTGATAAAACAAGGGAGAAGGGCTTTAAATGGAAAGAGGGCAGGTTGAGATGAGATAGCAGGAGGAAATTCTTTACTGTGAGCATGGTGGGACCCTGGAACCCAGTGCCCAGGGAAGTTTTGGATGCCCCATCCCTGGAAGTCTTCAAAGCCAGATTGGATGAGACTTTAAGCAACCTGATCTAGTGGAAAGTGTCCCTGCTTATGTAGGGGAATTGAAATCAGGTGATCTTTAAAGTCCCTTCCAGGCCAAACCATTTGAATTCTGTGATTTCTCTGTGCAATGTCTCATTTCTTTCCAGCCTTAGTCGTTATGTGGTATTCACTGATGCTGCAAGAATTGTTGTATCTGTTTGGATTTTTGTGAAAATAATACGACTATATTCAGGAAAATGCATTTTCCTCTTTGTAACAAAATGCTCTATCTTTCCTTACAGACAGAACTAGGTTTTAAGTAAGGCTAGGTTTCTAGCTCTGAGCTCATCCTACGTATGCTAATTTAAGTGCATGAACATCGAGAGAAAGGGGGGGAAAAAGCTATATACATGGTCAGCCTCCTTTCTTTAGAAACAAGTTGCCTCTTAAGTTGCCTTAAGACATGCCATGAGTTTAAAATATTGAAATCTTTGTTTATGACAAGCAGGAGTAAGATCACATGATCTGTATTGGTTCATTTAGTCTTCTCTGTGAACTGAATGGCCTTTTTGTACTTAGTTTTCTTATGGGATTGAACTTTACAAATAAATCCTCCAAATTCTTGGGATAAAAGGATAAATTTGCAGTGTCTCCACAGCATTTATCAATTCTCAGAAAATTTATTTGAAAACAGTAAAACCAAAGTGAAATATGTTGTAATCAACTGGAGTGTGTCTCAAAATGATCTATTAAGTCTGTTTTAACACCTCTGGGATACCAGAATTTCATAAAATTCATAAAATAAACAACCTGTAGCTTGTAATGCAGCTACTCTGGTCAAATACTGAAATCACAAAATAAAGTGTAAAATAAACAACTGTACTGCTTTCTAAAAATCGATCTTTAATACATCACATTTTTATTGGAAGATTTTATTTAAAAATAAATTTACAAATAAATCCTGAAACTTTAGGGCACCTCAGTGAGAGATTGAATTTGTAGGTAGACAAACTTCAGTCTTAGAGGCCAGCTGAAGCACTGGCAGTGTTTGGGAGCAGATCGTGGGAAATTCGCGAGGCAGTGGGGCAGAGGCTTTGCTTTGCACAGCTGTGTAAAGACTTGCCATAATAGCTGTCTGGAGCAGCAATCTCCGTGCTGGAGGAAACATGAGGAGCGCCTGTTCTCCCTCCCTTAGGACGCGTAATGCTCAGCAGAGACCGGGAAGGGAGGAGTGGCTGCTGTGCCCTTGTGTTCTGCCTCTGCTGGCCTGAAGGGAAGCAAGCCGAGAGATGCTCTTAGGGCAGACGCAACCCACCCCAGTGAGAAAGCCCCCAGGGAGAGTTCCCTGCCCCCGGCAGGATGTCCCCAGCGCTACCCCTGCCATTCTCCGCACGGGGCGGGGCGGGAGGCACCGTGCCCGGTCTCAGCCCTCAATGCCACGATTTCCAACCCAGAGTTCACCGTTCCTGTGCAGTTTGCTATAGCATTTTAAAAAACTATTTTGTACTAAAACCAGTAGATGGGTGCATTTGCTGTTGCTTTGTGGTTGGTTGGTTCGTTTTGGATTTGAAATTCGCTTTAAATACTCCAGCAGCAGCAGGGGCCCGGCCGGAGGTCACGCGTGGCAGCGGGGACCCTGCGACCCGCCACGTCCCAGCTGTGCGGAGAGCAGGTCAGGGCACCCGCCTTCCCCCTCATCCCTCCCGCTGGCTGCGGTGGGAGGCGAGCGGGGCCGGCGCGGCTGGGGAGGCCATTTTGCAGCCGTTCAGGGAGGGAGAGCGGGCGGCGGGCGCGGCCGGGCGGGACCCGGTCCCCCGCGGCAGGTGAGCGCGGCAGGTGAGCGCGGCTGCGGCGGGCGCGGCCCGGCCCGGCCCGGGTGCCCCGGGGAACGCGCGGCCGCCCCAGGCGGGCGGGGGCAGCACCGGCGCTGCCGAGGAGCCCCGCGACGGGGCAGGGCGGGACGCGGGCGGCAGGGGGCGCTGCGCCGCCGGGCGCGGGCAGGGCAGGGGGTGCCGCCAAGGGTTAAGGGGCGGGCGGGGAGCCCGGGCCGCTCCCGCGGGGAGAGCGGGGGGATGGATAAACGGGAGCGGAATTAAAGAATAAACCCGAGCGGACAGGCAGCGGGGCCGCGGAGCTCTCCCGCCTCCCCTTCCTTCCCGCTCGCCTGCGCCGCCCGCCTGCCTGGGGGGACAGCGCGGGACGCGGAGCCGGGGCGCAGCGGCGGGACGACAATGCAGCAGGCGGAGAAAGCAGGAGGGGCAGCGCACGGCAACATGGAGGGAGGCGCGGAGCGGGCCAGCCCCTGATGCGGCTCTTTCTCCTCCTCCTCCGGGCAGCGGCTCCGGCGGCGATTCTCTCCCTGGCGGCGGCTGGCGGCGGCGGGTGGAAATGAGCAGGTCGGCGGCGCTTCTCCTCTGCCTGCTGGGCTGCAACGTGTGGAAGGCGGTGACCAAAACCTTAGGGGCGCCCGAGGCGGCTCAAGGTCGGTGCGGGATGGGCGGCGGGACTGGCCCGCTTTGTGCGGCGGTCCCCGGGGCGGCGGGGGCTGCATTGTGCGGGGGGCCGGACCGAGGGTACGGCGGGGAAGCGGGTCGGTGATGTGAGACCTCTCCTGGCTTCCGCCGGCCGCCGCAGACCCCGCAGCCCGGAGAAGCGGAGACAGCCCCGCGGCTGGGGAGCTTTTGTTACTGGCAGGGGCAGGGGCTGCGCTGGCCTCATTGTGCTGCCCCCTCCGTTCCTCCCTCCGTCCCTCGGCGCCGCCGGAGCTGTTGCATTGCGTCCTTTTCCCCCGGGTTCCCGTCTCCTCGCCGTGCCCGCTGCAGGGCCCGACGCGGCGGCGAGAGGCGGGTGGGGAGCACCGGCGGCCGCAGGCCGTGCGCGGCGGCCGGGCTGGGGTTCGCCCCCGGGCTGACGGCGCGGCTCGGCCGCGGCCCCGGGACGTTTCCGGGCCTCCGCCGGGCCTTTTGTTCGGCACGGTGGCTCCCGCCGGCCGGGCGGGGTCTGTCACCGCTGCCCCTGGGCAGCCGGACAGAGACGCTCCCCGGCCGGGCAGGGTCTCCTCCGCCTTCGCCCGGTGGGCGCAGAAGCCGCAGCGAGCCAGTGCCCGGGGGCACCGGGAGCAGCTCCTGATGCTCCTGTGCCGGGCCGCGGGTCCTGCCTTGGGCTGCACAAGTCTGATCTTCACCTGTGTCGTGGTGTGGCAGCCCCTCGGCCGGCCAGGTGCACCTGCCCTCCAGCCCTCCCCCTGTGGGATCTCGGCGAGGGGGGAAACACCGCCGTGCCCTCCTCGCCCTTGGCCTTGGTGACAGGAGGGCTGCCCCTCGGTCGGGCTCCAATAGGGATCCAGCGGCGGCATAGCGCCTGCCGGGACCACGGGCATGTCAGGATGCAGAAAACTTGAGTACATAGGGGTACAACGCGTGTTAGAAGGAAATGCATCCTCCCCGTGGTCAGCGTTGGCCTTGTGGTATGTATTGTCAAATGGGTAAATGTGTCATCTGGGACGAGCGATCATATACCGGCTGAGCCTTCGTGGCAGCAGGCTGGCAGCGTCCTTCCCGCTGCACTGGGGTGAATGTGCACCTTGTGAAGGGTGTGCTTATGTCCTCTTTCCTCAAAGCTTTCCTTATCTCACACAGGTTGTAACAATCAGTAAGCAATGCTTGCTGCAAGAAATAAAAGATTGAAAGTAACCTTTTTGATTTCCTTCATTCATGGTTGGATTTAGATACCCTAAGTAGAATCTGGGTGGGCATATGTTTACACACAGAGTAGTCAAAAGGCAAAGGTGTCTTGTAGGAAAACCCACCATGCCAGGCAATCTGACGTCAAATGCAATACCAGTTTCTGCCTTTTTTAAAGGACAAACAAAAATAGCTGTTCTGGAATAAGAACCACTACCTAAAACTCAAAGGCCACTAAACTTGGGATGTACTGAATTTATTGATGATCATGCCAGAAAACCAGAGCTATGTGTGGCCCATGAAACTAGCACTTCAGATACCAAGGTAATATCAAAATTGACTATAATTTTTGTATCATATGGAAAATCTCCATGTAATCAAAGTGGTGAGGTATTGGCAGAATTAGTGCCTTTCAGCTGTCTGACTGATCTTGTCTTCTATTGTTGAGCTCAATTCAGATGGCATAGAAAGGCTTGTCTGTAGCTGCTACATCTACATCAAGACTGATGGCTGATTATTTGAGTAATAACAGCTATGTCAGTGAGTTGAGAAATAGAAATGTCTAATTTTGTCTTCCATGTAAGAACATCTGAATTTTTCATAATATCACTTTCCAAAGCCTAAGTAGAAGCCCAGTCTTTATTCTTTGGATATGTACATTAGTACAAGGGGATTTGTAGAGCTGATCTCATATCAAAGTGTATTCTGCTTCCTAATACCACTTCCTTACGGTGAATCTTTTTTTGAAGGTTTATGTGATGCCAACTTGTAACCTTGAATAACTTTGTGAACATCAGGTGTGATGGTGTTCTATGGAAAAGAGTTCTAGTACTAGGTACATTCCCAGTTTGTATACACACAGCACAGTAAGTGCTAAATGGTTGTAAAATCTAAGCTAGCTGGTTTTCCCTCTTGCCCTTCTACTACCATGGTCACAGTTGTAGGTACAAGTGAAGGGCCTTTGCCGAAGTTCAGGGATGTTTGCACATGACTGTCTTGTCTTTTGTGGCTGAACGGACTAGTTAAAAACCAAGGGATTGAAGTAAAGGTCGAGGTTAGAAAGCCAGAGCATGCCATTAGGGAATAATTGCTTCAGCTGCAGTATTTTTTGTTGGACAGGTTACATGAGACTAGGGTGGAGAGCCTTCCTCATGGTGCGACAGATCAAATGAGACTTGGTTAAGATGTTCCACATCTGCATTAACAATCCAAATAAATAGGTCTTGGATTTGGAGCTTTTTGAAGGTGGGATTTGTAGTCAGTGTTCTGATCAGGAAAGGATGGGGAGGGATGCTTTGCATCAAGCATTTCTCTCCTTTATTGGTCTCAGACATATGTTCAGACAGTCCCAGCTTCAAATTCTCCTCAGCCAGACTGATTACATAATTGTGAATATGGAAGTACTGGTTATTAAGCTCTGCACTTAGTACTGTATTTAGAAAACTGAATGACATTTTTATGCAGATCTCTTGTGGCCTCTGAAGGTCACAGAGGTACCCTCTAAGTCTCAGTAAGGTACTTGCTTTGATAGGGTAAAATTCTCACAGATGGGTTTGCTTTTGTCCGTGTTGTTGCTTGGAACCCCAGCAGTGAGGGTGTTAGATGTCCATGCAGGTACCCTTTAGAACCTTTACTGCTGCAACTTCTCTCAAGTATATAAAACCTGACAAGTATTTCAGATGAGGACTAAGTTATGATTTTGTGGGGTTTTTTTGGTTTTGGTTTTGTTTGAATTTTTTTATTGTTCTAACAGGTATTCCTGAACTTCAGTTTCTTTTAGTGCTGAAATGAATGTGTGCAAATATTAAAACAAACAAATAAGCCCCTGAACTAACTCTTAAGCTGAATTCCTATTGGCAGTGGTGATTTGTTTGGTGAATACACAAAATATATGGTGCATGCTTTTTCACATGGATAGGTACTGTGTAAAACGTAACAACAGACCTCTGGCAAATAGGAATTTAAGAGTTATATGGAGATGTAGCATTAAACCAGGGAGAATGTAAGCATAATCAGTGTAATTTGGGAAGGGATTAAATTTCTTTATTGCCTGGAAACTTTGCTTCTCAGTAGAAGATGAGGATCATTTATTTGTAGCTGCTAGGGAGGTCTTTTTAGAGAAATCCTAGAGATTTTAGAGAATTCTGTTTTAGTGCAGAAATCTGGCATTATATTTTTCTACTGCAGTGTGTATTAGTTTTAACTCATATTTCTTGGAAGTTGGTCTTCCTATTTTATTAGTTTTTCAAAATTAAGAAGTTATTAATAATAAAATAACATTTGAGTAGTAAATAGTACCCAATTCAAATACTAGCCTACCAGTAGATGAATATGCTCAGGATATCTCATCTTCACAATCCCATAATGAGATTAGGTAGATAATTATTTTCCAGTATGATGGTGAATAAAAATTCAGATGTTGCTTCTTAGTCAGAATCTGCAGTGGTTTTTTCCCTCTGTGTGTGTGGAGGACAGGAGGGTTGATGTTTGAGTGCTGCTGTTTGGAATTGCCTTCCTGCAAGCTGCCATTCCGTTATTTCATGGAAGATAACTTCACAGTCATTTCAGCTGGATATTCTGCAAAGTCTGCTTTTCTGGACAGCACAGCTCTGAGAAGATTCTCCGGTTCTGGGCTGGGTTTTTTTTGTTTATTTTTAAACTTGTTATCCCATGCTTGCAGTTTTAACAATGATGCTAAAGTTTAGATGATGCAGAAATAGTTTTATACTTTTCCTGTCTTTCCTCTTGCACTGCCATACTGTTTCTTTTTATTCAGCTGCAAATTACTAATGACCATCAAATCCAAAGGTTTATTTCACTGAGACCCAAATGGACTCCTCAGAGTAGAACTAAATTGCTCTAAAGCAGTAAAAAAGACGTTGCTTTATTTTAGTGGAGGAGCCAATTTCTTACTCAGTACTAGACAGTGTTGTAAAATGTTAATGAAGATGAGGTGATTGATTTTAGCAAAATTATTTTATAATTTTATCAATTATCAGATCCAGATAAATACTGGGTTCTGGTTGGGTTGTTTCATGTTTGTCTTGAACAACTAATGCCTGCGAATGCCTAGTAACTGACTTCCCTCAGTCAGATGAACAAGTTACCTAGGTGATCTGAGGGTTTAAAACTGCAGTCTTTTTCTCCTGAGCGTTTGTGTTCACCCTTTTGTCTTGTAATACCTTGCACTAAGTGATTTCAAGTACCTTTAATAATGGGTGTATGCACTTGTGAACTGACAAATTCATATGCTGGCTTTCCCTGCAGGCCCACTTTCATCTTGTGTCTTTTTTGCCCACTTGGTATCTTGAGGTAGTGTTAATTGCCATGTGTTTCTCCCTCTCCTTATTTTTTGCCTTTTTTTATCACCATACTGATGCCTTTTCCTTCTTGAGACTAAAACTGGGTTCATGAAGCTTTTACCGATGGCTGTGTCAACTTTTGGCTAAGTGAATGGTTTCAAATAATGGTTTCTGGTAATAATGAAATGCAATTTTACAATTTTTAATTGTAATGGTTAACAGAAGCTTGGCTGTATGTATTTGTGTGGTGGAGAGGAAGAAGAATTGTGCATTTAGAATTTTTTAAAAATATCAGAAATCTCCAGTGGTTTTGGTAAATGGAGGCACAGAAATGTCACTCCACTTTCTGTTATTACAAACTTCAGATTAGTTTTTTACTCCTATCTTCTGTGGGCGAAGCCAAGCTTGGCACAGGAAGAAAACCAAGAAGAAAATGCATTCAAGGAAATGCAATGCTTTGGTCATGTCATTATAGGAAGGTGCTGTACCTGGCAGGTTGGAGATTGAGTTTAAATAGCATTTCTTAACAGCCCTGCTTGAAGTCTCACCATTGACTAGCAGTGTGGGTGGGAGTGATACTTCTATTCCACATCTCAAATGCCAGTACATTGGATCAGTACAGCTGTTGTGTACCTCATGTTTATAATTCAGGGAGTGTTCTTCTTCCAGTCAGCCAAAGGCAAACTAAGTAATCTCTCAGAAATACATGGAACTTGAAATCAAAACAATGCACTTTCAGTATTTCTGTTGGCTTATACATTCATTCATTACCTTATGCAAACTTCATTTTTTGTTAGATCGGTTCTCCTGTGCTCCAGTATATATCTGTTCTGCCTTTAGATACGAAGAAAGGCAACTTCTGAGAGAACTGTGGTGCTGGTATTCTACTTCTCTCACAGGTCCCAATGGTTTTACCATACACATGCCAGGGAGGGAAAATAAGGGGGGCAAGAGGTCTGTGTAAATGGTTATATTTACTAGAAAAAAAAAATCAATGTAATGATACTAATATAATACATGTTAATAATGTACACTAAAACATTTTGTTTTAGGAAGTGCCAGATAGAACTGAGTGCTTTTTTTCCCCTCAGAAATTCCAGAAACGTTATTCTGAAGGCTGGTTTACATTAAGCTTTCAGTTAATGTAATATCTGGCTTGCTGTGCATGGGTAATAAGCATTATGCACATGCTTTTTAGAAATACCATTTTTAGTTTTATTAGAAACTGGAAAATATATATGTATTTTTTATACAGAGCCATCAGAATGTGAACATACTGTAATTTTTTGTTCCTTTTTATAAATGCATTGAATCTTCCACTTTAAAATAGTAAGACAGAATCACAGTTGACATAATGGCATGTCTGAGCCCTTGAAAGGAGTATTTTTAAGTATGTTCCAACATAGAGCAGCATTTTCATTTGTGTAAAATGCTGATGGTTTGGTTCAGATATACCCATGCTACTCTTGCTAGCTTGAAGAGCAACAGGTCCTGAGGAAAAACTGAAGGAAAAATTCATTTATGTACAGTATAATCTCTAAATTTGACTCCCTATTATTTAAGGGGCATCACTAGCTTCTTGGGGTATTGGGTATATTTAAACAGAGCTGCAGTGGATTTAAAAGTATGTTTTGAGTACAAGCAGTTTATGCAGGCAGGGCACAAAAGTCCCTGGTACTCCAACACTGAAGCTATCTTTTAATTGTTCCTACTCCTGCTTTCTGCAGTTCTGTGAGCTGTCACTGCCTGTGCCATTCAGTGCAGCATCCTAGGCAGTGAATTCCTGTCTTTGTTCATTGTCTGTACCCTCCGTTGGCAGGTGAAGCCTCCCTGTCGCTGTGCGTGGGAACTGCCCCGAGCAAATGCTGCTGGCCTGGGTGCTTTCAGCTGGGGACAGGAGCACATTGCAGCATAGAGGGCACCACACAGGCCTTGCTGGGGCTGGAGTCACTTGTAGGAGCCACCCTCTGCCCCGAGGGCTTTGAGGACACACAGTGGCAGCTGAAGTTAGCGGAGAGGAAATGGAGCATGGAGCGGAAGCCAAGGGGAAGGAAGTAGCAGCATCCTTTCAGCTTGGGGACAACAAAGAGGCTGAATCCAATGTGGTGCATAATGCTTCCAGTTAGTTGTAGCTGCAGGACTGCTGAGAGCTGCTGTACTTTGTGGTAGGTGTAATACAATAATAGTGTTTAGCAGTAAAGGAGAGCTCACCGTGACAGTCCATGAATGCTAAGATAAACAGGAGGTAGAAGTTGATAAAGTACTCCTGCTTTGTTGAAGAAAACAGAGCCCTTCTTCCTGCATTGATGAACAGAAGTGATAGTGGTATTGGGTTCTTCCTCTTGTTTCATCCCACCTTTGTGATTGTCATTATTGAAACATGGTGTCTTTCATCCTTTATAAGCAAAGACATATACACAACAACAAGTATTTCTCAGGTGATATTGTGAGACTTGCTAAGAAAACGGCACCAAATTTATGTAAAAGCAGCATTTGTACTGCTGCTGCAAGGAAATGAATGTATCAGCAGTTCTGTCCGGCCCTCTTGCTCTTCACCATACTGTGAAAAGTTGTGAAAAGTTAAGATCCAAATAGCTCATGTCTCAGTCTGTACATATCAAGTACTCCTCATGTGAGGGATATGCAGTTTGCATCCAGGGTAGGAGGCATCTCGTCTGGCTTGGGCGTCTGCAGTCTCCATTGTAGTGAGTTGCCCACGGTCCTTTTACAAACAAGAAGATCTAATCTCAACTAATGGAGCCAAGTATCATTCCTGTCACCTGGAGTAAGCACATTTGGGTTGATGAATATCCACTGTGTGAATCTTCCCTGATGAGCATGGCAGCCTACACAACACTATTTGAATTCCCATTTAGTTGGGTGAATCCTCCCTCACTGTTGCCTCCCTGTGTGATGCCCTCTGGCTTGGCCTTGAGCTATTGAATATATACAGTGTAATAAGCTATGTGAAGGAACACACTCTTGGATTACCTGGCTGGGTTATGTTGTTTTTCAAGACTCAAACAGAAGTTATTGTCTATTTACATTTCTAAACGATTTGTCTTTGTAGCATTATGTTTATGAACCTAAGTGTTTCACTCCCGAGAGTAAATAAACAAAAATAAAAGTTTAGAAACAAGTAAGGAGGCTTGTAGAGTTGTTTGGACTTGCCTATATGTTTTTGCCATGTTTTTAATTAGCTTTGTATTCCAGGGGTTGATTTATTCTGAATTAAATTGCATCGTTACTCTCATCTTTGTTTTCTCACACTGGCATTTGTGTAGCAATGTGGTAAACCAGATCAAGGAAGTTATCCAGCTGAAAACTCCTGTATGCAGCAGCTCAGTCTTCACCTGGATCATTTCCCTGACTGGATTCATCAGAAATTACAGAAATGCTCTTGCTGGTGCAGCAGAAAGGGCTGGGAGGAGCTGGTAAGGGAAAACAAGGACTTCATGGCAGCAGTGCCACTTGATGCAGGATTACATTTTTTTGTAGAGCTAAAGCATTAGATGTAAGACACAGCACTTAGAAAGTTAACTGTTTTAAAAGTTACTACTTAAAGGAAACTGCTCTTATCTGGAAATATGATACCACCCCATTGCTCAAAGTAAAAGCATAAAGAATTTTTTGAAAAAACAAATTGCTTACAGTGATAAAAAACCTGCATTATACAGTTAATACTGGCAGACCTGAACCTGGATGCTGGCAGATGATTTGAGGCACTTTCAGTTGGAACTGTCTCTTGTCAGAACAGGTTTTTGTCCCTGCCCAAGATTTGCAGTTTGTGCCTTGCATAGAAGTTTAAAGAGACTTCCATCCACAGTTTCAGCTCAAGTGTCCTGTGACATGTACTGTGAGGACTCAAGTGCTCTCCCAGTTGTAGGGCAACAGGTGAGTTAGTACCTGACTCATCTTTTCTCTGATGTTCTAAATGGCTTAAGAGGAAATGATACATTTTAGTTCATTTGAATGCTAAAGAAATGTGAGGGCAGTTCTGGCACTTACCATAGTCTTCTGATAGAGTGAGTTTTGCCAGCACAGACTTTACATGATTGGTGCATGATGCCTGGTAGTGTCTGGTCACTCCTCTCTGATCTGTCTGCCAGCCAGAGTCATTCCCACCTTCCTTCAGCTGATTGCTTTACTTTCCTTTGCTACTGACTTTTGCATTGATGTCTCCAAGACTAGAGTGTCAGCTGAGAGATAAGAACTTTTAACTCTTTATTCTACCCTTCCTCCTTCTGTCCCTGTGTTGGCCCCTCTGGTATCTTGAAAGGCTTGGTTTGTTTTTGCTGATGACAGGCAGGAAAGTGTGCTAGGGAGTGTTCATGGCCTTTTCTTGTTTCTGTTTGAATTGAGCAAGCATTGCTAGGGAAATAAATGTATCCAGGAGCTCTGGAGACAGGACTGATGGTCTGCTGGGGGTGAGGTGGACAAGGGCAGGAGCACACCTCCGGGCAGGAGGGGATAAACTTGTCTGGGCTCTGCGTTGTGTTTGCAGAATGGGATCCAGCAGCTCAAGTGGGAGCTTTTTTTACTTTTCTCTGCATTGTGGTCCCGACAAGTTTTGAAACCTGCTGTGTAGTATGCTGACCTGGACAAATATTACAGCAGTTAAAAAGGCTACTTGGGATAACATTGACAGACACAGTGAAGCACAATGATATTCTTGCTCTTTTATCCTTATTGCTGTTACCCAGAATATTCTTGCAGTATTCACATCTTATTTTAGCATTTGAAACCCTGGCAAGTAGCTTAAGCTTGGGCCGGTCTCTAGGTTCATGATGTATGATTTACGGGACCCAGGAATACCTGTTTGAAAGGAGAGCTGTATTTTCGCTGTTTTGTGGTGAACCTGTGTGTGGGTATTGTTACATTTTCCCTACCTTAAAGATCTTAATTTGAAGACACTAATTTTCTTCAAAAGTTAACTGTCCTGTAAGAACAAAGGAATTTTTATTTCATTGTTTAGTATACTGCTAGTTAAAACTTTTTAGAGAGAACTGTGTCATTAAATTTAGTCAATGTAAATATTGTTGTTAGCATGTTACATGAAAATTAAATATACAGTTGCTTCAAGCAGCCTGAATCATTAGAATTAAAATGGGATGAATTTCAAGTTTGCTTATTGCTGTAAGCTATAACTGCAGTGGTCTTTAGAATATTAAATTAGTGAAAGTACTTTAAAAATCAGTTGTTGAAGGAAGAGAATCTGCCATACTAAAGTTCTTGTTGAAAACCATTAGTTTTTGCAGACATTTGATAAGGCATCCTTCTTAAGTTCAGATGTAAATACATACATGCTCTATGAAGCTTTACCTCAGCAAAAACTACTTGCCATTCTTTAGCCATGTTCAGAGTCTTGGTGAAGGTGTTGTTTTAATTAGTAATTTTACCTGTATGTAATCTATCAGTGAATCTTGGAGGGCTTGTTTCATTAGTTTGAGGTTTTTGAAAGCATGGTTTACTGTTGCTGCATAAAGAGCTGAGTGAGCCCTCTCAGCAGATGTTGTCATTAGAGAGGGGGTCAGAGTAGTGTCATGTCTCAAGACTTTCTGTGCACAGAAAAATAGCCTTGAGTTTTGATGGGTGAGGGGCTAGGCAAACAGAGTAGAGGAGTTTTTGTGGTGGACTCCTAGAAAGGTAATGGTTATTCCCATGTGCAAGTTAATGCATGCTTTAAAGTGGTGAAAAAAAAAATGTGTATAAGCTCTCAAGATATAACTCGTTAATAAGTGAAGGACTGAAAGTTCCTTCAGAGTGGTAGAGAATCTTTGCTTACCATAGATGATTGCACATAAACAAAGATGCTTTTTAATATGTGATGCATTTGAGGATCAAGTCTTGCATCAGTTAGCTGCTCGGGGTAATAAAATGCCATCTTCCCTTACCCCTAGCCTGATTGCATAGGGGAAAATATTAAGGCTTAAATTCTTCTGGCCAAGCTCTCTCATGTACTCTGTGTGCCTGTGGTGATATTAGCATTTCCAAGGAGGAATATATTGGATGGGAGGAAAAGTAAATGCACGGCACTGTTTCCTTACCATGATGCTGACATGGGGCAGAAAATCTCATGGCCTCACTGTAACTTCATGCCATTCTGTCCAATGCTGTACAGGTTAACAGCTAGTAAGAATATTCTCAAACAGTCCATCCTGACAGAGCCTTGGTGCATCATGGGGCTGGCTATAAACAAATGGTATCTGACATTATTGGGTTGCAGATCATTGCTTATTTTCTGGGGTGTCTTTGTGGAGATAGTAAAATGCAGCCTTCATTACTCCAAATGTTAACATTCAGAAGAGCTTTTAACAGCCCAAAGGCTTTGAAGGTAATGGGTATGTTTGCCAAAAAGAACAGCACTTTTTCTTGCTGAGTTTAATCTTTTAAGTTATTCTTACAGCTTCTTGAGTGTATAATAAAAGTAATAAAAGTTCAGATTAATAAAAGTGCGTATCATCCTTGGAAAAGAAAGGCTTGTTGCTTGTTCTGTAGTCACAGGATGAGGAGGGTATGTCTGTTGTGCATAAAATAAGGTCAGGAGTGAAGAGAAAGTGCAGTGACCATGACAATACACTGTCTAGATCAGGGCTGGGAAGTAAATCAAGCTCACACAAGAGTTTGTTCTTAATTCATGCCATTTTTACTTCAGTGGTTAGGGAACTTTTAATGAATTAACTGATACTTAGTAATGAAGCTTCTGCTTGAACCGTTCTGAAATAATGTTCAGATTTATTCCTCCTCTTCTTGCAGTTCCATGCTTTTCCTTGTCACACTTGCATGAGTGTAAAGGGTGAAGCCAGAAGTTGCCTGGCAGTGGGCAGCACGGTGGTGTCAGCAGTCTGGGCTTGTTTTCAGCCTTCTGGGAAGGCAGAGAGCCCCCACCTGTTATACTGATGCTTAATTCTGAGGAGTTTTTTTATGTACACAGCAGCTTGTCCCCAGAATGAATGGCAAGCTTTTTTTCTGAATATGTGTATGTAAAGAAACTAAGAAGATTTTTAAAAAGGGGGCAAAATAAAAAGCATAAAGGTGATAGAAGGCATGAAAATTCCTAAATAGGAAATGAAGTTTGAATTTCAGCTACAATTACTAAGATCCTGCTTCCTTTTTTTCTTGCACTTTGCTTCACCTTCCCTTTCCTTCTGAGTTGAGCTTAATTTTTAACTTTATTTCATTTTGACAGAAGATAACCTACATTTTAAAACAGTCTTGTAAACAAATGTGTATTTCAAACATACTCACAAAACTTGACATTGCAGATAATATGAGAATCTCATTTCATGCTCTGAAGCAGCAGGAGGATAAAACACCTCAAATTCAAGGTGCTTTTAAAAAGCCAGTACTTGTCTGTAGTTACAACACAGAAAATACCATAGGAAGCAATTATTTTAATTCAGAGTGAGACAACACTGAGAAATGTTGATTTCAGGAATTTTGCTGATAACCAGTTGCATTTTTCAGTCTTCTCTATGCTTACAGTATAATATTAAGTTTAATATTTTTGCTACTTTACACCCAAACTGATGACTTGTGATTTCTGTGAAGTAACTCTGAATTCAGAGGACCTCACAGGTGGACCTCAACTGAGGGCAAAATAAAGAACTATGTGTTTTATACCACCTTAAAAAGAATAGAGGAAAAAGGATATAACTTAATTGTAAATCTATTGATCCCTTTCCTTGTCATGAATTATTCACATATTACTGTAATTGATTTTGTTTGGGGGGGTTTTAAGCCTTGTAAAGAGTAAAACAAATATGAGCATAATAACTAGGTATTATAGCAATACTTATTATCTTCACACCTTCGTTTATCTCACTTTGGATATTTACCAGGTTTATGAGACAAAAACTGTGAGTCAGTAGGATTATTTTTTTTTGAGTGACTCTTGAAAAACTCTGTATTTGTTTGTTGGAATCCTGTCCTCTTACTTGTGCTGAGAGACTGGGCTGGTTGGAGACCTCGGCGTTCACGCACACATGTGCAGATGTGCACATATGCTTGTCTTGTAGGGCCATATGGTATGAATCAAAGCTTACCTCACAGCAGTAAAACTGTAATGCATTTTCCACCATTTTCAGTTATGTGTTCATGGCATGATACTCTGTACTTTGAACAACTTACAGAGATTGTCCTTTGTGAATGGTCATTATTCTGGGAAATTAATGTGTTCTCCAGGATGCTTAGCTTCAATTTTGTCCTTGGATTGCTGTGGATATTTCAATAACACCAGAAGTTGTGTCATCTTTTCTGCTCACTGGCTTTCTTCAAAGCAGTTTTGGCTTGCAAATGCTTACAGATGTGTTTGTTCCTTCTTGTTCATGGCAGGTAGATTTGCAGCAAACCCTTGCTAGCAGATAGAAAGCATGTGAACTAATTGAGTGTATGAGTATGTGTACTCCCTTGTTTGGGATTTTTAAACAATCTGAGACCTCTAGTTTAACATTTCTGGCTCCTGGTTGATTTTTTTTTTCTGCAGTTTTCATGGTATCTCATACTATTATTGGGAGTTCTTAGAAATTTCCAACTTTATCAGAGAAACTGAATTTTAGTATTAGACCTTTATATCTTTTATGTAAAACTATAGCACTTCAATTTTTTTTCTCTCATTCCAGTAGCTCAAGACAGTTCAGCCTTTAGCTTGTGATAGTGCCTTTGATACTTTTAAAAATAATCCTTTCTAGACACACAAATGCACTTAGCATTAAAATGGAGAACTGACCTACTGTTTATATTTTTATCTGTATTAAGATTAGTAGAGTGGTTAAGATACCCTAAATATTGACCAGATGCTGAATCAGATGTCTTACTCTGTAAATGACATTACTGAAAATCAGTACTGGTAGATTTTTCTCTTTGGTAGTCCTAGTAGGTTCTTGGGTTCTAACTGTTCCTATATACTTGTTTGTAACTGATGTGCTGTCATTTTTCTTGATCAGGAACATAAAGCAACAAATAAAATTATACATGTTTAGGTAACATTATGTGTCTTGTGCAGTGATTTATTTTTTTATGGTCTGTAAGCACTCTGAGCCATTCCTTTAGAATATGTCTGGTAGGTGAATCTTCTTGTAATTTTTGACAGCAGGACTTCAATTGCCAGCAGTTCTGGTGTAGATAATCACCTTGGGGAGTGGCCAGTAATTTCTTCACATAGTCATGATGACCTTGACTTTCAGAGGAGGTGAACACGTGCCATCCTCAGTGTGCTGCTGTGTTGTCTTGGAGCAAGGAGCATGCTCAGGCCAAAGTGTGAAGGAGATGAATAGTTCATCAGGGAGTTTTGCTAAGAGTTGCTTAGTTATTTCCTGATTCTTTTTTCTGGAGTATGTCCAGACACATCCTTGTGTCGATTGTGGAGACATTTTATGCATTGTCAGGTTCACTTGAACTTGCCTCTGACCTGTGTTTCCTACAGGAAACTGTTGCTGTGCGTTGCAGGAGTTCTCTTACCCGGGTGTTTACTTGAAGAATCATAGAAGCAGTTAGAAAAGACCTTTAAGATAATGTAGTACAACAGTCCATCACTAAACCATGTCCCTAAATGTCATATCTACATTTCATAAAGCACTTAGTTATGTTCCTTCTAATAACTGTAAGTCCCTGACAACTTGGCAGTGTTTCAACTTGTTGTTCCAGTTGCTTGAAATACAATGCATTTTAGCTTCTGAAGGACTCTAATCCGTGTGTCTGGTTCCTTTCCCAGATTCTTAATCCTCATCAGAAGAGATTGAGAAGGATTTGGTTGCTCAGTACTTCCTGATGCTCATTGTGAGAGATGCTCAGTGTTTAGATGGAATGAGGCATTTTGCTGACCTTCAGTACCACAGAGGGATGTGCAGAGATGAGGTTGTAGTGAGCACTGTGTTTTTTTGTTGTTCATACTTGAGGGAAGCTTGGTTATCGTGACACCCGGGGCAGTTTCTGATGGCTGCCAACTGCTGTGGTATTGGCCAGTCCTCAGTGTTCTTGACATGTTGCATCCAGACTTATTCACCCTCATCCACACCCCACTGCTGCTGCTTTTTGGGAAAGGCATCCAGATTGTATGGATCTGTGCAATAAATAAAATGAAAGGATAATTCTTATGAACATTTTGTGGACTCAGTGGGGAAAATGAAGAAACATTCATCTCACTGGCTCCTGTTCAGAAGAATGGTGGCTGCTGTGCAGTTGTTTTTGCCTTGCTGTGTGAGCTTGGAACAGATGTCTCTTTGTTTTGCTCTCAGTACTTGGAGATGCTGGGCTTTCCCTGCTTACCACTGTTGTGACTCCTTGCTTGGCTGTTAGATATCTATAGATAACAGTAGTGCATGAGGGCCCCAGTTTGTGACTGGGGTTCTGCTGGGCTGTAATCTGTCAAGGTGTTGTGGCTTTAATGTTTTCCATTGCCAGGGAGCTAAATACTGGAAGTTCTGCTTTGTGACCCCTTCTAACGCTGTAAGCTGTGCAACAGAGAAAAACAAGTAATGTGGAAACAGGAAACAAGTTCATGTGAAAATGCAAATAGTTGAAAGAGGTAAACACAATAGAAAACATGAAAGGTACTTATGGGTGTCTTACTGCCTTGGGCTGCTTGTTCTAAGCTGGTAAGTGAAGAAGGTGTCCCCCTTTATTTGCCAAAGGCTGGCATGCTCAGGAGTGCTTCAGATCTGCTGTCCTGCAGTGCTGAGTATGAGCTGGAGGGTAGTTTGCTGTTTACTAGTCCATGTTGACAGCTTGGACTTAATGGAAGTGAATACTAATAGAGGAAGTCAACTTAGTGCAAGGTTATGAAATGATGGGGTAGCATTTTATCTATCTTTAAATGATAACTTCTTTATTCAGTTCTCACTGGAGCTCTCTTTGAGAGAGGGTTTGTATTGCCCAGATATTGGGAGTTGGTGTAGTGACAGGATGTTTGTGTGATGGAATAGCTTTTCTCAATAGGTGTGGAAAGGATGAGCTTATGGGGAAAAGAGCATTTGTTTGAAGAATTATAAACATAAGCATTTATTTTTCTCACCTGTGTTTCTTTTTCTTACTTATTCTAGGTATTCTGGTCAAAGACAGTATCTGATTGCTGTGTGGCACTTTCCCAGCAGGTCTTGCAGTGCAGACTCTGTCTCTGAGCTAAATTTGCTGTGGCTGGGTTTTAGTGCCATATTTGGTCTTTACTTTCTGAGCACCTTTAACAAAAAAACAGTGTGTTGTGTGCTTGAATACTGCCTCAAACTGCTGCTTTTTAATAGTACTCAAGGTTTTATGCTCTTGTTTGTCCTTTTCACCAAGTAGTCGTTGGCTCTGTCCTTGTCCCTTGTCCATCCATATCTTCTCCCTCTAAGAAATCATGCTGCTCTCTTCAGCCTTACCCGTCACTTCTATATAGGTCATGTCTGATTGTACATATTCTCTTAATTTTGATTTCTCTGTCTGTCTGGTCTCTACCAGCTCCTGGCTACACCATAATTTATTACAAGTGACAGATTTGGAGGACGAGGTCCTCTGCTGTATCATATCTCTGACTATTGTACTTACAGCAGATGATGGTGCTGTGACATTCCTCTGCTTGGGTGTTTTTAAAAAAAAGTTCCAATGTGGAGGAACTGACATGCTCTGCAAATTGTAAAACCCAAAGGAGTTTAAAATAGCAGCTGCCAAACAGCTTTAACTCCTTAGTTTCTTTCTTGGTTTACATTACGAATAAGGAATAAAGTTAGGGGTTTTTTTTAAATGAAAAAAAAAATGACCTATTGTCAACTGTTAAGAATCAAATACTGACTTTTTACTGTGTGAATCTTTTAAGTAATTAAAACATGATAGCAAGGATGTTAATCTAGTAAATGTCTTCTGGTCATGTTTTGAACCCAGCTTGAACAGACATGGATGTTTTTAATAGAAAGACAGATATTTAATTCCAAGAAATAGACAGGTCTTATGCCAGAATAAATGCAATTTGTGATTTCTGGTTAATTTTTATTAATATTATTTTAGAATTGTTTCCTTCGGGGCCATTTGCAGACTTTGGAACACTTAATAACTTCTGCTAATAGTCTTGAGATTTTGTGTGTTACATAAACTTCAGATTTCCTTGCTAGTCATCTGTGTTTATTTGACTTTATGAAAGCTGTTATAGGCACCAGCAATAGCCTGTATTTGATTCTTGGATTACTGATTTTTTTTATTTTTCAACTTTTTTCCCCACTGCTTTGATCTCATAAGTCTACCTTGTCTGCTTTGCTTTCAGCCTGGAGCAGGATAATTGTTACCTGCTGAACATAGAAAGCAAATATTTGTGAGCTGAAAGTAAAAGGAAGCTGTTTCATTTCTCCTTTCTGGTGTGCAGAATGACTGCATGTTGTTCTCAGAGTGAGTAGCTTGCTCTGCATGGTTGCAGTTGGTGCTTGTAGGTCGAACAGAAGTGGGGGCCAGGTGAAATTCCTTGGTGTTTTATTGTGGATCATACCAAGTGGCCCTTCTGCTCTGCCACCTATGGATGTAGTGCTGCAGAAATTACAGATGGTGTGTAAGATGTGCCCAACTCGCTTTGTAGGGAAGGATAATGAAGTGCAGCAATATGTTAACTTCTGTGTTCGATTAAAAATGTCTGGAGTGCAGTTCTGAATATGAATCATGAACCCTCTGAAAGTGTAGGAGTATGGTACTGGAACAGACTGGATTTTCATCTCTTTAGCAAGTACCTTGTAAGCATTTTTTGAATCTCACTGACCTCATCTTAAAACTGAGTTCTGCTTGACTTCACCATTATGAGTCAGAGGATGTTTCCAAGCATTTCACTGTTATTAGTAATACTGTGCAATTTTTTCAATACTTTTTATCTTCCAGAGCAACTAAAATATTAAAGTCCATGAAATATGGTATTTTGCTGGCCTTTTTTGCCATGTGCATAGATGAGGTTGTAACCCAACAGCTTGATCCTTCTAGTTGAGTTCAGTGAAAGTTGCAGTTGCACAAATGCCCAGTTGAAATAAAAAAAGGAAAAAGAGGTAAATTTAAAATTTACAAACTAAAGATTGGGTACATGAGGTCATTACCAACAGAGATGCTGAAAACACGTAGCAGTACAGAACCACAAGTGTTCAGAAAAGAAACAAATTAATTTTTATTCAAGTGGTAAGGTAATTAGAACCTGATAATCCTTCATATTTTCCTTCTGTAGTATTATCCAAATGAATGTAGCATGCATGTGGTCCTACTTCTTGGAACAATAATGTTTTACACCACCTTGGAAAATTGAAAAATAGAGAAGCTTGCAGGCATGAAGGTTTTATCCATTTCTCTGACAAAGTTGGCTTTTCAATTTGTACATACCTCAGTACAATTGCTCTGACTATTTAAGTTAATATTGAGATAAGTCAAAGGAAGGAAATAAGGATGGATAATATCCATCAGACTGGGGAAAGGCATTGAAATAGTGTGGGGATAGGATCACGTAATGGTGGGATTTGGAAGGTACCTCTAGTCCAATCTCCCTGCTTAGCCAGGGCCATCTAGAGCTGGTGGCCCAGGACTATTTCCAGACAGCTTTTGAGTATCTCTGTGGATGGACACTCCACAACCTCCCTGAGCAGCCTGTGTCAGTGCTCAGTCACCTTCACAGTGAAAAAGTGTTTCTTGATGTTCAGAGGGAACCTCCTTTATTTCAGTGGGTGCCCACTGCCTCTGTTCTGTCACTGAGCACCACTGGAAATGCCTGACTCCATCATCTTTCCAGTGAAATGGGAAGTGAGGGAAAACTGTGACATAGCATGATTGTGCCACATTTAAAGCTGTTTTTTCCAAGTTGTACTTGGCTGGAAGGTGCTGCTACTGTTGAGACCAGAAAGAGTGCAAAGACTTCTGTGTTTGAGAGAATTGTCAGGCTTTTACTAATTATTTTTTCAGTAGAAGGATACCTGTCTGGGAAATCAAGCCTTTCATGTTTCCTCAAAATTAATTCCATGCCACAGCCAAGAAGTACACAACATGCCAGGTTATTTTGAGTAGAGTTGTATTGCTTTCATAGCATTTGTTGTTAAAATACAAACAGCAATGATTCCAGTGAACTGCCAGAAGTTTTGGATGTTTACCTTTGCCTGTGGCCTCAGGAACACAGATTTCACACTTCATCTGTCTATTCAGTACTCTGGCTGTGTAGAATTTAATATATACTGAGCTGTGGTAGTGCCCTACTTGTATGATTTTAGTGCCATATGTGTTGGCATCTATATTTTACTTGATAAGCAATTTTATAACATATTCCTTGTACTATTTCCTCCTTACATTTAAAATATAACCATATTTTCATTTCTGATTTAGCATAGTCAGCTTTGGATGTTGCAGCAGTTACTGCAAGATCCCCATTCCACAGGTGGGATAACTCCAGTTGGTTTTCACCAAAGCCATTGAGCAGTGTTGGTGCATGGAGTCACTGCCTGGCTGCACACACAGGGATGAGTTGTGCTCACCTCTGCAGTCCTTTAGCTGGAGTAATAATATTCACATGAGGGGTGGTGCTGGGCAGCTTGAGCATGGGCATCTTCATCTGCTGCTGCTCTTTGTGGTTACACTCTTTCATGCACCTTTGGTATCTGTGGTGAGCAGCCCTTGTGGCAGTATTTGATCCCAATCAAAAAGCAATTTTGCTCTTTTGCTTAATCAGAGGTGAGTGTTATTTACCTATGTAGAAAAGGCTGTCATAGCTAGCCTGAGCTCACAGCTTGGTGAAGCCATGTGGGACTGCTTTTATTGTCTTGTTATCACTTTGTGCCACCTGGCACAGCTCCATTACATTGAATATTTTTCCTCTTTTCCCAGAAAGGAGGAAATAGACACTTCAGGCCCTGAATACTCATATAAACATCACTGTGTGATGATTAGAGATAAGAAATAAATTATTAAATGTTATGTTTTATTTGTATCTTGTCCATTCCTACCTAGGTTTTGAACTACACATGAACTTGCCCAACCATGCTTTTTGTTTTTCCATGTGGCATAATTAACTCAGTTTTTGTCTAGTACAGATTGCTGTGTTCTTTTTTTGAATTTCAGCTTTCTGGGACCTAACACTTCCTCCTGGTATTTGTAAAACTATCAAGGAAGAGAAAGACAAAAAAAAACCAAAAAAAGAGGGCATGAGGGCATAGGGAAGGCTTGGGGAAGATTTCTTGATGTTTCTTACTCAAGCTGGTAGTTTGGAGGCTGGACTCTGCCATCCCCAGGTTAATCCATGTGACCTGCTGCCCTACCTTGCTTGAATTACATTTGTTGGGATTTGTTGTTTGTGTTTCTTGACAGTTTGTTTTGTTAGAGAAATTGTAATTTTATACTACTTTTGCTCTTTATTTGTAAGAGGTGGGAAATGGATGTTGCTAAGAACATTCAGGACTGTTTTAGTTGTTTCCTACAGAGCTGAGATTTTGATGGATAGCCTTGCAAAAGCTATTTTGGATCTTTTTTCTCCAACACTGCCCATAAGCTCCTGTGAGTGTTGAATGAGATAATAGTGTTGTTCCTCTTCAGATTATGTCCCCAGACCTGTTAGTAGTGTCCCCAAACAAAGCTATTAGTAGTGTTTTATAAGGATCTTGCTTTACATTTGGCATTGTTAATGTATTTGTGTGACCAAACACAGTAGCCTCTGAACAGATGCTGAATATTTATATTAGTATGTTTTCATTCACCTTTCTAATAATAACACTTGAAAAGTTTTGATTTTTAGAAGAGTATTTACAAAATGAAACAACTATACTACAGTATAAATTTGTCTATTTAGGGACCAATAACATTAATTTCTAAGTTTCTAAGCTCTTAGTTACAGAGGAAGAAACAGCTACAAGAGTGTTGGTCAGTCACAGGTTATTTTATAAGACACCAAACAAATGTAAACAGTGATTCTCTCTGCAGAAATAGAAAGGACGTATTTAAGGGAGGAATAGCACTCGACAGTTTGGCCTTGAGAAAAGTATGCAGGTAAAAGAAGTAGCCATTGAGGAGTGGGGTTCTGGCAGGCAGCCAGTTGTGTGGGTGTGGAAGATAAGTAATTACCTCTTCTAAGACAGAACTTGAAAATCTTGACTTTTTATAGTGCATGTTTCTTCTCATAACAGAGGCCTGGATTTGACTACCCACAAGATTCCTTTATGTTCTTTATTCAAATATAAAACACTCCTACTAAGAACAAGTGAGAAGAATAGAACCACAAATAAAGGTAATAGCACAGTGTAGGTCCAGCGAAAATATTTTCCATTGTTATTAGTTTTTCCTTTTCAGTAGAATGCTACAAAAACCTCTGTTCTAAAAATGGCCTGAAGTAACTCAGTATTTAAATTATAAACTGAAGCCAACACAAGGAGTGGAAAAAGTGACACTCTAATTTCTTAAGATTTACAGTTTCTTTTGTACTTATGTCGCAGTTAGGAATTGTATGTTAGTATTCCTTGACAATTTTTATACAGATTACTATTTTCAAAATAATTTTTTCCATTCTTGCTGCAAAAGAACTTGTACTCAATTGAAAGTAGTTACAGTTTTATTCTCAGTGCACATGGAAAGTAATTAATATTTTAGATGAGGAATTGAAAGGCAAAACATGTAACTGTATTTCAGGGCTGATGTGAATGACTGTTGAATATGGAAGAATTTGCTTTCTTGTTTGTGGCGGATTTGTTTGTTTTTAAACACTAATACAAAACCACCACTGGATAGCTAGAGTGACTGAAAAGCAAAGCAAACTTGTAAATGTAAGTCCTAATTTTGGGAAGAGTTTAATGTCTGTTAAGTGCCTATTCTAGGATCACACAAAGATGTGACTACTGCACACCTTGCCTTTTGAGTTGATGGAGTGAAATGTATCTCATGGTGCCTGTGTTCTCCAGCAAATCTGCTTGCAAAACATTAATCTGTGGGTTTCTTTGTGTGCGTCTTTTATTGTGAAAGACTTGGGTGATAAAGCAGCATGAGTGGAAGTTTTAAAAAACTATCCAAGTATTCTTACCACTTGGATAAGAACAGAGAGATACTCTTCATTTAGAGAGCTAACTGATTCTTATTTGGCTATAGTGGGATGTTTTGACCAGCAACTGAAATAATTCAGAATTGCAGAAACATTAGAAATACTTTTTTGTGCAAAATATATAAAGTTTTAATGAATCTCAGCTCATTTAGTATACAAATGAAATTGCTGTAGAGAGAAAGTGGTCTGACTTGTTTCAAGAAGCTTGTAAAGCTGCCAGAGCATGGTTCCCTCAATTTTTTCTTTGCCTTTCATAGTGCCAAAAACAGGACCTTGGCACAGGCATTAACTTGGATACATCATACTGCTGAGTTTCACAGGAGACTAACAGAAACCTCTAGATTTTGTGTGTGGAAAATCATGATCTTGGAAAAAGCTAATGCCAATCTTTCTGTTCAGTATTTGTATGTTGTCCTGGGAAATTCAATCCCCTCTGCATGCTCCTTTGCCTTTATTTCATAACCATATTTAAAATGTGATATATTATTTTACCTCAGTTTTTCTGTCTGCTTCTTAGTGGGAATTGTACATCAGCATTTTGTGAGAATGTTTTGGGTTGTGGAATACCCTTCTTCACAAAGTCCCCTACACAGCTGTCTGTCAAAGTTTACTGCAAATAACCATTTAGCCATTTTCAATAATATTTCATGTTTTAACTTTTTTTAAATCAAAGAATGTTCTGTTTTTACATTTGGCTTTGTTGTTATTAGGTTGTTAGTTGAAAACCCATCAAAGTGAAGTGGCAATAGAAGTTAATACCAGGCACAGGTTCTTTATCTGCTGTGTGGCCTTGTCCTGTGCCTTGCTGCTCCAGTGTGGTACATATTATACCACTATGGCTTAACTGGCAAGCTGATCTTTTTCTGGCTAGTTTTCTTAAGTATTTTCCTAGATTTTTCTTTTGTCAGGGTAGAGGGAAGGAGGTGGCACAGGGGAATGGAATTGAGGTTTTTTTCTGGTTTCATTTTCCCCTCTCTTTATCCTTTACTTAAGAATTTTGTTGGACCTCAACAGACCATACTATGCCATCCCATGGCTGTTCTGTCTGTCTGCAAGATATGTAGATTCTAAACCTAGTTCAGTCTGAACTGAGCAATTTTTTGCCTGAAAAACACCCCCCAGTAAGTGGATAGGGGAATCATTTCCTGATTATCTAAATAAGTCCCTTGTGGGAAGTTCCTTGGTAACCATGAAACATCTTAAAGTCTGTACCTTGTGAGCAACTATTCTCACCTGACAAAATGCAAAACTAAGGAAAATTATTATAGTGGTGCTTCAACAAATGTAAAAATTGGGGTGCAATTCCACAGTTTTTGTCCCCAACCACTCATCTGCCTTTAGCAGCATTTGGCTGTACTAGGACCATCACAGCCTGTTAGTAATGCCCACCATCACAACATGTCAGTGACTCAGTTTGGGTAAAAAAAAGAAATTACCCTTCTTAACTAAGTTTTTTAGCTAAAGTCTGTTAACCACCATATATATATATATGTGTGTGTGTGTGCAACTGTGCCCAGGGTGAGGAGTCTCTTCTGGAATGACATCTGAAGAGTTTCTCTTCTTGCACTCACTGGAAAATTTTCATCTTCATTAGTTCTTTTGAAATTACTTTATCAAATATAAGTGCTTGACAGACGGAGCCCCATCTGTCATTTTACCATTATCTTTGTATTCTAAATTTGCTCTCAGTTGTAGTGCTTGTGAGATTACTTTGACATTGTTCTTAATTGTTCCTTGGACTGCTTGCAGAGTTATAACCTTGAACAGTGAATTAACTCTTGGACAAATGCATGGTGTGTTACATGATTTTATCTAAGACAATACACTTTGCCCTTTACACTATCCTTTATTCTTTTACTTCCATATATGTATGTTATGTAATTTTTTTTTTCTAATTAGACTGACTTTGTCACTTTCTTGCCAGTCCACAGTATCGAGCCAATGCCAAAGGCAAATACCATGTTAGATACAGTAGTGGCCTGATCTGGTGTGCCAAATCCTATTTTCATTCTTTTGTATTTTTTAAATATATCTGTTAGTTTAAAGTCTGATTAACTTAATCCAAACCACAGTAAAATATTGCTAGTTTATAATAATTGTGTATTTTGAGACTGAGTGTAGATTAGGCTGTGTCTAAAAGTATAAAGGCTGTATGGCCTTTGAGAATGTCAATATAATGGTTTTATCAGATGAATAGGTTTAATTATTTCAGTAGTCACACTAGTAAATTGCAGAACCCAGCAAAAGATAATGCAGTTTATAGGATCACTGGTTTGAGTTCTTGTATACATCATTCAGGAGACTCTGATCTGTAAAGTAACATTTGCAGCTGCCATTAAAAAACCCACCCAAGCTGCCTGAAGGCACATTTTAGTGGTTCAGCCTCATTTCCCAGCATTGATACTTGGTTTTAGTCAAAACACTGACTGAGTTCTGTCACAGAGGATCTATCAGGTGCACTGTACCTACCCTCTGGCTCTGGATAACCTTAAATTTGTGTGTCTAAAACCCATCTCACACACACAAACAGAAATCAATGGGTTAGTCAATTCTCTGCCCCGCTTGTTGTCTGTTAAAGGACACTGTACCCTGTGTTGTAGTAGGGGAATAATGGGGATGTGTTTGGTTTTTTGAGGACAATATAGTCCCATTTTCCAAAAAGTTCACTCACTAGTGGAGTTGGTAGACTTTTAATATTTTGCATCATTTTTGTTGATATCTTAACAAATATAGAATGAGTGGCCGGTTGAGAGACTCTCTGGTTTTAAGTGATTAGTTGAGGAGGTTGATGGTAATTCATGCTCTATTGTAGATTTTGTCTTTGCTGTCAAGATGTAACTTAACCATGCTTGACAGTGGCTTACGTTGAACTTGATTTAAGACACTCCCAGAACTATCTGGGGCAGAATCTTCTGATTAGATAGTTTTCTTATCTTTAGAAAAAGCACTTTTCAAAATTCTTAAGGCTCAAGAGGCTACAGCCTTCTTCTGTTTTAGTGGAACTGTGATGTCTGGTTGTCTTTTTATACCAGCAAATGTGTTCATTTTGTGTTCTTTCCAACCTGCTGCAGATATATTCACTGGCAAGGTAATTAGCTTGGATTTTGGAAAAGTAGATGTTTAAAGACAATAAAGCAACTGTCATGACTTATCACAGAGATGTAAATCTATAGAGTGGACACATGAGGACTGTGGGTAAAATCAGCACCAGGGAAGCAGCAATTTGAGTAAAATCAAAGAAGAACGTGACTTTTTGCTGCTTTTAAATTTAAATGATATTGCTAAGATGTAGGGAGTCAAAAAGCTGTTAGTTAGGCATAAGAAGAGAGAGGAAAAATATCTTTCTCTTGGGAAAAAATGCAGTAGCTTTAGACCAAGTTGGAATCTCATCTGGTACTTTCTGAAGGACATCATGCATCAGTATTTATAGCAGGTTTCCCTCCATTCCTCCCCTACACATGCATATGCTCATGCTTCTCCTCTTAGCAACAAGCCAAGTCTTGGAGAACGTAATAACTGGGATTCCTGAACCCGGGATGGAGACCTTTCCCTGTAGTGTTACTTCCTGTAAAGTAGAAGAATTGTTACACAGGATCATGAGGCTACTAAAAATATAAATGTCTTTACTTCAAGTACCCATAAGTGTTAACATCTTAAAGGAGTTTTTCCCTTCCTGTCTAGTATAGTGATATTCCAGTAGCACTGCTAAAGTTACAGAGCAAGGGAGGTACTGAATGGACAAATCTGCAGACCCTCCAGATCTTTCTTCCCTTAGAAAAAAGGACCCTCCCTTAATGGTTAATTTCTTTAATGTTATCCTTTCTGTGGGGTGTGTTGCCTAATCCAGAGTCCCAGAATGGGTGACATCTGTGTGCTGTTGCTGAAGGAGCTCAGAACATTTCTGCTACAGCTGAATATGAAGTTCTGTCCATTACATGTTGGCTTATAATGCCAAATAGGTTTGTACTTACCAGAAATTAGTGTCTTGAAGAAAAAAATGTGGTTTTAAAAAATGGGACAGTAGTCAAATTACACTTTCAATTCTGTGTGCTTTGCTCCCATATGATAATTGCATCAGTGCTCTTTTCAGTGGTGTGTGCCAGAGGAGCTTTCTGTCCTCAGAAGAAAACTGTGTGTGTTTGTTCCTTTTGTCCTCTTCCAGGGCAGAAAGGCAGATGAGGGTAAGGTTTGGGAGCTGCTGTCTTTTTGTATGTTGGATACTCAGGAAAAAACATTCCTTCCAATAAATATTCATGCAATTAATTGAGGACATTTTCTGAAGATTTAAATTTGCTCTTTTTTCACTCATGCAGCTTTTCCCCCTCTGTTTTCCATTAGTAGGTTGTCTAAAGTCATGTGTACTGTGTATTTCATAAATGCAAACTAAGATAGGTAGTAAGCCTTTTCTGCATTCATTGAGGAGATTTAATTGAAGGCATGCATCAAATGAGTTCCCTAAATATTTACCAAAATTAGGGATTACTAAAATTTTGGTAATTTACTGCAGTGCTTAAATTGACTAAGAACCTTAAGGACACACAAATTATGGTAGTCATCTAAACCAATTTAAGTTGGCTAAAAGTGAAAGATTATAGGTAATATTGGAAGAGATACAATGGAGCAATGTGGGTTTGTTTGATTTATATTATTCTTGACAGGTAAGTGATACTGCTTTTGCATCTTGCTATCTTATATCATGTTGACTTGAGAGCAATCATGTATTTCTTTTACTTGAAAGTAAACATTTCATTGCTCTTTAAGTCCTGTTTGTCTAAAGCATGCTTTTAATGAGCATGGGCATTTAGCTGTAACAGATTGAAAACAGGAGGACTCTCACAGTAGAAGAATTTGTACATTGAAAGCTTGCCCACTACTGTCCTTTGTTTATGACGTTGTGGTAAATTAATGCACTGTTACAGCTCTGGCTTCTGCTTGTGGTTGGGCTTTTTTGGTTGTTGTTTGGGAGGGAGATTGGCTGTAACTCAGATGATATATCCTTTATATTCATATATAGGAACTGTTAAGTAAGATGCTTTCACCTTCAGGTAGCACTTAATGTGCATGTTAAATGTCAAAGGAAATTGAGCTGCAAACTGTCATTAGAAGGCATCAGGAATAAAAGCACTCAAAGGAGAAATGGAATCCAGTTGATTTTAAAAAGTGGCTTGATGAGGATGTCCTCTGTTAAGTATGGAGAAAAAACAGATTGCTTTTTATATCAGTTTGCAGCCTGCTGTAGTGTCTGTCTTTTCCACAGAGCTCTTTTGCTGTGTTTTCTTAAAGTACATGTCTCAGCAAGCTCTCTCTTCCACCATGGTTTAGAATAGCTTACTGCAGCCCAATTGGAATGAGGTCTGTTTCTTGCTATATAAAATTGTACAATATCCACTCTACTTTCTTTTTAAACACAGTGAACAATGGGCAAAAACCCCCATAGAGGTGCAAGACATGGGACATCTCAACTAAAATCTCAACCCTCATCATTTTTAAGTGTAATTAAAAGGTGAGGTGAGCATATCAAATGCAGGAGTCTTGATTTTTTTGGAAGTTTTTATTGTTACCAGTGTGTTTGTGGATTGATTTCATGGAGATTCCAGGAAATCTGGAATTGAATTTAAAAACTATAATAATGCCTTTTTTTATTGCCTAGATAACTTTCCTAGAAAACTAAGGGGTTTATGCATTTTTCTCACTTTCATTGTGGTATCAACATTGATAGCAGGCTGATTAACTACATTTTTAGCAGCTTTGTAGTGTTCAGAAAGCAAAGGGAGATAATACCACTGAGGTTTAAGGACTGCTTTGTGAAATTGCTCTAAACTGACAAATAATGATTTGTTGTCTTTGACATCTGTTAAATAAATTAATACAGCTGAACTTAATTAACTAAAGGGAATGCTGCTCCATCAGTCTCCTTTTCCCTTTGCTTTCCAAGTACTCCCTGGAGAAACAGTTTGACCATAAACTTTTTCCAATTGCCTTATGATTTTTTTACATAAATCTTTATATATGAAATGTTTTTTCCATCTCAGTTTTAAGCTAGTATGGGTGTATAACTTGCTTGCAAATAGAAGTACCATAAAAAGCATACTGTATTCCTCATTGTCACTGGAGAAATATTGACCTTCCCTGCATTGTTGGATTTGAGTGCTTCTGGCAACATGAAACAGATTATATAAAATCCCTCATTATGTCTCTCAGTGCAGCATTTTTACACTCTTGGAGTTTGGTCTGATAATTGCAGCACTTTAGAAAATGCAGCACCATAAAGAAAAGAAGTCAAAGATTAAAGATCTGAAAAGCAAATCAGATGTCAGGGAGTAGCAGTTCTGCATGGGGCAGTCCTGCTGCTTTCTTGTGGTGGTGAAACCTGCAGGTGCTCTCAGGAGTTCCAGTCATGGGGAGTGACCCCGGTGGGCCTGGAGGTCACCAAAGACCATTGTGGTACAGTTGTCCTGCTCCCAGCACTGTCTGACAGCCACCAGGATGTGGTGTCTGGTTGGCCAGGGGCAAGGGAGAATCTCCACAGAGCTCTGCTTCTGCCTCTGTCACTGTAAGATTTTGCATCAAGGTAATTTTTTATCAGTGGGCATGCTGTGCCTAGATGGTGATTCCAGCAGCCACACCACATGACTGTATCTCTTCTGAGATTATATACTTCAATTCTTAAACATATTGTGTTCATATGGTGATAAATAAATATTCCTTCCTGGTTTTGAGCTACAGCTGAAATCTTCTAGTCCTCAAAATATGAGGTACAGTAAGTTTTTGCTTGCCACTTAGAATTTAACAATGACCAAATTGAATGGTGCTGAAATAAAGTTTGTCTACAACTTTATTTATTTTTTTTTATTTATTATTAAGGTCTTTCTGACTGGATTTCTTAGCTTGGTATTAATACCATATGATGAATTATTCCAGCCCTGAAGCAAAGTCCATGTGAAGTGAAAACTCTGATTTCTTGATTTAGCTGCAAGGAGGTTTACTCCTCACTCTCCTTTATGCCTCCGAACCAGTACTTCTATTAAAGAGGGAATGCATAAGAAGTGTAATGCATAAAACCCACAAAGTTTTGGGGGAAAATAGTCACCCAAGTAAGAGAATAAATACACTGAGGCAGTGAAATTAAGTGATACTCTGATTTTCATATGTTTCAGTTCTAGCTTGGCTGAAAGAAATTAGAAACTCCCATTTAACTGTTTCCTTTTCAATAAATGTCTCATCTTAAACATTCTTTGCTTCTCCTGTATGAAAATACAATTTTAAGATAGGCCAGGTGGTAGCATCACTAATAGATGCAAATGATACAGAGGTGTGTAGTAATAAAATGTGTTGGATTCCCGTGGTGGCCAAGTTATGCTCTGTCTGTAGCACAGAGCATGACAGAAGCAGTGGGCTTTTAGTGGGTGTCCTGCTGTTACCTTCACCTCCCTAGGAGCACAGGAGGGAAACTGCTACTTTTAAAACACCACCCACAGATTGAACTTTCTACATTACAGAATTTCAGCAACCTATTATCTGTTTCAGTACCTGTCGGGGTATTGACTGTTAACGTTTGTAATGCAAAATGAAAAACTGTATCATTATAGACTTGTCAGAAAGCTGCAAATCTACCTGAAGTTAAAAAAGCAAAGTGTAATTAGATGTCTCAGTGATCTGCACCGCCTTTATTTCTCCACTGTGTTTTTTTTCTGTGAAGTGAAAAGAGGCAGCAGCATCTTTGCAAAGCAAGCCCAAATCCCAATATCAGGCTTTGTTTTCCACTGAGATGCTGTGAAGGTTCGTACATCTTTTAGTCAGCCTAAGGCCAGGCTGAGAAAACAGTCATGTCCTCAAAGAACAAGAAAAGTCAGGAGTATTTTTATTGTCTGGTATTATCTGTGGGGGCAGGAGTGTGTGTGCATGTATTTGTTTGAAGACTGAGTGAGGGGAAGCGCCTCGAGTGCAAAGAGTCCACAAGATGGTAAAAGAGCGGTTCTTGGTTCCTCATCTACTGCTGGATCTCTTGGTTTCAGTAACACAAGGAAATCTGTTTTCAGCACTCCCACATGATGGTTTCTGTGTTGCTGTGGCAGCAAAGCAGGGTGAAAGCTGACTTCTGAAACACAAGGGGTTCTGCAGTGAAAAAAACAAGGCAGCGATTAGTGCGTCACCAGATTCCTGCCTGTTCTCGCAAAGAGGTTTCATCGTCAGCCCACTCACCCCCTTGTGAGCCCTCTTGAGCTGCCTTTCAATAAAGAAGCATTGTGAACATACTTGCCAGGGAATCAGTCTTCCCTTCAGCACAATGAAGAAATACTTCTATGTGGTCACCACACAGCTCACGAAATATCAACTTCTTATCAATCTGTTTTTAAAAAAACAACGCAAAAACCACCCCCAAAAAAAAACAAACAAAAAAGAATTTGATAGAGACATCAATTTCCTGTAGCATCTGTTGCACTCCCTTGGAGGGGAGCAATGCAGAAAGAGGACTTTGGCTAGACATACTGCTTTTCCTTGGCATGAGGAGTGTTCAGAACTGAGAAACTTTGCCCATGTCTTACTATTGTCTATTGCTTCAAACTCCTGGAGTGCTTGTCATCCTTTCTTCCTTACAAAACTTTAGCCAGTCACCTTCCTACCTGCCTCTGTTTCAAAGTCTAGGCAGGATGCAGGCTGAAAATGGGAGAGGTCTGGTCACTTGGTGACCTTCACAGCCCATTTTACTACATTTAAACTATTATGAAAGTGGTGTTCTTAGAATCAAGTTTCATACACATCAGATGATTTAGGAATTTTTAATAACTACTTTTTAAAGATCAATTCTGTGAAGAAATTATTGTAGAATTTTTCACACCAGATATAAGAATAGTTCTAAATACCTGTTTTGTGTGGGTTTTGAAGTTCTTTGGTAAACTGCAAAAGAACAGTTTAAAAACAAAGGTTGACAAAATCTTCATATTGTGGTATATAAAACTTGATTAATTTCTGTTTATTAATAAGCTCTCCTCACCAATGGCACTTGTGAATCTCAAAAACCTGGTATAATAAAAGCCAAAATACTGCAAAGGAAGCTTACGAGTCTGTAGAAGGTAGATGTGATACACAATGCTATTCACACTTCTTGTGCTGTTGGCCTTGGAAGTATTGTATATGTGCTTGAACCTTAAATTTTTGGTTTCTACATGGTCATTTTATAGTCTGTCAGCTGGACATGAGTAGGGTATAGAACCAAACAGCTGCCTGGTAAACACTCTTTATTTTCTGTATAGTCTCTGGTACTTCAAAGTAACATTGTATTAGTGTTAAGAACTAACTATTTTCTTCCTGTACTAACCTTTGAACAATTTAGAACGTGTTTGTTAGATGCATAAAGGCAGAGCATTCAAAAATAGCCTAAATCTACACTTCAAATGTTGCTTGGCTTTTTCTCCAAGGTATGCTGATGTTACAGGAGCCTTTGGAATCATGGAGCTATATACAGGCTACTCAGAAAACTTCATTTTCTGGTATTGCTAAAGCTTGCAGTTTCTGAAGTAGCTGAATGTCCAAGTGAGAGTCCTACAGCTGTCCTTTGCAAAACCAGTGAGCATTCCAAATAAAACTATTGGAAAATTCTTGTCTAAAAGCTGGCAAATATTTTACTGTCCACCTGGAACATAATTAAACAGATTAAAAAATAATAAAAATAATCTGTAGACATTTAACTTCAAAGGAACCCACAAAGATTTTTGTAGGCAAGGCAGGATATAAAAAGCATCTCTATCACATATTGCATTTACAACATATATATTGCATATATATCACACATATTTCATTTAAGCATACTATTTACTAATTTTCCCTTTGGATATTTTTAGGCACTGCTTTGTATCTGATTGCTGACGTGTATAGATGTCCTCCACCACCGTTTATCTCTGCTGAGTGACAAATCTTTTCCATTTGCCTTTTTTTTTCTCTTTTTTTCCCATAAAGCAATGTGCAGATCATCTTCTAGCACTTAGGCAGCTACTTAACCTGTGGTTTGCTGAAGTGTTTGCAAGAGCCAAGTGTTGCTAGTGTTAGATGCCTTTCTGCTTGCAGCTTGCTCTGGGTTGACCTTGCAAGTGTCCCAGATGCTGAGTGCTGTCACACAGGCTATGCCAAAGCTTCAGGGGCAGAAGGGGTTCACCATGTGCTTTGCAGTTCTGGCTGGGGTGGGACCCAGATGGGTTACAGCCATTTCAGAATTCATCTTGTGCAGAACAAGCTGCACAAGTCAGAGGGATGGCATCCTCCTAGGTGTCCTCCCAGCATGGGTCTGGGATCTGTTGGAGCAGTGGGTACAGTTCCCAGAGCCATGGTGTTTCCCTGGGTCCGGTGGTACAAGACTGGAGTTGCTGTTTTGCACAGCTCAGGTGGTTTCAGGGCATGCTGTTCAGTATTCCTTCCCCTGTCCCCAATACCCTGCTGCTGGTTTTGATGCTTGCAGGGTGTGAAGTCAGTGCTGCTGTGAGTCACTGTGTGCCTCTGAGGGGTTGGGTGTCATAGTCCTGCAAGCCCTGAACAGCATCACAGCACAATGTGTGCGTAGGCAAGTGTTTGCATCTCAGCTTGTCTTGACTGCTGTGACAGGAGAAGGCAGAGCCTGTGATTCTTTGCTCTCCCCTCCCCACCTCAGTTCCTTGCCAGCTGGCTGACAGCCCTGGGGTGGTGGGCTGAGGGTGGTGTCTGTGGGAGGGAAGAGGCAGAAGTGACCCATATGCTGGTGCTGGAGTGGAGCTGCCCTGGTTCTGTCACCTGGCTCCATGACAGCTGTGTGCAGCCCTTGCACTGAAGTCTCTTGGCACACAGCACTCATGTACTTACTCTGCAAATCAAAGGGAGGGGCTTGAAATACTCAACTTCTCTTCCCTCCCTTCCCCCACCCAACACCCCCCATATCCAGGGGGAGATGATACTTCACATACAGAAAGCCCACATGCATAGGAGGATCTTAAACCTGAACATCCAGCTGCTGTAATAAATAAAATGTAGCAAATGAGTGTAAAGAGAAAGGAGAAATGGGAGTCCAAAGGCCAGGGTATTCTGGCCCAAAGCAGATGTTTTCAGTGTCTGGGGTGGATGTGCTGGAAGGGGAGTGAATCTTGGATGATGTCAGTGAAGTGTGTAGCCCAAGGCCGGGGGATGGGAAGCTTCCCCAGCAGAGCTCCTGGCTGCTGGCAGGATCACAGCTGTGTGCTGCCCCTGCTGCCTTCCCCTCCAGCCCAGAGACCCTGGCACATCAGCAGAGTGGAGCGGTGGCTGTTTCAGAGAGCAGGGCCTGTGGCATCATGTAGGTGTTGGTCTTTTACTGCTGCACCAAGGAAAAGCTTTCTCTGGATCTTGCTTTTCTGAACACTTCAGGGTCACTTCTGAGGCCGGTCCAAGTAAGAGCAAATAGCAAGAGTCAGTCAAGAGCTGACAGGAATTACTGGAATGTGATGAGGACTTAAAAAGGAAGGAGAGTCTGGTGTTCAGGGAGAAAAACCCATTAATGGGTTTTTTTCTAAACTTCAGGAACATGGAGGGACAACATCTGTGGACCTGTGACTTTTGTGTAAGCATCTCTCCTCACTCTAGTTTCCCTGATGCAGTGAATGGAGACTGTTCCCCTCTTTGCCTGTCCTCCTGTCCCCTCCCATTTTACCCAGGCTGGCAGATGTGCCAGGTAACCAGGCAGGCTCTCAGCTTTGTACCTCTGGTGACCATTTACTGCTCCTGCCAGCTCAGCCCAAAGGCCTTTCCTTCCCCAAGGATACATTCACTCATCTTTTTTTATCTAATAGAAAGTCCCCCTGAACATGAAACATTTTGTTGATTCTCTGCAAGCTAAAAAACTGCTAGAATAAATGTATTTGTAGGCTTTCATTAAACTCATCAAAAGTTGGGCGCTGCCCTCTCTTCATTATGTTTTCTCTCTGTTATTGTACTACTTTTCTTTCTCTGAGTTCAGAGCTCCTTTTCCTAAATAGAGTCTGTGACTGTTTCCTAAGAGCCCTAAACCAAGAAGTAGCCCCACTGCCATCTTAATAGACTTCCTTTATTATTCACCAGTATTTATTGACCTTTTTGCTTTTATGGATCCTATTTTAAATATATTTTAAAATCCAGTAACAGTAGAAATGGCAGTATAACTCTGGCAAGCCTCATGACTTGCTCTTTTCCAGGTGCCATTTGTGACTCTTGATGTAATCTGTAGGTTCAAGGGCCTTGTATGTAGCCTGGAAAAAGCTGCCATGGTGGGGGGAAAACCAAAACAGACTGGCAGGTCTGCTTGCTTCAAAAGGGAGTAGGTCAAGTCCCATCTGTTACTGTTGCATTTGAGTCATAGGCAAGAGCAATTGGGGCTGCCCACGCAAAATGGCAGCAAGATGTTGCCTTTGTGTGAGCTGGCTGGACCCTGCATCCTCACCCTGGAGGCAGGAGCTCCAGGACTCACCAAGGGGCCTTCTGCCCGCTCTGACCTTCATGATCATATCACGTATCAGATTTTCAATGTAATTTGCTGCATGCTTTAGGGCTTCTTGTAACTCTGAGTTTGATTGATTTGGCAAAAAGGTTTGGTAACTTCACAACTGAGCTGTTACAGTTGCTGAAATCAGTGTTCCTGCTGTCACTGCAAATGATCTGAAAAGGATGCATATTTTCAGAAGGACACTTTTGGGGAGCAATGTAGCAAGGGTTGTAATGAAGCTGTTGAAAAATGAAACTTGTATTTGAAAAAGTAATTTTAAATTCTCTGTACATTTTGTAAAATGAGCTTCACAAGCCTGTTTTCCTCTGCATGTTGACACAGTCTGATGTGAAACTTGGAAAGGTTTGTCCTAAACTGTTGTAGAGAGAGCCAAAGTACGTGTGTTTTGTTGTTTTGCTTTTTAAACTCTGGCAGGTATGCTACTTAAATATATTTGCTATCACTGCTACTTAAATAAAATGAAGTTTAAACAAGACATATTGTTCCAGTGTAAATCAATTTATTTCAAGTTATTACAGTTAATTGCATTTAGCACAGCTTTCTCTGTTTTTCTTTTCAAAGAAACATGAGTGATGGAGTGAGTGAGTGATGGAGTCTTGGAACATGAGGACAGCAGGACGAAGGTAGCTAAATATGAAGTAAGGCATTTCACAAGCAGTTCTGAAAATGAATAGCTGAGGGTCTAAATGTATCATCTTAACCAAGTTATTTCAGCAGTAAGTCATCAAGCCAGAGAGGTGGCAGATTTTAAGCCAAGTGAGTGTTCAGCACAAGAGCAGAAAATAGCCCAGACCAGGATTCCTGGGGGAGACCCTCAGGCTTGAGCACATTCTTATGCTGTTCCAGGGACCCAGGCTGGGAAGATAATGTGCAGTGGCTTTGCCTGACAGAGAGGATTCCTGGCTTGGAGTGTAGCTGCCTTTCACAGACCCTTTCTGCACCTGATATAGCCTGGGCAGCAGAAACAGGAGAGCTGCCAAGGTGAAGGCCACATCTGCAGAGTCCAGGCTTTGTTACTGGTAACATAACAGGCAGTTCCCAGGACATTTTGCCAGGAAACCCCTCTGATTTGTGGAAAAGGATAGGCATGGTGCAAAAGTAGCTTATGGCCTGCAGAGCCATCTGCTTCTACCACTCTCTATGCTGACAGCAAGTTTAGCACTGCATCCCTAAGTGGATCATGAAATCTCACCCGTTCTGCTTCACAGTTACCTATTTGATTTTCTAAAAGTCCTTTCTACCAAGGGAATTGGAGCAGTGGTTCTCAAAAACACTTTGGCTGAGAGTCATAGTTAAAAAGAGATTTTAAGAAATTCCACCCACTTCACTGCAGTTTTAGCATGGCAGTAACAAAAATGAGTTTCTAATCCAAACTCCAAGGTAGGCAGCAGTGCTTTATATGTAGAACACTCATTGAAATGAATATGAAATGTATTTTGCCTGGCTTTGGTATTGCAGCTAACATAAGAATTATCATGTTTTAAAGGAGTACTGTACACTATGAGTTGCTTTACTTAGCTCACCTATTATCTTGCTGTTATGTGCTGTTTGAGACCCAGGCATTTTGGGCTCCATGTGAATATAACTACAAAATAATTCCAGCCTAATTTTAATATTCATTTAATGGCTAGAAAGATGAAGTGCAAATATTAATTAGCTGGTAATAATTCCTACTTGCTTCAATTTTTCTTTATTTAGCAACTCAAATGGGAGTATTTGAATGGTCCAAAACTGAAGTTAAAATCCTTCTTGTTCACCTTGAACATCTTAGCATAACCCACCATTTCTGAGAAAAACTTGAGTCTGCAGATAAGCTGTTTAAAATTGCCATTTAAGGCAATTGCATTTTAAATTATTTTTTTTCTCACATATTGCGTCCACATGTGTGTGGGTACAGGACATTAATGTGTCTGTAGAATTTTTTTATAACTAAATAGAACTGTCTCTGTCTTGCTGTGGTATTTGTTGCTGATCCTGTACTAGTGCAGTGGACCCAAAGTCCTTTTGTCTTTATAAACATGTAAGGCAACAGAACTGGTCATTGTCATGCTTGCAGCAGAGCCCTGGTTCCTTCAGGATGGGCGCTGTGGGGTTTCCTACCCTCTGCACCTCCTGTGCTCTTTAAAGGGGTGCCCACTGTGCCTGGCCAGCTGATGGCTGGAGGTCTCCCTTGTGCTGTTAGGGTAGCACAAGGCTGGCTGGGAATTCAGGCTGCCTTTGAGCAGTAATAGCAATCTACTGTCCTTTTTCCTCTTCCCTTCAGTCATTTTGCAACCTCAAGAGAATAACTGACTACTTGTGTTGTTAGACCTGTTCTTGAAATAAATAAATCAGCCTTCCTGTATAACTGTTTGCTGTGAGTGTATATACATACACACATCCTTTGAGTTATGTGGGCTGGGTTTTTATTTTCAGAGTCTTAGTGTGAAGAGGGGCAAAAAATTAAAGAGCAATTTTGATTTAGAACATATGCTCAGTGAAGCGGGAAGAATACCTTACTTTTGTATTGTGGAAAGTTAATTTCCCAAATCTCAGGACATGTTGGAATTATGTGAACTTTAAAATTAAATTTATAGTGATTTAGAGAAGTGAATGTCAAAATAAGACATAACTTGAAGAGACACTGAATATGTTGCTAAAAATTGGTATTTATAGATTTCCTACAGCTGTTAAATTTGAGAAGGAAAGATGAGGAATCTGTGTCTCTATTTTACATGTTCACTAGAAGGTTAGCACTATGCTTTTACTCACTGGAATTGTATTTATGACTAAGTATGGTAGAATATGTTTTAAATTTATTGGACGAGTTCCTTTAAAGTAGTGATTAACTGTTGAATACTGGAATTTTTCTTAGCAGCTCCTTTGTAAATGTGAGAACAGAATAAATTACAGATTAACAAAGAGGACATATCCCTACGTGAAATACATGTTTTCTTAATTTCAAGAAAGTATCTGTAAACTTGGTTTTTGAGTGGGTTTCAGGGAAGTGATAATAACTGGTACTGTCAAGGAACCTTCTAAGTCGATGCTGTCATTTTTAGTGTGATTAGATGTACCTTGTGTTTTCAGTTTAACTTAGCATACATGCGTATGTGCATAACATACATCCAGCTTTTATCTGCTAATTATAGAATCTATAAGGTTGGAAAAGTCTTCTAAGATCATCTAGTCCAATCATTAACCAAGCACTGTCATGTTCATCAGAAAACCATGTTCTCAAGTGCTAGCTCTGTATTCATTCTGGGCACAACATACAGTAGAGCATATTTTACTCTTTTACAAGTTGATTATTGGTCTTGTATATCTCCTTTTTCATTTGCATCCCAGCAAATTTCTCAGCACATCCTGGTAATGCAGTGTCTCTGTATACGTGTAGCATCTCTATGATTTGGGTATTTAGAAAGGGCTTCCTTCCTGCTTCCTCTAATCATTGTTTGCACACAGTAGATCACTTTCCAGACATACAGCTGTTTGTTTAAACCAATATAATAATAGTTTATAATGCCTGCTTAATGCATAGACTAAGTAGCCTACAAAATATTCATGTTGCTGTCTGTGCCAAGGAAGCAGAGCATACCACTGGAATGTTTTCAGTTCTAAATATCTGCTTGTCAGTGGGAAAGTGGCCATATTTGTCCAGCTGAAGACACCAGCAGCCCTGTGTGATGGTGTTACTCCTAAGTAGATGTGTGTTTTGTAACACAAGTATAAGAAACAGACGAGGTAAAATGAAAGAATTTGAGAGGTTCTTTGCTGAGGGAAAGAGCTTGAGAAGAGTGCTGTTTACAGCTATAAATATCTAGAATGGGCTTATGCCAGAGTAAAAGCAATAAGTCTTTTATATTGTCAAATGGACAAGCTAGTAAATAATTTCAGCATTTGCCAGAATCTTACATGCTCTGACTGGGCTCTTTTTGGTAGGCCATAAGTGTAATATAAAGTTTACTTATTTGAAGATACATTTAACATTATGTGGTATTTTTTGATTTAGCAGAATGATAAAGAATATACCAAAATCACAATGCCAATGTAATTTATACTTTGTTAATATGAAATACATTAACAACAATAATAATTCAGTTGCTACACTAATACGTGGTAAATGTTCTTGGTCTCTGTAATAAGCTCACCATCATGATGCTGGCCATCACCAGCTGCTGAGAAGGAATACATGGGTTGAAAACAGCCCACAGCTATCTCTGATTTTATTTTTTTATGTTGCTAATTGTTCAATTCTTACACACTTTGCTGGTCTGAGCCATGTATTTATGCCTTCCCTGTGCTAGTTTGGGAGACATTCTCAGTTTTTTAATGAACTTGGAGAAATATTTGATCCACTCAGCAGTGGTGTAGTCACTTGATTCACTCAAATGACATAGCTGTTCATCTAACACAAAGGCCACCCTCGGGTGCCATTTGTGTTGAGACACAGTCAGCCCTGTTTGCAGCAGCTGTGGTCAGTCCCAGCCTGCATTATTTCCTGAGCTTCAGGGCACGCAGCCCTTGCCCATCTCTCAGCCTTCCTCTGCCATTTATTGGCCAGTCACAGCATTTTACATCAAGATTGATCTATAAATAGAACAGATAATTCAGTGATCTGTTTGATCAGCTGTGATTCACTGGTTTTTAGCATTTTGATTTGTGAACCCTAGGAGTCCTTCAGCAGAGTGTTGTCCCTTTCATACATCCCCTTAGATAGGCAGTTTATATATACTACCTAAACAAACAAGCTATCCCAAGTTACTTTCACCCATTGCCAAAGCCTGGTTTGTGTGGATCTCCAAACCTTCATTTCTAGCTACAGTGGTAATCATGTATTTATGATAAGCAGCTCTGGAAATCAGAGCTGCCAGGAGACCAAGAAATATGGAGGTATTCTCCAGTGCTCTTCCCATCTTGGAAGGCAAAAGAAGGTGTGTGAGCAGCATGTCAAACCCTCATTGTCATATTGTGGTTTTTATATACAGTGAGTCTAAGAAAGATGAATGTTGCCAGTGTAGCTGTACCTTTCCATTATGATTGTGAATTTGTGGAAGAGCCAATAATTTCTGATCTACATAATTGACTTCCAGTGTAGGGGAATAGAAAGTAATTTTTCAAAATTCACAGTTTCAATCTGATTAGAATTATTTTTCTCATGAAATCATAATGGCCCTTAAAAATAATCCCCTGCCAAGAATTTAGATCACCCTGGCTATTACAGTAATTTAAACTGATGTAGCTTTTGGTTGCTGAGTCAGTTATGTATGCTCTGCATATATATGCAGTCATCATAGCTGAAGTATAGGCAGTACAGCAGCCTGGTTCAAAAATATTAATTGAAAAATTAATTGACTTGGATCAGAAGGCTTCTTCTATGTGCCTGAGATTGGATCAAGGAGAAAACAAAGTGTAGTGATGAATGACCATGTATTAAGGTGGGGTTGCTTTACAGTGTTAGGATAAAGGGAACTGTAACAGGTCCTATTTTGTTTAAAGTTTTTCTTGATTATCTAGAAGAAGACCTAGATCACAGGTTAATTAAATGTTTAAGCTATTCTAAATGAGGAAATAGAAATATTATTTTGAACAGAAAATTCTCAAAAGCTTGGAAATAATTAATTTTGGAGGATAGGAAAATTTCAATATAGGCAAGTTGGGTGGCATTTAATGCTGGTGCTATTGTGAGAGAAGTCACAGGAAGTGCCATGTAGAGATGTTAATAAAAGGAAGCTTTTTAGGGTTGGGAGGAAACAACAGTAACCTCCTCCATCCACCCAGTTGCAAATACCAACTGATTGTAGAGGTTTTTGGGTGTTCAAGAGCTGTTGTAAACACTCTGTCAGGCCTGTGCAAAAGTCCATACTGCTTCATACCAGCCCTTTCCTGGCATTGTTTAAAGCATCCTGTAGTTATAGTGCCAGGAGATTTTACTGCTGTGGTGCCAGTATGCAGCAGTAGAGTTTGGGAAGTTACTGGAGAATCAGTATGGGATTTGGAATTAATGCAGAATAAAGATTTGCTACAACTGTACATGCCAAATATTGACCTTAAGCTTGCCTAGGTCAGGAGATGAGCAGGTACCCTTCCAAAGGGGGGCAGCAGAGCTGACTGAAATGCCTGTGAACCAGCAGGGGTGGTCCCAGATCCTTTCTTTTCCTCTGCCAGTGTTTGCCTTGGCCACCACTCTCCACCCCCACACCTGCCTGTTCTGCTGATTTTGGCACGTGGGGCTGCTTTGCTTCAGCAGTTCAGTCTGATAACCTGGCATTGAGCCACTGGGTTTGTTAGGCTGGTGCACTGCTGGGTTAGTAAATGCAACCAAAGCTGCAGCAGCTCCAAGGAGAAGCAGGGTAGCCCAAGAGAAGGAGGGAAGGGATGCTCCTGGTTTTCCTGTGGAGTAGCTGAACAATAGAGTGGTGCTGCACTCCTCATGACTCTGCAGAGCTCTCTGCTGAGGCTGGCTGGGTTGGAGGATTGAGATGGTTACCATGTGCAGCTTCACCTACAATTTCATTTTCCTGTGTGCCAGCTGGGGATAACCTCTTCAAGGAATGAAGTGATTATAAATCGACTGTCGAGTTATTTGAAGGAAGGGTATGTGCAAGTGCCTGGGTAAAGTTTCAGCGCAATAGTTCACCTCTCTCTGTGCATGAGCTTATATCAGTGGATTACTGAGATGAAAGTGGAAGTTTGCACTGCAGGCTGCAATGGGAATGTAGAGAGGCCCTTGAGATGGATTTGTTTGAATTGTTACAGTGGTTTGTTTAAAAACAAACAACCCAAGTAAAAATAGCCTCTTCCAAAGTGATATCTAGCTTTGCTTTCACAACAGGCTTTGAAAATTAGAGATTAAACCTAAGATTAAAGCTGCTTGAAAATTAGGGGAAAACAAGTGCATGTCTCCCCACTGCCCCATTGAACATACATTGGATTGCTTGAACATAGAATACATCTGCTTTAAACTGCTGTCATCAGATGCATACTTTTATTAATAGATTTAGGATAAAGTTGTTCTGCGAAAATGTAACACATGCCTTTGTGGCTCAGCAAATGCAAGCTTTCCCTTTCTGCCCTCCCCCAAACTAGACTGATGGTGCAGTAGGTATAAAGTTAAAACCCCAAGTGGCTGAGCTCAGTGTGGTGTTATCCTCGGAGATGATGTCACAAAATCAGCTGGGGTCTTGAGTCAGGGGAGAACTCTAATGCTGAGCAACTGGAAAATATCAGTGCACTAACTTCTCATTTCATATTCATCCCCAAACAGTTTCAAAGAACTCTATTACAAAAAAAAAAAAAAAAGGTGGGTTTAAGTAGGGATTACTTTTTCCTGTCTTGTAAAGAATACATTATGCGTGTGGCAAACTAGAGCTTTGAAACTCAACTTCCATCTGCGCTCCATGACAGTATTTTATTTAATTCCATGTCTAAGAGACAAGGTTTGGAAGTGAAATTAGTTTGTGTCATGCACAGTTCCTGTAGAGATCAAAGGCAGACCTGTTAATGCAACTATTGCTATTCATGAGTTTCATAGCCGTGTGAGTTTCAAGTTAATTATAAATGCTTGTTTAATCACTTAACAATAGGATATCGGAGTCTCATCTGGGCATTATGCATATGGCTCCCACTTTTTTAATTAAAGCAAATTCCTACCTTTTTTCCCAAGAAATTAATTTTGGTGGTAATGCTCTAGGCTCTAGCAGGTCAGACTATGCAAATCTTCTTTTACATGTTGGACTATTGCATGATGGATGTCTTTATTTTGTTATCCTGTAACTGCCCCTCCCTCCCCTTTGAATACAGGGGTTGTAGAGCAGCCTGGTTTTCATTGTACGTGGCATAAATTGCTCTAGTTCATACAGTAGAATTCTTTTTGTGACATTTTACTAAAAATTGTGTGCATTATCCCTAGGACATAATGCATTGTGAGATTAATGTATTTATCATTTTAGTTTATGATCACTTTGTTTAATGGGTTTTAAACCTGAAGAGGTAAGTAGGGCACCTGTCTGACCTTCATATCACAGACAATTGTGCTGTATTTGAAAACTGAGGATTAAGACTAATTATTTTAGTTAAGATAAACAATTTCAATCCCCTGGAAATTAAATTCTTGTGCACTAGGGGAACCAGCCACAGTGCCAGCAATGCCTGAGGCACTTGGAGCAGCAAGGATTGTTAGATGAGAAATGCGGATGAATCAACTTGAGCTGCAGAGAAGGGTGGAAAAGCCTCAAGTGCTACCCGGGTGTAGCTTCCTCCCCAATCCTGGATCCTGATTGTCCTCAGAGATGAGGTGAGCAGAATGCTCTGATCAGGACCAATGTGGGGGCTTCTCTATATTAGCCGAGTGTAATGTGCAGTTCTCATTGCACTCTGCTGTTTCTGAGGAAGAGCAAGAGAGAGGAATAACAGAAAAACTCAGAAATCCATCAGTTGTGCATTTGAGGAAGAAAGTTCCTTCTTGGCTTCTGAGGTGTGGGGTTAATTACAGACATCACACTGCAAGTATCCAGTGTGTGGAGAACCCTACTGATAGTCATCCCCTGGACCTCTAAAGTACAAAGTGTTCAGCAAATTCAGATTGCAGTGCTAAAAAGCACCACAACCAACCACTTGGGCTGGCTTCATGAGTGTTCTAGAATCAAACATGAATTCTCTTAACTTTTAACATTGATTGTAAGCCTTAATTAAACACCTAGGACTAAAATTACAGCTGTTAACCCAAATTTTTTCTCACAGCCTGAGTCTACTATCCAGTAAGCTGTTCTTTTGTTGCCAAGAAATGACACCTGAATTTGCTTAGGTTCAGTGTACAGCTGTTGGCTGTCTCTGTCAGCAAGACTAAAGGTCCTCAGCTGACTTGATCTTCTGCAGTTTAATTGTTATGCATGGTGATCCAGCCTTCTCTTGCAGGAAGAGTAGGTCATGCTCCTCAGATGGCCAGTCCCAAGGCTGCTTCACTGTCCCCTGGGTTTTTATGTGTCTCTTCTCTGAACCCCTCTGCTTTCTAAATCCCTTCTGAATCTGGGTCTGAGAACCAAGATTTGTTGTGTAGTCTTACTGGATTTCTGACTAGTGTAGTAAGGAACTTCTTTCTTGGTGCCAGGGACTGCAGCAGCCTTGGTCTCATTCTCCAGTCACTGAACAGGCACGGAGCAGACCCTCCTGTGTCCCATCCTCTGCATGGTTGGGTTCCCTGGGAACCAGTGCTGGACACTCAGCCCAGCTGAAACCTGACCTGTGGTGGAGGGGAGAGCTGTGTAGCACTATTGATTTTCCTGTAATGAGGGCCAGAGCCAGTTCTGAGTAGAGGATGTCATCATCTTCACTCCAAATCTTGTTCAAGCACGTGTAGTTTGCTATTTGAGAGGCTACTTGAGAACTTTCTTTAGCTGACAACATCAGTGAAGATCAGAATCTATTTACTTCTTGAGGGATGTTACATTCATGTTTCCTTTTCTTCTGTTACATTCATGTTTCCTTTTCTTCATACAAACTTACTCTGCTGCTGTTTTGAAGTGTGATTGTCAGTAGAGCCTTCTTGATGTAGCCCATTAGGAAGATACAATATGTAAATGCTAGAGTTGGCATCTGTGGCTAAAGCACAGGGAACACTCCTTTTCTAGGAAAATGTTTTCCCTTAGATAAATGAAAATCCTATTGTTTGGCTGAGGATTGACCTCACACATGGGCAAAAGGTTAAGAGACAGAAAGGCTTATCCATTTGGCACGTAGGATTCAAAGCCAGGCATGTTGCCAGTAAGCTCAATCAGAGCAGAGGATACAATTTTACATAAAGTTCATAATGGCTTTTTTTTAAATGAGCAGGAAGCTTTCTTTTTCTAATCAAAACCTAGATAATTTAAATATCTCTTTCTTTGGTAATATCCAGACATTGTCCATGGATAAGGGACCCCCAAAGGAAAAGCTAAGTGATCACAGCTGCCTGTGTCAGCCTGCTCCCAAAAGAGATCATCTGGCCAGCACACATCAGTGGGAGTCTGCCTGACAGAGGGGTGTGTGCACAGAAACCAAATTGCAGGCTTGGGATCTAAATAGGATTGTGATCTTTGATTTTCAATCTGTGTCATAACTTTTCTCTGTTTATTCCAATATGTGGAATCTGACAGTTTGCCTTTGCTCAGGTCACTCAGGATTTTATTTTCTGTGTTATGTTACTGACTTGAAGAGAAAAAAAAAAACAAACAACCAAACCCAACAAACAAAGCCCCAAACCACCTAAAACCAGTGCTTTTCATTTTTCGAGAGTTTAGTTACAGAAGACAGCAATGATGACAGCCATTCCCAAAAAGGAAATCATTCCCAAACTGAGAGTTCACAGCAATGTAAAGAGCAGTTGTGAGTATAAGAAGGGGTTACAAGTGAAGAAATGTTTTTTTTTAAGGTTAATTGTATTTCAGGAGAGGCAGTAGGGTTCATAGAGCAGATGGCACAGGAAGGATTGCTCAGAGAAAGTTTAAACTTAGTAAAATCTCAAAAATCAGATTAAGAAGACAGATGGGATTCTGGATTGGAATGCTACCATTTAGGGATTTTTTGGTCTTTTTTTTCACTTTCCCAAATTATAACCTTGGAAATGCTGGAGTTTTTAATACAGCTTACAATAAATTTAGTACTACAAAACTGGGAGGGTGCTGCACTTCAGCAGCTGTTTTCACAATAACTAGTGATTTTGGTTTGCACTCATTTGAAGAACAAGTAGGAGGTTTAGTGTTTAAAAGAAGACAAAGGACTGTAAGAGAAGAGATTTACACTAGACTTGCTTGAGCATACCTATACATCAGCCTTGATATTTTTGTGGAATTTACCCCTGCATTTGCTGGTTTTATTTTCTCTTTTCATACTTACCTTCTTTTCCCACTTAGCTTTAGGATTCTTGAAGCAGAGTTGAAGGGTTGCACTATTTAACATCTGCAAGTGGGCCATTCCTACCTGCACTTATAGACAGGGAGACACAGCTTTTTTTGCCCTTACAGAAAGGGTGTTTTTACCTGTGGTTTATCTCCTGGAAATGACAGTTATCCTAAGTGGTTCTTGTTTTGGACTTGAATTTTTTCTCAAAGAATATAATGGCAGGACACAGACGAGTGGTGCAGACAAGTGACTCTGGCTCTGTTCCTGTGCCCACCAGTGCTAGCAGCCAACAGGGAAGTACATGCCAGACATATGAGGTCTGAAAGAGACACGTTCACACCACAGCAGCCAGGAGCCAGGTGCATCAGACAGGGCTATGGCTCAAGCATAGCCTGTCCTGACTGTGGCTGGCTTGTCTGGGGAAGTGAGAGAGACCACAGCTGCCCTGGGTCTGTCACCTCAGCCATCTCTGCTTTGCTCTTAAATGAGGAAGCATCAGCACTCTTCACATTTATGTCCCATTCCTCCTGGACCTCACTAGAAGCACAGAACAAAATTCCTCCAGAACTCAGCAAACACTTCTACTGTACATACAATAGTCTGAGAATGAAGCAGGCTTGGCTTCCCTCATCTTTTGCAGTGCTTTCAGTTCCCTGCCTTCGTCTGCAACTGTGCCTCTTCTCTGAGTTCATGTGTCTTTAATTCTGTGTGAGGTCTTTGCTGTTGTAGGCTGCAGAACTCAGGAATAAGGTACCTGCTTTATACCCACTGATTGCTAAGAGTTCCAGCTAAAAAGTTTGCCAGATATTTTAAATACTCTATTCCTTAGTTTAAAGTCTTCTAAACTGCTTTTAATTGATTTCATCCAGTATACCTACTCTTTCAGTCTAAGACTTCCCTATCAATTAGAGATCAGCCTGATCTTGGGTCACTTGTCCTTACTCTGCTGTCTTATTTCCCGTCTCCAGTTCCCCTGATCCTCAAGAAGTGCCTGAATATATTCTAGCAATTCTGAAACTTACTGTCTCTTTTTATAGGTTGTTCTCATCACGTCACTGTTTGAGAGGATGTTTTCTACAACAATTTCTTTGCAGTTTTAAGCTTTTAATCATTCAGTTGCTGTGGAAATTACAGTGATAACGTAGCTTTAGTGTTCGTGACTTCACTGCTGCATTAGATAAGAAAAAGGAGCTGTCATGTGGGAGAAGGCTCTGACTTAAGCAAGTTGTACACATTTCACATGTTTGTCAGGGAAGATAACACATGAAAAGGAATTAGGATTGTTCAGGCTGCTAGGGTTTTCTCTATCTGCTCAGGAGAAAACATGTTAAATATCAAAAAGGAGAAAACAAGCCCAGTGTCTGATCTAGGGACTGTGTGGTTTGGAACAGCAGTTCCAGTCTGCTGCCTTTCAGGACATCAGTATTCTGTCTTGGGTGATTGCCTTTGTCATTTCTGTTCAGAAGAAGGATTTTGGAAGCCCCTGTCCTTCCTTATCAGAAAGAGAGAGGGATGCAGAAAGAGAGAAGTATGCAGACAGAAGCCCATACATAGCTATGGAGTGGGAGATAAGGACATTTCCTATTGGAGATACTCATGGCTAGTTCTGTGATTTGGGAAGAGAAAGATGGATTTGTGAATACAGGAAATATTTTTTTTTCTTGTGATCAATTTTAGTAGTAGTCTCTCTTGTAGAATTTTGAATGTATATACGGAATTAAATTGATATGATCCTTCTATTGTTTTCTTACCCTCTTCCTTAATTAGTATTTAATATTCCAGAGCTCCCTGGTTCCTTATATGTGGTTGTTTTTAGAGAAGGCTGAACTACCATGTTACTGAAATTGCTAACAGCGATGTCCAGCTTGTCCTGTTCTCTTGCTTTTTCTTTAATGCACCACCCATTGAGGTTATTCTTAACCTCATCAATTCTTGCATTCTTTGCTAGGAAATTCAAAGTGGGAAGTGCTAAGAGTGCAGCTATCTGGCTTTGGATCTAAGCATATCCCTCCACTTTGAAAATTAAAACTTACACTGTTTGTTGTCCTCATGTTTGTAAATATATGAATATATATTTTTTCTTCATTGATTAATGGGGCTGCCTTTCACATACATAAGATTTCACAAGTGGCTTGGTAGTCAAGGCAAGGTTTCTAAGGAGGCACTCTGTACTGGACACCAGAGTATGTGGACACTGCTTTTCAATGCACATTGCTTCCATTGACTACTAAATGCAAAACTGGGAAGAAGTCCAGAATCTTTAATAGCTGGAATATATTTCATGCTGATCCCATCTAAATTGGCATCCTCCATTGCCAAGTTCTAAAGCAATGGCTGCGATGATGATGAACTTCTCTAATGGGGTTTTTGTTCAGGGCTGCTTGATATTGGTCTTTTCAGTACTGTAGGATTCAGAGAGAAGGTCTCTGCCTATGAAAGGGCCCAAAATATTGATCTTTCTGGCTGAAATGCCCTTAGAGCAGATGTGCTGATACTTTTGTATTAGGTCCTCATGTCCTTTTAAACTTTTAGGTTGTTACAGTGTGTTTCTCCCCATACTGGGTTGTGTCATCTCGCTATTGAAACTCACCACAAGGATTTCGTTAAATTCTGTGTTTTCTTCTTGGTGTCATGTCTGGTTGACTCAGGGCTTTAACCAAAATAAGTTCTTATAAGGCATTTGTAATAGGACAGAACTGTGCCACCAGTACTGTTCTGTAGAAATCAGTGTAATGTTTTTGAATGTATATGAACAGGAAGTCATGCCCTCTTTCCTGGGCATCCCATGCAGAAACATTTACACATGGAGTGGGAGGAGAGGATCTTGCTTGTGAGAGGCTGAAGCTTCCTGACACAAAAAGGGAGTTTGCAAAATACCATCTACTACGTTAGGGAATGGAGTAAGCTGAGGTAGGGAACTTTGTGTAAGAACAACAGAATCTCCGGATATTGGGATGGGAATGAGAGAAAGGGGAGAGTTGGAGAGAAAAGAGAGAGGGATATAAAAGTTCATATAAAAGGAAGAGGCAAGTGGAAGTGAAAAGAACCCAAGGAATGTCTTGGTGGAGGCATTGCTGTCTTGGACCCAGCATTGCTGGGTCTTTTTAACACAGCATTGGATTTAAGTCATGGTTATTGCAGAAAGGCAACAGCTGCTGCTTTAGTGCATGAGGCAATTGAACTATTGTAGGCACAGAAGAATAATCATAGATACAGAAGAATGCCTTCCAGAGGGACTGTCTTGCACAAGCCACTCCATTTTATGTAACAAAAGCCTCGTGACACAATGCATGGTTTAGTCATAGGAGTGCCCAGAGTGGACAAATATTGTACATCTGGAAACATTTAAACTAGTAATTATTTTCTGGAAAAATGGCAAATTACTCAAGAAAAATATAGTCCATTGTGTTGGCTTCGGCCTGTATATCTGCAGGATGTATGATTCTCCTGACTGCCTAATCATCACTTTGCTTCTCACCATTACTGTGTGGGGACAGGTGATACAGTAGTGTCAGGGCTGCTGCTGTCACTGCCAGCACTCTGCATCCCACCTGGGTGTCCTGTGCTTTGAGGACATGGACATGATCCTGTGGGACTTCTCCACCTTGGTTAGACATCACCAGGAAAGTCCTGTGCCAGCTGGGGCAATCTCTCTCACCAGAGCTGAAAATATCCAACTGTAGCACAGCCTGCTCTATTGCCCACTTTCTCCCTGGGCTTCTGTCACAGCAGATTTCCTCCATTCCATTGCTACACAGAGAGAATTGCTTTGGGAAGGAGTGAGGAGCAAACCCCACTGGCAGCATTTCCCTCTCCCCTCTGCTGCTGGAGAGGACTGGCTGGAGCAGAGGCATGGCAAGGCAGGGAGCAGAGTTTCCATGCCCTGCTGTCTGTGACTAACAGAGGATGTTTGATAGCACACATTTAGAATTGCCACAGTACAGCAGAACTCTTTGATTGACGTGCTGCCCCTCAAAGGGAGCGTTGCCTGCCCTGGAGATGTGCTGCCCAGCTGCATGGGGGTCACAGGTGGAGATAGATACCTCCACAGTTGAAATTAGTTGTTGGGCAATAATTCAGGACCTGGTCTGGCTTGTAGCAGACTCTGCAGTGTCTCTGAAGAGTGACTGCCTGAGATGGAGAGCTTCAGGCCAGTATAAGAAGTCATACATGGCACCAAAATGTCAGAGCTGGTGTCTTTTCAGTCACTGGTGTGTCAGCATGCTCTAACTGCTGCATCCCACAGAAGCTCTTCAGACAATAATCACTGTGCTTGTTTGTCATTACAGAAGTAACGCTGAAGGTCCATGTAAGCGATGCCAGCACCCATCAGCCAGTAACTGAAGCCTTCATTGAGATTTTTACCAACCAGATCTCCATTGCATCTGGAACCTCAGGAGCAGATGGCACTGCCTTCCTCAAGTTTCAGTATAAGTTGGGCAATCAGCTGATAGTGACTGCTAGTAAACATGCATATGTGCCAAATTCTGCACCATGGAAACCTGTAAGATTGCCTGGTAAGAGATCTTTATTTTTCTTCTGAGGTAAGATATTGAATCTAAAGGAAGCTACACAGTTTTGTATGATGTGTTTTAATGCTTGAGATCCTGGGTGGGAAGAGAAGTTTCTGCACATTTCAAAAATAGTAACATTTCTTTCTCAATTAAACTGCAGCATCAAGGCTGAGTGGAGATTCACTCTTCTTCTTAAGGTCCTTAATACAGTGCTACATCAGTTTTCAAACACCTGTTGGTGCTCCTACAGCTCCATATGAAATAGAAATCTATTCAAGATCTTTTTCTTTATGGGAACTCTGTTTCCAAGAACCTGTTTCAGCCATTGTGGTGTATTCTTGCTTCTCTTCCTAGGTGTAGCAACAACTGTTGCACCACAGGCTGCATTGTACAAAAATGTCCTGTCTTTTAGTTCTTAGCCATGTCAATAAAATGGTTTCAATCTGCAGCTATGTTATCCACATGTAAGGATTTTTACTAACTTAATTAGCATGGCTTTGCTTCTTCCACAGGCAAACAAGTATAACAATAATACCTACATGTTAATTTTTATCAGAATGCCTCAGAACCTTATATTAGTTATATAAAAGGAAGAATTGAGTCATGAAGCCTATTTGTGACTGCTAAAAAGAACAGATTGAGGGTGGCTTTCAAACCTTGAGATGAAAATCATATCCCAAGTTTCATCTGCCTTTCTTGTAATCTTCAGCTACAATTAGGGTCCATGTAATTCGGGAATGGTCCCAGGCTTGTATTATACCCAAATCACACCTAAATAACACACACCTCAGGTTTGATAATTAGCCTGGGCCAAAGCCACGGGAGGTTTTAAGGGCACTAATATTTAAATAGTGTATGTGTTCCCAGGGCAGTGTTGAATTCCATGCCTTGGCTCCATTTTATTTATTAATATCAACATAGCCAGAAGGGTTGCGTGACTTGCTGCAAGGTCAAGTAGCAAAATGTATTTTCAGAAGGGGAAAGGAACATGAATCTCTTCAAACCCAGAATTATGCTTTAGGCATTTCAATGTGCTCTTATCTGCTTTCACTTGCTTCAGATAAGAGAGGAATGCCTTCTTCCACGTTTTCTGTACTGTATTCCACTGTGTTTTTCAGCTGCTTAATGGAGCTAACAGCAAAGACTAAGTCAAGCTCTTTGGGGTGTGGTGAAAGAATAAGAAGCAACTGAAAAGGGTTGCAGCCAAGAGAGTTTCAAATAAGTGAAAGGCAACAGTTCATTACAGTAGCAGCTGTCACAGTTGATCTGTGGCTGGGCAAATAATTCAGTTGTAAATAAGAAACCCAGCCAGGTTCTATAAACCAGCCCCTGGGCTGACACACAGGGACTTCAACCAATCACCAATGGACTGTGATCAAATTGCCCCACAAACTTCCTAAGCTACAGACTTCTCACTGGTCAAGAAACTGGGAGGTGTTAAGAGCAGACCAAAGAGCATTATAGACTGGGATGTTTCAAACCTGCCATATAAAGCTGGGTTCAAACGATAAAGGTCTTGCTATTGCCACAGAGACGTTGGGGGTGTGTGTCTGTCTGTCCCAACCCACCCCTCCATGATACAAGCAGCAAAATTGGAATAGGTCGTGTAGAAAGGTTGTGAAATGTCCACTTTGAAAGACATTCAGAACTCAACTGGACAACCCCTGTTTGGTGGAAGAGAAAATGTCCAGAGGTCCCTTCCAGCCATAATTGTTCTGTGACTCTGTTTAGAAATTTCCTTTGAGATTTTTCTCTTTAAATAAGATGAAGTGCAGCTTTCTCAGCATACTTCCTGTGATTTTAAAGGATGAAAGTATACAATAACCGTGCCTTGTGTCTTGTCCCTTTCTGACTTATACCCTAGGTCTTTTGAATGAGATGTACTCTTCCATAGCCTGGAGTTTGTTTGATTAGATTTTTGCTTGTTGTTTTTCTTAAAAACTGATTTTGAGGGAAGGGAATCAAACGGCATTTTTGTTTTAGTAAATCATTGAAGTTAAAGAGCAGTAATTGTATAGGTTCCACAGAGTCTTTCTTTTCATGGCTGAAACGTGAGCTTAGCTCTGAAAGCAGATTTGTTTCACCTCTGATCGTCCCCCACTGAAACTGGTAGACAGTTTGCCATTGATTTAATTGGAAGTAGAGTCCTTTACTTTGCTTCCTGTACCTTGAACTTATTCCTTTCTTTGATTAAAGAAACAAGTTATAACTTGATATGCCCTATGTAGGTTTAATAGGGTTGTTCTTTGAATTAATCCTGAAAAGGTACAGGACATACAAGTTAAGATACTTAGGCTTTTATATTTTGTATTGACTAAGACACCTATAGTCTTTAAAAAACTTTCCAAGACTGTTTGTATTTAAATGCCTATCATGCTTTTAACTAGCATAGTATAGAACTTTGGAAAAATGTGCAAATTGTTTTGTTGTTATTTTTAAGCTGGTTTGAGTGATGGGGAACAGGCAGCATATCTCAATCTTGGTTCTGCAGTGTGCAGTCTGGGCACACCCATACAGCTGCATCCTCATTTCCCAGAAATGCTTGTTAGCAGTCCTAGGAGCTGTCCCCCACAGAGCAGATCCCCCACTCTGAGAAGCATTCCACCCAGGGCAGTCTTTAAGCTGCCATCCTGTGTGCTGTGGTAAATGAACTATGGCCATATTTACCTCAAATGGGAAAATGATAACCATGAGCAGGGAGTAGGTTTGAAAGCTAAAGGGTGGTAATGTGCTGTAGCAGAACTTGGCCAAAGGATCAGGATTCCTCCATCACAGGCAATGTGCATTAGTAATGATGTTATGCTGAAAAGCTGTGCAGCCACTGAACTTGTGATTCTGTTGTAGTAGCTTCAAGGAGTAAACGTCAAGGGTTTTCTGTTCTTATAGTTTGGCAGAAATTAACTTCCCTTATATTAACGAAAATTATTGCTACCTCTTTGTTGCTTAAGCAAAAGGATTATTTATTTACATAGTGATAAATGGTAGGAGGAAAAGATTTAAGATCTCTTCTTCCATTAAAATATTTATCAGCAGTGCCGTGACTCCACTTATTAACAGTTCATAAATTTAACATCACTTGGGTTGTTGAAGTTTTCATGATGGAAGATGTGTTCATCTGTCTGCTCTTAACTACGCTTAGATTTTTCTTTGTAAAAATTTTGGAAGAAAACATTTGTGACCGGTAATCCTTATTTGGAAGGACACTTCTTTTGGAGCAGTGTATGCAATAAAGAGAGGGAGCTGCTGAGACAGTACAGTTCAGAATTCCTTGGTAGAGGCAGTGTCATGGTTTTACTCCAGTCATCAACTAAGTACCACCCATCTGCTTCCTCCTCCCCAGCCTCCGTGGGGTGGGGAGGAGGATCATAAAAAGCTAAAAACTCTGGGTTGAGATAAGAACAGTACAATAATTGAAATAAAGTAAAATTTTATCATAATAATAAGAAGAATGAGACTTACCAAAAAGAGTGGGAAGTAAAACCCAATTAAAGCAAGTGATGCACAATACAATTGCCCAGCCCATCCCTGAGCAGCAGTTGACCCCTGCCAGACAACTCCCCCCAGTTTATATACTGGCCATGACATTCTATGGTATGAAATTTCCCTTTGCCTAGTCTGGGTCAACTGCCCTGGCTGTGCTCCCTCCCAGCTTCTCCTGAAGCTTCTCACTGACAATGTATGGAAAACTGCAAAGTCCTTGACTGAGGGTAAGCACTACCCAGCAGTACTCACACCATCAGTGTGTTATTGACATTATCACACCATCAGTGTGTTATTGACATTATTGTCATCCTGAAGCCAAAATACTGCCCTGTACCAGCAGCAGAGAGCAAAACAGCTGCATCCTGGCTGAAACCAGGACAGTCAGTCAAAGAAAACTGTGGTATTCACTATGGTGAAGCACAGTTTTAGGAGCAGAGGATGATGGTTTTGGTGTTTCTGGGAGGGCAGGGCTCATCTGGAATTGTTTACCTGTAAAATAAGGTTAAAAACTGGGAAAGCAGACTGTAGTGTTTCAGGACTTGTCCTTGGCATAGCCATTCAGGGAAATGTGTGTCCAGCTCTAGATCCATGCTTCAAGAAGAATGTTTAAAACTTTTATCAGGGGTGACTTTTATCAGGGGTGATAAAAGATTGGAAAATGCAGTTTACAGGGAAAGACTTGGAAGGGCTTAATTTATTTTGTTCATTAGCAAGAAAGTTCATGGGGTAATTTGATCATAGTCCATCAATACCCTCATAGAGAACAGGAAACGGGTAAGAGAGAATTCTTCTGTCTAGCAGGCCTGTATAAAAAGAAGATCAAATGGCTGGAAATCGAACCTCTATAAATTTTGATGGGTAAAGAAGCACATTGTTTAACTGCCCTCATAATTATTTATTAGAACAGTGATGCTGTGGTGTGTTCTTCACACTGGACACTGTAAAATAAAACTGGAGTTTTTCTATAACATGTTTTCAAGTTTTGGTACAGCTATTGAATCTGCAGCAATAATTCAGGGAAGGCTGTAGTTATACAGGAATAAGGCTGGATCATCACATCATCCTTGTGGCCTTAAAAGCTGTGTCTTTCTGTCATTGTCATGCTGAGAAAGGATTGTGCAGAAAAGCCCAAGGGAAGTTTAGAGGTTATATATTCGTTATAGTCTGGCACATATGGAAGAAGATGTTGGCATGGTTGATTGTATTGAGCTCCCCAGGGTGTCTAAATTATATTAGCTTTCTTCATACAAATTAAGTTATTGGAGTAAAGACAAATTTTGTAATTGTGTGGCCTTAGTGCTACTTGCACTAGGCTTTCTTACTTATATTGCCTAATGTGTAGATCTGTTTTACATTTGGGCATTGGAAAGAAAATGCCCAGCTGTACTTGCAATAACATTATATGTAATATTTTTTATGTTTATATATATCATTAAGACCATTTTTTAGATGGAAGTTATTTTCGTGGTGTTTCTTGTTTTTACTCCTTTCTCCTTTACTTCTCCCAAACACTAACATTTCTGATCTTTAAAAGAATATATTTCTTAAAGCAGAAATAGTGTAGTCTTCCTATTGGTAGCTCACATCTGTATGGTCTCTTGTATTAATTAACGTGTATTAATTAAGAGGAAATTCATAAAATTCCAGAAAATCAGAAGAGTTTGTGTTGTTCTTCTGTTGACTATTTCTGAGAATGCTTTTCCTCAGCTTGCATTTACTTCAGACTAGGATGAGTACTCTCCAGGTATGGGATGCTGCCCAGTTATTACTAGTTATTAATAGTAACAAGTTATTGCCAAAAATAACCACTCTGCGTTAGTCTTCTCTTCTTCCATCTTTGAAAGCCACATGTGGACTGCAGGCAGTCGTGCTCCTTACTGTTTTCATAGCTGCAGGAGGCAGGTGGGCTCTGTGGCTAATTCCTCCCATATTTTGGGTCTTCTGGGACTGAAGAACTTGGCATGAAATTATATCCTGTTTTTCACCCTGCAAAGATGTGTGTGCATACGGACACAGCCCCCTGCAAGGAGTGTCAGTACCCAGTGGGAAGGGAGGTCCTTGCAGGTAGACTTCTTGCAGCAAATACCATTTATCTGTCCCCTTTCACACCACTGGTAGGATGACAGTAGTTCTGCTATAAATAGCACTTCCCTGGTGTAGGTGGTGACTCAGTACATGCTGCATTTTAAAGCAAATTGTTCTGACATAATCATCATACTTTGCCTTTCTGTATAACTTACGTAAGCATCTCAAAGTACTTTAAACTTAAATTTCATTAAAATATTCCTGAGGTAAGAAGTATAGCTGTTGCACAGAAAAAATAACTCAGCCAGACTGAGTTAGCATTTCAGTTCTCTTTATGTATTTCTTGCCTTTCTGTGGAGCTGGGAATCACTTCATGTAAGGCATGAAACCCTGCTTTACACTGCACTGTCCAGTGCTTTGAGCTACCATGTGTGACGTGCAGGAGTCAAAGCATAGAACATTTTGTTTAGTTCAGTAGTTACTCTGGCAATTTAACTGTTTGGTTCAGAAAATGCATGTGGTTTCTGTCATGTATACAATATGATTTTAATAGTTTGGGTGGCCTGCTTTTGCAAAAACGTGAAGAAAGTAAGCACTGTTGTTATTGGATTATGTTATAAGAATTTAAATATGTGCCACTTAAACCACTTCTCTCCCACAGTGTTCTCCTCACTGAGCCTTGGCCTTCTTCCTGAACGCTCAGCTACTCTGATGGTCTATGATGATGTAGTCCAGATAGTCTCAGGATTTCAAGGTATGCTGGCTTTGGGAAGTCAGAATTGAAATTTGAGGGACACTAAAGAAAAAGTCTGACAGCCCAGTGCTTTCTGAACTCTGTCCTGTGAGTGAGACTCGTATTCTGTGGGGAGTTCTGAGTTCCCTGAGGAATGCTTCTCTGTGGGATTGTTTTACCAAATTAATAGCTGAATTCACCCCTGACTGCTGTGACTAGGGAATTCAAGTTACATGGTAATAAATGAGTTTGGACTTTATTGTGCCATTTGAGAGCTAGAGATTAAATTTCTTACACTATCTGTTGGATGCTTTTTCATCTAGCCTCATTTAACCATCCTTGAAGGAGACATTTTCTGGTGTTCTTAATGTCTGAGATTTTCTCTGGCTTTATTTTTGTTCTTGTTCCCTAGTGTGAACGACTTAGACGTTTAGGGCATAGAAAAACTGAAAATTTCTTGTATCTGCATTGTTGTATACCCTGTATAAACTTGGTTTTCCTGTGGACCCCTTGTCAGACTGCCTGCAAACCCAAGTCCTGCACATTAAAACCCACTGTATTAGAAAAATAAAATTACAATAACCTTTTCGTAAGGCTAAACACAGATGTTAAAGTAACTCTAGTATCAGTTAGAGTAACAGTGTTTTCTGAACTGCACAGTGAAGAATAAAATGTTTGTTTGACTTAAGGGTCTGTCAAAAATTAGTCCAACTGATGTGCTGGCTGAGGTAAGTCTGTTAATAAAAGAACAGGGGATTTTAAAGATACTTTGAAGCAGAACATGGGCATATCCTTTCTCTGGGCACTCTTATTGTGCATAAATGGTGTCTTATTCACAATAAGTCTTATGCTTGCCATCATTTTAAACTCTACTGTATAGTTCATAAACAAGGAAATAGTGCCCTCAATAGTATTCCAAGATAACCTTGTTTTATCTGAGAGAACGTAATACAAGTATGCCTTCCTGACATATTTTTTAGTTAGAAGCCATCCGACACAATAGGCTTTTCATTAGTGATAGCTGTAGATATGGCTGGAGCTGAAAATGCATTAAACAAATTAGGTAGCTGATGGAATGCTCAGAGGGAGCTGGAGAGAGCTGCTGTATATATATTCTGCAGTTTGAGAGCTGGACATTGTCTAATGGGGTGAATTAGATGGATGGTGAACTGTGTAAAACACAGGGGATTCCATTAGGCAAGACATGAAACATTGTTTACCAACAGTATTCCATTGTCATGCTGTATTAAATACTCTTGTTCTTATGCAAATGTGCTAATATTATGCAATTAACTGAAAAAGAAAAGTATTTTCATGTTCACAGCTTCCTTCAAAAAAACAGGGGGTGCTAAAGGACTAGAGGGACATTTAACAGCTGAGTGAGACTCATACATATTTTCAACATAATCTTCTTTTCCTTCAGTGAATTGGTCCAATGTGTTAACAATATATGTGAATTAGAATCATTTAACTTCTTCTTCTGGGATAGCAGAAAAAAAGCATAAAGGAAGAAAGGGGTACCTGTAGTATGCTTAGGATTTGAACTTGCAGTCTTGCCCAGTAAAATCTATTTTATGGGTCCAGTCCTCATTTCTTTTCTTGGGACTTCTCTTGTGATGAAGCCTAAAAGAAAGACAGCCTAGACATTGTTCCAGTATTTGAATGGAGCCTCTCTAGTCTCCATCCAAAATCCTTGTGACCTAGTTTTTCTCTGTTATTTCTCTAATTTACTTCCCAGTAACCTCACACTGTTTCAAAAGAGCTGATCAGGAGTTACCTTAGTGCAAAAATGAGAGCAAACCAGAACTCATTAAACCAGGAACAGAGTGGGAACACTGGTGTTTGAAGCACCAGTCAAAGGGAAAGAAAGGCCTGTCTTGGTACACTAAGTTACCAATTGCATTTGAATAATTAATCAAGCAAGTGATGTATTATGCAGTTGAGAAGTTTGTCTGAGTTGATGCAGGCAGCTTCATTTTCAGGATGGCATTACAATCCACTGTCAGTAATTGTGAGGGATGGGGCTTGCCAGCCCCTGGGTCACTGCAGTTATTTAATGCCAGCACAGTGATGGCAGGATTTCAGTGTGTACTGAACGGGAGCTGTGTGGGGACTCTGTCTGTCTCTGACCCATGAGCAATCAGAGCATGAACTGCCGCGACTTCAGATGTTACTGCACATGGATTAAACCTCATGTGCTGGTGTGGTGCCACATGTCACATATGCAGGGTGACAAGAGGTGCCTCACAGGGACTCCTTGAGGTTACTTGCTCAGGAGTGTAATGGCAAACTGCAGGTGACAGCATTTAAATCTGGCCAATGTGTTGATGAGAGGCTGTTTGAAGAAGGTAAGATCAGTGCCCAACAGTCTTTACCTCACGGCACACATCATGTGGGAAGAGCTCACATGCACATTTTACATTCGAATGTGTTTGGGTTTTGTAAGTAAAAACTGGATTTTATAAGTAAAAAGTAGGTATCTTCAGTAATAGAAACAATAATACTAATAACCCACTCCCAGTGATAAGTGATGACTTGTTGAAAAATTCTCTTAAGAGTCTGGTCAGCACAAGTTTCTACCACTTCCAGTTCCCTTAATAAATCTGTACCCAGACATATGCCCCAAAATCCACTATGGCCTCTGTTAAAGGAGAGCATTGAATTATCTTCCAGCAAGGTGGTGACAGAAGGTGAAAGAAAGCCTTGGTAGCTGCTTCCCTCACAAGCCTTTCTCTGGAAGCTCTCAGTCTGCTGCCCCTTTGGAGTCTCTTGCCAGGTGTGGGAGACCCAACTGAGGAACTGAGGGGAGAGTCAGGGTGACTGGCAGGTTTTTGGTGAACATCAATATGGAAGAATTAGTTTTTCTTGGGTGTGAATTTACTACTCTACACTGATTTATTAAATGTCTGGGTATGCACTGTCACAGAGGAGGCTGTTTCTTCACCCTCAAACTTATAGCTGAGTTCATTATTGTGCAGGTTTTCTGCCAGGTTTTGGGCTCAGCCATAAGAACGCTTTGTACTGCTTGTAGGACTGAAGAAACTGAGGTTGGCTTTCTGAGTCCTCCTTATCTAGTTAAAATTTGGTAGCTCATGGCTCTCTCAGTGCTGAAATCCATCATTTTTTTAAATAGAAAACCCATAAACTACTGTATTGCAGACTCAACAATAGTTACTTGGTTTCTAATTTTTGCTTAGTTTGTATCTTTGGAAAGAAAACACCAGTTCTTGGCAACTTGGATAGTGCGTCTTAACCAGAGATTTTACATTGAACTAGTGGTGATAATCCTAAGGCCAGTTTCTTTGTTGTGGGTATTTTTCCCTGTGTTTTTACTGTGGATATGTATATCCATGGGCTGCAGGAGCCCACTCAGCAGTGCAGTCAGAGGGTTCCAAAGTGCCTGAGCACATCAGTCCCTGAGGCACAGCAACTGCTACTTGCACAGCACACAGGAGATAAATCCTGCCTGAGTTTGTTGCAGTCAATTAATTAATCTTTTATATAGTTTACCATTTAGGCTTAGAAATCAGATAAGGAAGATTTTTTCCCATTTTCCCACACAGGTGTTTAATGACTATTTTAAACTTTTAAGGTTACTGCCAGTCTTGAGAGCCTGCTGTAAATACTAAAAGGCTCCAGAAATTAAAAAATAAAAGCAATTTAATAGCTTTTTCTTGCAGAATTACCAAATAAATGACAATTAAAAAACAATCAGCTCTTTGGAGGTGCTTACTCCTGTACACAGGCATTTTTCTTAGCCAAAACAACATTTTGTTCTGTTGAGTTTTGTCTTCTCACAGCTAGAACTCTTGCTGGAAAATTATGCAAGAAAGATTCCAGTCTCTAGGTTAATGACACTGGCAGTTACAAAGCTTAGGAGGAATCAAGCTCGTTACTCTTTCTCACAGTGAAGCTACATGCAACCTAAAAGTGCTGCCAGAGACTAATGGGGGAAAAGATGCAAAATTGTTTTGAGTTGACATGTTTGAATCACATAGTCCAATGTGAATTACGAAGAAAACTGCTTGCCTCTTGATTTTGTGCTGTGTGGGAAGTGTTCTGTGTGTATTCAAAATGAGCTCTGGAGAATACAATAGCTTTTGATTTAAAAATTAATTTGCATATTGTGCACACAAACTTGCAGATGGAGTCTTGCTGTGTGTTGCTAAACAGTATTAATGGTGAGTATCCTTTGAAAAAGACTATTGACTTTATAAGCTGGGATTTAAATGAGACATGAAATGCCATAGTACATGAAACAGTCTTAAATCACGTTGCAGCAAAGACCCTTCAATTAACACCTAGGGAGCTTGAAAGAAATGCTAACACTGTACAGAGCAGAGAAAAAGAGAGAAATCTTACATGCCAAGTAATCTGGTTCTATTTAGATGTGTTCTTTGCATATGGGAAAATATGGAAAATCTTTTCACCCAAGGTTTGTCAAGTGAATCTTTTCATTCAGTGATTTCAGTATTGACCAGTCTCAGTTCTAGAGTTAGTTTTCATGGCCAAAGCTTTACAGAAGTTACATAACTTAACTGAGACTACAGGTAGAACTGTCTCTTAGAAAATAATTTTGAAAAGTATAAACTACTTTTATCTTGCTATTTCAGGGAAAAGAAAATTTGAACAAATATGGTGAGCTGGATGCTTTCCTAAGCTTTTGCATACCCTACATCTGAACTTACTTTTAATTTCTTTTAACTTACTTTTAATTTAATTTATACTAATTAAAAGAGGCATGCAATGGGAGTGGCGGAGGAACAACATTGCCAGAAAAGCTTCTGACAGTAGGTGCCTCCACAATTTTGCTCTGGAATACCTGTGGAGAAATAATGGCAACTGCAAAATAAATGTGAAAGTACTGTTTTTCCATTTTCCATAATAGCCTTCCGATGTCTCTGTCCTTCTCAAGCTACTGAAATTTATAATGAAAAAAATGTAAAATTGCTTCCATGAATATGAACACCTAAACATTCTTCCCACCTTGGATATAAAGTAATTTTTAATATTTTTAGGTGCCCGGACTCAGCCACAAGTTCACTTTCAGAGAAGATCTGTGAAATTGCCAGAGAACACTAGCTACAGTGATTTGACAGCGTATCTGACTGCAGCCAGTTCACCCTGGGAAGTGGACAGTTTCCCTTATTTGCAGGGATTAGATGGAAATGGAACAGGTAACTCACTACTTTGCTTTTGCTCTGATTTCATATTGGTCCAGGGCTTGACTTTTGATCCTATCATTTTTTCCATTCCCCATTCCAGCAAACATTCTTTCAAATTTGGGTGACATGACATTTTTAACTGCCCTACCACTATGCTGTTCTAATGAGCAAGAGGGCAAGGTCTCCTACCCCTTAAATGGGGCCACTTAATAGCAAAGATGAAAACTCCTTGGCCTTGGGAGATCAGAGAAGTTGGTCACACTTTTAGTTCAGAGCTGAGTGTCCAAATTCACTGCATGTGCACATAAAAGAGGGAAATTAATGTGAAGGAACAAGAGAGAATTTAACCTGAAGATGCAATAAAATTCTTAATCTTTTTTTCTAAAAATAAATAAAATTCCTACATATCAAGAATTTAATACTGTGTTGTTTCAATGGCTTTGTGGATACTTTTGAATGTAGCCAAAATGTGCAAATTCGTCTAGCACCAAAGAGAAGACAATGAATATTCATAGCAGAAACACAATCACTGTTAAATTCAAAGTTGTAATACATTTTTATGACTGCAACTGCCTGCTAGTTTTTTCCAATTTTCATTCAGTCTTCAGTGAAATAATTGGTGTTTCATAGGAAAGAAAAGAATAGCAGAAAAAGAGCAGGAGCCTTCAAATTCTTAAAAGGCTGGTGTGAAAAGGAGAGTAATTTATTTTCTGTGCCTGTAATGGGTTAGAAAGATATCAGTGGCCATGCAGGGTAGCAAGAGAGATTCAGACCAGTGATTAGGAGAACTTTGCTATGGTGAGGATAGTTTAAGCTGTAGAATTACTTGTTTGAGGTGCTGGACAGAGTTAGACAGTCACCTGTGAGGATGGCAGAGGCATAGCTGAGCCTGCTTTGAAGCAGCCTGAATATCCCCTTGAGGTCTCTCCCTGCTGTTTCTCAGGATGCATTTACTTGTGATGTGTTGATCTAAGTGACTTTGAATGCTAGGTCATGTGTGTAAACGGTAGCTTGCTGGCTCCCCCCCTCCTCCCTTTGTACAAATCTGCACATCTCCTTTTCTATTACAACAAGAAATGTGTCTGCAACCTTACTCCAATCCTTCTGTCTGCTCCAGTGAGTACATCTTATCCTATCTCATTCTACCTCCTTGTCATTTTCCTATTCTCATCTTCAACCTTCAGTTTTATCTGACTTTTCATACTCAGACATGATCAAAACCTCTTTATCTTTTTTAAAATTAAGGAATGCATTTGATCTCCCTCATTTGTCTACTTCCTCATCTCCTTTCTTTTTATCTGTAAACCAACTGAACAAACTGCTGGCAATGTGTGTGAGATTCCTCTTTCCTAAGTACTCAGCAACCCAACTTCCCATTCTTGCATTTATTTAGTGATCACAGGTCTTGCCAAGGCTTCAGATGATCCCATCTCATGGGAACTGCACAAGCAGGGTATTGTCTTTCTCCTGTTTTACCTCCTAGCCCCCTATAAAGCAGATTAATGCAGCCTTAGGTTTTAGTCTTCTGTATTCTTGCATAAACATAAACATAAACTTTTCTGCTTGAGCACAGGGACCCTGGATTTGATTTTTAGTTTTCAGGTAAAACTGTGATGTAAAAGGCCAAAATGTCTGGCAAAGAAATGATTAAGAGACTGAGAAGAGCCTTGTTTTCTGAATACTGTGGTATTCAATGTGGTGTAAAACAGACTGCAAATACAATGGATTTTATTATGCAGTATAGTAGAAGTGAAATGTCCTCTGTCACTAGTAGAAGCCTCTCCTGATGTGGAAACATGAGACTTTAAAATCCTGAAATTGAATTGACATCCCTTTCTACATCTGCAAGTGACTTAGTGAAGACTTGGCCTGGAAAACTTTTGAAAGCATAAAAAATGAGGTCAACACCTGCTGGAGATTTTTTTAATATTTTTGTTGTCAAGAGAAAAAGAATATTTACAAATTTTAGAATTCTAAAAAACTTAGCATTGATTTGCATGGGAAATATTGGAATTCTGCAGAATACTGTCTCTTCCCTCTCTCCCTCTTCTCTTTCCCCACAATTACTTATCTGTTTTTCCACAGTTTATTTACATGTCTGTAGCATTTTGGTGAGGTCCTTCCATTTAGGTCCCTCAGTATTTGTCCAGAGTGGCTTTTATAGTAGTTTTAGCTAAAACCTTTTCTCTATGAGTTCAGCATTTTTCATAAAATCCCAACTGGGTGTTGAATTAGTAATACAGAGCAGTGAAAATTCATTGCATGAATCAGCATGTTGTAAACATAAAAATTGGAAGAATTTCACTGCAAGTAGTGACAAGCCTGAATAGGTTAGGTTATTGTTCATATTAATCACCAGTTAAAAAGCAGGTGATTGGGTTAACCCAACTAAACAAAACTTTCCATCATCTGCCTCAATGGACCAAGCTGGCTGATAACCATTACTCCTCTTGCTTTTTGTGGCTGCTTGTTTCTTTATAATGAGTCATGTCTGAACTGACAGTGAATTATATCTGATTCTTTTTAAAGCTCTTTACAGGTCACCAGATGTCAAAAATGACAAGAAATAAATGAAAGCTGACATTTATCGAAGTCCATTCCCATTTAATCTGTGTGTGTGCTTATCAGTTTTATAGCATGCAAGAGTTTTATAGGCATTGATTTTAATTTGCCTGCACAACAAAAAAGAGAAACATTTTATCTTTTTAATAAGCATTAACATACTGTACAAAGTGGCAAACTGGAAAATTATTTATTCTTGCTAGAGGTCAGTGAATTTCAGAAATTTCTTCCTCTTCTAATATAAATTGTTCAGTCCAGTGCTCAGCAAAGTATTAATGCATCTTAATTAAAAACTGTGTTTCACCATCTGAATGCTTTTTCTGGGACTGAAAAGTAATTTTTACAGATATATGCTATATCAAGACAGTAATAAAAAAAATTCAAAACTTTCAATATATAAAAAGATGCAAACTATAAAACATTATTTAATCCTTTATATGAATCTAAAATCTGAAGTTATAAAATTTTTCATTTGGAATTTGTATACACAAGAGTATCATCAGGACACAGTACTTGGCAAGGGGAATTTCTCTAATACCAGCCTGAGAACATTAGGGGCCTAAGTCCTGGGGTAAGGCATCAATCTGACAGAAGTTATATAGGTGCATGGCAGAGGCAGTGTAGTGAATGATCAGAAGTAAAGAAACAACTTTTCCCTCACCAATTCCTTCCTCTGTCTTGCTGTTTTGTATTCTAAAGTGTTAAGGGAACATTATTGTTTATCATTGGAGTCTGTATTTACAGATGCATGGGTATGCATCCTAGCTGAATTTTCAAAGCTTGTCTGTTTTTAATCTGCTAGCTCTGTGTCTCTCCTACATGGCCACCTTCAGAGTATCTGCTTTCTCAATACTTTAATCCCTCTGTGAGGTCAACATCTGCCCCTCTGTTCACAGTGAAGGCAGCGTGTGTGTCCCTTGACACCCACCTGGAAATCTGGGCAAAGTCTGCATCAGACTAGATGCTTTCATAAATGAACCACATGCAACATTACTTCTGGTTATTTTCCATTTCTTCAGTTTGGCAGTCTTGCAAAATCCAAGGAATTTAAAATTCAACAAAGTTTTGTCACCTTTTTTCCCCTTCCCTTTATCACTTCCCAACCCATTTCCAGGTGATGTCTTTATTTGGTGAGCTGTTACTCAGAGACATCAAATTTAATAAAGGCCATTCCTCAAGATTTAACCAGAGTTATGAGAAATGATAAAGGTCTGAATGCTTTCCCACCATTCCCTCAAATATACTCATTCCTATTGAACCCTGTTGGCAGGATACCTGAGGAGACCCAAAGGCCATGTGATGGGTGTGAATATGCCCTCACAGCAGTGTGCAGCCTAAGGCACCAGACTTAGCCCCTTGCAAAACTGGAAGCTCCATCTCTTCCAATTTGAACTACTCTTGCTCTTGCTTTGAGCTCCAGATCTCGGTTTTAAAATTCAAGAGGATTTTTTTCACCTGTGTATATATATCTGTGATATTTATCCCTGTCATTGATTCATTTGATTAAATCATTGAAGGATTATAATGCTACTTATAATGTTATAAAGTTTCTAAAAAAGAAGTATGTTGTCATGAAATAACGTTCATTGGCATTCAGTTTAAACATAAAGACTATATGCTAATAATCCATTCAGCATGGTTCTTTTCAGTGAAAGGCCAAAGGAAATGCAACTTGGCATTCTTAAACATGTGACTGATCATTTGTGAGGTGCCACTGGTTATTTTGGTGTTTGTTAGTTAACAATATGGGCATTTGAGGTCACAATAAAGACTTGTATTTTTTTTTTTTTTTTGCCATGAAACTGTGTTACTCATACAGATTTATTTAAGATGAATTAACATGAAAAAATACATGCAGGAGATTTTTACACTGTAGTTTTTTTGTCTTCATGTTTTTTCCAAAATTAGGTGAAAAATAGACCATATACATTTTCCTTCAATTTTGCGCCTTGGGTTTGGTCTTTTTGGCAGGGGGAGGGTTGTTGGTTGGTTGGTTGGCTGGTTGGTTGGTTGGCTGGTTGGTTGGTTGGCTGGTTGGCTGGTTGGTTGGTTGGTTGGTTGGTTGGTTGGTTGGTTGGTTGGTTGGTTTAAAGTCCTTTTGCAAGGCAGGGAGGAAATTGCTGCTCCCATCCCTTGAGAATTACATTGATGCAGTACTGTGGTGTGGAAGCACACGGGTGTCCTTGAGTTCTGTGCCTACTGTAGTGACAGTGTTCATTCACTCTTTTGTCAGGAAACAGCACCAGGTATGACCTCACCCCTGTCACTGCCGTCAGCGTCCACCTCCTGAGCAGCGATGGCAGCCCCGTCCCCGTCAACGGCCCCATCTACGTAACAGTGCCTCTGCCAGCAAACAGCAACCTGAAACACAATGCACACGTTCCAGCATGGAGGTTTGACCAAAAATTTGGTAGGTAGCGTCTCATTGTGGCTCCCTAGATGGCTTTAGTTTTCTGTCTAAAAGAAAAAACAATTTGTGGTATTCACATGCCCTCTGAACAGAGAGAAGCTGTGAGACAAGCAGAGAAAAAGGGAAACACAATTCTTATCTTGCTTGCTGTGCCTGTGTTGTGCTAAAGTAGAATGCAATATGGAGATTGTTTACCCAAAGTGAGGATGTTTTGTTCCCTTGGCCTGTCAGGGCCAAGAAGTGTGTGTGTGTGTCAGACTGTCACAGGACAGTCAGGAGAGAATCAGAGATGAGTGGGGTGTGAGCAGTTGTGAGCAAGAGTGAGTGCAGGGCAGATTCAGTTTAGATACAATGTACATAGTATGGTATAATAAAGTAAAGTTCTTTAGCCATCTGATGGTGGAGTCAGATGCATCTTTCTCTCCCCCCTTTGTCCGAGTTGCCTTTGATTTACAATAACAATTGAGTTTTACTGATCAAGTAATATATGGTATATATGCAAATATACTTAGCATTGTGTGCCAATTTTAACCAAAAGTTTTTGTAAATGTACCGTTTTTCAATTAATAAATATTTTATTTAAAAACTTGAGAGAACTGCATTTCTCCCATAGACTGAGAAGAGAGACATATTCACTACAGCATTGAATTGGAAGTGTGTAGAAATGGAAACTTGCCTTATCTTTGCCAGCAGCCAGCTGTCTGACCTTGGGTCCCCCTCTTGGCTCAGGCTCTGTTTCCTGCCTGCCAGATAGGAAATATAGTACTGACTTCTTTTTAAATCACTGAGATTTTCTAATACTGTCAGGAAAATACATGTAAATTATTTAAATTAATTTTTAAAAAGAAAAACTAATGAAATATTTTGAAAGGACAGAATGACTAATTAATAAAATTTGTACAATGCACTCAAACTTTTGTATTACAAAATAGTGTTTGCCATTGTGAACAAGGGTTTTCCCAGAAATACATGTTTTAGGCTCTTTTTAAAATTTATTTTCTTTATTTTGTTGCTAGCTGGTACACTGTACTGGCCTTCTTTACAGCTTCAGATTTTAAAGGGCAAAGGAGTGCCTAAGTCTTGTCTTGGTGATCCCCCTTCAGTTACTGTACTGTGCCTTCTGAAGAATGTACCAGATGGTTATTAGGAAAAAGGAGAATGGAAGGTGAGAAAGGTAGATGCTGAGACAAAAAGGAGCCAAAAATATGGGTCTGTATGGACAATCAGGGGGGTTTGTCCTGCAGGCAAATGTTTTGAGCCAGCTGATGATCACATCTAGAACAGGCATGAAAGCAGCATGTTGGAGGAAGGGAGGAAGAGAGAGGTGAAGGGAGAAATAATGGTTTTGTCTGTTACCTTCCTCTCTTTGTTGAAAAAAGAGGATGTATTTTCAAACAGCATGCCTGTGAATCTTCTGTCAGAAGTTGCCTGTATTAGAGGGTAAATCAGTGTGTTTTAGTGAAGAGTAAATTTGAATATGATATAAAGTAGAATAGTAGAAAAAGAGTGCAATGAATGGATTTGGCTTTTCCCTTAACTGTGGAAATTACACTTCTCTTGTGCTGACCTGGCAATACATTTCACTACATTTTTCCTGAAATTGAATAATTCTTATGGAAACTGTTTTGTTTTTCCTTGTTAAAAAAAAACAAAGCAGAGAAGATTAAGTTTACTTTCCCCATAAAAAGCAGTCCTTCCCCAGTCCTTCCTGTCAGCTGTGCTAGAGCTGCAGCCTGCCTCATTGCTAGTTACTCATTGAAGGTAAATGGTTCTGATTTTGATTATGTAGCTTTCTCATTTGTGGCCAAATTCCCATGTCCCTGCAGGGAGGCCACGGAAGCTCTCTCTCAGTATGGAATATGGTTTTTAATTTTGCATATAAAGAGTTAGTTACCCTATTGTGTGCAGCATATATATTAGTATAAGCAATATAAGTAGTTAATTAGTGTTGCAGGCTTGAGGCTCCCAATCTTGAGGCAAGTCCAGCCTTGCTTGATTCATGACAAACTACAGGAGCACTTGTGTTATTGGGAGGAGAAGGCATGAGGACTGCTAAACAAAATACATCTTTGTCAGGCCACTTAGCTTCACAAAGCTGTGGAGAGCAAGGTATTGAAGAGGATATGCTCAGGCTCCAGTTCACACTTCAGCTGAAGTAAGCATCTTTCTGTGCAGCCAAAGATGTTGAACAAAGATGCATTTTAAGCCCTGACTGCAGCATGCCAGTTCTATTAGAATTTTGGCCACATCCCAACCAATTTAGAGTAGCTTAATTTAATAAGTAGAGCAGCCACACTGTCTTGTGCAAGCTACTTCAACACCCTAAGCTCTGTCAAACTAGCCATATGTAGCATGAACATGGTGGTATCCTGTCATTCCACATCCCTGTTGTGCTTGGACTGTGAAGGGAGATGGATGGATAATGACTGGGATGGCTCCATACTGGAGAAATCCTTAGCTGGCAGATAAGGATTGTTGTAACCCATCTGCACTGCCAGATCTGTGCCTTGTCAAGACAGGACCTCTAGCTTTATTTTTCTGATTTTGTCTTTCATTTCATGGCTGTTTTTCTCAGTGCTGGTTATGTTTTGGTCTCTCCTTAATAGATTTCCAGTGGCTTAAATTTTCCTGCTTTTATCTGAACAGTGAGTAAATGCCCCAGACAGAAAACTGTGACTCTTACCAGGCACTTACAGCACTTCTCTGTTGTGGGTTAGCTGTACAGGGGACACTTGTTCATGCAAGCCATTGCTTTTGTTTAGGGTCCATGTGGTTGTCATCATTACTACATGGAATACAATTTCTGCTCTAAAAAGCAGAAGTACTTCTTACTTTTAGAGGATGTGGAGAAGTGACAGAAAAACTACAGAGATATTTTAATTCTTAGTATCTCATACGTTTTGCTGAACTCATGATGAACTAATATGAACCCAGAGGCATCTGACTGGAAGTGCAGAGATTTTTGTAGTTTCCACAAAAATGAGGCATATTTGCATCTTATGGCAGCCAAAAATAACTAATGGCTTTTTAGGATGTTTACCATAAACAATCTGTATTTTCATGACCATGCTTTCTATCCTTGGGAGAGAAGCAGGAGAAGCAGCATAGTCTGCTGAAGGCAGAGAGTGGCTCCACTGACACTGATGAAACAAGCAGCCAGAAAACACAGGCTGACATCAAAACAAGGCAATCTGCTGCATCTATTTCATACTGTTCCAAATGAGATTTTTCATTATGAAATAAACCTACTGCCTTGTGTGCACAGCAAGCAAATTAAAGCAATAATACCATTTTGAATAGTTAATAAAATGAAGATCAGCTGTCAATGCCCTGGAGGTGTTTGAGGGTAAGCAAATACACGTAACCTTGCTCTTGTGCTGGTCCACCACCATTTCCTGCAGCATTTCTGAGTGTTGGCAGTAATAAACACAGATGCATTGATGTTACAGAGACATTACATGCTGAAATACAACTTAATCCCTCCATGCTGTGGACATGCCCACATCTTGTGTTTCACACTATCTGGGACAGTGGTTTTATTTCATGGTATGGACTTAAAAGCTTTGGACGTAGAGACAGGGATTCTCATTTCGGTAATCAAGAGTGCTCAGTGGGGTTTTCTGGGGTTTGGAGTTTTTTCCCCCTAACAAGTGCTGTGTTGGATTTCTCAAAATCTGAGGGGGCTGAAAAAATAATTTTGTCTTTATCCATAAACAGATGGTTGGGATCATGACTTCTTCTGTGTATATTTGCCTTGATGTCAGTAGGATTTACAGCAGTATAATTAATCTCTCTATTTTTGGATACGAAATTTGTGTTCAAACCTTCTCTCTAGCCTTGTCCTCTTAAGTCAGAAATACCACAGATCCCAATAGAAATGAAACTTTCTGCCTCCTGTGTCATCTCCAGCTCCCACCAGCTGGACTGAATAACACAGCACTTGCTCAGCTGTATTCTCCTCAGCCCCCATTTAAATGGTTTATGTTTTATGTTAAGGTGTCTGGTTTTCATTGGATTCAGGGAGCAAAACTGTTAAGTCCAGCATTCTCCATTTTAAGTCCTCTGTTTCATTCCATGTGGAATGACAGCATTTTGTTGCACCTAGACCTCTAGATCCACATCTGGAGATGTATGAAGGACTTCAAAATTCTACCAAATATTCCAGTGTGCATAATATGAAAATGAGATTTGTTAATATGATGCAGCTGCTAGTTAATTATTCCCATCTAATAGTAGGAAAATATTTTCAACACTGTTTTCTGTTGTGTGGCAAGGGACTCTGGACTCAGTAGTGGAAGGGTTAATCCTTAGTCCTTTTGTTCATCCTCCTTAAAATATGTTATTTCTGGTGCACTACATGTAAATGAAGTTCAGAATACAGTGTCTCTGTTCGTCCTTCTCCCCAAACACTTCTTGTACATCTTGGACATGACCTTGTTGTCTTTCAATGACTGGTTTCTTTGCAGAGGAGGATGTTTCCCCAGTGCCTGAAATTTCAGCCATGAGTTCATGAAAAGTGATGGCAGAATATGGAGAAAAGTATCTTGGGGAACTCTTTGTAACTTCATAAAAAACAATGCTTTGTGTACTCCCCTCTTCTTGGTTGCTGCTTTCTGACTGCATTTAATGCCATAATAGATTTCTAAATGCATTAAAAAGTCTGGTACTTGTTTTTTCTGGGTAACGTTCTGCTATCAGTGGTAAAATTTGTATTGATTTTTGTGGAACCAGAATTTCCAGATGTTCTTTCCTCAGCAAAATCAAGATAATGTTTTCTGTGCTCAAAAGAAGTCATGAGGATATACTTACGTGTAAGCAGTATTGGTGCCTACTTAAACTTGACTGCAATTTCATAGAGGTGAACTCATGCTTGTTTTTTGTTCATAGTGTTTATAGGGAGAGAGCGACAGCTACTGTCAGGCAGAAAATGTAAGCAGATTACTGTACATCTACTGGTCCAGTTCACTGGGCATTGTTTGCAAATAAGATGATTTATTAAAATCTTGGATTTAAGCTTTCCATGTGGTAGCAGCGATAATCTACCCAAAGAAAATATTGTCTTTTAGTTTAAAAAGAAAACATTTCTTTTTGTTGTGAATTTGATCAATTTCTGACTGCCACCACATTCATAACCCTGTTTGACTGACAAAAAATACTAATTTAACAGAAACATTTGCAGCCTGTCACTTGATCTGACCCTGGGTGTGAGTTTGTGCCTCTGACCTTGGCGAGATGGTCTGCATTTGGAGTGCATGCAGCTGCACACATGGCCTGGGACTTCATACACTTCTCCGTGAGTTGTAGGGGTTTTCTGTGCATGAGAAATGGATGTGCTCAGGAAATCACATTCTCACCCCCAAAGGTTTGAGCTTAGTATAATCAGATCCAGAACACGTGGTTCTAGACCAGATTCAGTGGTGATATGGAGATTAGTTTGCAAAGGTGAGAATCACAGAAGTTAAAGGTTAAGTTATTTCTGTAGTTTAAAAATTCCTTGACTATTTGATTTTCACTTCCTTTTTAATCTCAACTGGATAGCTTAAATTATTCCTAAAGACTGAGTACACTAAAGAATACAGGTTCTTGATTAACTGCTCTCAAAGATTTTCATATTTTGTATGTTGCCATAGAAATGGCAGCTACCAAACCCAGCTTTTTACCATGCACAGTGTCGACATAATAGGTGCAGATACCATTTCAGAGTATCAGACAGAGCTCAGCATTGAAAGGAAAAGAAGCTCTTCCTCTGATGCTTCACAATGTAGCTCACTGAGGTATGTTCTCACTCTCATGATTCCTCTGGAGAGAATCATAGGAGACAGCTGAGCTTATTTATTAGTGTGTATTTTCAAAATGGATGTTGTGGATTACATATATGAAAGGGCATTAATGGATTGTTTAATCCTCTGCCACCTTGTACACCATTTGAGCTGCATTTATAGCAAAGCAGATGGCAGGAAGGTGATGCTTCAGGGAACATTGAAGGAATCACATTGGTGCCAAAGTACAGTGATCTTTGTGCAAATAATCTACTAATATGTAGGCAAGGAAATAAAACTGGAAACAGATCCCTGGCTTCTGGGAGCAGGTTTTAATAATGTAGTGTCATGTAGACAGCCCTATAGCTCCACCTATAGAAGCCATGGCAGGAAAAGGTGGGAAGAGGCAGGCATCAAAGCTTCTGAAATGGAGAAAACACCTTTGTGCTTATGCAACTGCCTCAGTTGAAGAAGACCTGAATTCCCTTGGTGGGAATCCAGGCATGAGTGGGTAGTGCTGGGATGGGGCTGGAGGGGCTGAGGAACTGGGAAGCCCTCCCTCTGCAGCCTTGCAATGTCAGATCAAATCCCAGTGTGCCTCTGCTTCCACTTCAGTTTGAAACATAGAAACTGAATGTGAGTGTGATGTGAGGCTGAAGGAAGGAAAAGGCCTGCAGTGTTTTGTGCATGTGCATTTATTTATTACATGTTCTAATAATTTTGTCAGTAACTGACTGGATATGATTAATAACGTGGTAAAGCAAATTCTAAAGTCAGTATCTTTCATGCATACCAGTAACTAGGGATGGTGGTCCAACAGGCATAACTAAGCTTTTCCTTTTGAAATACAATTATTAACCAGTAATTATGGATGGAAGTCATTTCTTTAATAAGTAATTTCTGTTCTGGCATTCTGGAAGGAAATACTCTGAGGGGACCAAAGCAATGTGAGCAGTTCTGTGTACAATGTGCCCTGCCTTCTGCCCAGATATAATTAAGATTATTAAATAATGAAAACTGGTGTGTTCTTTTGTTAAACACTTGACAGGTGATTTGAGGGGGAAAATGAGAAGAGATGGAAAAACCCACAGAGCTTCTTAGGCACAAACAATAAATTGAATTCGTTGATTTCCTTCCCAAAATCTTCAAGGTAGAATGGTAAAAGCATTTCCCTTTTAGTTAACAAAATAATGGTGGTGCTGCTAGAACAGGAGCAGGATTTAGCCCTGGAAGGGTTGTGTAACAAATTCTGTGGGAGTGGAAGAATAATGAGAGTATTGGGCTCTCAGACCAGGGACGTTTATTTTTTGATGTTGCCTAGCAACCCTGAAAACAAAATTGCAATATTAACTTAAATACTATGAATTTTTAAACCCATGTGTATTGGGGGAAGGTAAGGAGGAGAGTAAGCCCCACCAATATTCAGGAAGGAATTTTCAACTTCCATTTCAGGCTTTTAGCTTTTTAGAAAATGAACAAAAGTAAAACCAAAAATCTCATCCCTCTCAAGTAAAACTTCCCCTCCTGATGCAGATTAGAGGTGATTTTCAGTTGGAAGAAGAAATCTGATAAGCAGCTTTCAACTGGTAGAATGAAAAGCTACAATTTATGTATGTCATAACATGCTTTAGGAAGTTCTTTTCACCAACTTGCCCTTGACTAACTCTTCATAATAACACTGCCATTTGCAGTGTCTAAATCAATTAGTTCTAGAAGCACTTTTAGTATGTTTTGAATATCCTTTGCTGTCCTACACTGTCTGGTAACAACCTTCCTCATTCCTTTTGACACATAGATCTCTGTTTAACCACGAATCTCTGCCTAAGCAGGGCAATCTTAAGAGACATTGTAGACAGCACAAAAGTGATCCATGCTGAAAGAGAAGCACTTCTCATTAAGGAATATTTATTTAAAACATCTATGCTATTAAGCAGTACAGTTAAAAGTACCTTTCTTTTCTTTCCCAAGTGCTTTTTTCCAGGGAAGATCATCTTGTGACTAAAAATAAACTCATATTATATGGGATTATGTTTAATTTGGTTTCTTACTAATTAAATCCTCTTATTTGTCAAAGCTCTTGGATGGAAGTAATTCATGTTGTAAATCACACCGCTTTGGTTTCCTGCTTGAGTGGGATTGGATGATCGTATTGCCAGTTAAAAGAAACAAAATTAAAAGCAAACAGTATTTGATCAATGGAAGAATTTCTACCAAAAGCTCATATGTAAAAGTAATTTATGGAAATAAATCACCATAGCTACCATATATTTAAACACAAGCAATATTTAGGCTTTATGGATGTCCTTGGGGGAGGCTGCTGGCTGCAGCACACCCATCTGACAGTCATTTAATAGAACTATTTTGGTCAGTCATAGAAAGAAAGTACAGTCAGTGTCAGCAGAAGTCCCTGCAGCAGTGGTGATCTGGAAGGCTCTGAGATGGTCAGCTTGGGAAGTTCAACCTGAAGCAAGCAGCATTATGCATCCCCCCAGAGAGCCAGGTTCTGTGCTGGGGTGGCAGCAAGAGAACTCCCCTCGCAGGCAGACCACAGGAGGGGAGGTTGTTCTCCTTCTCCGTGGCTGTAGCAAGAATCCCGTGCACATCTCCCTAGGGCAGAGGGTGCTGTGGGGCACTCCTGCCTCACCAAGGCCAGTGGGAAGTTTGCCATTTGCTGAGCTGGAGCAGCAGGGGATTGTCAGCGTGCACCGTCACACGTGGAAGCCAGACGGGGTCATACAATTCCCTGGATTTCACTACAGAAATCAATTTAAAGTAATAAAGCCTACCTTTAAAATATGGAAGCAATGTCTTACTCAGAGGCATCATGTGTCCATTCGTGCTGCCTGGTTCCAGCAAGCTGACACATGGAATAGTTGATGTCCTTGAAGACAACAGGAATCTCTTTTCTGGGCAAACCAGCCACACCTGCAGTGACCTGCCTGTGCAGGGGGATTGTCTGGAATAGCTGTTCTTCAGTGGCTTCTCTGCAATTGCTGCCACCTGGGCACTCTCCTTGCTGAACGTGCCATTTTTCAGTCTGAATCAGAACTAAACCAAATTAAATTACAAAAAGGTGTTGTTTAATGCTGAATGTGTCTTGAAATAGGGATTTAATGTGCAAACCATTTTTTGTTAAATTTGTTCAGTGGAGGCCCCGTCTGGCCTCCATTAGCACGTCCTAAAAGCTGCCTGAGATAAATGAGTGTGTTCATCACAATCAAAGTTACTGCAAAGTATTATGATGCTTCTCTCTAGCAGAATTTATCTCTCCTGCTCTGCTGAAATCTTTAACTTCTCTGATATTCTTGCAGTCAGATGGATCATTTTTTGATTTGTTTATCTTTAAAGTACTCTGATCTTTATATTCTTTGCTGTGTTCTCTTACCTTGCTTTTAGTTCCATACATGAAAGAGTAATGAGTAGATGCTTCTAAAGCTTTTTAAGAAAGAGTGAAGAATAAATTTGTTAAATTACATCATTTATTCCAAAAAGTCAGTAAGAGGCAATATAATTTTGGTGAGAAAAGCTTTAAGTGTCCAGGTTCTCCCCCTGATGTTGGCTTGAGCCAGAAGACTGCTCCCCTGACTTGAATCTTGGATCAGCGTGTTGGCTCCACTGAGCAGTAAGAGAGGAAAAAGAGGAAGAGAGATGTAAAATTGATCTATAAGCAAGAATGTATCTATATATAGAAGTTTTCCATGAAGCACCAGAAAGTCTTTAAGAATTAATGGTGAATTGGCCCAAATCATGCAGTGCTTACAAACTGTACTGAGCTTGCTGTTTCTGCTCCAAAGAGACATGGACGAGTTTTCTTTGGAACAACCCAGTCTTGAACAAAAGTTATCACTTCCATTACATCCAGCTCTTCTTACTGGTTTGTTTTTGTTTTTTTTAATAATCCTCTATTGTTTTTACTTAACAATTATTACAAATCAAGTATAAATATTAATAAGCAGTGAAAGTCATTGACTTTGCTGACTTGGGTGGGGGAAGTACATGTTGCAGGATATTTGGAAAAATAACAAATTGAATTTTTAGAACACAGCATACAGGGAGGTAAGACCTCTCTTCCCTTCTAAATCCTCCTGCTAAGTTCTGCAGTTGTAATCCTGCCGACAGAAAGAATGAATGCTGCTTGCTCTTCTTCCATTTGCAGGCTACTGCACAGAAATTGATTGGAAAATGGACAAAGGTCTTTACTGACTGCCCCAGTCTCCCCCTTTGCTTACAGCAGTGAGTGTGTGAGGACACAGGGGGTAATGAGCTTCATTTTTAGAACAGGAAAACATCTTGTTTTCCACTCCAAGGAGGACTTTGAGGCAGGATAGGGAATTCATTCTCAAGGCTGCACAGCAATGAACCCTTGGTCACGTAAGGCAGTGTGAAAGGGTGGGAGCACAGCCAGTCACAACCAGGCAAGTGGTTTTGCTCAATAGAAGGTCCAACGTTAGTCACTACAGCAAGGCATTGCATGTAAGGAGCTGCAAGAACTCTGCTTGTTTAGTGATACTTGAAAAGCAACCAGGAAATTAGAACCTATAAAGGATGAAATATGAGAGACCTGAAAATGCTGATGCATTTGCAGAATACTGGAGGTATGTCAGTTCCCTCCAGTAACACCAGGTTGGCTTTCAGCTATTTGATCACAAAAGAAACAATACAGAACTTTGTGTTTTCAGCTGTTTCCACTCAAACCTGTTTTGTTGCTGCTGTTGTAAAGGATGGAGTTCTTTGCTTTCTTCATCCCATGATGTGGGAGAATGCTCTGTTTTGTTAGGGGACTACTGGTAAGAGATGGTGAAACTTTACGAGACAGATTTAGCACTGAAGTGTTGGACAATGAAAATATCAAAAAAGGGCTGACAATGAGATGGTTGTCATGGTTCACAGGAACCCACACTTGGTGTTGCCCTGATGAAGGAACTTGGGGCAGTGCCATTTAAAAGTTATTATTAAATACACCAATTTGTAGGGTATGGTCAACAAAAGTTGCATCTCTTTTGTTTAAAGATGACCAATATTGGATATATCTTTTATGCACTTGAAATATCTTAACTATCCATAACAGAGAGATGGAATTACATTTTTCCTTAATTTATGCAGACCAGCACATTGCCTGGAGTATGTCCAGTGGTTACCAAGAGCAGGTGAACTAAGTGAGCAGCAGACAGGTGTGAAACTTATCTGAGGCTTGTGCAGTAGACTCTTCTTTGCTTCCATCACAAATAAGGGATTCCTGTTGTTGCTCAGGTATGAGCAACCTGAGCTGCTGCTCGTTTGGCAGGACGGCAGCAGAGCTCTGCTCACAGGGATGAGCCTGCAGCCTCTCAGAGCTTCTTGATGGCTGCATGGTGCTGGCTATCTCCAGGGCTGCGCTCCTTGCTGCAGCACCGCGTGGGGAAGGCATGCTGGACTCCAGTTCCCCCTTGTGAGGGGATCCGTAACAGCTCCTGCTCCAGGAGGCAGCTGTAGAAATAGACATGGGAGGTACTAACTTGGCTGAATTACATATGTCTGTGCTCTGCTTGTGTATGAATTTAAAGGACTTGGAGATGATAAGAAAAATGTGGAAAACTTAATGTATTCATCACCCTGGTCCTTCATTTTCTTTTTAATCAGTGCTTTATATCTCTGTTGAAGTTTTATTTCACATTGTTGTGTATTTCAATAGTTGGTGCATATTCTCATCATCCACATCTCACAGAAAAAGAAAAATGACAAGGTTGAAGGTTACAGGTTTTTTTAAACAAATGGCATTTTAGAGAAAATTTGTGACCTATTTTACCTTCAGGGCTATTAGTACGACATCTTCCGTGAAATTGCATGGATAGAGAATCTGAAGGGTTAGTGGCTGTGTTAGTGGAGAAAAATAAATCTACTTTTCCTAGATTTTCCAGAAACTCCACAGAACTGTGGACAATTCCATTCTATTTTTCCTGAAAATGTTTCCCTAAGAGAGGTAAATTAACGACTACATGAAGATGTTCCCCAACAGCAGTTATAAATGCCATGTATGCAAATCTGTGTACACAGATTTTGATCTTTTTAGTACTGTAAATCAAAAATAGTTGTCTTGTTTGACTTTCTTTATGAAATAACAGATTATTGCTACCCTCTACAGACTGGAAATGATACTTGGAAAACTGATAATTACATCAGTAATTCCTTTACCCTAAACAAATTCAGTTTGGTTGCAAATACAGTTGGCATCTGGCAGTAGCAGTCATCTAGATCTAGAAATCCTCTCAATCATGTATTCTTCTAAACCTTTCATTGTATTCAGATGGATTTATTATTAGCCTAAGACGGTGGTCTTACAAAGGAAAAATCAGTAGTAGGGAGGAAATAAATACTCAAAAAAGCCATTCTTATGTGTAGAGGGTTTGCACAAGTGGATAATCTAAGGAACACAGAAGAAATCATCAGGATCTTTAATGTATTATAAAAACAACAAACAGCCACAGCACCTCTTCTGTGTGTTCTGTACTCACTGCTGAGTGTTCAGATGACTGTCATCCAAAATGCTGTTGCATAATCCTAAGTGACATCTAATGAAAAGCACGATTTTGGGAATTACAAGCAGGAGACTTATTTTAAGGAAGGGGAATCACAAGTACATGATGCAACTTTCCTTTCAAGTGAGCGTTTGAAACTGGGTAAGGGAAATAGAGCATTCTTCCCCTTTCAGCACAGAAATAGAGAACTGCACTACAGAAATGCAGAGGGGTTTATTCCTTTTCTGTACACAGATCAGCATCCTGGTAGTGGCCATCAAAATGTGTGAGGCCTTAAGGAGGCCAAGCCCTCTATTATGGCACCCACTGGAGGTGCCAAGCCAGGACTGCAGGTTTGGGAAACACTGCCTGGCACCAGGGGTGGCCTCTCAGTGATTGCTCTTCATGTCAAGGCCAGCAGTTTTGTTCAGAGAGGATGAATACAGGAGCAGTCTAAAAGCCATTCTGGGTATTTATTACATCAGAAACTAAGATGACAGCCCCAGAATCAGGGATCTCAATGAATGACAAAAAGGCATTCAACTGGTTCAGTTGTAAAGGTCTTCATAATCAAACTCTTGGAATAAAAGTAATCTTCATGAAGTAGATTAACTCTCAGCTAGTGCAGATTGTCAACCTGGACTTAAACACATTGCTTTAAATTTTAAGTCTTACTTGTTTTGAAATTCTCATTTCATAATTCTAAAAAAGAAAGTATTTTGTTTCCTTTAAGAAACATGTTTTAAATAACTCATCATCTGTTACCAAACAGTATTCCTGGGGCTATTATACAGATACTGAATGATTACAGAGTTAATCACAGCAATGGTGCAATGTAATTCTGGTCATTGGCAGTAACTAAGCTTGTTTTCTGTAGGAAAGCCATTTTGAGGAAACATTTTCCTCTGTCTTGTAGAAGTTGACAGCCAGGGCTGGTAGAAAGGTGGTGTGTAGAACTCAAGTGTGGTCAGAGAGATGTGATGTCTCTTGAACTACACTTTTTAAGTGGGCTGTCTGCATATAATCAGCTTCAGGAATATCTGTCTTCAAAACAGGGGAACCCAATACAACAATAAATGTTTTCTTTTAACAGGTTTTGAAGATTTACTAGTTTTATTTAATCTTAAATGTTTTGGGTTTAGGTTGCTTTTTTGCTTCTGAGAAAGCCATGGTTGCTCTCAAATGCCAGTGACCAGAAGGCACAACTTGCCACTTCACAGCAACACACACAGTCCCTAGTGCAGATGGATAGGTTTTGTTACTGCTTGATTTTCCTCATTTGCAGAGGAATGTGTGAATATCTGTAACATCTTCCTACAACTTCTGCATTTACAGGGACATGGCTGAAGAGTAGTTTGGGCATTGTACAGCAAGAAGGAAATCAGTTGACTTGGACTTATATTGCACCTCAGCTGGGCTACTGGGTTGCAGCTATGTCACCTACTATCCCAGGTAAGATGGAATTGGATTTTATTGATATTTGCAGTGCTGGGTAATTATTTATTTAAATATATTATTTATATTTTTCAGAATGACCTCATCTGAGATGCCACAGCTTGATCAATAATGGATTATTAGAAAACAGAAATCTGAAAGTAAAGGGCTAAATGTTTTCAGGATTGTGTGGTGCAACCCTGGTGCTCAAAATATTTGTGTCATTTCAATGGGGAACATTTCAAAATGTTCCTGCCTTGATGCATTTGTGTCACCACTGCCTGACAGAGCCATTGCTAGGAAATGATGGGAGTCATAGCATCAGTGTGTTGGTGTTCCAGGACGCAGAAGAACAGGGGCTGGGAAGTTTCTGTACAGAAACTCACAGAGATATGGATTCACCTAAAACCAGCATTATCCTGCGTTAGACACTTACTAAGGGATGGATGGATGGATGGATGGATGGATGGATGGATGGATGGATGGATGGATGGATTTGACACTTTTTTCCTTTTGCACTGAAGATGCCCATTTTGCCCTGAGTTATGCTTTGCATCATCTTGGTGACTTGATTAATTTACACTGTGAATAACTTAGCTTAGAAGTTCTAGGAGGTATTTTAGAGTGGCTTTAGTACAGAGCTGATGGGTTGCTGTCTGCAAACCTCTTGGCATAACTGTAAAAAATTACTTCTGGTTCCTTTTTCTCTGTCTGTAGCTGCCTCAGATTTCTTGGTAGTAACTCTTCAGTCACCAATAATCTGAGATACCTCTGTGAATAAAAGAGCTAATCAGTCAATCATCAATCAAAAAAAAGAAAATAAAAAAAAACCCAACCCAGAACTCCTTACAGATTTCATTAAGTTTTCCAGATGAAAACCTAATCTAGTAGAAATGAAAACATACTTGCCTTGGCTGTGCAAGCTCAATAAAATGAATATAACCAACAAAACCAAACTCTTACATGAGTACAAGTTTTAAAGTCTACTCATACATATCATTAAGTAGTTTCATAATATGTGAGCTTTTTATTTGAGGTTCTATTAAATTATAGATATTAAATGCTGTGCTATTCAGCTGATTCATTGCTGAACAGAATTTAGAGGCAGGTGCAGATTTGAATAGGCTATCATATTAAATTAAATAGAATTTTACAAAATAATTGTTCTTGAAGAAAAAGCAACTGCTCTGAGCCAAACATTTCCCAGTACAGTTCTGTCCCAGACTGCAAGGAAGTTACACTAGTCATGGAATTGTGCTTGTAACTCTGAGGTTACAAGGCCTGTAACTCTTAACAAGAGAACGCTTATTTGTCCTTGTGATTTACCTTGTATGGCAGAGTTGCTACTTGTATTTTACTTTTTCTTCCTTCTAGGGCTAGATCTGAGTTCCTAAAACTTTGTTGCAATGGGAACAACATTTTCATGAAAAATTCAAGTGATTTATCTTGTCTTCTTTTTGCTTAATGTCCTAAAGCAACAGTTAAATGAATTATGCAATGGTAGTGGTGGGACAGAATGCATAGATATTTAGATTTCCCAAATGCAATATAATTTATGTTACTTTTACTGAGTTAATGTATTTTTGCATATTTTATCTCCTAATTGAATCTATTTGATTTCTTACCTAAAAAATGGACAAAAATGATCTTTGTTTTCCTAGCAGTGGCTCTACAGGCTACTCAAGATGCACAGATGAGGCTTTGCAAACTTTATGCCCTAGACCCTCTAAGTTGGCCAAGTTTGCTGTGCTTCACAGTACATGCATGTTAGTCTGCCAGCTGGTGCTGTAGCTCCTTGCCTGCAGATGAAAATGTGGGTCTTTATTTCAAAATCATCATAAGGATTTTACAAACCAACTGGGTCACACATGCATAATTGTGAACAGATGTTGTCCACATGTGTGCATTCCTTTGTGTGTTAGAACATTTGCTAAGTGTTATTTAAACCTGGAGTTACAACACTCCTTCACTAGTGGCCTGGTAATTAAAGCTACTGAAGATGGCCTTGGCTTGGCTTGATCTAGACTTCAGAGCACCAACCCATCTTCCAGAGAATCCTGTACTGCACTGTCTGTACTGTTTGGTGTGAAGAGCCACAGATGTTAAAGAGCAGTTGTTGCCCACAGTGTTGCTTTGTGCATTACAGTGCTGGGAGATGCTGAGATGGATTTTCTCCAGTGGTGAGAGCTTTTTGGCACACAGTGTCAGCATTAGGACCTGGAAAGCAGCATTCACTGATGCATGCTCCCAATGAAACTAACTGCTTTTCCACAGAATGAGCTAGCTGGACTTGCAGTCATGAAGACCAGCACATGCTTTCTCCACAGCTTGCTCCCTGCTCCAGAGATGGTCTGTTCAGTAGGCACCAGGGCAATGAGCAGCACTTGCTTAGCACCCTCATAATAAGGGAAAGTGTCCTTCTCCTTGTTCAACTGTTGCTCCTCTTCCTATTTGCAGATTATTACAGGTCTAAATTCTCTTTTCTGGCCTTCCAGGTCCCGTTGTAACACACGACATTACCAGCTATCACACAATGTTTCTTTTGGCAATTTTAGGAGGGATGGCTCTCATACTTCTAGTCTTGCTGTGTCTGCTTTTGTATTATTGCAGGTAAGATTCACCATCCTGGTTACTTAGTTCATGTTGAAAACACAAGTTTTTTGTGCTTATGAAATTAAAAACTTCTGTATTGAAACATTTTTCCTTTGAGGGACAAAAAAGGCAAGCAAATGCTTGAAAAAGAAAGAAACAGTGAATCAAATTTCCTGTGTTCCTGGTTACATGCAGCATATAAATCCCTGCCTTTGGGAGGATGGTAGTTGAGTGAATCACACACATCTGTACCTGTGTTCTCCATGTAATTTCCTATCAAACATGGGCATAGGTTCAAGGTCTCTCTACCTGTTACGCATTTGCAAATGATCTTTCTGTTGGCGTATTAAAATGAATGTTAAATTATCAGCAAATGCCTACTAATGAGTGATTTTATACTTACCTAGACATTTACTCCAGTTTGTAATTGGTACTTGAGATATTTCCCAAATGACATTAAGTTATTCTTTAATTTTATCTTCCCTGCTGGGATAAGCTTTTAATTTTTAGATTATGTAATAAAGGTTCAATTCCCCTAATACTAACCATTGCTTAAAAATCTTCTGTTAAGACACACTTGCTTCTCTTGTTTCTGTGTACAACATTCATAAATTTTTAACTTCTTTTGTTACTGGCTTTTATAGAAGAAAATGTCTAAGACCACGTCAACATCATAAGAAACTGCAACTTTCGACAGCACTGGACACTTCTAAGAAGGATCAAGCAACCTCAATGTCCCATATAAATTTAATATTTTCACGTCGTGAGTCAGAATTTCCAGGTGGATTGTCTGTTGCTAGCAATGGACACGCTGAAAACTCAGGGGCAAAGGAATTAATCAGTGCTGTCCACATGGAGATGGTATCACCTACTGGAGAAGCAGATATGCATACACCTATGCTCAAACACTCCTTCAGTACTTCCCAGGAGTTTAGCTCCCGAGAGGAATTGCTCTCTGACAAGGAGAAAGACAAGAGCAGAATTTCCTTGGATGACCTGACTCCCAGTGGGTCTCTAAGAAAAGACTACCACAAGTCAGCAGATAGTTTTCCTCTAAAGACAAGAAAATCTACAGAAACAGCTGAAGGCTATGAGTCCCCTATCAAAGAGGAGTATAGGAGAAGTTACAATGCTATGCTGTCTCAGCCTTTATTTGAAAAGCAAGAGAGAGAAGTTCAAGTATCTATGAACCATATTGCTACTGGAAGTAAGTACAATATTCAGGAACAAATATACCCCACACCTTCAGCCCCTGAAAAAGAGCTGCTGGACTGCAGACCTACTGATTGTATGATGTCTCGTTCAGTTGATCACCTTGAAAGACCTACGTCTTTCCCTCGACCAGGTCAGTTAATCTGCTGCAATTCTGTCGACCAAGTCAATGACAGTGTTTACAGAAAGGTTTTGCCTGCACTGGTCATCCCAGGTCATTACATGAAGCTGCCTGGAGAACACCCTTTTGTTAGCCAGCCCCTGGTTGTCCCAGCTGACCAGCAGATTGATATAGAAAGACTTCAGGCTGAGCTTCCTAACCCTCACGCACGGCTCTTCCCACACCCTGCCCAGCAGCTGCAGCCCCAGCAGTTGACATCCCAAGCAATATCTCAGCAACATTTGCAAGATGCAGGTGCAGCTGAGTGGAGTCAGCAAAACGCTTCCATGTCTGAATCTATTTCCATTCCTGCCTCTCTTAACGATGCATCCCTGGCTCAGATGAATAGCGAAGTGCAGCTTCTTACAGAAAAGGCTTTGATGGAATTGGGAGGTGGGAAGCCATTGCCTCACCCTCGAGCATGGTTTGTTTCTCTAGACGGGCGTTCCAATGCTCACGTTAGACATTCATACATTGATCTCCAAAGAGCTGGTAGGAACGGGAGCAACGACGCCAGTCTGGACTCCGGTGTTGACATGAATGAACCGAAATCTGCCCGAAAGGGAAGAGGAGATCATCTGTCTGCACCTCAGAGTCACCCCCCAGTGCAGGAGCACCAGCAGAGAGAGCGGAAGGTTTCAGACAGCACAGCTTACACGCAGCTCGTGTACTTGGATGACATGGACCAAAGTGGCAGCGAGTGTGGAACAGCCATTTGTAGCCCCGAGGACAATGCTCTCCGGTGCCTCCTGGAAGGCACCAGTAAGAGAAGTGGTGTGCAGCTGCCCAGCCTGCAGGAGGAAACCAGAACTGTGGATACCAAACCAGAGCCATTAACTAGTCCTGAACATGGAACATCCGTTCAAGATGATGATGATGAAGATGAGGAGGATGAGGAAGATGACCAAGGGGAAGATAAGAAGAGTCCTTGGCAGAAACGAGAGGAAAGACCACTAATGACTTTCAATCTAAAATGAGCTATTGTGAAAATCCACCCTTCAGTGGAGTATAAAATTGCCAAATATCCTTTCTGTGGAAGTGCTTGATATTTTTTTCTTTTTTTCTTCTTTTTTTTTTTTTTATATTGTGGAGAGAAAAGAGAAAAACAAACTGTGGTGAGCAACATTTGAAAGAACTTTAATGCATTACTGTGTAAATGTTAGAAAAGAATTAAAATCATTCCTCTGATTTAACAGCTGCCTCCAGTGAGATAGCTGAACAAAGAGTGTGATTGTTATTCCATATACTTGATATTGGTCATCCAGGATGTTGAAAATACTGACAAATTGTTTTGGTTGGTTTATGACCTCAATCTCCTTATGAATGGGAGCTGGTAAAGCTTTTGTTTTGTAGGCCAATTTTATGTTGATAATGCTACTGAAAGTATCTTAAAAACAGGAGTTTGACACATGGTGTCCAAAATTGTGCATTATCTCAATGAAAGGCTATGCATTGCTGCTTTTAGTAATATTTTGCTTATACTATGCTTTTCTTAATTTTACAAGTTGGTTGTAAACACATTATGTCCTTTATTATAAACTACTCAGCAATTTATTTTAATGTACAACTGCAGGAAACTTGAGTAGCATCCCTTAGCATTGAAGCCTTTTTATGAAACCAAACTGAACTTTGTGTCGACTAAGATTCCTCCAATTCTGGTACCATTTTCTCAAAGTGCCTTTTTTACAGTAACAATGAACAGTCCCTTCTTTTGCTAAGTCCTTTTAATTGACCCCATTTGAGATTTTATAAACTTCTGAACTTCTACCTTTTATTTTAAGCTGCATGCCAAGAGTCCCATTTTGTGCTGAGCATTTCTCATTTCAATACAGTGTATTCTGTAGCTATCATGTATATTGTGGATTCTGTTTAGCCAGGATAGACTTAGAAGACATTTTAAAGGGCCCAGAGTAGCCAAGAAGATAGTTTCAGTGACTGTATATATTGTTAGTTTCCTCTGGAATCCCATGAGCTAATCATGCTCATATAAAATGGACTATCGACCGAGCAAGTGGACTGAATGTGTCTAAAAAAATAGGGGAAAAAACAAATGTACTATCCAAAAGTGCCAGAATTACTCTTCTGTGCTTTTTTCCATACAGAGCTGCTTGGTTTTCCAAAAGTTATAATTGAAAATAAACTGCAAAAAGTATCTTTGTGGATTTTTTTCCTCTGTTAGTGGTTATCACATTATTTTATGGTATTTAAAAAGAAAAATACTTTGGTTTCATTTTTCCTGTGCTCGTGTGACTTACTTTCTTTTGCAGTTCTCATGAGCTTAAGTCAATACTGAAATTTAGACCCCTTTTCAGAAAAGCATCCTCTGTATCTTGGTAAATATGTAATGATTTGCTCAAGTATCACTGAAGATATTGGAAATGAAATCCTGGTATCACCAAAATTTCCTGTCGAGTCACACTTCCCATGGGCCAGTTTCCTTTCTGAGATTGCTGTGGGTACTCACACTTACTGCACTCTTCTTACTTTTTCATGAATTGGGTTCAAAGAAGAGGAAGTATGAGACTTCCACTTTTGTAGAATCCTTTGTATACATTCAGTTTATCATGTTTTGTTCAGTCATTTTTATGCAGATTAGCAGCAGTCATGCTTACTAAAGTTAATACATAATCTCCAAAGTGATTTAAGTGCTATATAGTTCCTATTTAATTTGTAATAATAAGCCCCAACTCACATTCATTGCTTTATTTTTGGTAAATTTCAAGGTTTTCTTAGAGAGTCTTGTAATTTCCATATTACTGTAAGTCTTACTTGGGAACCTGATCTCTAGCCGGGAGTTGAATCCTGACTTCCTAGTTCCCAGGTCAGTGCTCCTTTCCATCCACAAAGCCAGATCACCCTTTGCTTTGGTTCATGTTTGGAAGTGGTATATGTTGTAAAAGGAATCTAAAATATTGTGGAGTGCATTGAATATTGATATCACCGTATTAGCACTAAATTGCATTTTTACTCATTGTGTATGTGGCAGGTCCTTTCCTGTCCTGTTTCGGAATTTTGTACTGACCACCTGTGAATTGGTTTTGGGCTCTGGGTTACTTATTGTCAGTTTGTGCAAGGTCACTGAACAGAAAAATATGACTTTAAGGGCATAGTATTTATCAGATGTTAGTAAGTGCTGGTCATACAATGTCACTTATTAATCAGAATGCTGCATAAGTAAACATTCTGAATAAAATTTCTGCATACTAGAATTATTGTGCTATTTAATTTCCAGTTTTCTGTTGTCTTAAATCTGTCATTTTTTAATTACATTCTTTTTTTCACATTCCTTTGCAAAGTTTCCATCATTGCTATCTTGTAAAGTGAGATTGTTGCTATTAAATTGCGGTGGTTTGTTTCTTTAATTGTGTTGGTTTTATGTTTATTTGATGATTTGTGGTTTTAATACAGCAAATATACTTGAACAAACACCATGTGGGTATGTTTGAAATATTTAAAATAGCATTTTTTAATTGGTTTGATAGTTTAATTTTGCAAAATACATAGTTTATGAAATGTATTTCTCTCTATCCACACCTGGGCCATATGCTAAATGAAGCTAGAAGAGAGTTAATGCAGTTCAGGTAACAGGTTAAGATTAAGATTAGAGTAGGTTATGCCTAATCTAAAAGTCCAGTAAGTTCCATGTTTTAATTTTCAAAACCTTACGGACGCAGATAAATCAGTAAAATACAAAGAAATTTTCTCGCTTGTATATTGCACTTGCACAGTGAAGCATGTACTAATAAAGCTAATAAAACACAGAGAACAAAGTATAACTTGAATAGGTCATGGCATCAGCAGCTCCAAGTCCATGTAGAAGATAACCTAGAAAAGCAATTGTTTTCTTATTTTATGATGGCAGATATTAGTATGGAAAAAATGCAAGTTTGTAATGACAAAGCTTACAAAAATAATGAAAATATGTTTGTCTTAAAAAAATACTAGAAACAAATCTTCAAAGTTCAGGTTCACAGACTTTCTGAAATGTTAGCACTGTTGGGAGTTAATACACTCACTAAGAGTGAATTCGCTTCATGCTTGTCCCTCAGCTCCCACTTTCTTCCTGCTCCAATACTTGCTTCTCAAAGCTTCTTAAACTGTCTGTAAAGCACCTTGACTTACTGTGATAATGACCTCTTACTGCTCGAGTAAGTGCTTTGTCCGGGTACCAGCAGCTAAACCCTCTGCAAATACAGGGAACAAGGACTGGTCACTGCCTCGGAGCATTTGCAATGTAACATATTAGACAAATTATACAGACTTGTGGTTCTGATCTGAGATGAACAGATTACAGAGGAAGGCCCGGCATTTGGAAATGGCTCATAATGCTTTTCTTTGTTACAAGGAGGATTGAGTAGCTTTAGTAGAGTGAATTAAGCACTGTTGAAATACCTTGGCAATATTTTCATTCTATTCATGAATGCTCTCAGGGACCAATTTTATCTCACTATTCTGAACCAGTATGTTTGAAATTGGTAAGAAACCAAATGTTCTATGCAGGCTTTAGCCTACAGAACAGTACAGGTATAAATGAGCAAGTGTTGGATGAGATATTTACTCTTACTCTAGCTAGGTCTGTAATTAAGCAAAAAGGCTTTTTTTTTTTTTCTTAACAAGAATTCATCTGGGAATTAAAATTTATTATAACACAGCAGTCAACTATCAGTAGTCTGTAACTTGGAGCATGGTAGGGTCCATGCAGTACATCCTTGGACTTGGTCAAAGAAGAGCATCTGTTTACCTTTCTAAAATTCATGTGCAACAGATAGGGTTTTCCTGAATCAGTGCTGCCGTTTGGTCTCTCCAGCGTTTGAAATTCAAGTTGTGGTATCTGCCACCTGGTGGTGAACTGCTTCTCCAGACGAGCTGTGTGTGAAGCAGTTTGTCGTTTCAATAAAAGCACAGTTAACAACTTCAGTAATACCAGTAATGTCCTGGGCCTGCTGTCAGTGCAAGTGCACAGATCCTGTCAGCTGAGAGACCTTGCCCAGCCCCTTTGCTGGGGGAGTATCCAGCTTATGACATCTCCATTCAAATCAAAATTCATCATCACTGATGGCTCTGTATTCTGCCTTGTGAATAGCACCTTGGGTTTAGAACAAAATAAAATAAAACCAAATTTAACTACTGTTTCCTAAATTGAGGAAAATAGGAGCAACTCAATTATTCTTTCCTGTTCCTCTGCTAACAGACAGAAAAACTGGCAGGTTCAACACTAATGCTTCATAATGCTAACCTTACTATGTGTATGTATGTGTGTGTGTGTGTGTGTGTGTGTGTGTGTGTGTGTGTGTGTGTACATAATTTATAATATATATAATATTATGCAATATCATATGCCATGATAGGTACATACATACACTGTATTTTCATCATATGTGCTATTTTCATTTCCATGCTGTAAAACAATTGGAATTGGAGCTTCAGATGAACAAATAGGCAGCTGTCAAGTGCAATTTTCAGAAGAGAGTAGTATTTTTTATTACATTTACTCATGTAATTTCAGCTGTTAAATTGAGACCAGGTACCATCTTCTATTTGTCAGTAATAACAGAAAGGGTGTCTAGTTCTTTTCAGCTGTAATCCTCTGGTATCCACAGGTAATTACTTTGCAGACTGTGGCACCTGGTCTATTACCACTTAACTCAAGTATTTCTTGTTTTATTGATGTGCTTTTCTCCTAGGAATGAACAGTGCCAGTTAGTTTGTTTGATCATTAAATAGTTATTCTGCCTTAGAAACTTACAGGCACGGGGAAGGAAAATGTGATGACAACAGGGAGGTACAAATGAAATACTTGTTTACAGGTTATTTTTGTAATTCTGTAGAGAAGGACTTTGTGTTCACATGACTAGAAAGACAGACTCCTCAATAAGCCAAACAGAGGAATGCTCCTGACAGTTTTGTATTATAAAGGGATGAAATGGTGCTTAAAATAATGCTGTGAGATGAGAAATCCCACTTTCAAAGGAACCCCTGGTCCTGCTGCAAGAGAGGTTGGGCATCAAAACAGAAAGAATTTATTTAAAGTGGGTCCTGTTACAAGCACTGTTTTTTAAAGGGTTTTGTTGATTTAGTGGTTGTAGGAAGATCAAAAAGCCTGGAGATGAGAGAAGCTATAGGCCTTGGCTTTTGTCTCCTCTCTCTTCAAGGAATGCCCCTTCTATAAACCCAACTCCCTGATTCTGCTTTCAGTTTTGTACCATGCTGTGAGGCCACACATCAATGGGACATACAATGTGACACCTTAAGCTCAGACTTGTCAGTGAAGCTACTTTTAGTTGTTGGTGAGGGCAAGCTTTCTTTGTATCTATGCTATTTGCTCTAACTTTTATTTAACACCTTGCAACCCTGCAATAATTAATAAAATACAAATGAGAGAAGCAAAACATCATAGCCAGGTTCCCCCAGTGAGAAGTGTATTTGTCTTGACAGATGGATTGGTCTTTCATTCCTTGAAATCCTTGAAAGTACACTTAGATAAGTGTGTGTGCACGCACATGTGCATGGATACACCTTCACATGGATGTATATAAGTGCACTTGATACAAAAGCTGGCTTAAATACCAGTTCCAGCATTTCAACATCAAGCAATGGCCAAGTGAGGGTTGCTCGCCCAGACTGACTGGAAAAACTGGCATAAGAGCCCATAAAGGCTTGGATAATTAACTTAATTGTCCTTGTAGTCTGACATTGCAGGGTCAAAACCATGCTGATGCTGAGTTTCTGCTGTACCTCCAACTTCCAAGAGATTTATTCACACTTGCCTTCTAGCCTAGACCTGATGTATAAATTTTGTAATTAAAGCTTGTCTAGTATCTATATTTTAAGTAAGTTACTCTGCAGTTGTTGCACACTTCACAGAGTCTTTTCTTTTGCACAAAGTTGTAAAATTCTGAAGGGTAAAATCTTACCATAAAATCTAAAAAAACTCTGCATAGAAATTGAAGAATTATAATAGAGTCTGATTTTCCATGGTCTTCATAGGGAAGACACTATGTCTGTGAGACACTTCTTAATTCAGTGTAATTCTCCATGCCATAGGTGTGCATCCTGAACCATGATGTTCATCTGTTTCTAACCACCCACAAGGCACATCTGTCACAGGAAAGAGTTCTTTTGTGTTTGCGGGTAAAGAACTGTCTGAAACAGACAAAAATAAAACTAAAAACATACGTTTTGAGAAAACTATTGAAATGGTCAAGAGATAAAGAATAATTCATGTATCTAGCTCTCTCTTCATTCAGAATGAAGGAAATAAAACCTCCTTTCAAAGAGAAAGAAACAGCAGGCACATTGATAGGGAGAAGTGTAAAAGGCTAGTGGGAGAACTGATTGCAGAGCTGATGGGAGTAAATTGGATTGATTTGGAGATTGGATGGGCAGAAGTAATTCCTGAGTATCAGTCAGGGCTCCTGCAGTACCTGTGTCATCACTGTCTCTATCAAAAAATCTGTCACCACTAATTCTCATTCATATACATAGTTTGAGAAGGGTCTCAGAATAAAAATAGACATAAAAAGGCAAAATAATATTTGTAATAATTATTTAATTGTCGCTCTTATTATTAGGGTTTTTTTACTTTTTGGAGCTAGAGACCCTAGGGTCTGAGGAACTGAGCAGTGCTGGAACCAGTTTGAACCTGTGTTTGATGTAAGTCTTATATCCTGCTTCCAACAATCATCAAAAACAGATGGTTTGGAGAAGTGAAATTTCTACTAGCAATAACAGTCTTTCTATCCTTATCACTCATATCTTTAAGTAAAAAGTTTGTATTTATAATACACTTTTTTAATGCTCTGATTTGTTTTCACTATGCATGTGAATGCCTAACCCTCTTCAGTGCTGCACAGCCCACAGCCCTTGCCAATGCAGACACCAGCATGGAGAAGTTCTGTGCAAAGGTAAGCTGTAAAATAGAAGAGATAAAGTATGAGCTGCATTTGAAAATGGAATTTTAAAAAGCTGAAGGAGAGTGCAGCAGAAAGAATGGGATGCTTTGAGAATGCTTGTCCCCACTCTGAGCACTGCAGGCAATACAGGCCATCAGCAAGCAGGCTGTGACAACAGGCAAGTTCCCCAAGCAGGGTATGCAGGGGGGCTGGAAAGAGCTGCAGTGGGTGAGACAAACCATAAAGATCAGAGCTGTGATCTCACATGGATACAGGTGTGCAACATGTGGGATCACAAGCTCATTTCCTTCCCTAACCATTTCTACTTCTGCTGTTGTTAACTGTAACAACTATGCAGAGTGTTTTGGTGCATTTTTTCTGTTTATTTTCAATCTTATTCTTTTACACTTGCCTCTCATTCAGAATTGAAGAAGATAGTATTTAAGTTTTCACCATAAAGTGCAGCCAATTAGAAAAACAATGTGAGGTAGTAGTAGTAGACACTTGAATGAACCAAAGTCTAAATATATTTGTTTACTCAATAACTTTTTTTAATGTTAATTAGAAAAATAGGGGAAACACTAAAATAATAGCTAATTTTCAAATTGGACCCATTTTGCTTCCAATTTACAAGATTAAAATGTTTACACCAAGTTGTTACTTGCAATCCAAATCCATTTAAAATTATAAATGCCATGAATATTTCAAGGTGGTGTGTAAAGGTAGGAGTAGTCCTATGACTGCAAGAAAATTTTAGATACTTTTCTTCTGCAGTGTTTAATAATCAAAACACATAGACTAATCAGGTGATGCCAATAGCCTGAATGCTGGATTATATATCACCAGCTCACTGGGATGTAGTTAATGTGTTGCTAGGCAGGTAAACAAGTCTGGGTTATGCCTGGCTGCCTGAGAGAAACAATATCTATGCCTGGCTGGCTTTATTCAGTCACAGAAAAGCAAGGAAAAGCATGGTACAACCCTGCCCATGTACTGCAGAGTCTCACCTGATGGTTCATCAGTCCCTGCACTGGGAATTAAGGCTTCCCATTTCCCAGTATTTCTTACTGCCAAGCAGAGATGGCTCCTCCCTCAGTGTCCTGGGGTTCTTGTGAGCTGATGTGGGCCACAAAGATGCCCAAAGTATTTGAATGCTTGTAGGGTTTCCTTTTGAGTCCTGCAGTTTCCTCTGGGAGTCAGCTTGGGAAAAGTTAAACACAGCAATGACAAAATGCATTTGTGTATCTGGACCTATGCTCACACATGCATCTGAGCTGGCTCAAAACATCTCTGAACTGTAGACACAGGTTAATTTTGTGTAGCTATGACAGAACCTTGACTGCCTCTCTTATGGAGAACTGGGGAGAGACAGAACCTGGAAGGCAGAATGGGGAAAGAGCCAGAAAGCTGAGATTGATGGTGGGTCCCCTAGACACTGCTCTGTTCTTTGGTGGCTGGCATTAGTGGGAGCAGCAAGGCACAGCTAGATCTGAAGGTTTGCTTTTCTCTCTTAGTTACTTCCAATTTGTTGTCATAGCTGGGTATTTTGTCTGCATCTAGCAGCACACCAAAAGTCACTACTAAAGCTCTAAGGAGACCCATGAAAATACCCAACTGATGAATACTTCATGATGTGCTGCAAATATTTTAATTGGTTTCATGATATGCCATTTAGTATTAAGTGAAGTGTATCTCCTGCAAAGGAAGCCTATTTTCCTTTGTGAATAATTTTTCAGCTTTTGTGCAAAATGACTGTGCTTTCTTCTTTTCAATCTTCATAAAATAAAAGGCTTTTGCTTTTATCTTCCTTGTACATCTAGGAAGAGGTCTTTTTAATCAATTAAAACCAGTAAGTTTGCACTTTACAAACACAAGCTCTTTACCTGTTTAAGTTTAAACATTTCTGATGGTTTTTGATGGTCTGCTTAGGCTGGTGTGCATCTGTGGGTTGTGTCTGCAGTACTGGCATGCAGCATTTTGGGGGTTCCTGCATATACCCACATGAACAGCAGAGATGTTGGAAGTACAGATGCCCACAGGGAGCCTTTTTGGGCACTGCAGGCGCCACGTTTGCTGCTGCCTGTCCTGATGTTTCATCCTCCAGTAACTCTCTGTGGCTGAGCATCTGGGGTCAGGAAATTCAAAGATACATTTTTTCACCTTGCTGCTCTATTTTCAGAAGACAACTACACATGTGATAGCCAGCATCTATCAAGTAGTGTAACTGCCGAGCAGTGTCTGCAGAGTGAATTTAAATGCTCTGGGAATATGTCTCATAATTTCAGAAATGCAAAGCTACCTCAGAAATCCACAGTGCAGGACAGGTGTTTAACTCTCACTTTTGGTGAACTTCTCTACATGTGGTAAAAGCAAAAGTTACATTTTCATGAAATGCAAAGCACAATCCAGTGCTGTGCTTTGACCTTGCAATGGTCAAACCTGGATAATAATCTCAGGATATCAACTGCACTGTGCTTAAGGTTACTCTGCACTTCACACATGCTACAAAGTACAGAATAGCAGCCACTGTGCAGCTACAGTCCCCCTTCCAGGAGAATGCCTAACAGGGCAGCTTGCTGGGAAAAATTCATACTGCCTCTTTAAGTGACAATATGAAATGCAAGAACAGTCAGGATCTAGGCCTCTTCTACTCCATTTGTCTCAATGAAGTGAGGAAAATTGCGATAAAGAAGACAGTGAAATTTACAGCTTCTCCAACTCAGTGATTCAATACAGCTCTTTAGTCATTGACCTACTGTTCTTCACTTCCTCTTTCACATTATTATGAGGGGAAAAAATAATTCATAATCACTGGATTAACTTCTCTCCAGGCTACAGGAAAACTTTACAGTTGCTTTTCGTTATTGAAAACTATTGGGTACTGTACCTTTTTTTTTGAGATTTCCTTTCTCTCCTACACATTACAACTGAATGAAGGTTTACTCCTAAAGATCATTTCAAAGTGGAGTGATATGATAGAAACATTTCCCTCTAAACTATAGCAATGGGCTTGACACTGGGAGGTCATACTTGGCCAAGTGTAAATTACAGATTCCATTTCATGCATTTGAATCACAAATTCTTGTGGCAACTCACAAGTTGTAAAGGACCAAAGTGCAGTGGGACAAAGGGTGGCCCCAGGCTAGTGCTCAGATGGAAGGACATTTAGCCTTCTTCTGTTAGGGCAGCAAGATCTTTTACTTGACATGTCACCTGCAAGACACAACAGAGCAAAATATGATGTCACTTCAAATCAAAAAGGGAAAAAAGTAATCCAGATCAAACCTTAAATAGGGCAGAAGCAATAGCTTCCTCACATTACACTGCTTTCATGGGTGCAAAGATAAGGAGAAATTACAACTGATGCACCCTATTCTTATGTGGTGTTTGGCAGCACTGCCAAACCAAGTACTCAGAAATTCTAGATCTCATTCAGAAAGCTTGATATGCCCATGGAAATCGCGACAGTTCAAATACTTAACACAAGTTGCTCTTTATTTGTTTTCCTGGGATAAATCATTACCATTCAATTCCAGGTTTTCTAGAATGGAGCTTGTAGAAATACAAAAGGCTTTGGGAAAAGAGCAAGTGCTGTGAGTGCCCACCAGCCATAGTGCTGGAATTGCCCTGGTGGCCTCAGCAGCCTCCACCAGCAGCAAATTTTGTTCATAGAGCTTCATTTTGAGTCCTGGAGTTTCCTTTGGGAGTCAGTTAGGAAAAAGTTAAACAGCAATGACAAAGTCCATTTGTGCATCTGGACCTATGCTCATACATGCATCTGAGGTGGCTCAAAGCATCTCTGAACTGTAGACACAGGTTAATTTTGTGTAGCTGACCTTGACTGCCTCTCTTATGGAGAACTGGGGAGAGACAGAACCTGGAAGGCAGAATGGGGAAAGAGCCAGAAAGCTGAGATTGATGGTGGTGTGGTGGGTCCCCTAGACACTGCTCTATTCTTTGGTGGCTGACATTAGTGGGAGCAGCAAGGCACAGCTAGATCTGAAGTAATTTATTTGCTTTTCTCTCTTCCTTTCTTCCAATTTGTTGCCACAAGCAGCTGGGTATTTTGTCTACCTCTAGCAGCACACCAAAAGTCACTACTAAAGCTCTAAGGAGACCTATGAAAATAACTCGGGCGTCCGAGTGCTTATGGCGTGAGGAGGAAACGCGGGAAGCCGGCAGGACGCGCTGCCGAGGCCCGGCGCTGCAGGCCCAGCCCCAGGGGCTCCGGGGCCGGACCCGCCGGGGCTGCGCTCGGCTCTCCCGCGGCTCTGGGGCAGCGCCACGGACGGGATCCCCAGGCCGCAGAGGGCCGGCGAAGCAGCGCGGATGCCGGCATGAGGGGGCCAGTGCGGGGCTGGGCCCGGGAGCGTACGGTCCGAGTGTACCGGGATCGGCAGGGCCCGGCTGGGCAAGGCAGGGCAGGGCAGGGCAGGGCACGGAGCGCTCCCCGCCCGGCCCCGCCCCGGTCCCCGCGGGGTGGCGGGAGCTGCCGGGCAGTCCCGGCGGCCGCCGCCTCCTCGTTCCCCGGCTTTGGCGCGGGGAAGGACCGCAGCTAGAGGGAGCTGCTCCGGACCGCGTCTGCCCGTGCGCCCCGGTTCTTTCACAGGCTCCCCCGCCCCTTCCCTCCCTCCTTCCCCCGTGATGGCGGAGGACAGCGAGTCCGCGGCCAGCCAGCAGAGCCTGGAGCTGGATGACCAGGACACCTGCGGCATAGACGGCGACAATGAGGAGGAGACCGAGCACGCCAAGGGGTAGGGGAGCGCTTGGGGAGTGCGCGTGGCTCGGGGAGGCAGCTCCGTGTCCCCCGCCGCGGCAGAGGCCGGGCTGGAGGTGCCCGGGCCGGGCTCCCCTGATGCCCGGCGCGGTCCCTCGTTGGCGCGGGTGTGCTGGGCGCTCCTGCCCGCTGGCGGGCGGCCTGCGCGGCCCGGCCTGGCCCGGCCCGGCTCATCCGCGGCGCCTGCGCCGGGCCGCCGAGCGGCCCCAGCCCGGGCCGCCTCCCGCCGCAGCATGCGGGCGTGGAACGGCCCTGCCGCCCGGCCCGGAGCCCCGCACCCTTCTGCCCGCAAAGGGAGAGGCGGGAGCCTGGGCCCGGCCCGGCCCGAGGTGAGGGGGCGGCGGGGCTGGCACTTACCCGCCGGACACCGGCCTTGAAATCGCGCCGTATAAGCGAAGGTAAATCCTGCCTTGTTGTTGGCGCTTTTAGGGCTTGGGGGCGTTTCTGCGTGTTTCTGTCCGTCAGGAAGTCCCCTGCAGCGGGGACATGCCGCCGTGTCTCCCGGTGGTTCCGGCTGAGCGGCTCCCGCGGGCCGTCCCGCGCCCCTCCGCGCCCACAGCCGCCGCCCGCTCGCTGCGGCCGCGCTGCGCTCCGCGCAGCGCCCGTGCCAGCCTGTCCTGCGGACACTCCTCCTCACCCATTGTCCTCCAGAGATGTTACCTCCAGATCCGCACGCTGTGGAGAGCAGAGCGCGTGTTTTGGCAGGGCAGTCGCCGGGGCAGACGCTGTTGTCTGGTTGTAGTTCCTTCTTCGCTAATCTCGCGTCTCAGATCTTCCCACGCTGAGGATCAGGCGGTGTTTCGGTTGCCTGGGGAGCTGATGGGAGAGGCACCAGCCTCGCTGCGGGCCCTGCCACCCGACCGCTGCTGGGCTGGCTGCGGTATCACTGCGTTCAGGCACGAGGTGTCAAGGTTCTAGCTTGCTCTGAAGGCTTTTGGGGCAGGGGAGTGGGAGGAATATGTTTCCAAAGTCGGCTTTATTTAATTTATTTTTTCTCTTTTTTGAGGGGTTGAAAACGTGATTGCAGAGAAGGCGCTTTGTTGTCGCAGCCAGGAGTGGCTGGAGTAACCTAAAATAGAACTGGGTTAATCTATACAGTGCTACACAAATATCTTCCTCGTGAATTTGTGATTGATCTGCTTGAGAGCTTTCTGTAGGTTACTGATGTTTGAGGATGTACTCTGTTTGTGTCTTCTGCTTGTAGGATTTGGTTGACAACAATCTTAAATGTGGCAGGAGAAATCTAAGGGACTTGGGAAGGCTGACTTGTCTAGAAGGCAGAAGGGGGAAAACTTTGATGCTTGCTGCTCTGTCATTGAGTTAATGACACACACTAAAATAATCGTGTTAGAAATAATTACAGTAATATAAATCTGGGATATTAAAAGTGACAAAATAGTGTTTTGTTATTTGGAGGCTTTTATTACATTTGCTTCAGTAAGTATGTCACAGTTGGTGATTCCCAAATACGTGAAACTAAAGTCCTAAGAGCAGAGAGTTGTTATTTATTGTTCTTCACAGGAACCGACCTGGCATCCTAGTTGGGATTGTTTAATAGCCAGGTAATGATTCAGGTAGTGATTCATGTAATGATAGCCAGATTCAGGTTTGATTCAGGTGATGCCTGTTCAGAATTCATTTTGATTGCGTTCCTACTTCAGTTTCCTCTCCTGTCTGTCTGTTTGTCTGTCTGTCTGTGTGCATGCCCGGGCTGTAGCGTCCCTCTGCAGCGTAGCTCTGTGTGTGGCTGTGCTGGGGCTGCTGTGACAGCGAGTGCGGTGTGTAAGGAGCGACCGGGGAACAAAGAATTGCACTTCGGTGTGCTCTGAGTCACAGCTTGCTGCTCTACTCCAACACGTGTCTCACTGCTCTCTAAGGGACACCCGCTGTAGCCTGTATCGTCTTCTACCCAAAACTTGTCTCTGTTGAATATCCCAGATGTATTTTAATGAATGTTTTTTAGTAAGTTTAGTTAACTTAGTGGTAGATCATTCCAGTAGAAAAAGCCTCTTAAGTATTAGTATCTGCTGCATGAAGTCTCATATTGACTCTTGGATTACTTGATTTTCCTGTAATCTTTGAAAAATCTTGTTTGCTGCTCTTTGTCTGGAGGCTGAAATACTCAAATGAACTCCAGCAGATGAAAGGAAAAATCCCACAGTGGAGCATGCAAGATCTACTCTTGATCGGAGAGATTAACCTATAGTAATAGGAGCCTAATTAATTATTCCCTGTTTTCTCCCTGTCATTATCTATTAATTCTTGAGGTAACTTTCAAGTTTGCTTCAAGTTTTTAGATTAGGTTTTATATACTCAAGCAATTTATGAGCAGTCCAACTACTTGAGACTATGACTGTGTCAACTGACTTGCTGCATTCTGTGTGGTCTCCATTAGTGCTCATCAGTATTTAATCTCATTCTATTTTAACCTGCACTTTTTTAGAAAGAGGCAGAATATTGTGTGTCAGCCTCTACTGGATTGCCATGTAAGTTAAGTTATTTTCAAGATGTTTCTTGACATTTGAAAATAAGTCCTTAGAATCTTGCCCACAGGAAAACATGATTTTTAGATCCATATGACTTTTCTGTTTTGTTTTGTTTTAAATTTGCAGGGGTTTTTGTGCTTGAGCACTGAATGAGTGCAGCAGAAAATAACCATTTTGTAGCTCTCAACTGTGAAAATGTCTTTGTCCTCTGATTCTGCTCCTGTTTTTTAGAGGCAGGATTATGTATGTTGTGTGACTCATTGCTGTTTTCCTGTTCTGTAGTTTGCTCCTGCTAGACGCATTATGCTGTATTTGTTCTGTGTTGTAATAAATGTGATTTACAAAATATCTTTGTTATTGTATATGTAGAAAAAAATGTTGCACCTGGATCCACCCTGCTAAGTCCAGCCTTATAAGGTCTTTCACATTCTAAATAGCTCCTTATGCTCACTGCCAGAAAGGCCTTGGGCACAAAACATTTAGTAAACACATGAGAAAAAGGTATGACCTTTAAACAACTCCCCCAGTCCTCACAAATTATTTGCTTTGAATGTTTTAGTAGTATACCCCTATAATTATTGCTTTAAAAGGCCAACTTTATAATGAATACTACTTCTAGATTTAAAAAAGAAGCAAATATTTTTAGGGTTGTGGAAGCATGCTTGGTTTTAGCAGGTGGGTTTTACAGCTCGGAGTACAGATCACAGACTTGAAGGGTGAGGCAGAGGAAACATGCAGATCTGAGAAATACTCTTGGGTTAGGGTTTCAAGTATTGCTGCTAGGTTTTCATGCTAAAAACCTTGCATTCTCAAGTATTGAAATGTATACAAATGAAATCTTCATGCAGAGAGATTCTTTGTAAGGACAGTTTGTTAGCAAGTGGAATTTGAAGGGCATAGACCCTTCTGGTCAAGACCTTTCTATACTGTCTTTGGAGTGGTGGTTTTTCACAGCAATGAGAAAGCTCTTTGCTCTAGGCCTCCATTTTCTTTAAGAACCAATGACAGCCCTAGTATAAATAATACTGCATTAAAATTTTTGAAGTCTTAGCCATATACATGCGACCTGATTTTTGTGATCAAAAAGATCTGTGTAACATCTTCAGAAATGCAGCTTTGCAGCTTCACTTAACTCACAGAGAGAGAACTACTGTGAAGGCAAGAACCCCACACAGGCCTTTGCAGTTTAAAAATAAACATCTGAAGTACATGTTTGGTTTTATATTTGAGAAATTGCTAACTTAAAATTACCATTCTGTGTAACATAAAACAGATGTTGACATTACAAAAGTCTGTTTCTGCTAAAGCAGAATCTAGTGTTCAAAAAGGAAATTAAAATAATGGTGACAATTAGTCAGTGATAAAGATAATCTCAAACCAAGGGAACCAAAACAGTTTGACCACCTGAACAGAATAATTGTCATGCTCCTCTGGATTTTTCTGTCTTGGCTTTTCTATGGATTTGCTCTGAGCCTCATAAAGTAAGTTCCTCCACCCTTGCCACACTTCTTCCCAAATGCACTAAGTATTCCCATTTTTCAGTTTAGAAAAACCCAATCCAACCAAAACACCACCACATGCAGGGAGAAGCAAAAGTATTTTTTCCCACATCTATGCAAAACACCAGATGTGTGTACATAAGTGGAAAGGTATGTGGGTGGGATCATGGGCTTGCATTTGTGACTTGCAGACAAAATCATCAATCTGTAGGCCTAAGTCACTATCTCTGAGTCCTATCCACAGCCTGTTTCTGGGGCAAGGTTAAATCATTCTGGGGGAGAATAAGGTCTTTTGACCCTTTTCCTGGCTCAACTGAATTTTGATTTGCATGTCACTTTTGTGCTGGCCTCACCTTTTTCTTATTCATCAGACTGACAAAATTGTCATTGTGGGTGCAGTTAAAAATATCTTAGACTGTGCCTGTGCTTACATATAGCTGAACCTCAGTGTACAGACTTGCCCTCCTGTCATTAAAGTTCTTCTGGTATAAGTTTGTCTCCACTAGACTGACAAAGTCAATACTTCCAGCAGTCTAACCCTGAATGGTTTTCTTTGTATAATCTGTTGTGGTCTGTGTGGCAGGCTGCACTGGGGCAGATGTGTTGATCTGATGTGTGAAAAGGTCAGGTTTCCTGACCTGCCAACTTGTCATGGCAGCACCCTGAGCTCTGTATTGTTTTTCTGCTTCCCACATAGGACCTGAGCTCGGAGTTGTGTCATTTTACAGGTGCAGGGTAGTTTGGAAAAAGAGATTTCATGCTTAAAGGTCAACTTTCATAAAAATGGGAAACTTTTTTCCTCCCAGCTTCTAAGTGTGAGATATAATTCAGCGTGTCATCATATAGATGTATCTGACCAGAAAGAGGAAAATTCAGATCTTAGCACACAAGAATGTCAGAGGAAAGCTTTTAATAGGAGCCCTTGGTTTCAGTGTTGTTACCTTTGCATATCCTTTGTGCTGTCAAGTTCAGCATAATTGCTACAAGTTGAACAACCAAGTTCCTCCCTTCCCAGCCATTCTCACTCCCAGTTTTAGAGCCTTTCTGTTCTTTTCAAGGCAGAGCATGAGAAGGACAACAAATCCTGAGGTGTTTTTGTTCTGCTTCTGCCCTGATTTGCTTGGTATCTCTGGTTATAACTTGTGTTGGACAAACCTGTTTACTGAGTAGAAGTTTCTGTGTGCTGCCTGCTGCCAAATATCTGGGTTGCAGGCGTGTCTAAATAGTAGGATGAGTAGAACTCTATTTAAATCCTCTTTTTACCTTGTGTGGACTGTAACAGTAAAAAATAAACTGACCCAAGCGGGAGACTGCATAAATAACTGCTCAGAATGATCCCTGGATAACCTGTCAGACAAAGATACCAGTATTTATTTTGAAACAGACAGTGTGAAAGATTTAAACCTGAAGGTCATAAACCAAGGACTGGGATTTTGGAAGATTAAAAAAAAAAATTAAAAACTAGTAGTGTAGTTTTAAATGCCACATATATTTTACAGCAGTTTACTTCTGTCTTCCTTCTTTCCCTGCTGAAGACTATACATTTCTAAATGAAAAAGATCTTGAATTGGTCAAAGTACAAACTACGATTGTCCTGGTAAAAGTACGGTTTGACTGGGGATAACATTAGTAAAGCTTGGCAAAGCTGATTTTTCTCCATAGCTGCCAAGCTTTTTTTTAGCTCAATTGTTCATTATTTCACCAAACTAAATAAAACATTGACCCTCAGGTAATCCTAGTGAGCAGAATTCCCCTGTGGTGTATGTGACACTGGATCATCCTGAAAGACAAGAAGACAAGTGAGCTGCACTGCTGCAGTTTGGGGCTCGGTGCCTGCTCAGGGTGTCTGTTAAGAGCAGAGTTTGCTGAAACTCCAAATAGCCTGGTGTTCAGCACAGAAACCCTTGGGAGCCAGCTCAGAGATACAGAGACATCATGTGTTTGCTATATGTGAGGTGTTACAGGGAAAGACAAGTTTGTGGACAGTTGCAGAAAGTAAAAGAAATCCTTCCTTAAATGAATCTCAGCAAAGGTGAAATCACTTCCCCTGGTATTTTTTATCTCAGTTTTTCCAGATAGAGGTGGTGAAGTCCTAGGCCTTGTACACATGTGTGAGCTTTTGCTGTTTTGTATTTATAACCACTTGCCAGTCTTTTGGGTCTGTTCTGTGTTTAAATTCTGTACAAAATGTCAGCTCCATATACAGGCCTCCAGATAGATTTGCATTTTATTATTTTAAATGACACTGTGCTGCCCAGGTGGCCAAGGAAGGCAATGGCACCCTGGCTTGTGTCAGACAGTGTGGCCAGCAGGACCAGGACCATACCCTTGTACTTGGACTGGTGAAGCCACACCTTGAATCTGCTTTGAGCCATTCCCTGGCCTCAAAACTAGAGCTGGAGCATATCCAGAGAAGGGCAGCAAAGCTGGTGAAGATGCTGAAGAATAACTCCTGTGAGGAGTGGCTGAGGGAAGTGGTGTTGTTTAACCCGAAGCAAAGGAGGTTCAGGGGGGATCTTACTATTCTTCCACTCCCTGAAAGAAGGTTTTAGCCAAGTGAGGGTCGGCCTCTTCTCCCAGGTAACAAATGACAGGGCAAAAGAAAATGGCCTTAACTTGGATCAGGGGAGATTTAGATTGAATGTGCTGAAAAATCTCTTCACCAAAGGGATTGTTGAGTATTGGTAACTAAAGGTTCCCCAGGGAAGTGGCTGAGTCACCATCCTTGGGAGTATTGAAAACGTGTAGATGTGGCACTGAGGGATAGATATGGTTTAGTGGTGGACTTGGGTTAATGCTGGGCTCAATGATCTTAAAGGAGTTTTCCAGCCTGAGTGCTGTGATTCAATGAAATCGTGATTCATTGTGGATTCATGTAGGTGATCTGGCAGTATGCTTATTCTGCAGCCAAAGATTGTCTCCCTGCATCACTTACACAAGTCCATCTTTTGTTTCTGCAGCCTTCTAGTAAATGCTTCAAATTCTCTTACCTCTCCAGTGTGTTTGGTGTGCTCTGCTGTTGTCCATTGAGTAGCAGCTTGGTCCTGTTCTAGAGGCTGCGGCATTTACAACACTTTCATTCTGGGAGCATAACCCAGTGTAACCTTGAATGTTATGAACTTCTTGAGATTGATCTTTCACTACAGACTATTCTAAAGTACAGTAAGGATCTCACAAAAATCAGTCTTGGCTAAGTTGCATTGTTTGCTTAATTGCAGGCTTTGGGCCTCCCAACTGGAGGGAGGGTGTTTACTTGACAATACCAGCTCAGGCAAGGTATAGATGCTAAGACTTGTCATCATAATCTTGAAAGTGAACATGTTACAGCAAATAATATATCCCTTGCAAATATGTTGATCGTAATAACTTCAGTTATGTTCTTCTGAGTTTTCTTTCTTGTTGTTTGTCAGTATGATACATGGGGTCTTTTCCCCCTCCAGGATTAAAAGAAACAATTGTTTGTTGCGTTGACTTTTTTTCTTTTCCAGTGAAAAACACCCAAGCCCCCCAAACTCTGATATCTGTCTTCAGTTCCATTATGTGCATATGGCTTTGCTGAGAGATTAGCCTCTTGAAGACAGTTTAGTGTTGACTCATTGCCTCCGTATTTTCATTTTGTCTGAGAGTTGCTAACACATCCCACACTTTGCAAATTCTGATCTAATCTTGATTCTATATCTTGATTTTTTTTTAATAAAAATCCCCTTTAAGAATAATTTAAGTTATCAATAGTCAAAATATATCAGAATCCTCAAGCGCAATTTTTACTTTGTTGATGGGGCTTTTAAATTAAAGTTGACCTCATTGTGCTTATTGTTTTAAAGCACAAATATTTGGTTAGCTTTATGTTGTCTCTTACTGGGATTCCAGCAAGACTTTCATTGCAGCTTAAGTTAGGAACGAAATTTCTGGAAAACAGAATGTTTCATCTGGATTCTTCTCAAATTCAGATGTGTCTTGTGGTTGAGCATGAAGGAGAAAAAGTGTTGGGGCACTAATAGTTACTAAGTTTCCAAGGAGGTTACTTTCCTCTGTTCACATACTTTCTTGTGTTCCTCTGAGCTGTTGAATTTGGTCATTTTGTTTTTATGCTGGGTAAAAGTCTGGAGAAGAGCACTGGTTTCTATATAGTGTCACAGTTTGACATGAATATGTCAAAATGCCTGGTTGTGCTAGTGTCAGAGTATAAAACAAATTAGACAGCACTTGCAGGAAGTTTTTCGTCAGTGCTCTCAGTTCCCCCCTTCCTTGCTGTTTTCCGCTGCTTTTTCTTTACATTCAAAGAGCTGCTAGATTTTTCATATCAAAATGCTGGCTTTTCCATATTTAACTTTTTTTAAAATTTAAGGCTCAGTGGTATTGATTTTTCTTATTGCACATTCTTTGCATCTCTGGCAGAAGTCCTGGAGGGGATTTGGGAGCGAAGAAGAAGAAAAAGAAGCAGAAGAGAAAAAAGGAGAAACCAAATTCTGGAGGCACCAAATCAGATTCTGCATCTGACTCCCAGGAAATTAAAATTCAACAACCTTCAAAAGTGAGAGCCTGGTTCTGTTTTAATTTGTGCGTGCTTTCTAATTTAATTTTAATTTGCATGTCACTTGTTGTTAAAGTGAGTTGGTAGTTCTGCCTTAGTGTGTGAAATGAAGCAAATGGTTCCTGTCCTGAACAGAGAGCAGCAAGCCAAGACCTGGTGTTTCAGAGGTGCTATTGCCACCACGGTGGTGTACTGTGAGAAGTGCAGAGGAGTTTTGTCTTTCTCTTTGAGCAGTTAGAGCTTGGGCTAGTGACAGCCTCATTGCATAGAATCATAATCTGTGATGTAATGCTTTTAAATAGATTTTGCATTTGATGAATTGCCTTTAGTTTTTAGCCACCATCTAACGTGGCTTAGTGCAGTTTTGGTCACTTGTGCAGCATGAAGCTCTCTCAGCAGCAGCAGCAGGAGGGAAGGTGGGGCTGCTGTGCTAACCAGAGTCTCTTTAGGGCAAGCAAGCAACATGTATTTGTACATAAAATGCATTAATCTTAAATATGGAGATAAGGGCTGAAGAAAAATTTTGCTTTCAGAAAGCCTCCACTATAATTAAGAATGCAAAATTGCTTGTGGGAATGTACAGTCCTTGTGGATTTTCTGATAAAATAGCATTGTCTGTGTGTGCTTTTGTCTGTCATGTTCTGAATGAGAAGTGAATAACATGGTGTGGTGCCTTTTTAACATACAGCTTTTATCCCAAGAGAAATCTGAGTGCAAGAACTAAAGTTTGTAAAACTAAGAAAGTTTATGGACTGTTGAGCATATTGAGGTAGTTATATTTGCTTTATCTGATTATTGTGGAGAATTTTACACCATTATACCAACAGGAGTCTTTGTCCTGTAAGATTTGTCAAGTACATTGAGGCTAGCAACTAATTATTTTAGGGGGAAAAGATTATGTTCTGGCTCATTAGCATACTGATAGATTTTTGTGTTGTCCCTTTAGATCTTTTCCATGTTACCCTGATTGCTTTGCATGGTCACATTTGGCACAGGGGACACTTTATAATATGTAGAGAGATCTTAAGTACTTTGCCACATGTTTTGATACTGTCTTTCTGTAAAACATGTCATGAACTGCTAATACAGGAATGCTGTTGGCAAATGATGCACAAGTAACCTCACACTCTTACAACTGGCATGAGGTAAATTTTTGTGTTAACATAAAGGCATAGTTCATTGCTACAGTATCCTATGAGTTTCTTGATTTTCTGCCAACAAGGTTATTGTTCCATGTGTTGCCTCTAATTACATTAAAAGAAAGCTACTTTATAGCTTTTTGCTTTTGTGTGCAAGACTTTAGTCCTGCACCTTGCAGTCTTGCACACCATTTCTCTGATGTAATGTGTGGTGCAAATGTGGAAGCCTAGCCTTGTTCCAAGTTGTGTGCTTAGAGTGGCACTGTTCATGATTATTTTACTGACACAAGTTTAATTGGTTCATTAGTAACTCACAAAATTTTCTATTTTATTGGCATAAAGAAGTTCTTATATAAGATTTTCTTTCAAGCTCTAGGCAGCTAAACCACTTTACTCTTCTTTTATGGCTTTCACTTTTCTCTAGTTACAAATGCATCAACATTGCCTGGGGGGTTATTGTGCCTTTGCTGCTGTGTTGCAGGTCTGTCTTAGACAACTATTCTGGTACAGATTTTTTGAAAGCATCTTAGACTGCTGATCTGGATCTGTGTGGAAAAGTATATTTATTTTGTCTGCTACTCAAGTAATACTTAAATTTTGTATTCATGTGCTGTATAAAATTTAATACAGAAAACAGGCTTCTAGTGTTTGCTTGCTCTTGGTTGAAAAGAATATATTTTAGGGGAGAATGACATTGTAGACCTTACCTCTAAGAGACTGTATGCAAGATCATCAGGCAGAACTCAGTGGGGCTCATTGAAAAGGATTTTGAAAAAGGATTTTGAGGTCATGTGAGTTTGTAAACAGATCTGTCAGTCTGGAGATGAGTAAAGCAGAACAGTGAGTCTCCTTGGCTTCTGCCTTCCTCATATGTGGTGGTAGTGATAGTAGACCTTTTGAACTTTGGTGTGAGTGCAATCATGGCAGTAAAGGATTGTTAGCATTGTATGCTTACAGTGACCTTGAGGACACTTCACTGCCCATCTCACAAGACTTCCATCTCTCCCTATTACAAGTTCCAGTGACATGGGCTGTCCACACTGACACAAAGAAAGCTTGCCATATCTGCAGTCTCATCTGTCATTATTCTAGCCACTGGTGGCCTACACAACCTAGTCACAGGATAATAGATTGGAAGGGCCATCTGAAGGTTTTTTGACCAACCTGCTGCTTAGAGCAAGGCCAGCTAGATCAGGTTGCTTGGTCTCCAAGGATGGAGACTCCACAATCTTTGTGGGTAACTTATTCCGGTGTTTGACTACAGTTTTCAATTAAAAAAAAAAAAAAGTAATTCCTTATATCTAAATGGATTTTGCTGGTTTGCAACTTGTCTCCTTTGCTTCTTGTCCTATCACTCTGTTCCTCTGAAAAGATTTGGCTCAGCTTTCTCTATACCCTGCCATTAGGCAGTAATAGGATTTCTCCTACTCCCTCAACCTTCTATTCTTAAGGCTGAGCAAATCAAGGTCTCTCATCCTCTTCTCCTTGTGTGTGATATGCCTCAGCCCCCATTTATCTTGGTGGCCTCAGAGAACTCGTAGCAGTCTGTCAATGTTCTCCTTGTAATGGAGAACCCCAAACTGCAAGGTGTGACCTCAGGGATGCCAGATAAAGGGGAACACTTCCTGGCCATCTCACTGGTACTGCCTAGTATGCAGCTGTCCTTTGCTGGCCAGCAGTCTGCTGGCTCATGTCCAGCCCTCTGCCCACCTGAACCTCCAAGTTTTTTTCTGCAAGCGGCTTCCTAGCCAGTCCATGCTGGCTTTGCATGGGCTTTTTCTATCCCAGATGGAGGACTTTGTAATTGCCTTTGTCAAACTTGATTAAGTTTCTTTTTCCAGCTTGTCAGAGTAGCTTTGAATAGCTGCTCTGTGGTTCAGCATATCAACAATTCTAGAAATTCTTCTTCTAGGTATCATCTGTGCACTTGCAGAGAAAGTACTCTTTGTCAAATCCAGATCATTAAACAGTGTTGACCCCTGAATCCTCCCCCTTGCATTCTTGAAAACAGGGATGACATTTCCCTTAATCCATTTATAGGAAACTTCCACCAATTGCTATTTTAAACTTAGTAGATGTTAGTTGCACTAACATCAGCCAGCTCCCTTAGCATCCTTACATGCATTTGGTCTGTTTTCAGGGACCTATGCATGATTAGTTTGCTCAACAGTCCCTGACTTACTCTCAGACTGCTGCAGTGCACAGGGACATCCAAGGCCTGAGGTCATCGACAAAACTGAGGCAAAACCACCATTTCCTACCTCAGCCCCACTGCACGACAGGGCTGTCTTTGCTGTGAAGAGATATTTGCCCTAAACTGAAATTAAACAAAAGAGCTGGTTTTTGTTTTTCTAATTCATGTGAAGTTCTGTGCAGGTTTTCTTTGCTTTCTATTGAAGGAGAACAAAAAGTGTTAAAAGTAAACTTCTTAGTCAGGCTGATGTCTGGGTGTTTTGAAGTGAAAGGAATTCCCCCTGATGTCCCTATCCATGATCTATTTAGTACCTGAACATTAATGGGTTACTTACCATTATGGTAGTAAGATCTTTCTTAGGAACTTTTTTTTATTATTTTCTGCTTTTTTATGTAGAAGACATATTATAGACTTTAAATAAATATACAGAATAAATTACAGTGTGTCAGCATTTATGTATGATTTCATGATGTACTGATGAGACTTCAGAATTTATCTAGTGGCATTAGTAATTTATGTCTCTGTTATCCTGATCTAGAAGTCAGGCTTTTTAGGCTGGAACAGTGTTGTTCTAAAGTGTATAAACATGTTAATTCACAGTTACTCAGCTGACAGGTGTTTAAGGCACACTTGCATGTGAAATATGCAATACTTGAACATTAGGGATTTTGTTTCATTAATTTAGATAATGAAAGTGTTTATTGTAAATAGTAAATGATGGGCTGCTTGAGCTCCAGACACAAAGTTTTGCTCTTTTTGTGATTGAGGATACTAGAGGCTGATCAATTTCAGCTTCATTATTAAGCTTCATTATTACATTTATTTTATGGTGGTTTTTCAACTTATGAATCCTAGAAAGAAAGTGAAATATGGAAATAGTAGTCCTTTGCTATTCAGTTAAAAAAAAAAAAAACAAAACAGTCTGGCTTTAAATCTCTGTGCAGAATTGCTTAAAATTTTCCAGTACATTTGAGACTTCTTTCAGATGCATTATTGCACTGCAGTCTAAGGAAACCTGAGCACAAGCATGCTATTGGTATGCCTCAGAACAGGACTTACCACTAGGAAGATAACAAAACAAAGAGATTTTAAAAGAGAGGGGAAAATCCCTTTAGATTTAGAGGCCTGTTACCATTATTCTGCTGTCCTTTGCAGGAAAAATTCTTATTCCTGTTACATTTTCTCAGAGTGATCAAAAAACTCCATGTGTACCAATGGTACCTTTATTGTTTAATACCTAAACTGACCCTTTTTTGTAAGCATTTTTTATTGTGATATAGTATCCTGTCTTAATGCTGCTGTATTTGTGTTTAAAATGTTCATGTTTTTTGGTTAAGTGCAAGTACTGCTGACAACTATTTTGTTCATTTGTTGCCCACCTTTTTCCACTCTCCTGTCTACAAACATACCTAAACTAACCATGATGAGAAGAGTACCTGTAAGAATAGGTAACAGTAAAAGAACATCTTTGTACAGCTATTCACAAAGTAAATGTACTCAATAAGCTTCCTGTTCTGTTTGTCTGTTTGTGCAGAATCCAGCCATTCCAATGCAGAAGCTTCAAGACATCCAGAGAGCAATGGAGCTGCTCTCTGCATGCCAAGGCCCAGCAAAGAATATTGATGAGGCTGCCAAACGTAAATACCAGTTTTGGGATACACAACCTGTTCCTAAACTTAGTAAGTTTAACTGGAACTGTGTGAAAGAGCTGTCTTATGATCACTAAAGAAATGTTGTGCTAGCTCTGTGACATGTTCTCTAAAATAGGTAAAAAGTTGGACTCTGTGTGGTAGGGATCCTTTGTCTTCTGTGTAGTTTATGTGCAGTTCTTGATGTTTTCCAGGGAAGTGGTTGTCTTCCCCACAGATAATGTGCAAGATACAGTGTTATTAAGTCTCATTCTGATGTCCTCTGGAAAAATGGGAAATACTATTGAAATAGCATTCTTTTGTGTATTTTAGGTCTGAAATATTGAACAATAGAACATAGAAGTCTTTTTCACTTTAGGAGAAGTAAGAACTCTTAAGTGGTGACAAAGAGTAAACTTTAATTTTTTTTATTAGTACTATTTGTTTTGTTTGTTTATTTGTATTTCCTTAATTTTTTTTCAATAAATGGATTTGCTATCACAGAAACAATGACTCTCCTGCCATAGGCTGCACTGTTTTCATACAGCTTTAAGTAGACAGTGGCACTTGTGTGATACACAGCCTCTTTCTCTGCTGTGTGTTCATGTTCTCCTCCACAATGTACACTACCTTGAAGACATGCTTTCTCAGATTCTGCTCTCTGTTCTTGATTCCAAGTGAGATAATGAGGTGATCTCTCCTTGCCTTTAAATTTATAATGAATTTGACAGATTATTTTTATATTGATTTGATCCCTGATAGTGCAGTTGGTAAATCTCATTGTTGGAGGAAGTAGTTGCTGACTATCTTGTGTTTTCTGTGTTGCTTTCTGAACCTTCTTTTTCTGCTTTCATTATCTTCAAGAGGAGCATTTACAGCTTTTCAATGTGAACATAGCTTGGGGGTCCCCACAGGTAAAACATTCTCAGCACAGTAGCTGGTGCTGCTCTGTCCTGCAGGTTTCTCTCCATTGCACTGGAGACTGATACAGAATAAGCAGAAATAAGGTAGAGTCTAAAGCACAGAAGCACTCTGCTCACTCTCTCTCCACAGGCAGCTTCTCGCATTAATCCATGGCTATCGCTTAATCTGCATCAGTCTCATTTCTTCCTGACTTTTCTTGCATAGAGAAGTCCAGAGCAGAGCCCCTGGATACAGGATTTTCCTCTGGATTGGATTGAATTGAACTGACCTGCCATGGCTTTTCTCTGTACAAACTCTATCCAAATACCTGCATAAAGTAATGGTAGTAATCATCACCAGCAATCCAGCCTAAGTGGAGAAAGACCCTAGCCAAAATCAGTTAAAGGGTAAATCAGAAAAGGCTCTGGCCATAGTCAAGGTTTTCCAGAGCTAGTTCAGGTGTCTGTGCAGTAGTGCAGGAGTTCAGTTCAGGCTAATCAATGTATCTTACAGCACTTACAGGGGAGAGTCTGTCACTTGCCAGTCTAAAAAGGCCCATACAGTGGCTCAGAAAATGATTTGTTAGTGTTGCTCAGTAGAAATATGTTTCATTGAATTTGGTCAGTGAGGTTTTGTCCAACAGTCTCTATGAATTTCTTCTTAATCCCACAGATTTTTTAGGCTTTTCTTTATCTGCTGAATGAACAGATTGGGAAGTCATCACTAGTTGATATGCTTTATGTGTTTAGGTGGAAAAAATATTTTATCAATTCAATAAAATGTTGTCAGGATCTTTGCATTAAACTCACTTCAGAATCCTCTGGCCGTCAAGTTAAAATTATTAGCAATAGGTCCTTTAGTTATGCCAAATCTGCCATTTAGTGGCAGTAATACTTGGGCTGTTGGTGCTTTTCAGAGTTTGCTTAAAAATGCTAATAATTATGACCTTCCAAATTGGATGGCAGGCCATAACTATTAGTCAGGATTGTGCATCATGTGGAAAAATTTGTACTCAAAGGAAAATTGACTGTCTAGTTTGATGATGGCTAATGATAAGGTTGAGAGTTTATGGGTAAGAATCAGGGGGAAGGCCAACAGGGCAGATACCTTGGTGTGAGTCAGTTCTAGACCTCTGAGCCAGGATGAAGAGGCAAATGAAATATTCTTTAAACATCTGGCAGAAGTCTCACAATCACTAGCCATTGTTCTCATTGGGACTTCAACGTACGTAGGATTTACTACAATTATAAGAGTGACTTAATTATAGATTCTAGATAACAGCATTCCTGCTATACTCAACTCACGTTGCACACAGGCACAGAGTTGTTTACATGCTACTGTGTTCAAAGGTGCCTGTTAAAAATTCCCCTTGAGCCCAGTGACATACATTGAGTCCCTTGCATTTCTCAGCAGGCAGGGGCTGAGCTTTGAGGAGTGGAGGGTGTCAGTGCAGGCCTCATGCTCAGCAGGTCTTCAGAGCATCACAGCCTTGAGGGTATGCAAGATATCCCTCTCAGAGGGAGGAGCTGGTGCAGCCCACTGTGGTCCAGGACACTGTAAAGGGCCTCATTTAGGACCAATTTTTCATAGGATTGTCAGATAATTGGCTTTAATCATCAGTAAGTTTCCTTCCTCATGGTAGCCCACATTGGTAACTGCTTTTTGAAAAAGACAAGTTGAAAAATCCCATCCAGTTACAATGGTACCATGTCACTTGGGCTACAGTTCAGGTAAATGGGGTTCCAAGGCTGTCAGGGAATAGCTGGTTATTAGGGAATAACTGATTATCCCTTGTTCCCCACCTTGTTCAGGCAAATGATGATCCTGATACAGTCAGTGTCACTCCCACCTTTACTGTACAGGAGCTCCTGTTAACAGTCAAGGGACATTTCACTGCTCAGCTGGTTTGGTCAAGGCTTACTGGGAGCTCCTGAGATCTTAGAGCAGGCCCAAGGATGGATGCAGAGATGCACCACCAAAGGGACTGCAGAGATGCACCACCAAAGGGACTGCAAGGATGCTGAGGGTTATGCAGTGAGAAAATCAGGAGGTCCAAAGCCTGACAGTGAAATCTGACTTAAAGGACAATGCTACAAGAAAGACATTGAGGTGCTGGACTGAGTCCAGGGGGGGACAACAAAACTGGTGAAGGGTCTGGAACACAAGTCTGATGGGGAGTGGCTGAGGGAGCTGGGGTTGTTTAGCCTGGAGAAAAGGAGGCTCAGGGGAGACCTTATCACTCTAGAACTGCCTGAAATGAGGTTGTGGCCAGGTGGGGGTCAGCCTCTTCTCACAGCTAACAAGTGCTAGGACAAGGGGAAACTACCTCAAGGGGAGCTGTGCCAGGGGAGATTTAGATGGGATGTTAGGAAAAATCTGTTCACTGAAGGATGGCTGAAAATTGGAGGAGGCTCCCTTGGGAAGTAGTGGGGTCACCATCCCTGGAGATATTGAAAAGATATGTAAATATGATGGCTAGGAACGTGGTTTAGTGGTGGGCTTGGCAGTGTAAGGTTAGTGACTGGACTGCTCTTACAGGTCTTTTCCAATCTAAATGATTCTATGATTTAGTAGGTGCTGCGCCTTAGAAGAGGAACAGCTGCAGCTTATTAGTGTATGCTGAGGACTGTAAAGTAAAGGAGGAGAAGAAAGAATGCCTTCAAGTAGGATTTTAGGAATACATTTCATATGCCAACAGTATCTCTGAAATGCCCTCGGTTTGCTATGTCACTGCTCCTCAGTAATCCTGTTGAGTTCAGGTCTGTTCAAGTCAGCAGTAAACAGGATCTGAGCCATAGCTTGTTATCTGTGAGTACATATTCTCATGATGAGGCTGTGGAGCTCAAGGCTGGCTAAATGTTGTGTGTATGTGGATAAGTTGTTGTCTCTTGTGTTATAAAATGCAGGGTATCAATTGAGATGGAGTGGTTCTGTGCATATGTCTAAATATTATGATGAGACAGTCATTAGTCTGAAAGTGGTCTGTGAGAATGAGAAGTAGTATAAACTAATAATACTATTTTTTTTCAGCATTTTTTAAAAGCTTCTTGTTCCATTTACATAATTATGAGGAAATACATGATGTGAATTAAATGTAGTTACAGAACTATCAGGAAAGCTAGCAGTGTAACAGGTTTTTGGTTTGTTTTTTTTTTCCCTCCTCCTTCAAAAGATGAAGTTATAACTTCACATGGTGCAATTGAACCAGATAAGGACAATGTCCGCCTAGAGCCATATTCTTTGCCACAAGGTTTTATGTGGGACACGTTGGATCTTAGCAATGCTGAAGTTGTAAGTAGAACAATTTTTATATGTATCTAAAATAATTCAAGTTTTTTTCTGATTGATATGTGGATAAGTCTTTGGATTTTTTTGTGTATGTTTTCAGCTGAAGGAGTTATACACACTATTAAATGAGAATTACGTAGAAGATGATGATAATATGTTTAGGTTTGATTATTCACCTGAATTTCTTCTGTGGTGAGTAGCAAGTTCCACATTTTTTTCTGGCTGGAGTGCAGTGAAGGGTGTTTTTATTACATCTTCTTAGGCAGTAATTTGTAATTATTTCTGTCATCAATTCTAGGGCATTGCGTCCTCCAGGCTGGTTACCACAGTGGCACTGCGGGGTTAGAGTGTCTTCAAACAAAAAGCTGGTAGGATTCATAAGTGCCATCCCTGCAAATATTCGTATTTATGACAGGTAAAATGCACCAGTACTTTTGTATTTGTTAAAGAATAATGCCACAAAACAAACCTTAAACTGGCATCCATTGCTATAGAAAACTTAAAAAGAGAGAACAAGGTAAAGAGCACCAACATTTATTTAAGGAATTTTCTTAGTGATGGATGATACAGATAATGTCATACAATTCTCTGACCCTGCTGAAAAGCATTTCTGGTTGATCAGCTGGGCTTCTTGGCCAAGTCTTCATCCACTGACAAACATAAAGCTTTGTGACTCCACATAGCATTGCTTGGATTCTATACTGCATCCTAAAGTAAAGGAATCATTTAAGTCTTGATAGAGCTCTGGTAAAGGAGTATTGCAAACCTCTTAGGGATAGCTTGCATATTGCAATTTGTCATTGCAGTCACATAGGCACAGATTAGTGTTCATCGCAGATGTACTTTGTCACAGGCAAGTTTATTTTACTTCAAATTCTTCTGTCAATATGGAAAATTGTAATTATAAAAATGAAAACATGCAGTGTGTAACTCTCTTTAATTTTTCCACTACTTAATGTCTTTTTAGTGTGAAGAAAATGGTAGAAATCAATTTTCTGTGTGTCCATAAGAAACTGAGGTCCAAACGGGTGGCACCTGTATTGATTCGGGAAATAACCAGAAGAGTAAACTTGGAAGGAATTTTTCAGGCTGTTTACACTGCTGGAGTGGTACTTCCCAAACCTGTGGCCACTTGCAGGTAACCTAGGTGATGTTCTTAATATTATTGGCTCCTATAACAGTCATTTTTAAGAACATTTAATGTAATTGTCTAAAAAGAGTAAAAGCATAAAATTCAAAGCTATTAAATGTTGTGGCCTTGACTAACCTGAAGGCCTGAATGTTTGTTATATTGTTTTTTTTTGGTGTTGGGGTTTTATATCCCCCCTTTCCTCCCAGTGCCTTGGATAAAACAGCTTCTTGGACTAAAATTTAATTTGTAGTTTGTTTAGCATACTTTAAATAGACTAACAGATATTTCTGTTGACCTTCTGGTGGCAGCTGTGCTAGCAATGACAACATTGTATACCTGTGTTTTTTAAGTGGCCTTGTGTCTTTACTGGGACACTTCCCTGTTAACCTGGTTGCTTGCCAGACATGGCAGAGCATTTCTGGTAATTGTATGATTTGCTTTTTTGAAATACTTTCATCATTCCTGGACAAAGGAGGACTTTATTAGCACTAGCACGTGATAAGTACAGGAACACTACCATGTGGGAGGAGTTACAGTCAAATATAATTTCATTTGCTTGGAATGGATTTTATTTCTACTTGGAGAAGTTCAGTTCCTGCACTTTTAGTCCAGCTGTTTAGACTTCTGGAGGACAGAGTTCCTTTTGATTTGAAATTGTTTTGTACCTATCAACACCAAAGATCCTGTACGTTTCCGTAAGGAATGATGAGGGTGGGAAATAAAAAGCTTTGCTGTGTTAGAATAACCAGAGATGCTCTGTTGCACAATGACCTCCCAGGAAAGGGAAAGCTCCTTCAAAAAAAATGCTCAGACATGAGCTGAGGGTCCAGTCTGCACAAGAAAATACATGTTGCTATGTATATATGGTGAGTTTTTCAGGGCTGTGACAAATGCTAAAATGTTTAGCCCTGTGCTTATTCATTCTGTATCAAAAAGGATTTGCTTAGATTGAAAATACTGTGATAGCAGGCTTGTTTTAAAACTTATTACTTGGATATAGCTTTTCCTTATTTTTTAAATTTTTTTTGTTAATCAGCCTTCTTATAGATGTAGTACAGGCTTGCTTAGAAACAAATTTGGAGAGTTGAAAAGGAGGAAGCAAGAAAACAGGGCAGTGGATGCAGGTGACACTGACACTTAAAATACTATTTAAATTTGTGATTTGGTTGTATTTCCAGGTATTGGCATCGATCACTAAATCCCAGAAAATTGGTGGAGGTGAAATTTTCACATTTGAGTAGAAACATGACTCTACAAAGAACAATGAAGCTCTACAGACTTCCTGATGTAAGCAGTATGACTTCTAGAGAATCCCCACAGTTATTGTGAGGCCCAAAATAACCTTCCATCTGTCTCTGACAGCACAGGCTTTTCTGTGTAAAGGCAGTGCATGCAGGACATTAAAAAATAATCTCTGGTTGATAAAAAGGACCTTAAGGGCTATACTAAACAGAAGAGACTATTGCTGGAAATCTGGATCTCTATGGAGAAAATACAAATTTTAACCTAAAATCCTTAAACAAAGGGAAAAAAACCCCAGAAAGCTTGGCTTCACAAACATGTGGGATTGAGTTGAAGATGCATAAGACTATTCTCGGTGTGTTTAATCTGATAAGAGATTACTGGAACAGAAAATCAACAGTTCATGTCATAACATTCTCAGAGAAGTCCATCAGCAACTTGGCTGATACAATTGTATTGTTGATTCCACTCTAATTCACATTTTTTCCTGTACTGTCAGAGTGTTGTTCTTCTGCATTGAGCAGGCTCAGTGAAAGCCACTTCAGAATGTTGTGCACTGTTAGTTTGCATGGTCTAGTAAAAACCAAGTATTCTGGCATAGCTAGGTTAGTAAAATTTTTTTTTCTCACATTTTCAGCTAATAGTTAAGCTTGCAAAAAGGCTTAGGGTGCATTTCCATGACAGGGCAAGTCACTGTAAATGCTATGTACTGTTAAAAAATCTCATTGCTGTAATTAATAGCCTGTAGAATTTAGTCTGAGCTTTATGGCTGGAAACAATTTATTTGCTTGTAAAAGCAACTTTTTTGAAGAGATTGCAGAGTATCCCTTACCTGTACCTTATCATAAACCTCTCTTTATTTAAACAAACCCTCTCTTTTAGTTAAAAACAATACCTTTTTTCCTCACTCACAGTATTTATAATGATTGATCTGGTTTTGGAGAATTGTGTCTGTTGCTGTATTTGAGTTGATGCTGCAGATATCTGAGCAGCAGGCTGAGCAGCCCTTGGAATAAAGCCATGCCATGCCCTGCTCCGTGCTCCTGCTGCTGCGGGAGAGCCTCGTTTCCTGCTCCGCCTGCTGCCACCTGCGCTGCGCACGCAGCTTCTCCCTTGTGTGCAGGGCAGCACTTATAACCAAATTAATTGGGTTTTCATCTTGGGCAGCTAAATATAGCTTCCATCAAATCTTGAAGGTATTTTTAACAGTCTGAAGAGTGCAATATACATTTTCAAGTGTAGGTTTTGGTGGCAGCTCTAGTAACATTGCTTATGGAAACTGAGGAAGTGATTAAAACATAAGGATCTTATTGTGGTACCAAAGGTGTAACTACAGAGAATCATAGACAAATAGCAGTTGTATCCTGATCATTTTCCTTTATCATAAAACCAAGTTTCAACAGAGAAGTGAATTATGGAAAGTAACTAATATATCATTATATCATTATCTCACCCATAAAATATAGCTAAGGCAAACATGCACATAGAAATGCAAATAGAAGATAGGTGTTCTCAAAATCAGCTTTTAAAACTAAGTGATGTAGGAGTTCATACATCTCAGAATTTGTTATTTTTAGGTTGGATTTGGGAGCTTCTCAGTGGAAAATAAAGATTTAATCTTTGTTCTGATGTTTTCTCTTTAGATCTTGTGCTTTGGGCTTATTTGGAGGGCTTTTTTTTTTTCCTGAGAAGGGGATTAAGTGATGTTGAAGGTTTTTCTCCTCAGTTTCAGGCAGTTATAAACACTACTGTCAAACAAATTTGTCCTTTCAGTTCATGCTGTCCTGTTCCTCAGCACCAAACACTGTTTCTTGCATTTTAAGCTCTTTTCTTAATGTCCTTGGAATATCATTGCCACTAGGAGCTCATCTCCCTTTAAGAGAATTAATCATTCCTAATCACTTGAACAACCTGAATTAAAAATGTTTTCAGGTGTAATAAATACTGTAATTAATAAATATCACCCTCCCTAAAGGCTGTGCATGTACCTATAGATACAAAAATTAAAAATGTTTCTTTCCTAAGTGTTTAAACTCTTGAGCAAGGAGTTTTCTGGAAGAAGTAAAATTTGTCAGTATTTAGAGTCAGGACAGGAGTATGTTTGTCTCTGTTGTCTTTTCCTGACCAGCTGAGATCCTGATGCTGGACAGTCACATGATTACGTGCCCAGAGAAACAAATTTTAGCACAGTTCTGTACACTTCCCCTCACCTCTGGGATTGCAAATAGTCTCTTACTGGTGGTGATTCTGAGCATTACTGGGGGGAAAAAATCTTCCACACCCTTCTGGAATGAGGGCATTTAAAAATACAGATGATGTGCTGTTGTGGAGTCAAAACATAGTCCCAGGCTGCCTGGAAAAGCAGGAAGACTGAAATGTAATACACAGGCTAGAGCTGGGGCAAAATGTGCCTTGATTTCTCATCTGGCTGCTGACTCCCAGAGTGCAGGAATAAACATCTCCCCCAGAATAATGCCTTTTGGGCAAAGCATAATCAGCTACACTCATTGCAGGCTTCCAGTAATCAAGTCTCTACCTGGCTGCTCCTGCCATCAACTTTGCTGTGATTAATGTGGTACGTGCCCAAGTGTGTGGCTCACACAGATGAGGCACCATAAATCAGCACTGAAGAGAGCAAGCATTAGCCTCCCCAAAAGGAATTATCCAGGAAGTCTGGCAAAAGATGGGAAGAAAACTTTAATCACTTTTGCTTGTTTAAACAATAATTGCATAATACTAGAAAGTAATTCTTTCCTTTTCTGATGTTTAAAGTCAGAAAAATATTTGTTAAAATAGGTTTTTAATTTCAGGCAGCTGTAAGTTATGAGAAGCTTTCTTGTTACCAGAATAGCAATTGTGCCTGTACAGAAGGTTGTTAGCAAGGAAGTTTACAAGTGCTAAAGATAGGTAGAATCTTTTTTGTTAAATAATTTATAATTAAACCTTATCAGCTGACATTGATGCATATTTTAACTGTAATTCCCAAAAGTTTGAATTGCATGTTGTTGTCTTGAGATAACTTCTGATATGCAAGTTTCTTTGTTTTGTTTCAGTATCTGGGCCCCATGTAGTTTAGAAGAAGATAAGAAATAGATTGACCTAAAAAAAAAAAAATACAAACTGCACAAAGTGTAGGCAGTTGGTGATGGTGTCTTTCTCTGGAGAAATGAAACTGTTTCAATAAGGAAATTAAAAGATTGAAGTGGCCCAGACTGTCCCAATAATTAGAAGAGAGGGAATTCGGATTGAAAGCCGTTTGTAAAATAGCATAATGAATTAGGTGGCTGGGATAAAGTAGGCTAATAATGAATGCATTATAGCAAGTGGAGTGACTCTGCAACCTACTTTCAGCCTTTGCTGTGTGTGCAGTTTTCCTTTTAACATCCTAACATTTATTTTTCTTTTTTTTCACTAAGGCCACAAAGACTTCAGGTTTGAGACCAATGGAACAAAGAGATACTAAAGCAGTACAAGAATTAATCAATACTTACTTGAAACAGTTTAATCTCGCTCCTGTGATGGATGAAGAAGAGGTGGCTCACTGGTTCCTGCCTCGGGATCATATTATTGACACATATGTGGTAGAGGTAAAATATGCACTAACATGTATTAATGTGAGTGTCCCTCAGTAGTTCAGAGCACTCTGCACTCAGAGTGCCAGACAGTAGTTCAGATCAGCATCAAGTTTTTGAAATGCTGGCAATATGAAATATGTGTGTTATAGGTAGAATTTGATACCATGAGTACAAGCTTTGTCCTTTGTATTACATTCTCTTAATAAGAAAATGTTTGCCTGTGATAAACTGCAGTGCTCCTATAATAGAATATCTTAAAGAAGAATTCTGAAATATCAAAACATCACTATCTTGACAAGAGCCCTACATATTTTAAGATCAACTTTTCCACCTGCATTTCTTGATTCTTTTTTACAGAGGTATGACATGATACTAAGCAGTGGTCTTCAAACCTCCTTTTCTAGAAAAAAGGAAAAATGATGCCATGACTGAGATAAGGATTTGGTTTGGATTGGCTGTCATTCTCCCACGTGTACACGTTTCTGCCAAACACCATTACAAAATTCTGTTTTAAAAAAACTAATTTTAGAGGCACCTACCTGCTGGGGGAATTATGTTTTTTTGATGGTTTGCTTTCTTTTACACACTGGTAAAGTGTGTTTTTTTCCAGTAAAAGAACGTGTATACGTATGTGTACGAATTAGTATATATATATATATATATATACATACATACATACATACACATCTACCACCCCCACCCTCCAGAGAGTTGGTCATAATGCTTCTCAAAATAAGGAGAGCAGGAATAGGAGTGTATTTGAATTGCAAATGTCCCAGACATGTTTGGATTAGGTGCACTAAAGTTAGTGGAAATATACACCCTTCTCTTTGAGTCCATACAAAATCAGTTGTAGACAACATATTTAGACAGTGTATTACTTTGCTTAAAGTGATAATGTTATTTTAAAATGATCAGGACTAACATCCCTAAGCATTCTCCTCAGGAAAGCCCTAGGTTGTGAAGCTCAGTGTTCCCACACTGTAACCTGAATTTGTGCAGGAGCCTCAGCTGAATTAGGGAACCTAGAGCTGCTGGAGATGAGTGGTCCTGCTCATCACTTTTTATTGTCCAGACTTAGCTTTCTGCTTTGTAGTGAGTCTAGTGCTCACTGGACTTTTCCACAGTCTAATTTAGAGTCCCACCTTCTTTCTCCACTCCCTCTTCTCCCTGCCCTCTGCCCTGCTCCCTGAGTTGGTTTTTGGCTTGCTTTGTGAGTTGAAGCCTACAGGAGAGCTCACAAGCACCAGGATTAGCATGAACGTGGCATTAACTAAACAGCATAGTCTTCACTTACTTGTTTTATGCTGTTGTTTGGACTAGTTTTTTACTATACAAAATGTAGATTTGTTAGTGCTTAAAATCTTTTTAAGACCAGTGTGACCTGGAGAAGCTCCTGTCAGACTTTTAAGTCATCTTTGTAATGTGCAGATCTAAGACCTTAAAATACTCTGTATAATTTATGAATTAATATTTTTGTCATCCTTACTGAATTTAGTGAGTGACTCAATAACTTTTCTGTTCCTTGTAGTTAGTATTACTCTACTACAGAATCTGTACCTGCTCTAAGACAAAAGCTTTTTTGCATGTGGTATGTTCAACTGTTTTACATTTTACTGTAGAAGTACTATTAATTTAAGGAGCCATCTGAGGTCCTTCATTAAACTCTAATTAGTGGTTACTAGTCATTCAAAAGTAAAGCAAACAAGCAAGAAGTATTTGTGTGTCTCCTTTACCTTATTTTCTTGGAGATACTCTGGGGAGTTTTTATTAATATCTTTTGTATACCAGCACAGTATATTTTTTCTCTGTTTTTAGAAAGATGAGAAAAATATTCTTTGATGTGAATGTCATCAGGTTTTTAAAATATCCATAATATTTTAAGAATATTTCATTAAAAATGAGTTCAGTCAGAAAAAAACTTTGATACTTTCAGTGGAAGTGTGCTTTTTTAGCTTTGCCCATAGAAAACTACTGCTTTGACAATTGTTTGTCAGAATGTTAGTGGTGTAATAGACTAGAAAAATATAAATGTTTGTTTTCTCTTAGCTAAGAGTAGCTGCTATGCCATAGTACTTACAGTACACAAACCTTGCTGCATTTATTGCTTTCTGTAGAAGTGTCACATCAGCCTAATCAGTAACTGATTACTTATTAATGGACTTTTTTGTTTTGGTTTTTTATAGGGTTCAAATGGTATTTTAACAGATTTCCTCAGTTTCTACACATTACCTTCAACAGTGATGCATCATCCTGTTCATAAAAGCCTCAAAGCTGCCTATTCCTTTTACAATATTCATACAGAGACTCCCCTGTTGGACTTAATGAATGATGCACTCATTATAGCTAAATTGGTAAGTTGTAGGTTGGTTTTTTCTGCTTCATTCACAAAAGTACTCCTAGGAATACTGGCAAGGTAAGAACTGGAGTAATTTATCCATGCCAGTGCATTTACAGCACAGAGTGCAGTTGATGAGACATATACAATATATATATCAAAATATAAAGCAGTGTGCTTGTTTTTCCTTTTACTCTGAGTGATGCTGGGGAATGACAAATGCATAAAGTATTTTCATTAGCTTGAACTGTGGATACACCCAAGAGCACACTGATGACAATAGTCACCAAGTATCAGAGGAATGAAAAGTATCACTAAAATAATTTCCCTTGGTGATGAATTAATAAGCACTATCAAAAACATTTTGCTTTTTTAGATTATTTTTTGTTCCTAAAAATTTTAGAAATTTATTTATGTGAGCTTTATCATGTTACCATTGCTCCATGTAAAGCTCTGTAGATGATGTCATAGTGTAGCTTTTAAGCATACCCTTAGGTATGGAGTTATACTGATAGATGTTTGATTGAATGGAAGGGAAAAGACTATAAATGAAGTTCTTAAACAGAAGAATTTTGAGAGTTTAGTACTGTCTAATGAAAAGCTGTCTCTCAGCTCTTAGTGACTGTGGTTTCATGGAAGTGCAGTGCATGCCAGCACTCTGAATTTGCACAGACCTGTTTGCCCTGGGTGCTTCAAAGCACTGCAGAAGCTTCCTGTGGTCCATAGCACCCACTCTGCCACCATTCCCAGCAGGCTGCAGGCACAGGAATGTTCTCTGCTCCTCCTTCCTGCCCTGCTGGTGCTGTTAGAGCCTCCTGGGGAGTGCCTGGCAGGCCATGCTCTGAGCTGCCTGCACCTGCCACAGAGGTTCCTGTGCTGGTTCTGGATGAAGCCAGTGATGGTCTGCAGAGGCTGTATCTGTTCAGACTTCAGGCTGCATCAAAGCAGCCACAGAATCTTCAGCCTGTCTGTCCCAGCCATGTTCATGGAGCACTGCAGCTGAGCTGCCATCTGTGATGGGAGCTGCTTGCTGAGGCTTGTTAACCTAGAAGCAGTTCAGTAACTGTTTGTCAGGGAAAACCCCTGGATAGTTATTGGAAATATGGTTATTCAGGCTCCAGAATGATCCAAAAGGAAGTTCAGAGACAGACTTTGAGAAGGCAGTATAATTTTCAGGAGTGGCTAAAAATACTGGTAATTATTCTTAAAAGTCAAAGTTGGAAAAGTGTTAGTCTGGGTTAGAAGTGTGGCACAGGGAGCTGTGTGTCTGGCCATTCTCTGGGCTGTGTGTCTGGTCATTCTCTAGGCTGTGTGTCTGGCCACTCTCTAGGCTGTGTGTCTGGTCATTCTCTGGGCTGTGTGTCTGGCCATTCTCTGGGCTGTGTGTCTGGCCACTCTCTAGGCTGTGTGTCTGGCCATTCTCTAGGCTGTGTGTCTGGCCACTCTCTAGGCTGTGTGTCTGGCCATTCTCTAGGCTGTGTGTCTGGCCATTCTCTAGGCTGTGTGTCTGGCCATTCTCTAGGCTGTGTGTCTGGTCATTCTCTGGGCTGTGTGTCTGGCCGTTCTCTGGGCTGTGTGTCTGGCCACTCTCTAGGCCATGGTGGGACAGGTGAGGGTGCAGTTCCATGGTCTGACCCCAAGGCTTTGCACCTTCCCCTGCATACATTTCTCTCTCAATGATACATGCAGCTCTTTCCTTTTGAGCAGATCATCCTATATCCCTTGCAATACTGGGATTTAGACACCTGTGGATTTCTTAAGTACCTGTGCCTGTAATGCATCATTAGATGCCTAATTATAGTTGTAGATCTGGCAGTTGAGTTTTCCATGAGGAGAGCTAAGGCAACAGAGATGATAATCCTGTTCACAGCGTTTATTGACAAACACAGTGAGTCTGGCTGGGATGGAGTTAACTTTGTTCCTTGCAGCCATATGGTGCTACACTTTGTCACTGAAGCAGGGCTGATCACACACCAGTGTTTTGGTTGTTGCTGAGCAGTGCTTGCACAGCCTCAAGGCTTTCTCTGTCCCCTGCAGTGAGAAGGCTGAGGGTGGACAAGAAGTTGGGAGGGGACATGGACACACCTATCACAGGACAGGTGACCCCAGCTGACCAAAGAGATGTTCCACTCTGCTCCACAATCAAGGCTGAAGGAAAGGAGGAGGAAGGGAGGATGCTTCCAGCATTAGCATTTATGTTCCCTAACAATCATTATGCATGCTGAGATCTTGCTTGCCAGGAAGTGCTTTGACATCTGTCTGGCAGTGGGAGGTAGTGAATGTATTCTGCTTTTTGCTTCCCTTGTGCCTTCAGCTTTTGCCTTCTCTGTTAAACTGTCATTATTTCAATTCACAAGACATCTTACCTTCCTTCTATTTTCTCCCCATCCTGTGGGAGAGCAGTAAAGCAAAGGCTGTGTGGGTGTTTGGCCCTTGTCTGGGGACAGTCTCCACCACAGTCTCCTTTCTGTACTTTAACTCCAAAGAATGGGTTTTGGAGATACAAATTCAGTTCAGCAAATTGCTTTAAGGGTCTGCATGCCAGCTAATGTTTATTTTTATCTTCATATCACACTATATAAAATTTTTTTAGAATTAGTTTGGCAGTTACCAAACTGACATGACAAAACACCTGACCTTCAAAGTAAAGCCCGAAATTTGGAGTTATTAACTTAGGTTCTATGTATTCTGCATGGAGAGTGAGTGAGATTTTGCTTCAGGATAACCCCTCTAAAGCACTGCATATTTTATTGTGGAAACTGACACAGAGTTTCTAGATCTAGAACATAGACAAGAAATTATCTTCTGAGTCAGATTAAGTGATCTGTCAGAGCTGTGGGGAAAGTACCTTGAAACAGAAACCTTTTCATCCCTTTAAGAAGATCCTAACGTGAAACTAATCTGCTGATATTTAGATACTGAATTAAAACTACATCTGTAGAGTTTTGTTGGAGTGTTTAATTGCACACCTTAATGTGCTTGTATCTAGAGTGTGTCTCTATTGTCGCCCACGTCCCTTCCTGCCTTCTGAGACAGGCAGCCTTCTTGCTGTTACTGTTACTTACTTACTTGGAATATTTCAAAATTTACTTTCAATGCCAAATGTCGAATACTGTCACCTCATTTGTCTTATTTCTGTTTTTCACAGCACATTTAACTTAGCATGGTGTCATCTGCACACAATGATCTTTGTGTAAAGTAGCAGGATGCTTTACTAAACTCACTGTCTGTGCTTTGTAACTTTCTTTTAAATAGTCCTGAGGAAGAGCTTAACTGCTCTTTTTCTTCAAACCCTCTTTTTCCTAATATGGGATGCTCATTTAAAAGAAAAAAAAAAATCTTTTTTTTTTTTTTTTTTTACTGAGTAAAGAATGTTCCCTACTCCATCTGATTGTGCTTAAGTAATTGAGCATTTTTGTTTTGTACCTTTTGTCTTAAAAGTGTATCATGTCCTGCTGGTGCTGTACCTTTGTGCTGTTAAGACTCCAGGAGCTTAGGTCAGAGTCCCTTGTAGTAAATTGCAAATAAATGGATTTTATATCCTCACCCCTGAGCAAATTCAGCTCGCCATATGTGATGATTATTGCTGCAATGGCATACCAGCCCTGGGCTTCAAGTTACTTGCCAAGAGTTCCCAGTGAGGAGAAAGGATCTGAGTATGTGTTGATGGAGGAAAAACTCTTGAGACTGATTTGGCTGCGTGCCTCTTCTGAGACAAAAAATGTCTTTTTGTGGTGAATTTGGGAAGTTTATGAAAAGAGGAGTTGGTAGAGGGTGCACAAGTAAGGGAGGGAGAAACACATGAAAGATTTAGTTCTAAAGAGAATGGCATTTCAGAAAAGGACTAAATCACAAAGGTATGTTTATCATTAACAGAATGATCAATTGCTGAAAAACAGTAACTGTATTTATGCAGCTGCAACTGGAATATGCCAGTGTCAAAAAACTGTATGTGACTGTAAAAAATGCATGTCTCTAAGGGTAAAATAATGGAAAATGTTTTAGGGACTCTTTAGACATTAGGCCCTGAAAATGGCTTTAAAATTTATACCCTTTTGGAGCTAATCTTCAAGCACAGATGTGCATTATACTTTAGTTTTTATTGAGAAATGTCTTCATGTGTGTACCTAATTAAAAGGCAAGATTTATTCCATTGTATTTTTTCCTTTTAATTAGCCTAAGTCTCTCGGATACCGTATGCCACTCTGTAAAGTATCATTTGTGTGTAATTTGAAAATTTCAAAAGTAAAATTTTAAAAATGTTTTGCTGTTGCCAGAAAGGATTTGATGTGTTCAATGCACTAGACTTAATGGAAAACAAAACATTCCTGGAAAAGCTCAAGTTTGGGATTGGAGATGGAAATTTGCAGTATTACTTGTACAACTGGAGATGTCCAGGCATGGAATCTGAAAAGGTAAGGGAGAAAAATGAGTTCCTGAATTCCATTAGATGAAATAGTACATTAATTTACACTGGCCAACAATGGGCAGAAGTTTTAAAAATACTGTAATTGGCCCTGTTTATGATCCATAATTGAGATCAGAAGACTGCTGATGTTTAGGTTTACTGCCATACTTGAACTAAAATACTGTATTTTTCTTCTTTCTTTAGGTTGGTCTTGTATTACAATGAGAACGTTTATGTTTCTAGAACTCTTGAGGTCATCCTTTGAGTTAATTTGATCTCCATAACTCTTGAAATGGTCTTGTTCAAGAGGAGTAAAAGCACAACGTCAGTGATACTGAAATAGTCCATTAAATCTGATCAATGAAGACATCCACATGTGACCAAATTTATGCATTTTCAGATAGATCAGATAGTTCATGAAACTCTTCTGTTGTCCATGAAAAGAATAAAAAGCACATTCATTTAAGTTTCAAAGCTTAGCTTGCACCTGGATGAGAAGAAGGTATTTTTTTCCACTCTGTAGAAAAGACTGTTTTGTATAAACTGAACTTCAGTGGTGGATTAGGGTACAAAAATATTTGCTATTATGTGGATGAACTGCTGCATTTCTATTTATTAAGTGGTGATGTATGTATGTCAGTGTAACAGAATGAAGGATACAAACTGGAGTATCTTTGCTTATTTACTTAACATGGATATCATCATTTGGGGGAAAATCATGAAGTATGATACCTTTGTAGCTCTATGAAAGTCCTGGATGTTTTTGTAACTGGAGCAGTATGACAGTGTACTGGTTTAACTAGTGCATTTGTTTCTCCATAAGCAATGCTGCCAAATCAATAAAAAATACAGATTTGTACTTTGATCTTCAATAGATCAGTGGATTGATTTAACAGTATCGCACTGTTCAGTGCAGGTGTTATCTATGTTGCCAGAATGATAATACATTACTGTACTTAATTTACAGTTGTGGCACAATACCTTAGTTTTTCCTCAGTAGAATAACATCAGCCTGTGTGTAAAACTAAGAATTTTAGTAGTGCTATCAGGATATTTATAGTTTGAATGTTTTCAACGCTTCTGCGAAATTGCACATATTCCTTTGTCTACTCTGATTTCCTATGAAGTCTGTAATTCTAATGAAAAGTACCTTGTGTAAATATGTATTCATAAATTGTTCCTGGTAGTGTTTTTATCCTGACTTTGGAACAAGAAGTTTTGCTATATATGTGGCTGGTAAGCAGAAGAGAAATGCTCTGCCGTCAGTCCTTGGAAGTCTCTGTGCTGCACTTCCTGAAATGTAGAAGGGCTGATCTTTGTTGTTGGGTGGAGCTGTTTTAATTCCCTCATGAATGCTCGGCAATGGGAGTGGCTTCTGAAGCACTTTACATGCATTCCAGCATAGCGTCATAGCTAGAGAGGATAGCAGTTCTTTCAGCTCATGGATGCTGCAGAAGCGTGAGCACTGAGAAAATCTGTGTTAAGACACTGTTCTAGCTGAAAGTGCCAAATTGTGGTATAGTGAAGCCTGTGTGCTGTGAGCATCTTTTGAATGTGACTTGAATATCTCATGAAATGCAAATGTCTGACTTTATTTTTAAACATGCCTGTAATTCTGACAGCAGATTTTGCTGAGAGTTTAATTCTGTACATGAAGATAAATTTGTCTGTTCTTCATAACTGTTAGCCCTACCCACTACCTTGTAGCAGTGGAGTTTTTCTTTCTTCCCGCTCCTTTTCCACTGTGTGAATGGTTTGTGGTTTGGTTTCTTTTTCTTGTTGAATTGTGGTGAGAGGATTCTGCCCTAGAAACAGTGATAAATACTTTCCCTTATGCATTATAGCTGATTAAAGCATTCAACCTCCTTCAAACAAAGGAAGGGACTGAACGTGGTTTGTTTGACCCCTGGCTGTGCACCAGCTCAGGACCTCATAAATTTAAAAGGACTTCACAGGAAATCTCACAGTGCAATTGGGCTTTACATCTCTGGCCACTCTTGATACCTCCCTCCTAGTAGCAGTCAAAGCAGGTGGTGCAGAGACAGCTTGGACTCTGTGTGAGGCCTGAGCAGAATTAAGTGCCTGAAAATGTCATTGATGGCAGCGATACCTGAAGTAACAAGAAGGATTTAATCTTGACTCCATCAAAGATTTAAGTTTTTATCTCCTAGAAGACAAGGTGGTGCCTCCTTGGCACACATTTTCCTGGATCACTCTGGGATGAGGTTCACCAAGGAGCTCAGTGTGTTCCTCTTCAGCTCTTAAAGGCAGAGCCTCAGCAGTCCTCACTCAGGGCTGCCTGAGGTGAGCTGGGACAGCAGGGCATAGCTCTGTCCTCATAGCAAAGATACTTCCTTGCTGAGACAGCCCAGGTGATCACAGCCCAGGTGAAGGATATGTTATGCTCTCTGCCTTTCTTCCCCTCAAAAAATTGTGGAAGAAATGTTAGGCAGATGATTTCTTTTCTCCTCTGAAATCAGAAGGCAGATCCTCCCAAGTATTGTCCTTTGTATAACTGAGGCCATGACAGCACCAAGTATGTCCAGGTAGAAGACATACATGAACGTGGGTTTCCTGCAGCCTGGCTTCTGCCTGAATCTTCAGATTAGGGCACATGAAGGAAGGAGCATGGCCAGTCTTGTGCTCTCTTCTAGTAAAATAGTGCCATTTGCTTCTGAATTCAGGGGATAAACTTCTGTCTGGCTCCCTCTGCATGTTCACTAGGGGGCTGGAGGGCAGAGACATGCTCCTGTAGAAGCTGTGCAGCACTGTAGCTGAGAGAGAAAATTTATCAGCCAGAGCATGAGGGAAACAGGCATCTAAGCCTGAGTGTTTGGGCAGCTCTTGAAGAGTTCTCTTCATGGACTTGTGTGTGTTAAGCATGGCCTCTTCTGTCCTGCTGAGTGCTCTTCACTTGTAGTGTTTAGCTGAAGTATCACAGCATCAAGAGGACTTGAATCTTGAAGGTGTCCCAGCCTGCACCCACATAATAAGACTCCAGATGTGAAAATTGTGGCAACTCACTTAGACTTCCTAGGCAGGTACTAAACAAAAGGTGAATATGTGTGTGATTTATGTGGGGCCACTGTCAGGAGCTCAGTAGGAGAGACCCTTCTCTTGTTTCCAGGGCTGAACCTGTGTGCATTAGTCCTGCTATGAGGGTAAGACTCCTCAGAACCTAATAGGTGTTTGCAAAGGCTTGCCAAATGTAAAGCTTGCTCTACCACCTTTTGCACCCGGCTTTTTAAACATCTGTTATTTCTTTCCCAAAGTAACTTCCTATCTGCAGAGGGAAGCCAAATCCCTGAAGACAGAAATCGACCTGGGCAGGCAGTGAAGTGCTTGAAAGATGATTGCTGTGTTTATGTTCTTTACCAAAGCTAATCCTTATGCTCTAAATGCTACAACTCTTATGTTATGGTTAGCCAGCCTGGGAATGAAACACACTAGTGCTAGCATGCCTTCAAGTTTTATGCACTCAGAAATCCAGAAAAAAGGACTTGTATCAAGGACTGTGAAGCAAGGCAAAGAAATCTCACCTCTTCTTGAACCCTCAGACACGGACAAAAATTGTAGCATTTAAATGCTGTGTTTAAACTTCAAGGAGCATCATGACTACACAATCACTGCTCATTGCTAGTGCCTGCCTTCATAGTTGGTATCATGAACTAAAGCAATGTCTAAATAAATTCAAACTACAGATGAGCTATTGGATGGCAGTGGAAGTCTGGATTAACAAATCTCTGAAAAATAATGTAAATTGTACCTTTTAAGGAACAACAAAAGTTACTCAGTTAAGGTATTTTATGCTTTCTTCTACAAGTAAATTCCTAGGCTGTTGATTGCCTGAATTGCAGTGCTATTTCCCTTCCTTCCTACCACCCAACACCCTCATTAGAAAATTGTGCATAGTCCCCTGTAAAATTAAAGGAAACTCAGAAATTACATTTACAGTCTTGTAGCAGTTACAGTTCTCATCTACGTTATATAAAACAGTATATGGCTTATGTCAGTTTCCTGGGAAATAATGTTAGATTTCATTTAGAGATCTAATGGAGTTTAGGTTTACATTTTCTCAGAGGATATGTGTTAATAGTTTGCATATGGAAGTAATTTTTTTTAATACTGCAGCAGTAGTAATTTGGATTTGTATTTGGAAATAGCTTTTCCTTCAGCATACCATGCACAAGGAATCAGGTGGAACCCAAGTCTGCATACATTTGTGACCAAAAACAAGTTGTTCAGCAAAACAAACTATAGTAAGAGTTCAAAAGGGAAGTCTGCCTGTGCTATTTACTTGAACCCAGCTTTAAAAGACTTATACTGGCATGGACCTTTGTTTAAATAAACTTTCACTTTTGGTATTTATTTGTTTGAGTAATTATACTTAAATCTCTTTTGCTTAAAGCATGTTCATCTGTGTAAAAAGACAAAGTTCATTTGATGCTTTGTATTCATTCCAAAGAAGTATAAATTATGTCTTAAAATTGCTTTGGCATTTTCATTACCGGCTTTAACTCTGATCTCCAGCTGCAAATGAAAATACTTACCCCCAGTAAAGACTAACACCCAAGTCTGAACAATATTTTTTATTAAAGCAGAAAGTACCTCAGCCAAATGCAACATGAAGTTCACCCTGTATTCAAGACCTTTACACTGTAAAGCCTAAAAGAACTGTTAGAACTGTACTCCATCCTGCATTTAAAAATCTGTTGAATAGAAAGAACCAAACTCAGTTATGCTGAAAAAGCCTTTTTCTTTTTGCGAGGTGGTTTCTTTATCTTATTGGGATTTGGGACAAGTTTCTTGATTTTCAAAGGCTGCAAAATTACATGTGAAAGATCAGGCTGACTGCTCTCCGTATGCTTCCGCTTCTGACTTGTGAGCTTATCCCCCAGCACCTCTGCAAGCTCTTCGGGTTCCAGGCTTCCTGAGGAATCTGTGTCTGCATAAGCCATGGATTCTTCAGTTCTGTACTGAAACCACGGCACTTCCAAGGCCGGTATCTTTGGGATTATGGCTGCTACAGCCTCGGTGAACGTGTCCGAGTGCTTTCTGAAGCCGAGCGCCAGGACGGAGGTCAGGCCGAGGAGGGGCGCGAGGGTCTCGCTGAGGCGCGGCACCTGCCCCGCCGGCGTGGCGCGGCTGGCGCTCAGCTCCACCAGGTGCGACGTGAGCATCGCGGGCTTGGCAGACTTGCACACCAGCAAGAGGAGAAGTTCGTTTTTTTCCAATGCTTTTGTAACTTCGTTAACTCCAATAGCAAGCTGTCTTCTGATACTTACGTCAGTCCATCCTGGTTTTTGTGGGTGGCTTTCTGCTTCCTCTTTAGGGAAATCATTGGTGCCGGCATCACACTTTCTTTCCGTTTGTTTTTTTGTGAGGGAACGTTTTTTCTTTCTTGGACTCTCAATCTTTTTAAGTCCAATATGTTTAATCCTTTCTTCTAAGGTCTCTAGTATAAAATGCATATCTTCTCCGTCGATAGTTTTCCATTGGAAAACAAAGGGGTTATCTAGACACGTTTTTACAGTGGTTTTCTTTGCTTTCCGAAGTGTTGCCGTGCCTGGCTGAATTACAGACATCCTGAGGTGGTTGATCCTGTGTTTTGTCACCCTAGGAAGAAAGAGCAAGACATTACTTAAAATACTGTACTGTCTGCTGTGGACATTGTTACCAGAAGCTTCTGGGAATGCAGAAGAGAAACATTGCATGTCAGTGATACTGGCATCTATCAACCTCACGGCACCAATCCTTCACACATCTTCCACAAGGCAGGTGTGGACTTGGGTTTTTTTATTAAATAAAAAAAGCTGGACCGGACAGTATGGCAACAGCAGTGACAACAGACCCTTCTAAAGCTAAACAAAAGCAGCTGGAGGTATTACAGATGTAAAAAAACCACAAGTCCAACCAAGCAACAAACTATCCCCAGAATCACAGGTTGAAGGACTACTCCATTTTCAATGTTGCACAGCTGCATTGCCCCCCCATGACATGGGAGGGGGGGGGAAATGGCAAAAAATCACAACATGAAACAACAACAATAATTCCTGGATTATTTAGGAATTTTATAAATCTGATTTTTTAATCTTCAGTCCATGCCTTTGTGTTTCCCTGTATTTGGAAGGTATGATAAAAATTTGCAGACTCTTTAACAGTTTATGCTTTCAGGGAAGGAAGGCAATCCCCTACATGCCCCCAGAAGTTCAGAAGGGGTCTTTTGTGCCACCTGGACAATGCCTTCAGGGGTGAGAAAAACTGAACGGGAGTGGAGAAAGTGTAATTGTTCTTGCTCTGATTGATCTACTCCGGAGTAGCAGTGAAGGCATGAGGTCAAGCCTGATGGCAGTCCCTGGTAAATTGCAAAGCCCCCAATTCCAAAATACAAAAAAAACACCGGAGCACTCTTGAGTACTCTCAGAATAATCTATGAAATACCCTGGGCCACCTCAGTGATTGTCCATCCAGTCCAGTTATCTGCTTCCAACACTGGAGAAACCAGCTGGGGAGGACAGGGCTGGCATTCCCCTCAGCTCCCAAGCACCCAGAATGATTGCATTTGGGATGTAAGGATAAAGATGTGCCGACTTAACCTATTAGTCCTTCACGGAGCTATCAATTCATGCAGTTATCCCTTTTGCTTACCATCACAGTAGCAACAACCAAAAAGTGAACACAACTAAAAAATGGACATGAGCACAAGAATTCTTAAGTGTGACTGAATGGAAGCTTGTGATTGCTAAAAAAAAAAAAGAGCTCTGGGTTATCACTTTTTAAAGCTTTTAATTAGGGATGCTCTGATGACCTTTGACAGGCAAAATAAGCAACAAACACAATAAGAAAAAAAACATGTTCACAGTTCAAAGACGACATTTCCCTTTCAAAATGAGCGCTCCTGAGGAAAACAAGCGTGCAGGAGTAAGGAAACAGCAACAAGTGAACAAACGAACACGGCTCCTCCACCTCGCACCGCGGTCGCGACCCCCTCGCTTCCGGCGGAAGGGAGATCGCAGAGACGCCGCCCGCTCCGCCAGGAACCTCGGCAGCGCTTCCGCCGCAGGGCGCTCCGGGGCTCCTCCAGCTCCCGGCAACAGCGAAACGCGGGCTAAGCACGGTCCCGCACAACGCCGGCTCCCTGTGGAGCGGGGGCTCCGCCGAGACCGCAGCACCCTCTCCTCGGACCGCCGCCCCTCAGCCGCCAAGCACTGCGGGCCGGCCCGGGGAGCGGAGCGGCCTCCGGCTGCCCGACCGCGGGGCCCAGACCACAGCTGCCCCGCGCCCGCCGGCGCAAAGCCGCCCTTACCTCGGCCTTCCCGCGCTCCAGGAACACGCCGCGGGACGCGGCCTGGTCCCGCTCCGCCCCTGGTCTGGCCCGGTCCTGCTCCGCCCCGGTCCCGCTCCGCCCCTGGTCTGGCCCGGTCCTGCTCCGCCCCGGTCCCGCTCCGCCCCCGGCCGTGGCGTAGGAGTCTCTCCGCGGCGGGGCGGTGTCCGGAGCGGGCGGAGCAGGAGGAGCTGTGGCGGCTCCCGCTGTGGCGGCTCTCGGCGGGCGGGCGGTGCCCGCGCTGCGCTCAAGGCCGCATGCCCAAACGGCTGTAGCGTTAGTGTACGGCAGCCATAAAGCGCTGGTGCCCGGGGCCTGCCCTTGGCGCTTCTCACCGTAGGCTCACTACTGGCGCTCCTAGCGCTCGAGGTCTCCCGAAAACCGGCGCATAGGCGATGGCAGACCTGCTCAGTCCCATGTCAGCTAGCGCACTCAGGGCCGGGTCACCAGCTGCTTCATAGGGGCCTCACAGCCCCAGGACAGTCCCTCGCTGCGGTGCAGTGCGCGCCGTGCCGTGCACGGACATTGTGTGCTGTGACCAAGGTGACAGGCGAGGACTGGTTCTATTCGCGTTACCCGCAATCTGCCCGCAGCCTTTAACAGATCTTCACAAGTGCGTTCATTTTCCACATTCACCGCAGTGCACAGCATGGATAAGCACAGCTCTTTGGCCCTGAAAGAGCAGAGCTTCTTTGCTAGGGCACTGGTACTACAGAAATGTTTCAAGTTTTTATTTTTATCTCCTATTTACTTACATTTACTTGGATTGTTTCCTTGTTAATTCCTGATTTAATTTAACCTGGACTTGTTTCCCCTCAAATTACTTTTTTGGCATGGTTTTATGGAAGTTAGTGAGTTAAAAAATGCAGAAGTACCTACCATAGATCAAACTATGCTTAGGAAATTATGTACATGTGAAAAACGCCAATCACTTGTTTTTTTAAAATTTTAAAAGTTCAATACTAATAAAATGGTTATAAAATAGTAATACAATTAGAGTAATAATAATTTGGACAGTTTGAATTAGGACAATATGAGATAATAGAACCAAAGAGTTACAGACATCCGGGTACCTTTTTCTGGGCAGCACGAGCCTGAAAAAGGACACACGTTAACAAAAGATTAACTCCTAAAAACAATAGTTTGTTGCATATTCATACACTTCATACATGATGCATAAATTCCGTTCAAACACAGGATTCTGTCTGGTCATCGACAACTTTTTCCTCTGAATCCTAACAGCGCCTTCGAGGCGGGAAGAAGTTCATTTCTTCTGATAAGAGAGCAATAAATTAGTTTTCTTTGAAAGATTTAGGTGTCCTGTGGCTGCTATCTCACTGCAAGTGTTTTCTTTAAAAAAAGTATTCTACATAGCATCGTTTCTATTTTAACATTTTTTATAACCTAAAACTATATTTAACACATTAAGAGAATTAATACAGCATTGCATTCTAACACAACACATATAATATTCACTTTAACATTTGCCAAAAGCCAATCGTAGAATACGCGTTTTTCACATACATAAGTGTATAGAGGCATGAATATAAATAATTCATTGATACAAGAGAGATGGATTTTTTTTTTCTTCAGTGGTTACACTTGTGGGGTAGTTTATCAATTGATTTAATATTTTTATTCTATACTTAGTAGACCAAATTGAAAATCAGCTTTCACAGTGTATTTTGTGTGTGTAGCCACTTGTGTGAGGCATCCTTGAGATGACCCTCGTGTTTTCAGAGCTGCAGCTGAAGGGTGCGAAGTCGCAGGTTGGTTGGACAATGGACATGGGCAGGGACTGCGGCAGAAGGAACATGTCCAATAACTGGACTGGTTGCACTTCAAATCACTCAAGAAATTCCTTTGTCAAACAAACGGCTTGGGAATCTTTCTGCCCTCAGCCTGGCAGCCTAATCCGCAGTGGTGCGGCTGGAGCTGGGCTTTCAGCGGAACCCACGGGGGCTCAGCGCTCCGTGCCCCCCGCCCCCCGAGCCGAGGGCGCGGCGGCAGCAGCGAGTCCCCGAGCGCTGCGGGGCTGAGCTCACGGGCACGGTCCCGGCGCCACCGCAGCCCGCTGGCAGACGCGCCGCGTCCTGCCAGGAGAAGGAGCGAGGCCGTTCCCTGCGCATCCCCGCAGCATCATGACTCTCCAGGTACGCGATTCTGCATCTGGGGAGACAGGCCAGGAGAGGGATGCGCTGTGCGTCTGTGTGATGCCTTGCTGCGGACTGTGGTGTTTCTTCCGCGTAAAGATTTTTACTGCAGAATCAAGGTTACCTTGTGGCAAGGGAAATCTGCCTGAACCCTTGGAGGTTAAATAGTGCATTACTTTTCACAAGTGGAGGATGAGAAGCAAGCTGGTTAATATGAACTGTTTCATGGGTCATGTAATATTTTGGATTTTTTTTCATGGGTTCAGAGTATGCATGAGTTATGTTTCTCCAGACGTGCATCTGAGTTTGCTAGGACTGAGTTAGACGTGGAAAGGCAGGTACATACTTATGTTTTTAGGATCTAGCTGGTTGCTTGAAGCTGTTAAAGGAGGAGGGAAACTTCTAACACTGAGACAGTGCTACATGTGCTTTGGGAAGTGTAAATAATTTTTAAATAAGTTGTGCGGATTTTTTAGAGTGTATGCATCTTTGGACTGCTACAATTTGATAGCTTTGTGTTTTGGTAGGAGAGCTTCTACTTACCTTCTAGCTAGACAGAGTGCTTCTTTTTATGTACTCTCTGATTGTAGCTTTAAATAGCTGTTGAGGAAATTATCTTCATTGCTGGCTTTTAGCCTCCTACCTTTGTGGGAAACTATGAATACTTCCCTTGTCCTGGCCATGTCCCGATAGATTAAGCTGATTTTCTTCTTTAGGCTTTCCTATTATCCCTTTCACTTTCAAGATTTGCAAGCTCTTCTATCCCTGTCTCATTATGTCTGCCTCAGCTTAGTTAGTGTGCATTTTGCAAAGAGGGAGCAGCACAATGCTGTGACCTAGATGCACGGAGTGCATTGCCAGCAGCTTAGCAATTTTCTTCTGAGCTGCAATTATGCTGAATAGCACAGAGGTTTCATTGTGCTGTGTTACAGCTAAGAAGAAATCTCTTTCTTACATGGGTCAAAATTGCCAAATCCCAACATAACACTACCTTTGCATCATTAATAATTGCTGAAATTACAGCTTGTTTTATTCTGCCTTAAACTCAATCTAGCAAGTGAATTTGTTAGCCTGATGATTTAAGCAATGAGCCATAAATTATGATAAGAAAGAGCTGAAGGCAGTATGATATGCTGTTCCATAACTGCATAGAGTTACACTTAAACATAAAAATTAGTGGTTGAAATTTTAAGATGCCTATGCATTCTGCATTAGACCTTATAGAGCTTGTCTGTCCACGCTGGTTTGCTTGACAGTTACCAACCATATCCATAAATTTACTGAATCTAGCTGTATGGGAATGAGGACAATGAATAAAATAATGTTCTCTTTAGTGAGGCTGTAAAATACTTTTAAGTTTTGCAAACTGGTAAAATATTCTGCAGTAAATGAAGAATTCATTCAAGCTTTTTTCTTCACAAAAAGACAGTGTCTGATAATGGTCTGATAATTTGTGCTTTTATCTTTAAGGCACATGTGTATGTTTATGACTGTATATATTTTTATTCTTTTTATTTGGGGAGTTAAAGGGAATATTATCGGCACATGATTAACAGAAAATTATATTTTTACAGGCTGCTAATAAGCATGTTGTGTAAGCAGGCAAATCCTAAGCAACAGTCTGTGCAGAATGATTGGCTAGAGGAGGATAAAGAACAAAAGGTTTAGTATTTAGATTTCATTTCTGCACCTTTCTTGCTTTGTAAGAAATGCCTTTGCAAATCTTTAAACTATCTTGTGATACTTGCCTATAGATGCAAATAGAATAAAATTATAGGAAAATAAGGTTATTAACTTAATGGTTTCCTTAACTTTTTATCTTTTGTCTTGTACAATTGAACAGGACTTCTGGTTCATTCTTACTGTGAACTTGTCATGGTTTAACACTACCCAGCAAATAAGTACCATGCAGTCACTTGCTCACCTGCTTCACCTACGGTGGGATGGAGAGGAGAATTGGCACTGAGGAGAAGGGGGAGGAAGCAAAAACTCATGGGCTGAGATAAGAATAGTTTAATGATTTTTTTAAAAAGTAAAATATAATACTGTGATAGTAGTAATGAGAGAGAGAGAAAAAGAGAGAGAGTGCATGTGCAGATAAACCCAGGAGAAGCACATGATGCACAATACAATTGCTCACTACCCACTGACCAAGGCTAAGCCCATCCCTGAGCAGCATTCAGTCTCTTTTGACCAACTCCTCCCAGTTTCTGCACTGGGTATGGATGTTCTGTGATGTGGAATATCCCTGTGGCCAGTTTGGTGAGCTGTCCCAGAGGTGTTCCCCTCCCCTTCCCCAGATTCTTGTGCATCTCCTCACGTTCAGAGCATGAGACACTGAAAAGTCCTTGGCTCAGTGCAAGCACTACTCAGCAACAACCAAAACATCAGTGTGTTACCAACAATATTCTCATCCTGCATCCAAAACACTGCACTGTAGCAGGTACTAGGGAGAAAATTACCTGTGCCCCAGACAAAACCAGGGCAGAAGTTTAGATCAGAAAACAATTCCAGACTTGTGAAAGATTTCCACAGATTTGAATGGTCCTTGTACATCAGTGCTGGCAGAAGCTCACATGCAGTAGTAACTTATTTAATTTAATGTGAACAATGTAGCAACCTAGTTATGGTTTACTATTGATACAAATTTTAAATCTTGCAATTAACAGAGTCCTACTATTGTTTCCACCTGTGTGGATAATATTAAGAAATGTCTGTGATGGAGGAGTCAGTCATAGTTATAGTCAAGAATGTCACATTTCTAATGTTTGGCTTAATAATGAAATATTTATTTTAATAAAATTGTAGCTATAAAAAATGCCTTGAGCAGTAGGTCATCACATTTATTTTTGTAAGTGAATGTCCATCCCTTTTATACATCTATTCCAATAGTATGACTTTAAATGTTTTGCTTTCAGGACCATCAAATGTACAGTTCAGTTTCTTTGAACCACTATTTTTAATTCTTTGGTAAGGTCGTTTGCATTGCTAATTTTGTTTCCCCTCATTAAATGCTTCTCCATTAGAAATGCTGTACATCTAGTAAGAACACTTGTTAGTGCATAGGAGTTTCTGTGTCATTACACTTGCCTTGCCACCTCAGTACAGAATGCCCTCATATGCCAGTGCTGCATGCCTGGAGCTGGCACAGCAGCGTGGCACGGCCAGAGTGACTCTGGGGCAGGCTGGGATGCCAATTCAGAGCATGTGAGCTCCTCTGCAACCCCCATGTCCCTGCCTCTTCCTCGAGGTGAGCACAAAGTGGAACAGGCCTGTTTTCATGGAAGGATAAGGCACCTGACTGTCAAAAAAAGCCCCATGAGCAGTCTCGCAGGGACTGTGAGCTCAGACTCCTGCTTGTGGCAGTGTGTCTGTCCCCCCTGCTCCCAGCTGAAGGCCCTCATGCTGTGCTTCAGACACGGGGCAAGGTGCTTCTGTCCCAAACCCCAAATTCTCTGCCTGTGCTGGTGGGAATTCCTGGCCCCAAACACATGGGTTCACCATTCTGGGTTTGCTGCTGAAAGGAAGAATTGTGTTATTTACTTACTTACTATGGGCCTCAGCAATTTTTGGCGAAAAATTAAAAATTAGCTTAATAACTGAACTTGTTGAAGCATTTCAGGTTGTTGTAGCAAATCCAGGTACAGTTGCTGTGCAGGAGGAGACCAAGAGACAATACAGCATAAGAAGAAAAATTAAAATTTCAAAACTTTCATGAAAGCAAATATTAATATTACCAAAAAAAAAAAAACTGAGAAGGGGTACTGTAAGACCATTTCAACATTATTGATTCAGCTTTTATATGTAGTCTAGACCACACAATTTTGGTTTATCTAAATTACAAATAATATATATACATAACATATGAGTGTATTCTAAGCCTTTTGATTTTTTATTCTAGAAAAATCCTGTAATTTTTTTGCAGCACTCCCAAATGCTTGGTTGGTAAAAAAAAATAAATCTACAGTGTTCTTAAAAGAAATCAGGCACAAAAAGCTGGACTTAAAGCTTCATGTTTTTCTGTGGTTCTATGGTATAGTTGCATTTTAGTAACATTGAGAATTATTTTTATTAAAACAGGAGCAAACTACATAAGTAATTACATGTTTCAGTATATAAATTTCTAGATTTAAAAATATAATTTGGAATTAATTTAATCTAGAATTTAGTGCAGAAAGTGCCAAATCATATACTTTATTGAATGACCAAGTGTCAGATCTTTGTCAGATCTTTAAGAAGACAAATGGCAATTGGAATCTGCCTAATTCTCAGAAGAATTGCTATATTCAAAATAGAACAGCAGCATTTCTCAAACTTAAAACAGTCATTTTCAATTTTAGCGCACCAATTCTTCTCTGTACTCCTCCCTCTCTGGGCATTTGGTTCAGGGAGGTCTTGGTGGGAATCTCCCAGACACTTCTGCTTGTCATTTATGCAAGCATTAAGGTTCTCATTTAGTTGAAAGATTATTTGTTAAAAAGCATCTGCATTGCTGCAGGGTTTTGGTCTTTTCCTTTCATTTCACTTCAAGGATGCCAGGAACTGAGAGATTTTCAGATGTGTATTGCCATCATGAATCCTTTCCATCTAATGTTCTGTGAATTTACAGCTGCAGTTTAAAGAATATTCAAGATTTAATTGCTGTTTTGCAGGGCACTAGAATGCCTTTTAAATCACACGTCATGATTTTTTAAAAATATTCCTTTTAAATGCACCTCTCTGCCTGCTGTTCCTTGTTGCAACACTGCTGTTACAGATGTACATCCTCCTGTGGCAAGCACTTTTGTTCTTAGAAGGCTTGTGCTTTCCCTTTGTGGGTTTCATACAGCAATTCAAAATTTGCATAAAATCAGAAATTCCTCAGAAGTTTGTATCTGGCAAATCTCATTAGCCAAACTAAATTTCCAGACCAAAATAAAAAGTGAATTCCATCTTAGGAGGCAGAGGTGGTAGAGTGGCCAAGTTTCAGTGCAGGAAGCTGCAGGGCACCCAGCCACCTGTCCTTACCCTGTTTTGCCTGCTGCTCCTGCCTCCTGCAGCCACCAGCTGGCGTGTCCTTACAGCAGTGAATATGTCATGATTCCAGGGAAGGGCCTTTCTGTGGGGAAAGATGCTTGAACATCACTCTCTAATTAAATTACTACTCATTTTTCCTTCTTAAATTTAAAAAAAGAATAACCTTTCTCTTGTGCTTTCTCTTGTACTTTATCTCTGTTCAAATACAGAATGCTGTAGTGAACCTAGCTCTCATTCTTATTTGCTTATTTCCATCACCTGACCCACCCAGCACAGTCACTTGCCAAGGAGAAAGGCATCAATTAAGGAGATAAACATGCATTATGTATTCTTTAAAAAAAAAAATCAAATCTTTTCTGTAACTAAAGGGAAAGGTGGTATAAAGAAGCACAGTACAGACTTCTGAGGTAATGCCAGGATCTCAGTGATGTGTAAACAGAGCCACCTCAAATCATTGCTGACTTTTACACAAACTTTTAAGCTGAAGTAGTGTGTTGATGCTGGCTAAATGCCAGTATCCACCAAAGCCACTCACTCACTCTCCTGCAGCTGGACAGAGGAGAGAAAATTTTAACAAACGGTTCATGGGTTGAGATAAGGACCAGGAGAGAGATTGGTCATCAAATACCATCAAGGCAAAAGAGGCTCAACTTAGAGACATGAAGTGAATTTATTTCTAACAAAATCAGAGCAGGATAATGAGAAGTAAAATAAGCCCTTATAAACACCTTCCTCCCTTCTCAGCTCTACCCCCTATCCCAGCAGTGCAAGGGGACAGGAAATGGGGGTTGTGGTCAGTTCATGACCCATGGCTTCTGCTGCTGCTCAAGGAGAGGAGTCGTTCCCCTGCTGCACCGTGGGGTGGCACAGGAGACAGTTCTCTGTGAACCTCTCCAACGTGAGCTCATCTCATGAGCAGCAGCTCCCTGTGACTGCTGCAGTGTGAGTCCATCCCACGGGAACAGCTCCCTGTGCTGCTGCAGTGTGAGTCCATGCCATGGGAACAGCTCCCTGTGCTGCTGCAGTGTGAGTCCATCCCATGGGAACAGCTCCCTGTGCTGCTGCAGTGTGAGTCCATCCCACGGGAACAGCTCCCTGTGCTGCTGCAGTGTGAGTCCATCCCACGGGAACAGCCCTCCCCAGGCTGCTGCACTGTGGGTCACTCCTCCACGGGGTGCAGCCCTTCAAGGACAGGCTGCTCCAGCCTGGGAGCAGGGCCCCTCTCCAGGGTCTCCACAGGATCACAGCCTCCTCCCAGGCATCCCCGTGCTCCTCCTGGGGCTCCTGCAGGGGCTGTGGTGGATCCCTGCATCCCCGCGGCCTCCATGGGCTGCAGGGCCCGGCTGCTGCCCCCGGCCTGCCCCACGGCCTGAGGGGAATCTCGGCCCCGGCGCCTGGAGCAGCTCCGGCCCCTCCTGCGCTGCCCTCGGGCTCTGCAGGGCTGCTCCTCTCACGTTCTCGCTCTGCTCTTCTCTGGCCGTAGTCACAACCGGGCAACCACTGCTTGTTTATTTTCCTCCTTAAATCTGTTACCACAGAGGTGGTGCCACCATTTCTAATCGGCCTGGCCTTGCCCAGCAGGACATCCATCTTTGGAGCCACCAGGGATTGGCTCTGCTGGACATGTTGGAAGCTTCTGGCAGTTTCTCATGGAAGCCACCCTTGTAGCCCCGCCCCAGCCCCAAATACCAAAAACCAGGCCATGCAAAAGCAATACCCTGGTTTTGTATATTTTAAGTATTTGTGCAGGATATACTGTGCTTCTGTAAATGCAGATCCAACTCAAAAGCTAAAATAATTGTTGAAACCAGCATATAGCATGTTAAAGTGTTTGTATCAGCCATCATTAGAGTAGTGTGGTAACCTGATGGGTCTGTAGTCACTATACAAAATCTGTCTCTCTCTGAAATGTTCTGGGCATGAAACAGAACTCCAAACCTTAGCCTGAGTCCTGCTTTATAGCAAGAATGGCTACAGCCTCAGGTTGATGTGAGTGTGTGATTCAGTGATGAAAGTAGTAAATTTACACTTTACTCTGGTGCTCTGCTGTGTTTCAGAGATGACTGTGGAAGGTGGTCCTGGCTCATCTCCATGAGGTACCTTTGTGCCAGCTGTTGATCACCTACCTCCCTGTCAGCAGAGCAGAGGGAATGGAGGGTGAATTGGGCAGTACCACTCAGAGGGGATTTGAGCTCCACCAATTGAGCCAGCACAGTGTAGGCAGGGTCAAAACAACTCAGAGATTACTGTGGGGCGTAAAGTTCAGTGAATGGCTTCATACCTGCAGTGTAACTGTAAAAGACATATACATCACATAAATTGTGGAGGCTGCCCCTATCAACCATACAACCCTATATCCCTTTCTAATAATGTACACATTTATGAAGCTTCTTTCATGGGAAGAAGCCTTGTCTGATTGCTAAACTCAAGTGAGTAATTGAGAATATCTAATGATATTACTGTGTGTCTTATAACTCATGTTTTTAAAACATCCCTTGAAAGGAGAACCCTTTCTGTTCTTTCATCAGGCTGACTTTGATGGTGCTGCAGAAGATGTAAAAAAATTAAAAACAAGACCAACTGATGAAGAACTGAAGGAACTATATGGATTCTACAAACAGGCTACTGTTGGAGATATTAATATTGGTATTACTATATATACTCCACATTTAATCACATGTCTTGATAAAATCAGTCTAATGTGATGTAAATCTGCATGATAACCAAAGCTATGCATTTATTTTGACAGAATGTCCAGGAATGCTAGATTTGAAAGGCAAAGCCAAATGGGAGGCATGGAACCTGAAAAAAGGTGTTACACCAATTAAATTTTCATCCTGTAGTCAAGTTTATAGGATGACAACTGAGAAAGATAATTATGCCTACTTTCCTTTGCAGGTTTATCAAAGGAGGATGCCATGAATGCCTATATCTCTAAAGCAAGAGCAATGGTAGAAAAATATGGGATCTAGAATATTCAAAATAATTCCCACTAATACTTAACTCTTCAGTAGCTAATGAACTAACTCTGTTGAGAAAAATGCAATACTAACTCCTCAGTGAGGTCTGACACTAATATCTTCTAAGCATAAGCTGTTTGACTGTAAAGGGTATTTACATATATAATCTATTTCTAGCTTGTATATGAATCTAAATAAATTTGAACTGAATAAATGAAGCTTTCTATGAGAATTATGGATTTTTGTGGGTATTAAATTATATTTAGCATTTTGATAGGAGCAGACAAACAGAAGCTCTAACAGTAAAATAACATAGACATAATGCTTTTGCAAACAGGGTTATGGAATAAAGTGAAGAGTTTGTACACATGTAAGAGAAGAAGGAAAAGATGAAACCTTCTTTAAGACTCAAAGCCTATGTTTGCTTTCAAAACATCAGGAGAACATCCCCTTATAAAGGATTACAGAGGAACAGAACAACTTTGAGGCATAACTGCAATGTAGAGAAAGAAGTGATTTATTACAAATTGCTGTGGACCAACCTTACACTGCAATTAAAAATTGTGAGAAATACTCATAGACCATTTTCTATGCTTCTTGTCATGTGTTTTATCAAGAAGCTTTCATTAGAGGGTTTCAGCAGATAAAGGTGATCTCCAGGAAGCTCATAAAAGGAAGTATCTCCACTCGTTAGTTCTTGCCAACCTAAAAAAGATATTTGTCGTGTCAGAAAAATGTCAGCTATTGTGATCATTTTGTATAACTATTTCAAAACTATAACTTAATAATTATTTTAAATCCCATATCAACTTTTTGGTTCCTTTAATAAGGAAGTAGACTCTAGAAAACACTAATTAACAGGTGTAATACAACAAGAAAATGTGTAAGTATAAGAGGAAAACCATTTAAGCAAAGTACCTTTTGCATCATATATTTTATCATCAGACCCACAAAAGTAGGTAATATCACAGGAGAAGGGGATATTCATTTCTGTCTTCTCAAATCTGTGAACATAAAAGTAATCATAAAACATTCCATAAGATACATATATTTGGAATTTGCTTCCACATACAAAAAAGGTTTTTTGTTCTTCTCCAAAATGTAACAAATTTCAGGAGTTAGATTATACAGAACATCGGGAGAAGAAAATACTCTGGAAGTTTCTTAGCTCCTTGCCCTACTGTAATTAGATATAAAATTGTAAGGAAAGAATGACCCAATATTTAGGGGGAAAAAAGAGCTTCAACCTGCAATAAAAATTCTCACCTACAATAAATAATGATGTTACCTACTTATATACAAGTTCTAACATTTCAGCATCTTTCAGTGTCAGATTCCTATGACCAAAATGGGTCCCACATCCAAGAGTGTTTTTGCCAAGGTAAGAAGCCTAAACCACTCAGCTACGTGAGCTGTCATGTCATGTAGGGCACCCAGACAGCCATGTCAGGAAGACGGTGGCTGTCTGGGTGCCCAGAACACAGGATTCTGGTTTTTGGTTAGGCTAGAGGACCTTGGATCTGGAGGCTGAATGCAGTGTTCCTGAAGCACGATGAGCTGAGGTTGTTAGCCTCAGAGAACAATAAAAGACACAAGAATATTCCCTTTTAGTAGCTGCTAACTTCAGATGGTAGGTAGAACTGTAATTCTGCCATGACAGGTTCACTACTTCAGTAACAGTTGTGGTTGCTGCAGTAAGCAGTGTTTCATCTAGGGCGTAAATCCAGAAAACAAATAGGAAAGCACACAAAGGAAAAGAACCCTATGTTTACTGTTTCTTATTCTTTCTAGAACAGAAATGAGAACAAGTTACTAAGAAAGAAAAAAGAGAACTTAACATGATCAAACACAAGTAAAAATGTAAAATACAAATACAGAAGTAATACAAACTTGTAAAACTTACGAACACGTCTGAAAAAGTTTGGCGTCTTCTTTGAAAGTAAGCGCCGTATCCCTCCAAAGGTCTTCATCATGTGGAAGCTCAAAATTTCCTCCTAGAATCTCCATAATTGCAAGAAGGTCATTGGGTCCATCAGGTAGGACTATGCTTTTGACAGCAAGATATGCTGCAGACTGTCAGTACCAAACAAAGCAGATCAGATGTTGTATATAATATACTTTGAATAACTTTTCCATTAAAATTATTTTAGTAAAAAGTACAATAACTTTCCGTCTCCAGAATATGATGGCTGATATGTTTAACATTCACAGAAAACACTTCATGGAAAGATTAGTAGACTGTGCTTACTGAAATTACAAACTATGAGTGAGCCAAGTACTCTGTACTTCTGAAACTTATACAAATAAGTTTCAAATAAGACAAATAACTGTTAATATTATTTTGTTCAAGGTTGACTCTAACTATTAAAATACAACTAGTAAAATAATCTAAGAGAAAGAAAAATCTAGCACTGGACATAAACCTGGCTAATGTAGGACAAAGAGACCAACTGATTATGGCAATTTGTGGAAATAACAATTGCTTCCATGAATCACTAGCTCATACTCAGGACTGCTAAGCCTTAGAAACTGAAGAACAGAAATAGCAAATGCTGACTGAGGACAGGAATGGAAAAATGCCACTTCACTACTGTTTTTCTGAGAAAGACTATCAGAACCAGCAGAACCTCAGAAAAAACTGATTAAAATCCTACAAAGAATGAGGAGAGAGGAAAAAAATGGACAAATGTATTGAGGGCTGATGCAGCGGATTTATGAAAGAGTTGGTAAAGACAGTCACTTCACACACATTACACAGAAAGGAGGACCACTTAGAATTTTGGTTTGATTATTTTTGAGTGTTTAGCCAATGGTCATACTAAATAACAGAATATTAAAAAAATTTTTGTTTAAGGATTAGTTAGTTTAAGCATTAATTAGTTCCAGCATTAGTAAAGGAGATTGTTCTCCCAAGGCTAAGGTTAGTGGCAGCGAATATTATGTATTCTGCATCAACCTCAGAACACTTTTCACTTCATAGATTCTGAAGAAATGCTGATTTTTTTTAATTAAAACTACTCTGCATACCATACTGTAAAATATTATTCTTAGTCTTAGTAGCTAATTTATGGTTCTGTTTCATAATGTTAATGATTCTGTAGCTTACATTTGGGGAGTGTGCTGCTGACATGAAAAGATGGACTGGCTCCAGTCCATACTTTTTTTTCAGATGAAGTGCGACAGCAAAACTCATGTAAGTTCCAAAACTGCAGCAAAACAAGAAATTAAAGCAAAGTAAGTAAAAATGTACATAAAACCTGGAAAATAGAAACATAATTTTAATTTCAGTGCTAACTGGCTATCTTGAACAATTGCTGAAATGGTATATGACGTGCAGATTATAATGATATTAGTTTACTGACATGAAGTATATTCCTACACAGTCTAATTTTGCAAATAAGGCCTTTTCATATTCTCTTTCTTTTAATAGTCTCCTTAATTTTCAATAAGTGCAGTTATTTTTAGTACTTGGGACTCAACAATCTTTAAAACCTGTGTTTAATGAATGATTCAACCCCTGCATTCATATAGATCAAGCACTGGCACAAATATTAACAATAAATGCAATTATGATTGATTCGAAACACATGCTCAGATGTTACACCTGAAAGTATAAATAAATAACCAGAGTCTTTGAGAGCAACTGCATGTTTTAGGATGACTTGACAGAACATCCTTGCAGAAGCATATTTCTCCTAAAGGTTTTGCAAATAAAAACAAGTAACACTCTACTCCTAGAGCTCAGCAATAGAACCTCTGTCACCAGGGTATCTAAAAATGTATATATTTTTACCTGTGACCAAAAAATGCAAATGGTTTTTCTTTCAATTCTTTTAACAAAACACTTGTAATTTCATTAACTACACTTGTCATGTCTTTTGCAAAAGGCTCTTCAAGACGAGTTTCTCTTCCAGGAAGCCTTATACAGAACACTGCAGAGGAGGTGAAGGAAGGGAGGGAAAAGAATTATAGGTATTTCAAATAGATACAGTAAAATAATTTTAATTAAGTTTTTTATTATTCTGCAAAATATACATACTATTTTAATTAATCCTTCTTAGAGTTGATCCTGTGCACTTGCTTGCTGTTGCTGCCACTGTGATTTAATCATTCAAGAGATTAGGTTTCCACCCTTCCTTTAGTCTCAAATGTTGCCCCTCCTGCTGATCTGATTGCTAAATGCCTTGAGTCAGAATCCACAAGATCCTGATTTCAGCTGAGATTTGAAAGCAACTTTATTGTTATAAGTTTTAATAACAACCACAAATTCATTAATTTCAATAATAGTAAGTTTGAGAGTTGTGTAAAATATATCATTTCAAGGGCAGCATTAGTAAGTGAAACTATATTAGAGTTGTACAATCCTTGTTTTCTGCTTTGTCAGCTCTTCAGCACTGCACATTGAATGCACATGGAATCATAGTGCAAATTAGTGGATGTTTGTATTTATAGTTACATTTATAGTTATTTATATTTATAGAGAAGGAAATTTACATGCTTTTATTGTTTTCCTTTCAAACCTGAGGATTTTCCTCTCACTGTTTAGTGAAAGTAAGGAATGAATAGATCAGCAAATATGTTGATTTTTTTCAAATCTCCTTGACATCATGCATACTGCTAGTTATGTAGAAGTAATGGGTCAGACACAAAGAGACAGACTGTTCTAGAAGAGACAGACTAAACCACAACCTAATACCATAGATATGAGTACAGAAAAGTTTGCATCTTCTATACTTTCTGCAGAAACCATCCCTGAAAGAACATGCTGTGCCCTGACTTTATTTGTCTGCATCTGTAGTTGGTCCTAGGCCATTTCCTTAGTAACTTTCTTGGAAGTACTGCCAGTGGACAAAAACTTATTCTTTCTTGTTTTTTGTTTTTTCCTCTATTTCCAAGGAAGATTCAACATGCAACTGCTCACCAGAAAGTATATTTGCATTTAGAGGACTGGCAAAACTGCAATGGCAATGTTCATGAATATGAAATTGTTTTTTCTTTGTGGAAGGTTTGGAAAATGGCCTTGGTTCCTCTTCAAATAGGTCAAGCAATGGATTTTTTTAGTGCTGATATATCTTGTGAGCAATGAGAATTACTTCATAGTGTAACTAAACATCATTTCACTGTTATAAAATTCATAGATTAAATTTCAGTTTTGATACAAGAAGTACAAACGCTGGATAAGGGATACTCTGTAGCCTCTCAAAATTAAAAACAGTTCTCATATCTTCACTCTTAACCTTGCTGAAGACTGGCTTATCAACAATATTCCGTGTAGTTCTGTTTCTGAATCATACCAGTAGTTTCTGAAGCAGTCAAGCATACTATACTCTTGTGAATTGTAGCTCTGAGGATATAACTTCTTACCCAATCAAATATAATTTGATCCACGGTGGTACAGAAAATGTACCCTAGTGGAAATGCTAGTTCCTAATAAATGCTTGTTCCTTCCTTTCTGGAGAAGGCATATTGGATAAAGATTGTGGTGCTTTCAAGGTTAATATATTCCATTTAAAAATTTTGGCTAATGTGTATTTCAGAATTGCTTAACTTCTACTGCAACTACAAAATGACTAACCTTCAACTGAGTCATTGAAGAGTCTCCCCCACTGAGCAAGTTGTGAAGTTCCACTTCCAGCCCATGGAAAGCAAATCAGTCTACAAAGAGCATCTGGCTTTTTTTGTACACAAGCAACCAGTTTTTCCATCTCTTAAAAACAAAAACAACAAAAAACCCACCATCATTCTAGAACAAGACTCTTCAGATACAGGAAAAAGTTCGAGTGAATTAAGTCTAAATTAAAACAACAGGGTGCAACAGTCTCTATCATCAAAACTGCTTGTGTTACAACTCTCTGCTAGATATGAGATAATCTTCCTGCAACACTGTAAAACAGTTCTGCTTTTATAAATGATGGCAGAATAGCATTGGGAAATACCCTTAGTTAATATTTGTGTTTGACCACAACAAACACTACAAGTAGCAAAATAAATTGTTAAGGGATTTAAGGGAGACCATTTAAAAACATAAGCTTTTAGGATATACACAAAAATAAAAGGCCCATCTGAAGAACCTAGAAAACATAAGGACCACCTAGTTCAATGTTCTCTCTATCACAGTGGTAAAATAGATGTCAAAGCCTGAGTAGGATGTAATTTCTTTATATATATATAACATCTAATAATTACTCTTTTATGCATTTTTCTAGTCTCCCCTTGAACAGCTGGCATCCATGACATCCTCTTGCAATGACCTGCACACCTCAGTATCTGATGCATGAAGAATGAATCCCTTTTTTGGTTTTAGTGGCTCAGAGAGTAACCTAAGTCAGAGCTGTAACTGAGATGCAGACATCACCAGCTGTGACTGATCATGCTGCTGCTGAGACAATCTGTCCCTTCCCAGCCTCTTGGAGCATGATGCTCTATCCCAATCTTTTACTCAGCACTAGCACTCCATAGCTATGTAGTAAGAGCACATTGTTTATCAAGCTGTAAACTAATCCTGTAGTTTAGTTTTCACCTACATCAGTCTCACCATCCTCTTGTTGAAAATGAAAGGAGCCTTTTATGACCTTTTTGGAAGCTTCCATGCACTTCATCCAGTGGACAGGTGCATGCTGGTATTACACATACAGCCCCAAAGTTTGGGTGCAAATGACACATCCGTGCTAACCTGATGGAGTAATTTGCCTTTAAGGATTATTTTACAACTCTGAAACAACCTGCAGAGTCTGTCTTACTGGTTTGAAAGATACATTCAACCAATCTAATTTTCATACACAAAAAAAGGCCACAAACAAGAAAGAACTATTACATGAATACATAATCTATTTGGAGTACAGTTGAATCTCAATTTATTTGAAATCTAAGCATATTTGGTTAGAGAAATGTCTTTTCTTTTTTCTCATTTTTTTACAAGATGAGACAGCAATTTTTAAAAACTTGTTTATTATTTCCAAACTGTCTCTATTTTCATCTACTTCCACCTATTGGCCTTATACCTGAGCTCTAACTTTGACCATATTATAACAAAGAGAGGATACATAAGAATTCTTCTGCAAAATCAGGATTTTTCTAGATTGTAACCTTTTCAAGAGAAACAAGCTTTTATTTTATGCCCTATAAATTTTGTTAGATGCGTGAGCTGATGAATTCGTGTCATAAAAATCTACTTTAGACTGTTCACAATCAAAAGAATGTTTCTTTCTAGAACTATCAGCAAAGAAATGGCTCAGTCTGTGAAAAAAAAAGAAAATCCACTGAATTTTAAGAAAGTATTTCCTGGCTTTTTTCTCTTCACATTTAGAATAAGCTGAAAATAAAATTCTAGTTTGATAGAGAGCTGTATAAAAGATTTAAAGAGCCATCATTTAAATCACAGAACAACTTAGGCTGAAGGGGACTTCTAGAGATCGTATAGTTCAAATATTCTCTCGCTTGGTGTTGAGTATCTCCAAGGATGGAGCCTCTACAATCTCCCTTGGTAACCATGTTCCAGTGTTCAATCACGGCTCATAGTGAGGGTACTTTTCTATCTATGTGCTGGTTGTCCCTTGTATCCACAAGTCTTCTCTCTTTTTGCTGAGCACAGCCAAGAAGAGCCTGGCTCTGCCCATCCTTCTATTAGGCAGGTGAAGACATCTTCATTTGGCACTCTCCTCTTGAGACAAAACCAATTATCTCAGTCTCCTGTACACCACCCACTCCAGTCACAATCACAGGGCACCGTGCCATGCTCACTTCAGTATTTCAATATCCTTCCAATACAACAGATGTGGTCCAGATGTGGTCCATTACCAAAGAAATGCTGGATTATTTTTCAAACATATTTTTTAGACAGGCTTTCAGGACATGACAAACTTTTTACATGAGCTTTATTTATTTTCATGGCATCACCTTATAGTAGGTGGACAAGTATTAATTGAAAAGCACAATTGCAAACACAAGTGACAACAAAACTGCTTCCACACTGACCAGCTGCTAGGACAAGTGGACCAACAGCCCCACCCAGCAGGAACAGAATGCCAAAGGTAAAGAACCACCAAGTGCTTTCCCCAAGGAAAATACATCCTATAGCACACAGTTTAAAAAGCCATACAAGAAGTCTTTGTGAACTGCAGGAGTGTGGTACTTGCCAGTAGGGCAGTCCAGGATCTAAGAGGCCTCTCAGGTACCCAGGAACTTGCAAACCCTACATAGCAGACCTGTGCCATTTGCACTACATGAGTTAACCCCTTGTCTGCAGATTCTGGAAGCCAGGGAAAAAGCAACCCTTTCCCAAGTGGCAAGTAGATCCAAGTCCACTCATAAAATTTAGATTTAAGGTAGTCCATTCACCTCCCAGCAATATGCACAGAAGTGGTATAGTGAGCCTGGGAGTCAAATGATCAACTTCATGGTAGGCATGGAGTCTGTTTTCAAAGCTGCTGGATTGCTTACAGCTAGGCTTGAATCTGAGACACCTGGCAGGGCATTGACCACTTGGTATCTGCAATCCTGTAATAACAGAGCTGTCAGGCTGTAGGACAGTTAGGCAATGTAATCCTCTACTGATTTTATCTTCACAAGAGAAACACACTTTGTATAAATTATAGACACCAATGTCTCAGTGTTCTAAACATTGTAACCGTTAAAATTTTTTATTTCTGCATCTGTATCAGTACCTTACATATTACTGTATCACACACACATTTGGCTACATTCATTATTCAAATAATCCTTTTAAAAATATGTTTTTCAGAGTAGGCATTTAAACTTTCTGGAAAATTACAGGTTCATGAAAAGAGGTGTCCAGTTAGAGAGAAAACACATCTGTTACATGCACTGCAATATTTGTTACATGTTTTTTGAGGTTTGTGGATTTATATCCCTAAAAGTTTTCTTACTCAGCAAAAGCAGTGATGTGATCTTCCGTTTAAGAGACAGCAAAATGCATAAACCACAGGAAAAACAAAGTGGGAAGCCATATCTCAGTAGATCCTGAGTTCAGAAAAATACTGGTGTTTGCTTCTTGAAAAATAAAGACTTCAGGAAATCCTTTGTCTTTATATCTAAATGCTATAAATTAATGGCAAAAAAGTATGAAGCATACCCATCTTATTAGTCATATTTTTCCCAATAACATATCTCTCAAGGCTACATTTTTAGCACACTATATTTGAAATTGGTTAATGTCATTGCTAACATCTAAAAGCTGCTGATGAAAAAAAAATCATGTCATTACCAACTGAAATCATGTCCTCCAGACAGCTGTTTACTCATCCCTTTACTTCTTCTTGAAAAAAAATCTAGGGCATTATTACAGAGAAACTTATTTGTGGAACACTTGCCTCTGATAAGCTCAAAGCATCCCTAATGCAAAATTATTGAAATAAATATTAAAGTCACACAACATGCATTCCCAACATGGACTTTACTACTTGGACCTTCCAGAGCATTGAAACTGCCAAATACACAGACCATGTGGGTGTTTCAAAAACAAACACCAGGAGCAGTATGATCTCCCCTCCTTTTCTACTGCTGCTGTCACCCTAGTTCTGCTATGGTACAACCACCTAACCTTTGCTCAGATGTTTGAGGACATTGTTCAATTGAGAGGAAGAGCTCTAAAGCAGACCATAGAGTTGAACTGTGTAAGGTAAGAGAGATAAAACTAGGGAGAAAGGCAAGCACACAGGGATGGCACTAGACAAGCAGCTCAACAATCAAGAGGAAAGACATCAATGGGGAAAGATAATTACCGTCTCAAGGGAAAAAAATGAACTGGGAGATTGCAACCTGCTGTACTGATAATCTGGATGAGGGGATTGAGTGCATCCCTTGGTAAATTCTCAGACAACACTGAGCTGGGTGGGAGGTTGATGTGCTGGATGTCAGGAAGGCTCTGCAGAGGGATCTGGACTGGGTGGATTGATGGTCCAAGGCCAATGGTATGAGATTCAAGAAGACCAAGTGCTGAGTCTTGCTCTTGGGTCAAAACAACCCCATGCAGTTTTGATTTGCTTTTCTGTGCAGCTTTTGCTTTCCCAACACACAAGATTCCTAACTTTTACTCATCTGATCCTCTCCCTGATTCCACTGGTAGGCAAGTGAGTGAGCGGTTGTTGCACGGGGCTTGGTTGCTGCTTGTTGCTTAGGGCATGGAGTTAAACCATGACAGTGGGTAATGAGAAGCCATTTTGGCAGCAGAGTAACAAAAACAAACAGAAGGTGCCACTGCTGCAGATGCAAAGAGGAAAGAAGTCACAGAATCACTAGGTTGGAAGAGACCTTGGGGATCATTGAGTCCAACCCAGCCCTAACATCTTAACCATGGCTCCAAGTGCCACATCCAGTCTTTTTTTAAGGACATCCAAAGATGATGACTCCGCCACCTCTCCAGGCAAACCATTTCAATACTTTATCACCCTTTCTGTATAAAACTTTTTCCTAATATCCAACCTGTATTTCCCTTGGCACAGCTTGAGGCTGCATCCTGCGGCTCTGTGAGTCATTGCCTGGAGAAAGAGACTGATCCTCACCTGACCACGACCACCTTTCAGGAAGTTGGAGAGAGGTCACCTCTGAGTCTCCTCTTCTCCAGGCTAAACAACCCCAGCCCCCTCAGTTGTTCCTTGTAGGGCTTGTGTACTACACTGGGCCTCACATGCCCTCCCCAGCAGAAGTGGTGCTTCACCATGGGGTGAAATGTTTGCTCCAGCATGTGGAGTGCTCCAAATGCCACCCAATCACTCTGGCTACTGCTTACTCCTCCTCCTGTGGAACTGCAAGTCACATCCCACAAGCATTTGTCCCACATAACATTTTAACAGGTGGCACAGAAACCCATCAGCCCAGACCTGCTCCACAGAAACACCCTTGCAGATTCCTGTGCCACTGCCCACCCACAAAGCTGTTGGGCCACTTACCCTGGGTGAGGAGTCCCACGGGTCAGCCAGGGCTTGCATCTGGTCTCAGTTCAGCTAAGGACACCACAGGAGTTAAGGGCACAGCCCATGAGGGACAGCAGCTGTGAAGAAGGGCCCCTGCCTCCAGTGCAGCCTCAGGCACTCTTTCTCCCCATGTCACAGATACCAAATTCTAAGGATCACTGAAGTCCAACTCCTGACTCTACGCAGGACATCCCCAGAATCACACCATGCTCCTGAGAGCATCTTCCAAATGCTTCTTGAATTCTTGCAGGCTTGGTGCTGAGACCAGGTTTCTGGAGAACCTGCTCCAGTGCCCAATCACTCTCTGGGTAAAAACCTTTGCCTAATAACATCCAGCCTCTCTCCTGACACAACCTCAGGCCATTCTCTTGTTTCCTGTCACTGTGCACCACAGAGATCAGTGTCTGCCCCTCTGCTTCCCCTCATGATGAAGCTGTAACTGCAGTGAGGTCTCTCCTCAGTCCCTCCCAGGCTGGACAGATCAAGGGATCTCAGCCGCTCCTCATGTGGCTCCCCCTCGAGACCCTTGACTATTTTCACAGCTCTCCTTTGGAAACTCTCTAATAGTTTAATGTCTTTTTTGTATTGTGGCACCCAGAACTGCCCCAGCACTGGAGGTGAGGCCGCCCCAGTGCAGAGGAACAATCCCTCCCTTGCCGGCTGTCAATGCTGGGCCTGATGCCCCCTGGGACACGGCGGGCCCTCCTGCCTGCCAGGGCACTGCTGATTTATAGTCAATTTTCCATCAACCAGGAACCCCAGGACGATGGAAATGAGGTCTCCAGCCTCTCGTTCCCCAGTCTGTACGTACGTCCAGAGTTACGTTCTCGCAGGCCCAGACCGTCACTTGCCCTTATAAAGCTTCACACAGTGGCGGCCGCCCAGCCCTCCGATTAGCCCGGCTCTCTCTGCCGAACCCGTCTGCCCCCGAGGGCGTCAGCACCTCCGCCCCACTTCACGCTGCCCTTTTAACTCCACCGCCGGCCCCCGGAGCGCCCGGGACGGGGAGGCCGCTCCCCTCCCGCCTCCGCGGCCGCCCCGCCCCGCGCGGCTTCCGGACCCGCTGGGAAGTGGGACAGAAGCAAAGGCGGCGGCCGGGGAGGTGGGCAGGGATCCGGGATCGGTGGTGCTCGCCGGCTTCGTTTCTCGGGGGTGCGCGGGGCAGAGTGGGGGGCTCGGCTCGGCTCGGCTGTGTCCTTACACCCAGGCCCCATCCGCCTGGGGCTCTCCCGAGCTTTCCTCGATGTGGGCCCTGAGCCGCTGTAAACTCTGCTGTGGTGTCGCGGGCCTCCCACCCGGCCCGGCCCGGCTTGGCTCAGCTCGGCTCGGCTCAGCTCGGCTCGGCCCGGCTTGGCCCAGCCCGGTTCGGGGAGCGCTTGGGCCGGGGCACAGCTGGGGCTGGGGCGGGGACCTTGGGAAGGGTCTGCGGGCGGGCGAGGAGGGTGCCCTTGCCAGCCGGGCTGGGAGTGATTCCCCTTCCTCAGATGTCCTCTAGTGTCAGTCCCTGGGCTGACTGGCTGCTCCCCGGGAGAGAAAGCGACAGTCTCCGAGCCGGTTAATCGCGACATGTTGGGGAAAAGCATCAAGAGCAGCCTAATCGTCGTTCCCCCCTGCTGTGTGTGTGCCTCTTGTGGCTGCAAGCCAGCAAGAAACCCTCGGTCCGTGCTTTGTCGGGGAGCCTTTCCTGATATCTGTCTTTTTTCGTTTAAATGGCAGGAGGCCGGAGCGAGGGAGAGAACAGTGTGGGGAGATTGGTCATCGAACGTGGGCTTCGTGAATAGCCTGGTGGGTTGTGCTGCAGATCTGCAACATGGAAAAGCAACTCCTTGAATCCTCAGAGGAGCGAACATTTCAGTACCAAGATTCTCTGCCTTCCCTGCCAGTACCTCCTCTTGATGAATCTTTGAGTAAATATCTCGATGCAGGTAATGACTTAATGTTGTAATGGTAGTGTGTCATGTGCTGTTGTAAGCAGGCTGATCTGAAGATGTTTGCTAAGTGATTGTAGACACAGCTTGTACTGTAATTGGGGCGTGGGATATAGACAGACTTAGTGTGCCAAAGGATCTCTTTCAGGCTCAAAACTGGAAATGCAGTGCCCAGAAAACTTGAGTAAAAGTTTCTTATTTATCCCTCATTACCTTTCTTCAAAGGCATTTGACACTTGGTTAACTTTTGATTTGAGAGTGAATTTTTTTCACTTTTTTTTTTCCTTCTCAAAAAAAAAAAAAAAGGCTGGTCTGGTGAAAGATATTTCACTTAAAAATTTTGGTTTGCATAACTGCTTGTTTATACTGTCTTTGCTCAGGATCTTTTTAAAAGAACAGTTATTTAAAACTTTTCATACTTAATATTGGTGAGAAACAACACTTATTAACTATACAGTCATAGGCAAAAGCAGTGGTGAGCATTTTCACATAATTTAGCTTGGATACTTTTTGCCTTGACATGTTGACTAACCTAAAGAACATCACAGAGAAGTTTTGAAAACAACATCCATGCACATGTATCTAGTTTTGTTTATAAAGAAGAAATGACTGGTTAATTCTTTATTATGTATTGAGAATGGCAAAAATGCATTATGAAGTACCTTGAGATTATTTTTCTCTATTTCTTCAATAATTTTCAGAACTCTGAGACATGGAGTTATTTCTGGAACATCTACTTTGTATCTACCATCTTGCAGGTATTACACAATTGCTAACAAAGTAAGACTTTGAGTTCTCTCCTTAGCAGAAGCATACTCCCAAAATAAAATTCCTGAAGCTTACTCTTGAGTTCCTATTTATTTCTGAGTACTGGAAATGGCCTGTTTTGGTGTTCTTTACATAATTGTTTTTTAATGCAGAATATTGAAGTGGTAGGTTTTGAGCAAAAGTGTTGTGTGTGTATGTGTGTCTAAAATAATGCACTGTCTTTTTGCTATAATGCAGATTAACTAAGGTTGTGCTGCAAGAGTAAAACCTGCAATAACAAAATTGGTGTTTAGTTTTGTAAACCCATCTGTCTCTCCAGGTTAATAAATAACTCTCTCATGGAGTGAGAAGCGCTGACAGTGAATTTGTTTGCCCTTGTTTTCTGATTCTGATCTGTTTTCATAAATAACCTTATCACATGTCCCTTTATTTTTCATGCTAAAGTTAGTTGCTGCTTACTGTTCCATGCACAAAATCATTCTATAAATTTGATCACTGTTGCTCTTCTTTAGTCTCACTGATGGTGCAGAAAAGTTAGCCCAGCATTTGCCAGTCTTCCCTTGTACAAATATATTGAAGTCAAAGGGTGCAGGGCACAGTTCTAGACATAGCTCTGTAATTTCATTGCTTAAGCTTGTCATTTTGGTCTATAAATGTGAGTGGAAGAAAGGAGATGCTTCAGTAGAATAATTCAGAACCTCCAAATAATTCTTCATAGAGGCTTTAAATTAGTCCTGGGAAACTTTCTTTCCTTGGTTGGAGGAAGACTCTGGGCTATTGTCATTAGTCAGGGCTCCTGCTGGTAAAGCACTTCCCTGTTTAGAGCCAGCTAACTAGAAAAGCTGGACAAAGTACATGTCAGAATATGCCTTATTTAAGGCTTTACAGTTGCTGCCTCTGAAGGAGTAACCCTGTTTTGAAGGTGTCCATTGCCATGTTACTGAGCCTTCCAGCCCAGTGGATGAGATTCAGAAAAATAGACTCAACATGAAAGTATGAAAGCTCAAACTTCCAGCTTCCCAGAAGATTCCTTAACTGTGCAACTGAAGGTGTCTTTCATGGGATACTTCTTGTTCGTGGGCAGAGCTGGTCCCCCAATCAGAAAGAAAGACAAGATCTGTGGGCTGAAGAAATGCAAGAGAAGTTTCACTGAACTCTGGTGAGAAGGAGGCTGAGTTCTGCTCCTTAACAGTGCTACTTCTACATCTGATTGAATAGTTTTTAAATGGAAAGAAACTCTGTGAGTCATGTAGATTGGGAAGAGTTCCTCTGGACCAAATTTCTGCTCAAAGCTGGTCCAACTGCATGTTGCCCAGGCCCTGCTTAGCCAGGTTTTGTTTACTTACAAGGGTGGAGACTCTGTTTCATTGTAACCTGTTCCGGTGTTTGATCACCCTCATGACTGTGGGAGAGGAAAGAAAAACAACAAACCAAAAAAGTCATTCATGACCAACAAACCCCCAAAACTTCATATTTTCCATGTGAGAAATTTTCTGTATTCCACCTTTATTCCATTTTCTCTTATCCTAATTCTTTCCATCTCTGAAAGGAACTTTGCTTTATCCTCACCAGGACTTTCCGTTCAGTTGAAGAGGGCAGCCAGGTCTTCCCTTTGCATTCTCTTCATAAGCTCAACAAACAGTTCTCAGACTCTTCTCATTGTGCATTCTAGTCCCCTTGCAATCTTACTCACCCCTTTAAGGTTCAACTAAATTAATGGCAAATCTTTTTCAGCCTAAATAATTCCATGAATTGAGACCAGAACCAAATAATTTTGTTTGGTTTTCATTTTTTATTGAATATTGCTCTGCAATGACTTTATAACCTGAATAGCAGGTTATAAAGTCATAATCCTCTCTTTCAATAGTATGTGATAATAAGGTCATTTTCTGGGAAGCCTGAGTGTTGGACTACCTTCAGTCAGGAGAGGCTTTCAGCTTCAGGGTGAAAACTGTAATCTGCAAAAGGGTAAAGGTGAATGGCTCTGTTGCTGTTATTTCTTTTTTCATTTGTGTTCACAACTGATGGTGTGCAATTCAAGCTGCATCTAGATGTGTAGGCACTATGTGAATGTCCGTAGCTCATCATCTGTGGTGGAGGTGTAAGGGGAGTGCTGGTACCTTTCCAGTTGTGATGGTGTTATATTGGAATTTTTGGAGGTTCCAATGCAATTTAAACACAAGCATTGTATGGTAATACTTGATAGTAGATGTTCTGTCTTGCTGCCTGAGGTTGTCAGAATGTGCTTAAAACCACATTTGTAGGTAATATTTGTCCCTCACTCTCCATGTTTGTCCTGTGCAATAGAAAAAATATCACTAGGACTTGCATTATTGTTGTGGAATACCATAAGGAGACCAGGATGTATCTGAAAATGGATCCTTATCTTTCACTTTGGGGCAGGTAGTGCAAAATACTAAAATGTCTTATAAAATTAGGATTAAAATGGAATTATTTTGAAGAGGTGTGAGGATGACTTATCCTTGATGGAAGAGGACCAGCACTGAAGAGACTGTACATGAAAAACTGTATGGGTCCTGTTGAGATGTGCCCATGAGCGCTGAGGGAGCTGGTCTTTGTCTTTGAAAGGCCACTTCTGATAATCTTTGAAAGATCGTGATTACTGGTGAAGGTTTCTGAAGAAAGAAAGAAAGCAGATGCTACTGTTGTCCTCAGGAAGGACAAGACTGATTAATCTTACTTTAATTCCTGGGAATCCCTGGCAAATAATCATGAAAACCATTCCTGTGCTTATGAAGTACAAGAAAGCGATTGGGAATGGGCAGCATGGGTTTCTGAAGAGAAAATTTTGCTTGACCAACATGGTAGCTTTTTATGACGATTTTTTTATGGTGACTGTCTCACTGGATAAAGGAAAATGAGTGGATATTGTTTATACTGACTTTAGTAAGGCTTTTGCATATCAAAAGATTTTTTAAAAAATCTTCATAGAGGAACTGGTAAAGTATGGACTAGGTACAGGACAGACAGATGGGCTGGAAACTGTATAATCTGCTGGGCTCAAAGGTCTGTGGTCAGCAACACATACGCCAGCTGTAGGCCAGTCTCTGATGTTGTACACCAGGGATCCAGTAATTCTTAATATAGTCATTGGTGGTGATGGGACAGACTGAACTGAGTTTGGGAGCTTCCAAAGCTGGAAGAAGTAGCTAATGCACCAGATGGTTGTTCTGCCATCAGAGTGAGCTTGATTGGCTGGAGGAAAGTCTAACAGGAGCCTCATGAAGCTCAACAAACGCAGGGGAATGCCTAGTCATTCACCCAGGAGAGAATAACTTGCCACAGCAGCACAAGCTGGGACATAGTGCCTGAATGCAGAAGAGCCCCTGCGGTCTGGTGAGCGTGAAAAGTTGAGCATGAACTAGCATGTGGCCTGGCAGCAAGGCATCTCAGGGATCTCTGGGGCTCTCTATGTAGGAGGAGCGTTGCCAGCAGGTACAGAGAAGTGATCCTTTCCCTTGGTTCAGTGCTGGGGAGGACACATCTGCAGTTCTGTGTTTGTTTCTGGGCTGTCCATACAAGCAAGATAGGAACATACTGAAGTGAGCCCAGAGAGGGGCTGTGACAGTGATTAAAGGCTTGGATTATCTGACATATGGGAAGAGACAGAGAAAGCTAGGATTGTTCAGATCTTTGCAATATGTGTGATTACTTGTTGTGGAGGAGTAAATAAGATGGAGCCAGACGTCATAGTAGTATCCAGTGACAGAATAAGAGGTGATGGGCACAAACTGAAATACAAGAAATTCCTTTTAAACATAAGACCACTTATTGCAGCAGTGGTCAAGCAGTAAACAGGCAATTGTAGAGTGATCATCCTTGGAGATACTTAAAACCCCAGACAGTCCTAAGCAACTTGCTGCAACTGACCCTACAGAGATGCAGTGTTGGACAAGATGATCTCTAGGTTTATGAAGAAGAGAAAACCAGTGGTTGCAGGCAAGCAGGTGTGATTGCAGCAAGATGGAGTTACGGTTTAATACTTAGATTAACTAAGTGTTTGGGACCTTGCCCTGCTGAAACTCGCCTGTTGCTTGCAAAAGATAGATGAGAGATGATGCAGATACTTGTTTAAATTTTCATAATTGTGTATCTTTCTTTGTTTCTTAGCAGCTATAAGTCAATTACAGGCTTACCAGTAGCAAGGCAAACAAGAAATTAACTAATGATAGTGTCCAGCAGCCTCAAATATTACTTGGGCCTCAATGTGTAGGCATTGAATCACCAGAAACACACCTCCCACACAACCCTCCATTCTGTTTCCCACTGACTTCACAATCTAAGTATAACTAAAACAGAAAATACATTATGCACCAGGTGAGTATAGGAAGAAGATGAGATGTGCCTGTATGGAAAATGACATCAGCAGTGCCCATTACTGACCAGAGATTTCATGGTAAAAAGTCTTTAAGGAGTGTTTAGATTAAAATAATGACTAGTTTTGCAGATGTTTATGGAGGACTTCAGCCTATAATGCACATGATCTGAGAGGAATCCAAAAGGATTTAAAAACAGAAAAACTGTCTACCAGTAACTGCATTTGCTATCAATCAAAGGTGTATATAACACAGGGACAGTGAATGAGAATTGATAGGCAAGTGGCTTGTAGACCATGAAAGGACTTGAAAATACAGACAAGTAGCTTGTAGTTGGTGCAGTATGGTGGCAGACATGTGTGCTCAATGTGTTAATTTACAAAGTTCCTGTAAATTTAATTCCTTGGAAGAACTCCATAGTATTTACAGATGTAAATATATTTGATTTAGTTATCTGTTAGGTATTTTAGCTTTTCAGCAATTACTTCAGTCTGCTATCATCTGTATTTATTTAAAAGTATGTATTTATGTTTTATTAGAACATACTGATGTATTTACAGACTTTTGAGAGATGTTTAAAAGGTTTTCCCTTCAAATACTTGTTTTAGAAAAATTAATTCTCATTCACTCCCTTGCCTGTGAATATCTGAATCTTGGGATAAATCTTAGTATTCAGTTGTCTTTAAAACAAAAACATATTCTTTTTACAGTGAAGCCATTCCTTAATCAAGAAGAATATCAAAGAACTGAGGATATAGTTAAAAAATTTGAAAATGGCATTGGAAAAGAGTTGCATCAGAAATTACTGGAAAGAGCTAAAATGAGAAGGAATTGGGTGCGTATTTACATATGTGAGAAATCCTAATTCAGTGTAAGAAATCTTAATTCACCTTGTGGAAAGTTGGTTATTCAGGATGTAACTCAAAGAATCATTTCACCTTTTAAAATCTTCAGATCTTCCTTACATCTTGCACTTGACCTGTGGATATGAACTCATTCATATTCACTTACATATGTCTTTTTTTTTTTTTTTTCAAAGCTGAGGGGTTAAGAGAGCTCACTAACTGAAATTTAAAATTATTTACCAGATTTTGGATGCTTTATCTGTCAGTCTCTCCTTCTATGACATCTGTCCCTTCTCTCTCCACCATGGGAAAAAACAACAACAACAAACCAAACAAAAAAACCCACCCAAAAAACCCCAAACAAAAAAAAAAAAAAAAAAAAAAAAAAAAAAAAAAGAAGAAAAAACACCACAAAAAAACCAAACCCACGAAAACCCAACAAAACCAACCCTGGAATTCAGAGTTGGTTTCTTTCTTTTTCTTCCCAGAAGGAAACTATGTGGTAGCATTTTAAAGTTGTCTTTTAACAGAGAAAGAGATAGAAGGAAGGCCATTACCAAGTGGAATTCACAAGGGCTTTTTAAATCCTAACAAGACACACTCCAGAGTGAGGATTTTCAGATGGTGGCAGAAAATGTGCCTTATGAACTGTCTCTCTCAGATCCCTTCTCAACACAAGTCTAGTTTCCTTCTGTTCTTCATGGAGTAGTCTGGGATATTCACAGCAGCCACAACTGAAGTCTGCAAGAGTCTAAGATTATTAATATCAGGGAAGAAATACCATAATTTAAAGTTTAATATTCTTAAGCAGCATTGAATTTTATTTCAAGCTTGAAAGCAGAAGAGCTAAATGTGTCTTTATCTTAATCAGTTAGTTTTGAACCACTGTCCTGCCTTATTGTCCTGCCTAGTGTTATATAGGACCTACTATTCATAGTATTAAAATAAAAAAGTAAAAAGCAGACAGTTGAACAGTCATGTAATTATTAAAGAATTAACGAATAGCAATAAGTTCTGATGTTAAACATTTTTCATTTCAGCTGGAGGACTGGTGGCTGAATGTGGCTTATCTTGATCTTCGCATCTCAACACAAATCCTGTGCAATATGGGAGGCCCTGGTCCCTATATTGAGCACTACTGGCCACCCAAGGAGGGCACTCAGATAGACAGAGCATGTATAAATATATGGCACACCCTGAAGTACTGGGATCTGCTACGAGCGTAAGACTTTAAGAAAAAATGACTGATCCTAAATATTGATGTATCCCTCTGCATCCCTTAATTGCATGTGTCTATTCATGTCCATTGGCATGCATTCTTTGCTGTAATAGCCAGGTTTGTCTTACCTTGATTTAATTCCATCATTTTAATTTCTCTTGCTTAATGTTGCTGTGTTTGGTACTACAGAGAGAAGGTTGCCATAGAGAGATCTGGAAATACTGTTCTGGACATGAACCAATTTCGAATGCTCTTCTGCACTTGCAAAATTCCTGGGCTTACCAGAGACTCTCTCAGCAATTATTTTAAAACTGGTAAACAAATGAAAATTGGGGATTAATGCAAGCAATTTTTTTTATTAATATGCTAAAGGAGTGGTCAGTTTAACCATAAAAATTCTTGCTTTCTTGAGCACTAAATCAGCTACTGGTTGTAGAGTATTTGTATTATGAAGCAAAGAAGGTGTCTCATCTACAAATGCCCTTTTTGGTCCAATATTTAGTTCTTATCAAATTGGAGTAAAAGAGAGCTCTGCTTCAAATTTGTGTATAACCAGCCTGATGCCTGTAATAAACATGCCAGCATTAAGAATTGATGAAAGACAAATTCTGTGTTATAAGTATGTGTGGATTCAGCAACACTTATTTCAGCAGAGGGAGTTCCTGCCTACAAGAGACACAAATAAATGAATTTTGCTGCTAGATAATGACAATTACTTGAAGCAGTTTCTAACAGTGAAAGTTATGCGTGACTTCTGTTGGTTTTTAAAATGTCTTCAAGTTTGCAGAATTGAATAAAAAATAGTCTGTAGGACTTGCTTAGTTTTTTCTATATCTGTCACTTTATCCCCAAGGTTGGATTTTCATTTATTCCTGTTTTTCATTTCAGAGGCCGAAGGTGAATGTCCATCGCACTTGATAGTCCTGTGTCGAGGTCGAGTATTTGCATTTGATGCTATGCATGAAGGCAGCATGCTGACTCCTCCAGAGATTTTCAGGTTTTCTAAATGCTTCTTTTAAATTAACTGTCTTATTTAAGCTATATACAAAAGAGGATTTTTTTTCTATTCCCTTGACCTCAAAGATTTAGGTGTAAGAGAGACTACAGCTTCCCCTTTAGCTGAAAGGTTCAGATTTAAGCAAATCCTTCAATGGATGGCAATTTCTTTCCATGTACTATTGTAATATATCTGTAGAGCATCATACAAAAGGGCTGAAAAAAGATAATTCAGTAGGAAATACCACTTTTTATGGTTTCTTTACATGGAATTAGTAGGATTACAGCTGTCATCATTCCTTCCAGGTACAAGCCACATTGCAACTTAATCATTATCAAAGTTGAAGCACTGTCATATGTTGCACTCTCCTGTTAGATACAGACATAGTCTCAGCATAAGTCTCTTGTGACTGATTTGGTATCTATATGCATCTCCTTACTGAAAAAGTGTTGTTAATTTTGCCAGGGAATAACTTAATGCAATTGTCAAAGTGCTGCTTATAGTGCACAACAGAAGGCTTATAATTCAAATTGCCAAAAAAGTGGATGGCCAAATTACTCAGGCAAGACAAACCTAATTAGAGAAACTAAAAATCACTTTTTAAAAATAGTGTGGTAGATTAATACCTAATATTTTAACATATGCTTTTCTAATTTTTGTAGTTGTACCTGTTAAGTCAAGCCAGTAACAAAGAAATGAACACTTGGAATACAAACAAAATCCTCTGAATCTATTGTCTATAGGAAGGGCAGGTTGGGTTTGGTTTCAGGGGGCTCTTTCTGTTTGGCTTTATTTTTGTAAGGCCATCATTGGTGTCTTACATTTTTGATACTATGTAACTAGTGATCAGTAGTGATATTTAATAGGCAAGAGTGCTAGAAAAAAGAACAAGTCAGATTAAGTGCCTGTAATTTATGGAGTTTCTTTAACATGGAGAACAGCACATGGAAAACTGAATTTTCAAACTAAGATTTACCCCTCTCATAGTTGTTCTTCTAAAGGAAGCGGTAGGAAGAGAATTGCTCTTGTATAGTTCAGAATCTCCATTCAGGATGTACTGCAGCAAGTGTTCTGCTTGAAGGTTTATCTTGTGGGGAAGGTTAGCTGCTGTAGAAGCTGTAAAGCTGCAGTATGGCAGATGTCTGCTGCTTTGAAAAGTCTCAGCCTGCGCTGTTGAAGTCTTAAATCTAGTTTTAAATTAAGCATGTAATAATGCTTTAGCACTATGATTGTCTATGTGTGTTTGTACTGGGCTCGTAGGTGCTGAGTGACTGAAACCTGAGCAGGTCTTCAATTGTCCTTAGAATCTAGGGGAGCTGATTCATGCTTCCTGAAAAGTCACACTGGCTTGTGAATGTTGAATCAAAATTCCACCTTTGTAAAAAAAAGACAGAGACACAAGGTGACTTTTACCTTCTCTCCAGCTGTTGTTGACTTTAGTTTTTGAAATCTTCTTAAAGGCAACTTAGGTATATACAGGAGACATGCTACAGTGAACCAGATGGGCCAGGACTGGCAGCCCTAACAAGCAATGAAAGGACCAAATGGGCAGAGGTAGGAATACTTAGCAGCTGCTTCCTGGGAAAAGCATTGTGATCACTGGAAAAACATTATTTCGCTTAGCTTTGTGTTTTTATGCCTTCTAGCTACGGGAATACTTGATTCATCTTGATCCAAAGAACTTAACTCTTCTGGAAAAAATTCAGAGAAGTTTGTTTGTGGTTGGCCTTGATGATTATAGTCCTCATGCAACTCCTGAGGACTACACTGAGGTAGCTAAGAATTTTTGATTCATATCTGATAATCTTTACATAAAAAATTCTCCTGTATATATACAGAAGTAGCACCTCTTGGTCTTTCAGAACAGTAAAAATGAAGCAGATAAATATGAAAAAATTCCATGCTTTTTTGATCTATAGGAAAGCTTAAATAGTTCTAATTGTTAGGCCATTGGAAGTGAGAATGGCTGAAATCTACCTTCATAACATTTTAGCCTTCTATCCTTCAGGGTCATTAACTTTTTATCAATCTTTTAATTAATAACTTGGCCCTATAATTGTGTTTCATCTTGAACTGGATGAAAATGTCGTCTGTCAGGGAGGTCTTACCATTTTAATGTAAACTAGGTTTAGCTTACAAAGACTGGCAGTATTTTTGGTGTTTTTTAGACTTCACAGTATGTTTCTTCTGCTTTAGCTTACAAGGCTGGGGCTAGCAGGTGATCCAACTGTGCGCTGGGGAGATAAATCCTACAATTGCATATTCTTTTCCAATGGAACCTGTAGTGCATTCTGTGATGTAAGTTAAATTTTTTTCCATCTTCTGAGTATTTATTTACTGAATTTTCCCCTTCAGAGTATTATTTTAGGTGTTAATGTGTTACTCTTCAGTATAGCCTTGTATACCCTGCACCTGGTCTGGTAAGTTTCCAAAAGCAGTCTGCTTTCTCATGTTCTTCGCTTTCTCATGGTGTTTACTATTACACCATACTTGAATTAACAGCAGGATCTGAAGTCATAATCTTATTTCTGCAAGTATTTAATGACAAGTTCCAAAGGAAAAAAATACAACACACAAGAAGGCTTTAAATTAACTCTTTGTTTGATGTATCCATTTGAACAGCTGTGTTTTTTAAACTATGTTATTTTAAACTCATTGCATGGCCAGAAGGGCTTCTATTTTTTCCTTAAATCTGCCTTTTCATGGCAGTAGTACATTGTACCTCCTGTTCAGCTGCAGAGCAGTTAAAATGGTGGGTGGACTTAAAATACTTCTGTATTTATTGCAGAACTATAAAACAAGTCCAACACTGCGCAGTAAAGCTGTTGGTCAGCAGGAAAAAGAGCAGGATAGGGAAAAAAGCAGAAGAGTTTGATCTTTTTGTTATGCAAAGAAATGTAATATCTTCTCTTATCTGATTCTAGCATTCTCCTTTTGATGCCATGGCTTTAATTACCATGTTAGCTTATGCTGATAAGAAGATTGTTGAAAATGAGGGAAAATGGAAGGTATCTGTCTTTTATAAACTTTCAAGCTTATCAGTTAACGTGTCTTTTCTTATGGATAACATTTTCTGGTTTTGCATCTTTCTGTCTTCATCTTCCCAGGGATCAGATAATGTGAGAGATATTCCAAGGCCAGAGGAACTTGTATTCACAGTGGATTCAAAAATTATGAATGAAATAGGACATACTAAAGAATTGTATTACAAGAAGGTGAAATTTTCTCCTGGTTCTCTCAGTTGTTACTGATACTATTTTTTTTCATTCTATTTACATGTTTTTAATTGGTCTTTTTTCATGCTGGAGAACAGTACTGAATATGTTCCTGATTAACTGATGAATTGAACACCATGGTTAAATTTGTTACATAGTAATTTGTGTTGAGTGTGTTTTATTTACAGTGGACCAAGTTGTGGTATTTCTTGACTTCTGTTGTTTTTCCTCCTTTGGTATGACAGGTATCTGACTTGCAGCTGGTGTCCTATGCCTTCACATCCTTTGGCAAAGCATTGATTAGAAAGAGGAAACTTCATCCTGATACATTTGTGCAGCTTGCCCTTCAGCTTGCTTATTACAAATGCCATGGACGGTAAGAAAATACCAGCTCAGGAATAAAAAACTAGTTTCTTGAGAAGGGGTGTGCAGTGACTTTGCAATGCCAGTATGTAATTTGCCATGGGGATTTAAGAATGAGTAACTTAGGGGGTTTTACAGTAACAGTTGCATAGAGCCATATTTGCTTCAGAAATCTTGTGTACTTGTGCCCATAGGGATAGTATATGTACATATTGTGGAGTGGGTGGTAGAACACAGTCTGTGAAAACTTGAACTTGGGCTGTACAAAGGAAACACTTGGGCCAACATGAAATGCACAGTGGCTCAGGATTCTCTAATGTCAAATAGTTGCTCAAATGTAGAAGAGAGTTTTGTCTGTAGCATGTGACAGCCACCAGTAAAATATTTCATCTTCTAAGCCTGTAAAAGGCCTCACAAACTTCAGTGTCTCACTTTCTTCAGCAATATTGGGTGTGAAGGTTTGGGCAGAATAATAGAGATGAAGATAGTAGTGACTCTTCAAGTGCTGCCTCTGCATTTTTGGATGTGACATTTAATTTTGTATTATTGATTAAAAGGTGTCATTCTTCTTGCTATTGGTGTTATTCCCAAATTTCTGTTTGATAATAGCACTCATTATGGCTTATGTAAGTCATTACTGACCAGCAGAGTATTGCTTTCTTCAGAAGGAGGAGGGTTTCATCATAGGAGTGTGATGTTTTGTCACTGGTGAGATGTAGCTCATCATGACAAAGGTTGGTTTGCTGAACATCAGGACATTAATTATCTGACTAAAATAGCCTTGGTCTGTTGTAAACATGCAAGTATATTTCATGTAGGTTGTATATTAAGTGGTAGAACTGTAGTAGAGCTGGAGTTGCTCCATGTAAAAGCTGTATGGCTGTCAGTATGCAGCAGAGAAGGTTTTGACCTTTCCCTCTAAATGTTTTGGAACACACTGCTTATTTCAGATGTGTCTCTTAATTTATGAGGGTTTAGATGGTGTAGGTGGAAGTACATGGTGAAACTGAAGCTTGTGTAATATCAGCTGTTTTGGCTAGAGGCTAGTAGATCTGTAGTCTGCAGAAAATATCCATGGCAATGCAGTCTTTTCAAGGTATGAGTAAAGTACTGATGCTTTCGGTCATCTGTCCCATAAAAGCACATAAGAGTTGCTTTGTGGCTCTTTCAGAAACATAACTTAAAGAAAATTAGTGGGTTTCTGGTGCTTGTAACCGAGATTGATGTGCAAGATCTTTTGCAGGATATTTTTAGCCCTTGAGACAGCAAATAGTTTTGTTAAGTTAATGAGACACTCTTCCCTAACTTTTGTTCTTAGTCCGGGCTGCTGCTACGAAACTGCCATGACCAGGCGATTCTATCACGGCCGCACAGAGACCATAAGATCATGTACTGTGGAGGCAGTGGAATGGTGCAAGTCCATGCTGGATCCTTCTGAGAGTGTAAATACTGAAATCCTACTTTAATTACTCTGTATTTAGAAGGCCTGTCATTTGAACCACCTCAAGCTCATTTTTGTGTTGTCTCATTGATGGGAGCTGGGGCCTTTCCAGAGAGATAAATTTTAAATGTTAGATTGCTTGAACTCTGATTCTGGTCATTGTGACTGAGATGTGCTGTCATGCGTGGGCTTGCTTGGTTTTGTGTGCTATTTACCTTTTGGTTTCAAGAATGTGACTGTCTCAAATTATATTCACACTGATTAATTTCATACCCCAAAAAGTTCCTGGGTTTGAGCCAAAGTATTGTGCTGCGCAGTTGTTCTGTTGTTTTAATTTTCAAGTGAAATCAGGAAATGTTTATCTAATAGTTGCATCTGAGAGCAAGATTGAAGGGTGTTTCTGTCCTAGTGGTAACAGGGGTGTGTTCCAGAGTTTGTCTCTGAGTAGCTGAGCCAGAGACCTTTTCTTTTCCCAGCAGCTACCCTCTGGTGCTTGGCTGGCAAAGCAGGTCATGCCTTGCTTGCCAAGCAAGAGCTGTACTAAAGCTCTTTCTGTTGCCCTCACGGTACATTTCTCAGAGCCTGAGAAATTAAGCAAGGAGAAGTTTTTGACAAAGTTTTTGACAACACATCTTTAGAAAAATCAAAGGTTCTATATTATTAATGCATCTAAAAACATAGAGGAAGACAGCTGTGAGAAAGCATGTGTGATTAATAATTTTGGCCTTAAAGATCACATTTTCCTAGTCTTCAATGGCTTCTTTTGTCATGTACAGCAGTTTTAAAACTCACTTTTCTGGCCATCTTCCAAATCTGCTTTCCTATTCCAAATATGGATTTCTATTATTTCCCTGCTCCTCAGTTACCTTCTAACCAATTACCAGGCTTCTGTGGGTACTACTACTTCTAGTGTGTAACTTTCTGTGTGCACTAACTGTAGCCTTTTTTTTTCTTTGTAGTAATAGCAACTCCAGATATTTCCCTATTGTTGTTTTGTTTGGTTTTTTTATACTTAATACTATTTTTTTAAAGTACTTTTTTTAATACTAACTCCTTGATCTTAAAAAGCCCTGTTCAATAGTATTGAAATGAACGTGCTTAAAAGTCTGTGTTTATGTAATTTTTATTACCTTAAAGTCAGATACTTTGAAATAATCGTTTTGTCTTTAATTTTCTTTTGCCCCTTGTCAGCTTGATAGCTTGATTTTTATCTAACTTGAGTGGCTTCTGTCCTTGTTTCACATTCTCTGCTGCAGCCTCTTGTGTGGTGAATAAAAGGATAAATAGTCCTTCTTAAGAAATCAAAGAGCTATCACAATCTACGGTCTTGGAAGTCAAGATCTTGGACTGTTTCTCAAGGCCTCCTTTACAAAAACCATGTTATTTGTATTGTCTCTGACTTTGATATATGAGTTTTAATATAAACTTGGAAAAACCGTAATCTTGGGCAGAATTGGCAATCAGCAGAGAAAATCTGGGAATGCACCTAGTAGGAGCTACTGTCCTTCTGAAAAAATGGAATTGTAGAAGGCTTTTGGGTTTGGTCACTCTAGTTCACACTGCTTCCTTTCCATTGTTTCAGATGATTTGGGAAAGAGCATGAGGTTTAGAATATTGTTCAGTTCAAAAGTGATCTGAGTAAGAGAGCAGAGATACTGAAAACAGAGGAGCACATTTTCCTGAAAAGGGAATTTGGTTTTGGGAGAAACGGTTTGAGAGAGTTTCTTATGTAGCTTTCAAGTTCATCCATTTTCTTCTATCTAAAATTGTTAGGAACTATGAAAGGGGAAAACCTGCTGGTCTGTGATTGCTGATGTGTTACTCATTTGGACTGATTTTTCTTTTTCTTTTTTTTTTTTAATTTGAATCCTGCCCTGCTTTACAGAATTATCAACGACTACAACTGATGCATAAGGCATTTGCAAAGCACAATAAACTGAGGAAAGAATGTGAAAATGGAAGAGGTACTCTGGGATCAAAATTTTTGGGTCTTTTTCATGTGGGTAAAAAGGGAATACCATTGTGTGCTACTACATTTTCTTTATCTCCTTATTTACAACCTGAATAAAAACTACTGCTTAATATTTTATACTTCAGTTTTGGGGAGAAGAACTAAAACCTGCTCCTTGCACCCATCCTTGTACCCCAAAAATATGTTCACTTGGAATATTTCTTCAGTTTTTCTGCCCAGCTAATCATTACTTTGGAGTACCCTCCAGTCAAATATGTGCTTGGCTGAAAAGTGGAAAAGGAGAGATTAGGGTGAGATTCTAACCCAGCTGTGTTAGTGCTGTACACTATTCTGGGAATGAGGAGGAGTAGCTGGGAAATGAACCTGATGAACTTCATACTCTCTCCAGCCTCCTTGGTGTGTTATCACAATTCAGAGCAGTCGTGGCCCTGAAAGCCTTTCCACTGTGTTGGCATAATTGCCCATGGGCTGCTTCCAGTGTGAGGAGCTCTTCCTCCTTGACTGCAGTGGGAATTTGCTTGGGTTTTGTTTTCCACACATCTCTGCATCTCTGTCACTGAAGTCCTTTGCTTTTGAGCTCAGTGCTGCAAGTTGAAGTTGTTGAAGACCTCTTAGATCAAATGTGGGGAATGTTTTTGGATGCTACAATATGATGGTGTTGTTTATCTGTCCTTCAGCTGCTATTTGACCTCCCAGCTATCCAGACTAGAAGAAGCAGAAAGACTGGGAGTGCTGCTGTTAATGATTCAGTATTTGCATTTATTTGACAGGCTTTGATCGTCATCTTCTGGGTCTCCTGCTGATAGCACAGGAGCAAGGACTGCCAGTGCCAGACCTGTATGGGGATAAGGCCTTCACAGCCAGGTAATTCATATTCTTGTCCCATGGCAAGTTGTATCCCTTGATACCAAGGCCTTTGCTGCACTGGCCTTGTGTGTGCTGATGTCTTGATCTCTGCAACAAAATAACTGTTTTGTAAAATGCACTTTGTTTTAAATGACTTTCAACAGTGCTGCTTTTGTTTTGTGTTGTTTCACAGTGGAGGAGGTGGGAATTTTGTCCTTTCAACTAGTCTGACTGGCTACACTAGGTTTAGTGGATCTGCAGTCCCTATGGTACAACATGGCTATGGCTTTTTTTATTCAATTAGAGATGACAGGTAAGGATATAATTTCATTTTGAATATGGCTCTGCATTTGTCACAGAATAGTGACAAAGGCAGCTAGAATGAGGAAAGGAAAATACTGAAGAAATGCAGCTGAATGTGTCAGAAGAGATTGAGAAGTGAGGTACATGAGAATAGAGGCATTGGCATTCTGGGAAAGCACATGTGGGAGGAGGAACGAGTGGTGGAGGGCAAGTAGTACCAAGATACTGACAATAAGCAGAAATAAAGAGTAGGTAAGGTGAAAGAAGGGAGCAACAAAAGGACTTTAAAATAGGTTAACTTTAAAATAGACTGTCATTTTAGGATCATTTTGTAACATGTGAAGGTGTTTTTTGGCTGAGTTAGATCAGATAAGAGGACAGGTGAACTTACTGCCCATCACTCTTGGCAGTGACACACATCTTGAGGGACTAAAACGTCTGGCTTCACTTCTCCAAAATCATACTATTTGAAAAGATCAAACTCGGGCTTAACTGGTCTTATGGACAAAAATTACTCCTTTTTTTATGAAATATAAAACTAATTTGATTAGAATGTGTAGAGATAAATTGCTAGTTTAGGTGTAATTCAAATGACTTCTTCCTAAAGCTAGGCAGGGGTTGTGTGCCCATTCAGATCAGTTTGAGAATACAAGCCATTAATACTTTGATCTATGTCTCTCTTTAAATAAATAGAACTAGATCAAGATATACCTTTTATTAGATAAATAGAAAAGAAGTACCTAAAACCTTAAACTAATTGCAGAAAAAGAAGAAATATAATTCAAAGCATTTTCAAATATAAGCAGAAAAGTTGTGTCACTGTGTATGTAGTAACAGGTATTTAAATCAAAGTATCTGATTTCAAGATCTGTCAACATTATTGCTTACTGAAGGCACTAAGGATCTGAGTCCTCTCTTGGTTTTGAGACAGTATGTTTATGTGACAATTTTTACTTCAGATTTATGTCAGTAATTCCACATTTCAGGACAATTTGTGTAACTTTATCCTAGACCTTGACAATTTAAGCACAGTGACCTCACTGTTTTCTATATTGCTAGGATTGTTACTACCTGCTCTTCTTGGAAATCCTGTCCAGAGACTGATGCAGAAGTGCTGTGCAGAACTCTGTTCCAGTGCTTCCATGATGTGCTGCAGCTAACACTTACAGCTCAGCTGTAAGCCTGATAATGATGCAAGAGGCTTTGCAAGCTCACAAGTTGTATGTAGTACTTAAAAACAAAATGCTACTCAAGAGTACTGTTAAATTCAAGACATGTAATGATCTGTATGACATGTTTATTTTTGTGAGATTACCTGTGGTAACAGTACCCATTTAAGAATAATGTAGCCATTTGCAACAGCAATGCAAGCAGTAGTACCTTATCAGTTTAGAACTATGCAATATTAAAATATGCCACAACAATGCAAACATAGTTAGGAATGGGATGTTGTAGTGGAAAATTGATGAGAGACCTGTATTTATGACCTTAATAGTCACGTGTAGAATAGTTTGTAGTCTACTGATAGAGTTTATGCCAGTTGAGCACTTAACTGTGTACTTAAAAGTAACCACACTATAATCTTTTGTGATTATGCTTCCTATTCAGAGTGGTTAATGAAACAGAATGCCTCCATCAGGTTATGTGGTATTTTATAAGTTACCTTTCATCTTTTGCTATCAGGATTATACCAAATAAATGTATCCATGAATGGGGATTTTCCCACTACGTTTATAGTATGAGAGCACTACAGTTTGAAGTATTTTGGAAAAGAATCACTCAATAAAGACAGAAAGCAGCATGAGTTTCAGATTTTTCAGTTTTCATTCTCTAGTGAACTGTGAATATCTACTGCTTTACACTAATAATGCACAATAAAAGTAAGCACTGAATACAGTTTGATATGGTTCTCAGGATTTTAATACTTGATTTCTCTGAGCAACTTTGTATTTTCCTGTTATAGAAATAAAATTTTCCAAAAATCAACCTTGTCTTAATTACTTTATGGCTGGACTGTTTAACATAGTGTAGCAACATTGTGAGAGAAAGATGATCTTGGTGACAGATGAATTTGGAACAGAGATTCTAAAGTACCAATTGTTTTTTCTCTAGCTTTTAAAGTTTCAGAGAGATCAAATACTATTATTTATTTTACAGAAACAACTCCATTTTCAGATAACATGGAACCAGTCTCTTTGCCCTCTGGCAGCTCTGTTGCACATATTTTGTCCACAGTAGCAAGAACACTTCCCCTTTTGATTTCCTCCCTCAATGCCTGACACTTCTCTGCAGTCCAGGGTGTGTTACACTGTGTACATTTTTTGCCTCAAAAAAATGCAAAAAATGGTCTCATTTCAGCCTTTGTTTTCCTTGCCTTTACTGACCTACCTGTACATCTTGTCTCAACTATATCTGACAACCATTCAGTGTTTAATAGTTTGAGATTTTCCAAAACTCACATAGAGAAAGAATCCATTGCTGTTCTGCAATACTTAAAATAGCTCAGCCTCTTTCTCAGAGGTAAATGACCTTCTGAAATCTCATGGGCAGTGAAGCCTGTTTCTTTATGGTGCTGTGATTTCTGTGAGATAGATTAGGATTTTGGATCCAGCTATGTATGATTATTTTTATTCTTTATTTTAATAAGTTCTCTCTGATAGTTATAACCTTTGACCCCTCAATTGGGTTAGTAAACTTGGTTGCAATTTTGATAAAGACAGTTTGCTTTGAACATTCATTCAAAACAGCCTGAAATCTGATGAAGGGTGTAATTTTGCATTTATTTGCATTTATTTTTCATACACCTACTCCCGCCTTTCTGAGAATTTCTGGGAACATAGAAATCCTGGCAGAAATACAGAAAAAGGACAACTTTTTCAGGAAGTGAATCATTGAGAAAATGGCATTCAATCACCAGCATAACCAGAATTTCCTGTTCAGCTGACACAGTCTGAGGCTTGCCTAGAGAAACTGAAGGCAGAAGAGTATTCAGGGAGAACAAATTTAAATTCTGTGAGTTGTTAAAGCTGCTTGTTATGTGCTGTGGATGCATGAATCCATGAATGTGGTAATAATTTCCTTGTTGTGTAAAGAATTTTGTCTCCAGTGTCTCTGCCCTCAAAGCCTCCCTGTTTTTCTGCCCTTCTCCAGGAGCACAGATGCTCTGTGCTGCAGAGCTGATCTCAGTGCCTGGAGCTCTCCACCCAGTCCTTAGCTTTCAGTTTGGCAAGTCAGTGAGGCTTTTTCAGGAAGGCTTTGTACTCTTTAATTTGAGGAACTATGAATTTTGTGCTGGTGGAAGAGGGTTGGGTTCTTAAAGCAAATATACCTCAGTTATTTATTAGTTACGAGTTTCTAGGAAACTATTTATGAATTTGTACCAAACCCATATGTATTGAAATATCCTTATCAGTCTTTAGCTAAAAGACTGGACCTGCTGTGTTGCTGCACTTCAGCAGCTGGTACTGCCCACTTTGGTGCATTTCATGTCCCATATTGAGCATTGACCAGAGAAGAGTAGGTGCCTTTTTCAGTCCAGAGCTGCTGCTGATGCTCTTGTCTACAACCTTGCACTCTGAACCACAGCAATCTTGTCTGCTTTTCAGATGGTGGAGAGCTGGTGAGCTGTCATGATGCATGTGTGGCTTTTACTGTCTTTTTCTTACAGTTCTTGACAGTCTGCACAATGGAAAAACCAAAAGGTGAATTAAAAATAGTACAGCAGTTGTTGCCACCTGTGGTGCCTCTACTCTGTTATCTGTCATACAGCAATGACAGAGGTGGTGGTTCTTTGGCCTTGGAGATGAAAAACTTTATCCTGATGACTAGTTCAGGTTCCTGTTTGTACATCTGGCATGAGGGACAGGAGACAGTACCCACTGTATTTTCACTTGCCTCAGAAATCAGGTCAAACAGACTTTTCCAGGGTCCCAGCCTGGCCCTTCTTTTCTGCTGCAAGCAGATCTTAGTTGATAAGTTTTAGAAATTGTCCTGAACAAATTGACCTGGCTCATTTGACAAGTCATGCACTTTCTGGTTCACTTTTAGCAACATGGAATACTCCTCCAAGTTCAGTCCTACTCATTGCAACCCAAATCCCAAATAATTGCAACTTAATCCACCAAAGAGTTCCATATAATCAAATAACATGCTGGATAATTTTGTATTTCAGTTTTAAGCACTAAGAAAGGGCGTACTTGATATACACAACACCCACTCAGGACCTCAGTTTATAGGTGTTTATGTTCATTTTTAAAAAGAATATTTCAAGAAATTTTTAAAGAAGCATTCTGTACCTTTAAGAAGCATTCTGTGTGATGCTTGCAACTTTGTCCAGATATAAGCTAATTTTTTTCTTGATTCAAAGTAACAACAATGCAAGTATTTTCCATGACTGCTGAAGCAGTCTGTGTCTGGGAGTAGATACTCATCAGCAGAAAAACAATTTTATGGATATTTTTAGACATAATACAATGGATAACTGCAGTAGAAGTGTGTCTACATCCTGTTGAGAGCATAGTCATGACATTTGTGGGTATGCTGCAAATAAATATATCCAATTAGACCAAATTACAGCACTGAAGTGGAGACAGCACACATTTTGGCAATGGGAGTTTATTTTCCATTAGTCTTGTGTAAGCTATCATGAGGATAATGCCATGGGGCTGTCGCTGCCCTGGGATGCCCACATCACCTGCAAAGTCTTTTGGAACTGCAGGGTAAACAAACATCGTACATTGTCAAAAGCAACCAGTGATTTGGAGCTTGCCCATAAAGAAATTATCTTTTACAGGGTATATTCTCAGCATTTTTTGCAAATCAGGAGTTTTTCCAAACTCCTAAAGGAGAAATTCCAAACCCAGTGCCATTCAAAATACCTAAAGGAGAACCACTGTTTGTTCCTGAAAACATAGAGACACATTTTCCTGACTCATACAGCAGTTTGGCATCTAATCCCTATTCATTTTATATCTTTGAAAATCTTCCTGGTTTGCACAGAACAAAAAGAGTAGAAGTTCTCAAAATTATTAATTTTTTTAAGCTAGGTACCCAGTTGTAATTGAAAACTAAAGGAAGCTCATGCTTTAATTTTCTTAATGCTCCCAAATTTTAAGAGAATTAACTTTCAGCTAGTTAATACCAACAGCAACTCTTATAATAGCAGAAGTTGGTTTAGCCTTGGTCAGGAATCTAGCAAATCAAAACTCAATATGTAAAGCATCTCAGAAATCAGTTTTGCAAAGTGTATTCATTGAGCACTAAATTCACTACAGCTCATAATTTAGTTTCAAAGTACTAATTTTGTGGGATAAGAAAATTTAAAATTATCCACTGGATATGTGAATATATCACTAGATATGTCTAGAAAACCAGTCAGTATGTGGGACTGAAGCTCAATTCTTTCTCACTTTCTGTCACATGTGTCAGACTTGTGCACTGTGGAATTCCACTGCCTTCACAGCAGCTCCCCATAGTGTCTGTAGCCCTCTGAATTGTTGCTCATGGATTGTACCAGGAGCTACTTGAATCGTTAGAGAAGTGTACGACAAATTTTGCTGCTCATAAAGAAGGCATGAAATTAATTTACTCTTTTTTAACTGTATCATTTCTGCACTGCCTTTTGATGAGTGTAGTTTATTTTACCCCTGGTGTGTGAAGGTGGCATTTGCCTATAGGCAGTATTCCAGGAAGAACCTCACTGTTGAAAACGTAGATTTCTACCTAGAGCTAAAAATAGATGCTTGAGACTTGTTTTCCTTCAATTTGCTTGATATAGTGACAGTAAAACATTTTGCTGAATTGCTATGGAAAGACATGTTTTAAATATTGCCAGAAACTGATGATTTGCAAATAATTGTTTTGATTAATATAGTCTGCCAAAACCAGACATTCAGGTCATTGTTTAGCAGTCATGCAACTCTTCTTACAAATACTCTCCAAGGCAGTTGGCATAAGATGATAATCAGATGTAAACAATGTGGCTGTGAAATAAATTTGACATATTTCAGTGCATTAGAATGCATTCAACAAGGTTACTAATTTGGCAAAACTTTGTGAATAATTAGAGACAGTGTTATGAATTTTTTTCTTGGCATGTAAAGGAGAATATGTTTTAAAAACATAAAGAATATGTTTTTAAATGCATATTCTTTTAAAAATAAACCTTTCTAACTTCTTATTTTAATGTATGACAGAACACCTATAAGCTTGTGAATCACCAGCCCTTACTGTAAATGTAAAAAAAAGCTTGGAAGCAAACATGACTTAACCTCAAACTCAGTAAGAAGAAGGAAAAGCCAAGAAGCTCTAAATATGGGAACTAACCTCCAAAACCTTTACTCTACCCATGCAGTTAGTAAATACTTTTTTTCATATCACTACTTCTACATAAGTAGAATAAATGCTTAGACCATCTACAAATGAGAAACACAACAAAGTACCATAGAATCACAGAATAATTAAGGTTGCAAAAGACCTCTGAGGTCATTGAGTTCAACTGTGAGATCAGCATTGCCATTTTCACCACTAAACCATGCCTCAGTCTCACATCTGCATTTGTTTTGGACACTTTCAGGGTTGGTGACTCAACCACTACCCTTAGAAGCCCATTCCAATGATCAACAACCATCTCAGTGAAGAAATGTTTCCTAATATCCAGTCTAGTGACCTTTGGGATGGAGGGGTTACATCAGTGGACGAGGGAAGGACTGCAGATGTCATTTATTTGAACTTCTGAAGCCTTTGAGACACCTAAATTGGAAAGACATGGATTTGATGAGAGCATAAGTGGACAAGAAATTGATTGGGTGGACACATCCAAGAGGGCAGTGGTCAGTGGTCAAGGGCTCAGAGTTCTTTTGGAAATCAGAGGCCAGTGGTGCCCCTCAGAGGTCTGTATTTGTACCAGTGTCATTTAATACCTTTGTAAATCACCTCAACAAGTTTGCAGTAGTGCACCAAGCTGAGTGATGCAGCTGACACGCCTGAAGGACAGGATGCCATCCATCCAGAGGGACCTGGACAAGCTCGAGAAGTGGCCCTTGGGAGTCCCATGGGGTTCAACACAATCAAGCGCAAGGTGCTGCCCCTGGGCTGGGGTAACCCCCAGTGTCCATCCAGGCTGGGGATGAAGGGATTGAGAGCAGCCCTGCCCAGAGGGACCTGGGGGTGCTGCTGGGTGAGAGGCTGGACATGACCCAGCCATGGGCACTCACAGCCCAGAGAGCCAAACGTGTCCTGGGCGGCACCCAGAGCAGCCTGGGCAGCAGGGCAGGGAGGATTTGTGCCTCTGCTCTGCTCTGGGGACAGAGACCCCACCTGGAACTCTGCACCCAGCCCTGGGGTGCCCAGAGGAAGGACAGGGACCTGCTGGAGGCCCGAGCAGGGCCCCTGAGATGGTCAGAGGGCTGGGGAGCCTCTCCTGTGAGGAAAGGGGGAGAAAGAATTGGCTTTGTGCAGCCTGGAAGGGATGGCTTAGGGGTGACCCAACTGCAGCTTTCCAGTTCCTGAAGAAAACCTTCATGAAAGATGGAGAGGGACTTTTTACAAGAGCATGTAGTGACAGGATGAGAGGGCTTCAAACTGAAGAAAAGTAAGTTTAGATTAGATATTAGGAAAAGATTCTGTGAGGATGGTGAGGCATTGAACAGTTTGCCCAGAGAAGCTGGGGATGCCCCATCCCTGCAGGTATTTAAGGCCAGGTTGGAGGGGACTCTGAGCAATTTGATGGAATTAAAGGTGTCCCTGCCAATGGCAGAGGGGTTGGAACTGGATAATCTTTATGGTCCCTTCAATCCAAACCATTCTATAATTCTATGATTCTGATTCTTTACCCCTCCTGCAGCAACTTGAGGTCATTTTCCTCTTGTCCTCTCACTTGTTACCTGGGAGGAAAGGCTGATTCCTACCTCACTAAAAATCCTTTCAGGATTTTCCTTTGAAAGAGGTTCCCAGGCTCCTGCTTCTCTTCCTGGCTGAGAGGGAAGGAATGACAATCAGAGCAAGAAATTACAGGGCATTGTCAGCTTGGTCAGCTACACTGTCACATTTCCACCATTGTTACTATGGTTTTTTTACACTGTCACATTTTCACCCTCTCACATTTTCATCCTTGTTAATGATGGTTTCTATACAGTGTTTTTTCATCTTAAGCCCACAGACAACTGCAAGGTGAGAGAAAGAGAGGTAGAAGTGAGGTGTTCTGAAAGGGAACAAGCTGAATAAAAAACTGATGAGCAAGGAAAACAGTGCTGCGAAAGACTAGGGAACTCAGATGCAGGTTTGGGACAGGCATGAGGGAACCGGTAATTCTAAAATGCTTAGTATGCTCTGCATGCTATAAACTCTGAGGACACAAATTAATAACTCACGTTTTCAAATTTCAGCTTCATATTTGCTATATCACCACTCTGTCATAATAATAGAACAAGGTAGACTTTGACTTGTTTGAGGAGTATATTCTTGATCCATCACCAATGCCCCTATTAAGCAACACAGTTTAGTACAACATAAAAACCAAAAAATGCCACAGAACCCACTTTTCCTGTGATTTACAGTTCCTTATTTTTTTTTTCCCATGTCCAGCAGGCATCTTCATTTGAATCATTTCTGTTACAGCAATAATTTGCACAATGCTAAAAGCAGAGTAATCAGCTGCTAGCTACAGATCAACAACAAAACATCCCAGTCTCAGGAGCAGCTACATTTTGGGCAATTAGTGCCAATCTGGAAACGGTAGCCTGGAAATGAATGAAACCATTGTAAATTACTTTGGTTTATTTGAAGACTAAACAGGAAATATTTATTACCTAGACAATTGAGATTTATTCACCAGAGGCCATCTGAAAGTGCTTAATTTGGCCTAAATAGTCTGCAGAATTGGATGTTTTGTCTTTTGTCAGTTGTACAGATGTTTCCCTCCAGCCTTCTCAATCTTATCTAGCATTCATCCTCTGCTTCCCTATATTCACTCAGACTTGCAGTCCATGTTCTTAGGTTTTACCAAGAAAACACTTCATAAATCTCTTTTTTTTTCTAATATGTAGAACGATGACTCTAAACTTGCCAGATCTCAAAACATGACATTTCCTTGGAGTCTGAGATGACTATTTTTTTTCTGTGACCTCTTTAAACAGAGGAGAAACAGAACTGCAAAGAGAACAATCCCCATTTTGAGGCATACTATTAAGCATTTTGTTAATATTTTTAATATTTGCAATATTTAGCATGAAATCACAGTGCTGTCTACACATATAAGCAGATTGGATAAATAACTTTAGGTCAACAGCCTCTTGGATGACTCATTCGTACTAGTGATAACTGGATTGAACATTAATATGAACTAGAAGGAAATGGTATATAAAATATATTTTTGTGACACAGAAATAAATATTAGTTAAATAAAATTTAATAAATGATTAATTTAAAAAACCTTCAGTATTCACATTACCTAATTATGTTACATAAGAGAACTTAATCACTTCAGGTTACAATAGGATGACACACATAGTTTGGTTTTCATTGCATGTAATAATAAATGAAATAGCTCTAAAAGTTTAATAAAGATACAGGAACACAAAGGTCCTTTTTGCAGTAGCACAAACACCACATTAGTTCACATTAAATGTAGCTTTACAAGGATTTTTTTCTTGTGAATTTAACATGTTTTTGACAACCAGATGCTCAGTGAATAGTGCCATGGAAGCTGCCAATCAGCAACAATTACTTGGATGTATAATATGCATCTGCAAAGATTACTAAACAAGATACTTTCTCCTGCTACAAAACTAGGAATAAATCTTCATTCTCTGTGAGTTACAAGTACTGTGAGAGCTGTAACTCTGCTGTGAGGTGTTTCTGAGGGCTGCTGAAAAATCTGTGTGGTGTCTGAGAACACATATGTGAAATATTGTGCAGTGCTGGGAGATTTCTCAACACCACCTCTTCCTCATCTGGAAGATGCTCTTTTTAAGGGGAAAATATCTTGTCAATTATATACTTTTCTATCTCATTAACAATTCAAATTAATTGGTCAGAGGGACGAGTGGCTTTAAAACACATCCTTGAAAACTGAAATGTCTGAAATAAATGTGAGACATTTGTCTTATTTAAATCCAGGAAGCAAAAATATAATTTTCATTCTGTCTTTCTTTCAGATTTGCCAAATATCAAAACTAAAATGTTACTGCCATTAAATAATTTTAAGTTTTTGTTGAGATTCAATGGTCTAAGAGACCTCACTTTCCTCCTGGGCAGGTCCAAGAAGTCTCATGGGACTCAGTTTCCAAGGAGGTGACCTGTAATCCCTTCCATGTAAACTACAAAGAAAGGCCATCTGGGAAAGGGGTTAACAAGTGGAGCTGATGTGACCCAGGTTGGCTCTGGGAACTTCTCAGGGAGAAAATGACCCTCTCTGGAGGCCAGGAAAGCTCCACTCAGCTGCATGGGCTCTGTAAGTGCTGGGGTTTGGGATGTACGAGACTGGTGTGGCTGGGATAAACCCGTGTCTGTAATGAAGGAAGGACAAGGGAGGGAGGTGACTGGTCTAGTCCCACATTGCTCTGCTTTCTCATCCTTCAGGGATCACAAACATGCCTACAACGGGGTCAGGTGAGAGTAAATTTAATAGAAATTCAGAGGAGGATTCAAGTCATGCTGTGGATTGATAGTAAGATGCTGAATACTAACATTTCCCTAAAATACACAATGAATTAAAAAGAATAGTTGCTGGACTGTCAACTGATAAGGGTAGGGGTAAGGGTAAGGGTAACTGGTAAGGGTAGGAATGGCAACAAAAGAAGGATAAAATTATTTGAATTAGTTCTAGCTGTGCTAAAATATAAACTGGGAGCGCTGTCCAGCCCTCAGGGCAGGTAGCAGTGCAGGCTGTGCCTCCCAGCAGGGCTCAGCAGCTCCGCTGGGATCTCACAGCACAGAGCAGCTCAGCACTGCAGCAGCTCGGGAAGCAGCTGATGCCAGGCTCCAGCAGTGGTGCCAGGGCTGGTCACACACTCTCCTGGGAGCCTCGCTGCCCTGCTCACTGCACTGCACCTGGAGACAGCCCTGCTGGCATTTCAGGCTGAGGATGTGTAGATTTACTGCACTGCTGACAGTTCTGCAGGCAGAGAGCAGAGCCCTGCTCCCAGCCCGATCCCTGCTGTGACCCTGCTGGGCTCTGGGCCTGCTGCAGAGGAGCGGCCACAGCTCATGAGGGCGCTCAGCCACAAATGCACGTCCTGCACTCTGCACTAGTAAGTTTTTGTGGCTCCTAGTCTGTACATGGGGTTAGCTGTCCTTGAAGTCTAATCTGAATTTCAAATTCAGTCTTTTAGAGGACAATCTACTTTCTCTGGTCCTCTGTCCAAAGGTGCTTTGATTTTATTAAAACAGCTAAATAAACACCACGATTGCCTTTGAGCTTTTCCACACTTGACTGACAGTTCCATTTTAAAACCCTTCAAAATATCTACCCGGACCTGTTCTGAAGATTGAGCACAGCTCAATCTAAACTGAGCTAAAGGAATCGCTGTGGTATCTTTATGGTTAGGATCACCATAGTGTTAATTAAACACAAAGACAATTTATGTCATGTTAACAAACAAGCATTTCTAAAGCTCCAGAAAACTAAATATATAATCTTTTACCTGACTCAGAAGTGCTTTAAATTCTACAGATCAAAGCCTCATTGTAAGGATTTCTCCAGTTTTGCCTAATGTAAAATCCTGTTTGAGGAAAAAAAGAGGCTTTTTTATTACCTTATCACATATTTTGTCTTTTTCAGATGAGTAAAGTGACTATGTGCATACAATTAAAAATAATATTATCATATAAAAAATATTCAAGCTGTAACTGAGGTAATCCAAGTTTTTAAAACCTAAATTCAGCACCTATAAGGTAGAGGAAAAATTAGACATTATTTTTTAAGAAAGAAATGTGTATCATGTAGCAGTCTTCAGGTCCCACCAGATCCTGTGCTCGTTTTAGGCACTGTTTAAGCAAATACCAAGGATTTCCCCTCTCTCTCTGACACCTTACAGTCAAAACCTGTATTGCTGCAGGTTTGGGATGGGATGGGATGGGATGGGATGGGATGGGATGGGATGGGATGGGACGGGGTGGGATGAGGGAGACAGACAGACATTACCTGTAACAGAAGATACCTATGGATATGCTATACCTGCATCTTTTCTTTTCCAAGGGCGTCATGGAACTGGAATTTTGAGGCCGTTTCTGCCTGAAGAGGGAGAGGGAAAGGGCTGGATGTCTTTTCAGAAAAGGCACCATTTTCTTCAAGACATCAGGCAGTTGTGTTGTTCACAACTCTACAGACTTAGGCTAGAAAAAGTAGCTTAGCAATAAATTTAAAAAAATAGCAATTATAAATGAGCTGTACGTTAAGTCACTTACCTTTCATGGAACTATCCAGACACAGAAGCTGAGAATTTAAACCACTTTTTGCATTTGGTGGTATGGAATGTTGAGAGAATTGTTTCTTTCTTGTTGCTGAATATGATCTCTTGCAAGTTTAGGTCCTTACACAGCTTGATAATTATATCCTGATTTCCAGGAATCTATTTGCTAACACAGGCATTTTAGACAACAGATACTACAACATTTAGACAAAAATAGTAATTATTCTCTATTCAGGGCGTGTTATTTCAGTTGTATGACTAATTACATGGTTTTGGTTTTGTTCTATAATTAAATTAATTAACTTGCTACTTAGGCTATTCCCATATTAAAGTAATTTTGCTTCCAAATATTAATCAAACTATTTTAAGTATCACAACAAAACATTTTAGCTTGAGAGGAAAAGGCATTTCCACAGAACTCTTGTAGGATGATATCAATTTATAAATCCTTTCCCAGACACACAGAATGCCTTCACACATTTTGTTTAAAAGCTACACCCTCTCAAGTGGGATTGTGTTTCTTTTTTGTGTTTCTTTTTTAGCCCATTAGTTATGGAAAACACAGGCAGGTGTGAATACAGAGATATAAGCTTTTACATCAAGTTCACAATGCTGCTTTCTGAACCTTTTTATGCTTTCTGAGTGGATGGTGGTTTTTGTCCAGTCAATGTTGATCCCTTCTGTGCTTGCTCTGATGCACTGACTTCTTTCTGTAACTGATCCTCAGCTCCTGATGCCTGGAACAAAACACTTTATGATGCCAAAAGTTGGCTGCTGCTATCCAGAGGGACCTTGATGGGCTCGAGGTGGGCCCCTGCAAACCTCCTGGAGTTCAGTGCAAGGCTGAGCAAGGTCCTGCAGCTGCACTGGGTTAGTGCAGCATGGACAAGGGCTGGGGATGGGCTGGGAGCAGCTGACACAAGGATTTGGAGGTGCTGCTTGGTCACAAGCTTGGATGACCCAGCAGAGTGTCCTTGCAGCTCTGGGAGCAGCCACAGCCTGGGCTGCACCAAAGGCAGCGTGGCCAGCAGGGAAGGAGGGAGGGAGGGAGGGAGGGAATTCTGTCCCTCTGCTCTGCCCTCCTGAGACCCTCCTGGGACTCTGCATCTGGCTCGGGGCCCCATAAAGACATGGACTTGCTGCATAAATCCAAAGGGAGCCACAGACAGGATCAGAGGGCTGGAACCTCTCTCTCTCATGAGGAAAGACTGATGAAATTGTGTGTGCTCAGCCTGCAGAAGAGAAGGTAGAAAGACTTTATAGGAGCCTCCCATTACCTAAAGGGGGCTACAAGAAAGCTGGAGAGGGAGTGTAGGTATGGGATGGGCAGTCTCAGTTTTAAAGTGAAACACAGTAGATTTATACATTAGGAAGAAAACTGAGGTGAGCCCTGGCACGGGTGCCCAGAGAAGCTGTGGCTGCCCCATCCCTGCAAGGGCCCAAGGCCAGGCTGGAGGGGGCTCTGAGCAGCCTGGTCTGGTGGAAGGTGTCTCTGCCCATGGCAGGGGAGCTGGAAATGGGTGATCTTTGAGATGCCTTCAAACCCAAACCATTCTGTAACTCTATGATTCTATCTTATCCTGTACTTTCAAATGATGAACAATTCTGAATAAAAACTGCAATTACTGTCAAGAAGAAGCAAGATTGGTAAGAGGTATTTTTGCAAAGCTCAATCAAGTACTGAGTTTCATTAAGTCTTCTGTACATTCAGTGAAAACCTTGACATTACACTAACACTCATAAGTGGGGTGTTTAGGGTGTGTGTGTGTGTGTGTGTGTGTGTGTGTTTTAGCCACAGTTTTTTTTCCTCATGATATTATTATGTTAAACTGTTATGAAAATATACAGAACTAAACTAACTGAAGAGACCTGCCAGAAAGTCTCTTTAAAATACAATAATTTTAGAAAACGCCCTACATTAAAAGAGAAACAGAAAGTCAATGAGAGGGACTTTCAGTGTGAGGAGGGAGCCAAGAAGAATAGGAAATGAAACCTAAAGCTATTTGAAGTGTAGGCCTGAGAGAAACTGCTTGAGAAGATCAGGAAGTAGCTTGGGAGATAATAAAAATAGTGAAGATAAACCCTGACTGGCAAAACTTTAGGAGCCTGTGTCACTAAGGTGCTGTTGATTTGAAAAGGTACTTGCATAGAATATTCTGAATTTTCACAATGAGGGAGGGAGGCACTGGGGCAGAGGGCTGGGGAGGGTGTGGAGTCTCCATCTTTGGAAATATTTCAAAGTCAACAGGACACAGCCCTGAGCACCCTGCCCTGGCCTCAGAGTGCACCCCGCCTTCAGCAGGGCTTGGATTAGACAGCCATCTCCAACCCGAGGGATTTAATAATCCTGTGATTTGGAAAAGTAGTCTGAGATGCAATCAGCTCCACGACTTCATTTTTGCCACAACCTTAATTTTTACCTACACATTAATTTTACCTACAATCTTAATTTTTACCTACACAATAGTTTATTTTTAATGTCATGCTTCTGGAAAAAATTGCTTAGAGTTCCTGTAATTCACAGCTTTGAATTAGACTTGAACATTTTACTTAATATGAATTTTATTAATCTAAAGTTTAACACTGTTCTAGGAAGCTTTTTTTCCCCTGGAGTTTTTTCACTAAGAAAACACTTGAAAGCTGGAAGTACCTTTGGGAGCAATTCAATCCAGCCAGGTCAATGGTACACAATATGACAAAAGCTATGGGAAAAGCTGTGGGCATATTGACAAGCTTGTATTAAACTCCATTCTGTTCCATTAATTCATTATGAACTCTCTGTGATGGCACCATTTTCAAGTGCAGCTATAAAATCTGCATTATGAGCCATTGAGCTATGTGTATTGTCCTTTCCTGACCTGGAAACAGTGAAATTGTGGCTCCAGATAAAAATTTTCATGTACAGATAATATTTCCTCTCCTCATATTAGAGTTGAACAAAATATTTTTAAATGGTATTCTGGTAAAAATCAAAATGGGCAGCTGAGAAATTTGAACTTCACAATAGTTTTAGGTTTCTTCAAGGTAGACTAAAGCAATAATGTAAATTTAATCAGATAATTCAAAATATAGTTTCACTGAAAATATATGTTGAGGTACTCTGTTCTTTTTCATGCCCCATTACATTCTAAATACACATATCTAAAGGTTATACTTCTGAGCTTCCCCTTCAATATCCTCTCCAAGTAGGTGTTGAGTTTTCACTGGAAAAAAGACTACCATTAATTCATGATAATTCTATTTCAGAACACGTCAAAAATACAAAAAGATTTATCACATAACATTTTTACTTGCCTTACAGGACTCATTTGAATTAGTTGAAAATACTTATCTAAAATTCTACTTAAAATCATACTTCTGTTACTCATATTGTTTTTTCCATCTTTTAAATTACTAAAAATAGTGAAATGAATCTTAGAAGTATGTAGTTTGTCACAGCAAAGATGTATTTACAGGCACATTGTGACAGTGTCTGCTGGGATGACTTTGTATTAATATCTAATGATCCAAGAAATGAATACAAACTTTATATAATTCAGTTTAAAAACCTTCACTGAACATTTTGAACTGATGGAATATAAGTGTTTTGATATGTGTTTTGGAATTAGGAAATAAAAGATTCAATTGTAGTGTATGGGATGTTGTCCATGAATTTCTAGATAAACCTGATATCTTTATACTGGAAAATGATTTTAAGAACTGGAGATGACAGCCATTCAAACCATCCTATAAAAAAAATGTATGATCTTTCTTGGTGGTATGAGAGCTTCCCTATGTCTGAGGTGAAACTAAAAAGTTAAAATCACACCAAAATGTAGAAGAAAATCAAGTTCAGATCCTTCATTTCAAGAAGCAGAACAAGATCCCATTCACAAAAACACCCAGCAGAGATTCACCAGAGGTTTGGTAAAGCCTGCAGGGAAAACAGTCTAGTCTGCATTGGATGTAAACCTTCTGTGGAGGTACATGCTCAGCACAGTGAGGAAGAGAAAAATTGGGCAAGAGGAGGACAAATGAATGCTTGACAGACAGACGACAGGTTAGCTTTGTCTTGCTCAACATCAGCAATCAGAGCTGGTCTAGTCCCAGCAAGCCTTTCTGCCATGCCCTGCCAGAAATGTCAATAGGAAAACACATTTCAAAGCTCTGTGGGGGAGGTGAGAGGCTAAGTGTCTTGTTTAAACAAGATCTGTAAATTTTATATTGCAGCACTTAGCTGGGAATCCCACCAAACCTGTCTCTATCAGCAGTTCCCTGCCCTGCTGTCCCTGGGATTCACTTCTGTCACCGTGATATTTTATGAAAAATCCCCTTCACCAGGATTCCTTCTCCTGGGAAGATGGGAAGCTTCAGCTTCTCCCTGTTTTGCACCTTTGGAATGTGATTTGGAGAATTGTTTACCCAGCATGTGAATTGTTTTGATTTAATGACCAATCCCAGTCCAGCTGTGTCGAGACTCTGGTCAGCCATGGGTTTTTATTATCATTCCTGTCTAGCCTTCTGATATGTCCTCTCTCTTTCTTTTGTACAGTTTTAGTATAGATATTCATAATATCATATATCATATCATAATAATATAACAAATCAGCCTTCTGAGAACATGGAGTCAAATTCTCATCTCTCACCTCATCCTGGGGACCTCTCCAAACACAACACACTTCCCAGGTGATGGGTTGGGAGAAAGATCCCTGTGTGTGCCAGCGAGCATAGCTTCACAAAGTAGTGTGAATTATCAGGAATTAGAACTACTGGACAAAGAGAAAGTCCAGTTTTGCTGAACTTAGCGGCAATTAGGTGTCCAAGTAGACATCAGGGATTGCAAGATCTTTGTTTTGCAATGAGAAGGTAGATTAGGTACTTCTCCTGTGGTAGTATGTTGTGAAAATGTTCTCTGAACATTTTGTCCATAGAGAAACTGTGATCATTGCTGAAACTGTTTATGCAATGGTGAGGATTTGTCTTAATCCAGATCATAAGCATGGGTGCATAGTAAGGTAGAGAAACAGAGGGAGGAATAAATCAGCAAATGATTGAATCCGACTGGGTAATAGGTGGAATTCTTTTGTAAATGGTTCACAGGCATGCTTAGAGCAGACAGCAAGAAATACAGGATTGGCTGTTGCCTTGAACTGTCAGTGTGGTGTGCAGGTTGGGTGCAGACAGCAGTCAGCCTGTAGCAGCTGCTGCAGCAGAAACCCCTGAGCTGTTTTCCTGTTGCTTTGCTGGGTGTTTATAGGAGCACAAACCACAGGGATGCCCAAAACTGCTTGTGGATATTTAGGTCTCAGCACACATTGAGCTCTCTGATGCTGAAAGGACTAAAGCTTGTCTGGGGGCCTGCTGCTGTTCAGTCCTACCCACAACATTGTTAATTAACTCCATAGGCACTGAAAAGAGCACTTCAACACTGACCAGTGCTGACCTGGTCCTGTCCTGCCTTCACTGCTGGTTCACTCTCAGTATCCAAAGCTGATGTTGCCTCATCAAGCAGAAGAATCTTGGGATTGTGAACTCTATTAAAATTAGGAAGTATCACAATTATTCCATACCAGAAGGTCAAGACCTATGATGTATGTATCAAAAAGAAAGCAATACCCATAGAGATGTTGGCTGATACAGCCTGTTTGATAACTGTCTGTTTTACTGCAGTATGTTTGACATCTTCTATTTTTTTGGTACCTGAAAGGAAAAAAAACACAAAAAATCCCTAGAACATACAAGAAATTACTCTTTCTTTCATAGTGTATATGCATAAATTTCCCTTGAAGCACATTGAGGATGTATAAAATATTTTTGTGCACAGAAATCCAAGCCCAAGAAAGATCTTGCTAAGAGTAGAAGAAAATGTATTGACTGCCTCTCTATACTTGTGATATACTGAGCAATTTTATCTTTCTGTAATTACAGATGAACACACAGAGGAAAGGTCTGCAACAATGGGTTTTCATTTAATGTGTCTTGGAAATGAAAAAGCATTAGATTATAATTGCACCTGGGATGGCCTTGAAGCTGTCATTCAGCCTTAACTTTAAAAAAAGTAAAAAATCCCCACAAAAGTGCATGGTGCCAAAAGCAGGGTGACAAATGTGATTTGGGGTATCTTAACTACCACATCTGACCTGAAAGGGAAAATGGTCAGGAAGGAATCTGCTTCTCATGGTCATCATGAACTCTTTATTCCAGAGTGTTGAATTACCTGGACAACATAATACTGGTGTAGTATCAAAGATTTTTAGTGATTATTTTCAAATTGTGGATAGAGACATGGGGCTGAAGAGTTACAACAGAAACAGTAACCTGAGAAATTGCACTTATATCTCTACAGAAACAGCACAGGAAGCTTGCAAACAAATCCTAAAGAAAATAATAGTCTAAAATAAATGGCAATAAATTATGTCATGAATTAGTGAAGTGAAGAATTAACCCAATTATTTTTCTTTAGTACTCTTTTTTTTTTTCTAGAGAGGCTAGACCCAGTAAAATAAATCCATTGGGACTTCATTAATGCCAATTTATCCTAAAGCCATGAGTTAAATTCTTAAACAATAGTTGTGAAGTAATAAAAGAACAGTAGGGTAAAAAAGAGTTTGAAGGAAGACAGAGGTGTTCAGCATGGAGATGTAATAATACCCAAGGGAGCTGACAACATTAATTCTTCACTCAGTCTTGGGATTTATTGCTCTTACTTAAATTAATAACTTGAGCATGCAAGCAATACTCATGATTATGAAATTTTCCAATGGTGCAAAACTGAGAGGATTTGTACAGAAAACCAGTGAGAAGACCAGGACAAAAGAATACCAGAATATCTTACAGAATTAAGTAAATTATATTGGAGAGTAGTAAAAAGAGAAGCAGATGAACCATAATTATGTGAAATACAATATGACAAAATGAAAAAAAAATATGATCAGTGAAAACCTATACTGTATGAGAAAACCAAAATGACTTAATTTTGTTCCCTAGCAAAATGCCATTTGAGAGAATCTAAGATTTATTTCTATAAACAGCACAAGGATGTAAACCCATAAGAGGGAGCTACTAAAGCAAAGGTTCAGTGCTGGTCCAGTAATAAATTAATATACAGAAATTGTGCATCTATTTTGTTAGAAAGAGATGTTCAATCTTCAAACAAGTAGAGCACCCTTCCTGAAGCAGTAGAGTAAAAAAGTGAGGTCATACACTTGTTTTCTGCAAAAACGAGACCTGGTCTCTGTAACAGGGAAGGACTTTCTGCTTCTGAGCCATGAGGAAAAACCTACATCAGGTTTAGTGGCAGCACGTGGTAGGAAGTGGCTGGGAAACATGCCTTGAGGATGAGCAGGTAGAAGGGATAACCACTCATGAGAGTGAGGAACAGCACTGGGTGACCCAAGGGAGATGCTCTATTGGTGAAGGTACCCAAAGATGCTCCTTAGCAGAGCCAGGTAACACTGGGAGCTGGAGCATGAAGAGATGGAGCATGATTTCTGTGGGCAACAGTTGTTATTGAATTCTGAGTTTCAAAACTTGCTGGGGTTTGTGGTCATGCTGTTTATATTTAGATAAATGATCAAAAAGATGGCAAGACTGGTACTTGATGATGTAATACAAATAAACACTTGTGCATGACCTTGGTATTTTAGTGTTCTAGTCATGGATTTTTTGCCATGTGCCTGTCCTTTTAGTTTGGAATTCTCACTGGGTTTATGAGGTCTGTAAGACCATATTCTCTGTAAGAAAGCAACTCCATCTCTACATGCTTTGTGGTGCCTTTTTAAACTACTAAAAGAAATGAAAAGAAAAAAATCAACAGCAAAAATATATTAGAAAAATGAAAAATCTCTTTAGCCACTGTTATAGAAACAGCTGACATGTGGAAACTTTGCAGCATTATATCTGACTCCATGCTGGTGGCACTGCTCTTCTTCAGTTGCACCAGTGTCATCAGGCAGCTAGTCACACCTATATCACAAGATATAAATTCACTAAGAGACAGACTGTGTTTTTAAATCCTGCAGACACCAAATGGGATTATAGAAGATATGGCTCACCATTTTATTGAAAACTCATATTTTTTCATATCTTTGCATGGAGACCTGATGAGAATTCCATAAGAGGACTGAAGGCCAAAATCACAAGTGTCAATTTCCAGCCTCTTGTAAAACCAACTCTAAATGCCATGAAAAAAGTAGCCACCACCTGAATGAACATTGCACTTTCCCCCTATTCCTTCTTTAACCTCGGAGATGCCACTAAAACCACCCAGCTGTGAGAGATCCCTCCCCAGGGCCCCTCAGAGCAAGATGTGTGGCAGTGATTTGTGCACTGGGCTGTGCCTCACGCTCTGTGGCCCTGACCCACTGACGCCGGAGGGAAAGCATCAGAGAGGAGGAAAAAGGATAAACAGGAAACTTGTGGCAGGAAGAAGAGAAACCAGGTTGCAAATCAGGCAGGGCTGGTGGCAAAATGGGAACAGGGGAGTGCAAGGGGACAATGAGGAGGGAAAGATGTGGGCATGGAGGAAGAGTATAAGAGATCTGGCACAAGGTGGGAAAATGCAAGGTGCTCCCTCACTCATAAAATAATGTTAGCTCAAAGGCATGACAAAACTTGAATTCCTACTGTTCTGTGAAATATTTGCAATAAGATTAACAAAATAATTAGAATAATCTTTAGAGAGCATTCACTTGAGATCTCTATTACAAAAAAGAACAGCCATGACTTGACTGAAAGCTTTCCTATTACCTGGTCACTTCTTCTTCCAGCTTTCCCATCAGAGTGTAAGGAAAATCTCTTAGAAAAATTATTGACTGATGTACCAATAAAGAAAAATTTGCCACAGAGTTTTACAATAAGCTTTAAATTATACTATATTTTCTCTCTAGAATTAGTTTAATGGATGGCTGTTTTTATTACTAGGAAAACGGTGTTATCTTTTAGAGTTTGATAGAGTTGGTTGAGAAGGAACTAAAGCTCAAAACATTAAACCAAAAAAAACCTGATCAGAATGAGGTTTGATAGTGTGAGAGCTCTTAGAAACTTGGAGGAACTCAGTGTTTTCCTTTCATCATGAGTTCTCAGGGTGGCCTTTGAGGGTCTTCCATCAATGCAGTGGAATGAGGAGGTGGCAGAGGAGAAGGGGAAAGCTGCTCTCAGAAGAGCAGAGAGAAGCAGTCATGGCAGTGCCTGAGCATCCACTCTGAGTATCCAGCTGCCTGTGGCTGACCTGTAATTACTTATTTGCAATTCCTATCAACAAAGATTTGTCAGTAACTGGCTTTCACTGAGTAAAGCCATGGTTTACTGTCATGATGTCAAAACAATGTCCTGTAAGACATGATGGCTTGTTGGTAAGAGTGAGAAAACAACTCTCTTTCTCCTTTGGCAGACACAACCCAAATCTGATTCTTTGCCTCAGGCAGTCAGCAGAGGTCATGAGGTATTTCTATAACATTCCTTTTGTCATGTTATAGTCATTGAGGCATGGGAGACTTTTACGTACTCTTTGTACAGAAGTCTATGAAGTTCTGTTCAAGCATTTTTTCATAACTATTTACTTCTTAATACACTTGTGATGTACTGAATGGTTTTGACATACTGAAAGCCACCATATGGAGTATATGGATATATTTAATTGGTTGGATCCACATGGCTGACCACCATTTTTCCTGCACAGAAAACCAGAATGGCTGAGGTTGACAGGCTCCTCTGGAGATTGTCTAGTCCAAGGCCTAGCTGAAGCAGGGCCAAGTAGAACAAGTAATTTGGGGCCATAACTATTTTAATTTTGGATATCTGAATGTAAACTCCACAAACTCTCTAAGCAACATGTTCCAGTGTTCATCCACCCTCACAATAATAAACTGTTTTCTCATGTTCAAATGAAATTGGACCTATCATTTCTTCTTCTGCTACTGGACACAAAAAAGAGTAGTGTTTGTGCACATTTATATTCACATGATACAAAAGTGCATTGAACATCTGTTTTAAAGTCTGTGGTATATTAAATTGAACCAAACATTGAATTTCCTGCCCACAGCTGCAAAATTAAGCTATTGTGAAATGCTTTTACATCTTATTAACAAGCAATACTAAATTCACCTAGTATAAAATACCAGTGTTGCTGGTAAAATGCCTAATGTCTCACAGGTGGACTGCTTCACTTCAATATAAATGTGGCATTTTAATACCCTATTTTCTAAATTCCTATATCTGTTCTGTAAAATGTAGAGGTCACATGAAATTCAATGTAGAATGATAGTGGTGTTGAAAGAAATTTCTCTTGGAGAAGCAAGTCACTCAAAAAAAATGGAACTCAAACTCTGTATCTGGAATCAAATGATCCAGACTAAATGAAAACCTCATTGCTCTTGTGATACTCTGAAATACTTTTCACATGCGAAGATTCTTCTCTATCCTCCTCCTTTATCTTAATAGGTTTTGTGACAAATTAGATCAAATTAGGAAGAAACAAATGAAAGGCCTTTGATTTGAATGCAGAGATAAACATTATCTACCATCCTGGATTGCCTCCAGCAGGTCTGCTTGACACAGTAGGAGCTGGGGAGAGCAGCTAGTGTCTACTGCCTTAGCCTAGGTCTTAGGAATTCTGACTTTAAAGGACATGGCAGCAATGGCATCAGGACTGTAAATTTGATGTGCCAACCCCTTAGGCAGGAAAGAGAACATTGCTGTTTAGGTTAGAAGAATACTGCATATATTGAGTTGAACAAGACATAGGTGAAGAAGTAAAAAGAAAAAAAGATAATGCAGATCAGTGTAGCCACTTTCTGAACAAATGTGGCCATCATGTGGCAAATTAAAGACATGGCCATAGGAAGAAAAATTGTTGATTTACAGAATAGAGTAATAAAGAAGAAAACATATACCTTTCATCATGAACTCAAAGGAAACTGATACTAAAGTTCAAACAGAAATTACTTCTAGCATTTCAAATTTTCACAAGTACTTAAAGAGAAATTTTGAAAGATATTTTGAAATTTATTTTAATTTTAAATGAAATATTCTTAGATGGAAATCACATACTTTTTTTTCTACAGCTAAAGTCTCACAGTTAGTGTGGAAGTGAGAGCTAGGAGGAATAATCACATCTTCAGAGGAAAGATTTCAAATGTCTACATACAAGCACCAAGTGAGCAACCAAGCTTCAGATTATCTATCAAGCTCCTCAGGAAATTGCAGGAAACAAAATTATAAACATCTGCAAAACTAGATTGCTGTATGCTTCAATGAATGTACCATTAACAAGCTGAACAGTGAAATATTAACATCCAGAACTGGAATTCACAGCTCTAATATGCATAACAGTGTCTAAGCTGGTTTTGATTCAGAAGATATGTAAATAACTCTGATCTTTAATAACTCATCTTCTTTTACAGTGAAAAATAGACAGATACATATAGATAAATCTTCTGTGAACTATCTAAAAGAAAATCCCGGGAAAACTTAATTTATATTAGTAATTCATCTGATGGATGGAGAAATCCATCATAATTCCATGGTGTCTTTTCCTACTCTTCCCTTGAAATGTGTGCAAAAATTTTATTTATTTTTGGGGTTTTTTTGTGGTTTTTTTTTTTTGTTTGTTTTGTTGGTTTTTTGTGGGATTTTGTTTTTTGGGTTTTTTTTGTTGAACAACATGGGAATGATGTATTGCTTTACAACAGTGTTAAATATATGCATGTCAAAGAATGACAGAAAAGTTTCTACAACAAGCAAGCACATTGATTAATCCAAAATGAAAGATGTACAAAAAGTCATATATGTAAAAGGGAAGGTAAGAAGAAGTTAATCCTGGGGAAAGAGAAGAGTGCCTAGAAAGAAAAAGTGTGGTGCCAGTGTTAACACAACAGCCCCAGCAGTGAAGAGAGTAAATAATGCTGGCCATGGTGCACCTACACTGCTTGCAAGGGCAGGTAGGGACAGGACAAGGGGAAATGGTTTCAAACTGAAAGAGAGCAGGCTTAGACCAGGTAGTAGGAAAAAATCCCTTACTCTGAGTGTGGTGGGGCACTGGAGCAGGTTGCCTAAAAAGTTGTGGATGCCCCATCCCTGGAAGCGTTCAAGGCTGGGTTGGAGGGGGCACTGAACAGCCTGGTCTAGTGGAAAGTGTCTCTGCCCACAACAGAGGGGTTGGAACCAGATGTTCTTTTAAGTCCCCTCCAACCCAAGTCATTTTATGATTCTGTGGTACCTTAATTCTTTCTAAGTTCTGCTCTGGCTTTTTAATATATTGCTGTAATGAAAGCTGTCCTTATTATGGACATTTGATGTGTAAGTGGGAACCCACAGTTCCTGTATCATATAGATATGCATCCCTTCTCCCCTCAACATTGCTTCATTTTAACATCTTGTATATATAATGAACTGAGGTTTTTTTTTTTTTCTTGGATTAATCAAGTTATTCACTTCCTCCTTTTTCATCTGTGATTTGAGAACCAAATCAGAATTAACATGGAAATAAAACAATTTCTGTTTGTTGGATGATGTAAGGACCAGACTATTTTATCTTAGAAGAAGTGTTTGTGTATTCAAAAAAGATTCATAACATATTTGTCTCCTTTAATAGGCAAAATAATGACATAATTTCTACTCAGATATTATATATGTAAGCACAATATTTACATTTAAGTTACCTAAAACATCAGTAACTTTAAATGTCAGGACATTTTAAAACAGCACCATACAATTTCTAGTATTTCCATCAAAAATGCCTCTGGCTTAGTGAATGTAAGGCTGCAGCCAGTGTTGATGGATTCTCTTTTATAAAATGTTACATAACGCAGGATCTAAGATGCTAATTTTAGTAGAGCACTCATTCAAGGTGTGATTCATGTACTCTATGCCAAGGCATTAACAATGTAGGTATTTATGATGATCATCTCTCACCTCTTATGGAGAGATACAATACAAGGTTGTTGCTAATCTGACCTGCCAGTGACAGCAGCTCTAGAGCAGGATGAAATGTGCCCCAGTCTTCATTGCCCAGACCTCTTTGAACCCTGCAGAAGATAGACTTGCTTAAAGAAATTACTTAGGTTTGAATACTCACTGTGAGTTATGTGCAGTCCTGTGCCAGATCTCTACAGCAACAGCATTATGGTACTGATCTCCATCTTTACTGGAATGAAATGTATACAGAAATAAGCACACAAGGACAAAATGAAATGTACTCACCTTTCAATAACAGGGATTACTAAAGATAGTTGTCCTTGCGTGTGCTGCTCTTTTCCTTCCTGTTCTCTACTTTTGATAGCTCTAGAGTCCATTAAATTCACAGCAAAGAATTTGAAGTTGCTGCCAGTCCTGTTTCTTACTTTCAGCTTTCAATTTACTACCTTAAGGTAATAATGATAATGATAGAATAATGATCTCTTGGAAATACAGAATGAATTTATGATTAAACAACATTGTTCTAGACAATTTGTCTAGAAGACTGAGTACTTGCCAATAACAGTTGTTTAGGCTGTCCGTATTGCAATGTAGCTTTTTCTGCACAAGAATTGAATTGTTTTGCCCTATATTCACAAGCAGTGTATTAAGTTTCTTCTTTTCTCCAAGTTTTGTGTTTCCTTTCAATGATCAAATTTACAAGTTAGACTGGATTTTGAGGGAGATGAGTATGACAAATAGCTATAAAGGTAAAAAAAGATGATACACCTTGAGGAAGATATTATGTTTATGTCTATTTGTGCTATGAATGATTACAAGGATTTCTCATTAACAAATGTTTAAAGGAGATATTTAGTGTCTTACAGAAATTAGGCTCACAGGAAGGTTGATGTAAGTATAGGATTAGGAAAGAGACACCACGTTCAAAGATTTACTTGCAAGAAAGGAGAACTGGTTCCATTAAATCTTGATTGATGGGGAGTCAGTTTTAGGGAGGAAGACCATTGAACTTCTCCCAACATGTGGAATAGTTCAGGAAGAACTCTGAAGGAATGCCTGAAGAAGAGACTAGTGGAGATCCAGGACTGATGTATACTCTTCCTTTGGACACGGTGCATGGTCTACTGTGCTGGTGAGAAATACTCTTTCAGAAACTCTTAAAGTGAGGGAGAATGAGGAGTTTACTCATGCTCTCATTCTGTGTCAGGTATTATAGATAGAAGGGTTTAGAAATGAGATACTTATTGCATAAGGAACAGCCAATTATCCTTGCAGGAATCAAATGCTGAAGAAAGCTGAGCAATAGGATACTGGTGTTTAACAGCAAGATAAAAAACTGCAGTAAGAATGACTTTCTAGACCTAAATCATCATTTTCTTCTGAGAACTCTCTTTTGATTAATCATTTCAGCAGGAGGGCTATCAGACTGTTGAATGTAAGTCCTTGCTTTCTGTTTCCCCACAGTCAGTGGCATTTGCTTGCAATGTGTTTAGGATTGCCAAGGTGGTGTCAATGCTGACATCTCCATAAAGACTTGCTCCAAAGATAGTGAAGCACAAGAAATGTGGTCTAGAGGCACAAGAAATGTGTGGAAAACATTAAATTACCTCCCTTCAAAACAGTGAGTACTGCTTGAAACTGCTGCAGGCCCTCAAAGACAGAGGAAAGAAGGCCTATTATTTCAGAACAACAACAGATACATATCACCCTGTGTTCAGGGTGCCCATGGGCAAAGACAAGAAATGACTGCTCCAACAAGGAGGACTCAGAGCTCAGACAGGCGTCTTGTGACTTCAAGGGGAACCAGAATGGTTAGAGCCTAACTGCAAAGGCAGAGCTAAGGAGTGAGATCTCTTCAGCCCCTTGGAAAGATGTGGTACAATAATGGTCCTTAAAGCAGAGCTGTCCTAGTTCAGTCAACCCTTCCTTTGGGTAAGCCATTGCAATTGAAAGGGTTATGAATAGATTATGATGAAGAACACATTTTTGGAGGTATCTTTGTCTGTCCTCTTGGCTTTGTGCCAAATGATGAGGTATTGAACCGTAGTTAAATTGTAGCAATATGGCTGTCAGGGTCCTCTGAAAAAGAGTTCTGAAAAGGATGTAATTGTGAGCAGCAGCATAGCTGTTCAAGCACTTAGAGTGGATTTGGAATTATTATACAAACTTTTTCATAAGTCTCAACAAATACTTCTTTAAAATGTAGGAGAAAAGAATGGAGAAAATAGATTGTTTTGGAAAGTTTCTGCATTTGACGTGAATTTCTGAAATATATTTTAAACTATATGGCAAAAATTTTTAAAAAAATGGTTTTCGGATGTTTCTGCTAAAATATTTATAGTGTTATCTTGATTTTCATGAAGAGCTTGAATGAGTTGGTGAAATAACTCAATCATTCCTAATCCAATAATTAGAAAATGTATCATCAACAATTAAAAATACTAGTTTAAAAACAAAATACTAACATCCAGAATTTAATTTTAAAAAATCACTCTCTGTTCTTACTTGAGTCTTCAGACTATAATGTTGAAGAGTACCTATTTCATTCTTACAGTTGCAACTATAACTTATATTTTTATGCAGAGTAATATCCTTATTGACAGACAAGAACCCCATTGTATCAAGCAATGCATAAACAGAAACAAACAAATTTTCCAGTCAAACTGGTTTTCCATCTAAGACAGAAACAAAAGAAAACAGGTATGTGATTCAACAGGAATACAGTGAGACTGCATCAATCAATATTCTGTAGAGTGTAATTAGTCCATGGTTGAGCCTAATTGATATGGCCTATCTAGCTACAGACTGGTTCTGTGTGAGTAAATATCTGGGTGTGGGTATGACAGACCATATGTATAAATCTCAGGGAATGAGAAATTCTATGACGGAAGTGCAGACGATTGATTAATCAAGACAGTTTTAAACTTAAAAACAAAACTTTACTGCATAAATACTCAGTAACAAAATACATTTTTACTGTTTAGTAGCTTTTAGAGGCAAATGCCAACATGTTCGAAGCAGTTATTACCTTAACAGCTATCCTATATTTGCAAATAATATACAATATCCCAGAGCCCTTGGCAGGCATTCAGGACCGATGGTCACAGTCCTTGCGAGTCTCAGTCATGGCAGTGCTCAGGTTCAAAAACTCTTCAACAAAGGATGTCAACACTGAAAAGGAAGCTTTTCTTCCCCCTCCTCCAAGTCCAAATCCAGGATTTTCACCTTGTATAAAATATTGCAGTGTTTAGAGAGCCTCTTAGTCCTTGACCTCTGACTCCGAGGACTTTGAGAGTCTTGCAGAGAGTACTTTCCCAGGCTGTAGCAGATGCCTTGTCTCGTCCATCAGTTATGGCCTTGGGTTTTTTCCTTATCTATTGTTTAATTTCTGTTTCATTTCAAGCAGTCTTTTTCCATCTCTTAAGGTTGCAACTCTTCAGTGATCAGCAACTAACCATCAGTAAGGTACTTACAGTTCTGGGACCTTTGTTTTCAGCCTGTCCCCATATTTTCAAGGCCTTTACTAAAACTCCTCATCATAACAGGAGACACCTGGCATCAAGCTTCAGCTGACCTGCAAATTCTCACAACATGAACAAGCCTAATAGGCCAGGACTGACTGTCTTACACAGGCACAGCGAGGATAAGGCTTGAGGTTTATTTCTGACAAGAGCAAAACTGTTTTTAATGAGCATGAAAATATTTCCAAGTGGCTCACACCTAATTAGTGTGATTTTTGAAAGAGTTCAAAGCAAGCTAATAATAATTACATTTGGCTTAGCATGCTTCTACTTTCATGAGTGCCATGGGCATCTGCTTTGGCCACATAAAAAAGAGGTTTGAATAATGAAAACTAGAGAAAATGGTACACATTTACTTAGTATTTCTTGGGTTTGTATAGCGTATGAAAGGAATGAAGAAAACCAAAAGTATCAAGACTGAATGTTGATACTGAAATAATTACAATGACAAAAGTAGCCACAGTGACAATTCAGAGATAAATACTGCCTGGAGTTGAGATGTTGCATTACCCACTTTGAACATTGACCAGGGAGTAGTAGGCACCTTTTTCAGCCAGCAGCTGCTGGTGGGTGCCCTGCTCTACGACCCTGCCGTTCTGGATGACGGCGATGGTGTCGGCGTTCTGGATGGTGGAGAGGCGGTGCGCGATCACGATGCACGTGCGACCTTCCCGAGCTTTATCCAGCGCCTCCTGGACAATCTGCACAAGGAACAAACCAGGAGCTGAGCTCATCTGGCAGCTGCCGGGACATACACCTCCACTGCCATCTGTAAGCTTGAACATGGCAGTGAAGGAAAGGGAATATATGTTGCTCAAGCTTCTTGATTTAGAATTAGCCTGTGTCTTGGCAGAGTCCAGACTGTTAGAGCGGATAATGCTGTGATAGTTAAGAGAATTAGAAGGAACCAGGCTCATTACTGAGATGCATGGCAGGAGAAAAAAAGAAAATGGTTTTAAATTGTATGAGATCTTCTGACTGGATATAAAAAGGATTCACTGCAAGGATAATTAAGCACTGGAACAGGGACAAAAACATCTCTACTGAATCTCCTTGAGATTTTCAAGTACCCTACCAGACACAGCATAAAGTCATCTAAGTTTGAGTTCAGTATTGGCCTTTGTGTGAAAAAGAGGTTTAATTGGGGACCTCCACAGCTTCCTTTCATGACTGATTAATTATATACGGAAGTCTATATTTTTGGGCCAGCTGCTATCATACTAGTTCTCATGATTTCACAGGGAGTCTCATGAATCACATTTTCTTAAAGCTATCACTGGCAGAAGATATTAAAAACAATGTCTGCTTTCTTGTATTTATTCCTTATGCTTATTAATGCAGAATAAAGTAAGAGGTTAAATTTAAATACCTAACTGGCATATAATCAAGAAAACAATAAATCGTGGAATTATTTAATGGCATTTTCCCCTTAAATCTCATTTTTCATGTCTACAATTGATCATAATTTAGTAGAAATCTTAACTTTCCAGATTATAATATATTATATAATATTTGCCTCATTAATAGTAAGTATTTTTGTAGACTCTGTTCATTTTCTTCAGCTGGATTGTACTTCTGTAGTATCAAGATTACAGTTTTGGCCTTAAAAAAAAAGTAAATGCTTTAGCAATTTTTACCTAAAATTTTCATTTTAGCCATGAACATGTTGCAAGGACCAGAGAGCAATGGGCAAAGGAAGAAAACTTAAGAAAGCCACATATCACAGTTTCACAGAAAAAAAACCTGGTGTTCTCTGGCACCATCCTCAATCCTTTTGGTTTCTGTAGTTTGTGTGTCAATTTTGATAGCACTTTCTCAGCTGAAGCCTGAAGACTTCTAGGCTAAGGAATGCATTCTTCATAGCTACTTCAATCTGCCTACTGTCATACAGATGTAAAAAATACTTTCTTTCCCCCAAGGAGGGGTAAGACATTTATATTTGCCTATTATTTGCCTAAATATGTAATTTGCATAAGACGCCATATTTCCAGCTTTTGGTTTTAAACTGTGGGAGTAAAAACAGTAATCATAATCAAAAAAAAAAGTTTAGATTCCAGATCCCTGGCTGGGACTTAAGTTACCTTTTCACTTTCTGTGTCCAAGGCAGAAGTAGCTTCATCCAGAAGCAGAATCTGGGGCCTGCGCACGAGAGCCCGGGCAATAGCGATCCGCTGCTTCTGGCCACCAGAAAGCTGCGTCCCCTTGTCCCCTACACGGGTATTGTATTTCTGGAAAAAACAGATTAAGTTCAGTCTCTGAGTGAAAATCAGTTTGGAGGTATATTGAAGCACACCAACTCTGACACCAGCCTCCCATAATCTGAATATTCCACACCAGTAGCTTTGAAATTCTAGACCAGAATTTCTATCTGTCACGGATCTATTGATCTTTTACTGGTAGACTTTATAACATCAAGTGTTTAATGAATTCAAAGCAACAAGCCACTCTGAGGTTAGAAAGACAATGTTATTCTCAATCAGACAACACTACACCAAATGTCAGTGAAAGTCTGTGACAAAACTGGGGTTCAAACTCTGAAAAATCATTCAAAGTGAGATGAGTATTTAGGGGAAATGTGATTAAATTTTTTGCCTTTCTCAATACTTGTAATTACATCTTCCTGCTCACTGCATAAGGACAAGATTTTGTGCATGGCAGACCTTTCATCTGACCCAAGAGGCTCAGTCTTATAGTATTATGTGTTTGTCTCATGCATATAGGCAAAAAATTCTTAGCAATTTTCAGACGACAGGAATACTTGAAATTCAAATTCTGGCTAGGTATAACTGGAAGAAAATATAAACTCATCAGTCTAGCAGAGTCTTTTACATATACTTGAGAAAGACAGGAGCTTTAAAAAAATGTTCAACTTTAAAACCCCCACCCCTTAGTAGCAGCTCTCAGTTAGTTATAATTGTGTGTCTTCTTCCCTGAGATCTTAAAAGTTCCACTCTCCATCTGACAATGGAATTTCCCAGAGTGAAAATAAATATGCTAAACAGAATTAAGTAAGGAAAATATTTTAAAAAATATTTCAGATGTATTTTCATCTCAGAGAATTATTGTACCCCAGCTAATTATGACCAGACAGTTTTCCCCTGCCACTTAAGTCCACATCCAGTTCTGAGAAGGAAAGAAAGGGAATAACTTACATCTGGCAGCGAGTCAATGAAGGAATGGATATTGGCTTGTTTTGCTGCACTGACAATTTCCTCGAAGGACACCTGCCGGCTGTTATCTCCGTAGGCGATGTTTTCAGCAATAGTGAAGTCAAACAGGATTGGCTCTTGTGAGACAATACCAATCTGAGCCCTCAGCCACTGGATATTCAGAGCCTTTGCAGTTTTGCCATCAAAAAACTGAGAAAGGAAACATTTTAAATTTTAGTCACGTGGCTATATATAAATTTGAGACTCACTGTAAATTCACACACAGCAGTTGTGCAATTGCAGCTCTTTCCTTAACTGTTTCTTACCAATTGCCAGCCCACATAATCCCTTCCCCTCCTTCTTGTCTATGTTCCAAAATTTTCTAATTAATAGAAGTGAATGCTGCCTCAGTCCTTTTCTTGACTTCAATATTTAATTAGGATTTTGAAGACAGTGGAAGATAAGATACACTGAAGCAATTTCAAAGAACTTTGGGTAAAGTTCTTTCAATTGTTTCTTCAGCAGGAAAATTTTCCTCTATTTTGCATCTATAAAGAAGAAATTTACTTCCTTAAGATGTCATTTGCAGCCAGTTTTCTTTATTGGCAACTCTTTCATACTTCTGCTAAATATGCCTGCTGAATTGCTATCATTTTTTATTAAATAAATATAGAATTTTAATTTTTTTTTAATGTATCAGCTTCATAACTACACAGTTGCCTTGGACACAAATAAACCAGGACATTAAAAAGGCTGTTAAATCTCCACTAGAGTGACCCAGTGCAGCACTTAGGCTCTGTGCTGGGTAACATGATCAGCTGGGTGGTTGCTATGAAGAATTGCCCCCTTCACAGCATGGCTGTTGGAGGAGATTATTCTATGAACTCCACAGCTGGTGCTAGAACAGTCAATTTTCAGCTAATAAATCTTTTTCTTCAATGGAAAAGGTGTTATAATAAACCTGACTCAAACTGAGGGAACTTTTGTGAAGAGCTGTTCTGACAGTTTCTGCTTTAAGCTAAACCCCTTTCACTCCCTTCACAGTACAACTCAGCTTGAGAATTAGTCCAACACTTTTGTGGTTTCTATGGCAAAGGTCTGTGCTTTACCTTTCGGTAAACTGTTGTTGGTTATTCATGGACACAAGGTCAGAAACACTGGGAAGGAAGTTGCATTTTGTTAAACACACTTTTGAGGCACCTATGCTGCCTCTTTCTACACATCGCTTTGCTACATTGAACCTTTTTGGGCACTTTTAACCTCAAAAAATCTTTTCCATTGTATCTAGGCTTCATTTAATTATAGTTTTATGCTTTGTGAGTATCTCTGCAGAGACAAGTTCTAAAATTCTTCTAAACCCTCTGAGCACATTTATACCAAAGAGCAACAGTAATTAACAGCACCACTATGTGAAAAAAAAAATTGTAATGTTGCTAAATGAATAGTATAGGAAACCCTACATTTTAAACCAATATTACTGAAAGTATTTACAACCTATCACTTAATAAGCAGGCATACTCTTAAAGATGTTCCTGGCAAGGAAAAAATAATGAAAAAAATACTTTTGTCAATGTTCATTTTTTTTTTTGAAAGAACATAGATGGAAAATTCTATTACTAGATCATACAGAAGTAGATACATATATTTATTAGTTTTTAAACTGTTCTTATTATAAAAACGTCAAGAAATTTGTCCTGAATTTAAAGCCATAATGAGACTGTGGATCAGTAATTGTGATGTGGGAAACTGGGACTTACATACATCTAGTTTAATTAAGGAGACCCAATGAGTCACTTGAAAATACTTAAAAATAAAACTAGAAATACCTGTTGTACTTATAAAATCACAGAAAACCAATGAAGAACACCCTCACTTAATCTGTTGACATGTTCTTGCAAAAAAACTTACCATTTCTCCATCGAGTGGGTCATAAAATCTCTCCAGCAGCTGAACAACAGTGCTCTTTCCACAGCCACTACTGCCAACAAGAGCCAGAGTTTGTCCCTTTTCTACTTTTAGATTCAACCCTTGAAGGATTTTGACCTCTGGTCGGTTTGGGTAGTTAAATGCCACATCTTTGATTGTTATGTTTCCCTCAAATGTTTCCTATAATGAAAATATTATCACTGTTACATCTTTTTTAAGACAATTTCACAGATGATTAGAATTGCAGAAGTATCCTCATCCTCCAGAAGTCAATAGAGATTTTCAAAACAAATACCCTTTTGACTCTACGTGCAAAAGCTGGACTGAAAATAGGGAACTTGGTCCATGTTTTGCTCAGATAGAGTCGAAGATGCATTGTGATAAGGATGTAATCAGAAGGAGAGGAAGAATCAGTTTGAAGAAAGTGAGGAGAGGGATGTCCATATCACCAGTAAATAGTATCACCCAGAACTCATGGCTTACTCACAGGCTTGTCTCCTTCCTCACTATAACTGTCTATTGAGGGCACTCTTTCAAACAGCTGAAACAAGTGGGCTGCTGATATCTTGGCTTTGGCGTAGTCTGGAGCAAAAGAACTGGTTTGTCCTAGTGCCATTGCACCAAATACAACAGCTGAAAACACTCTATAAAGAAATCAGGGAAAAAATATCATGAAGAAAAGAACAGTGGAAATGTGGCTGCAGTCAACTTTTACTCAGTGAAAAAAGAGGGCTAAATTTAGAAAGAATGAAGTAGTAATCAACTATTATTGCTTTAATTATTAATTTAGCTCCAGAAATTTTTTATCTTTTTTTATTAAATGAGATAAACATGCCTGCATTCCAAATTCACTGTTTTCATTACATATTAGCAGTAACTTCTTTAGTTTCTTTTATTCTAGTTAGTATATTAAGTCTCAGCTGGGGCTGTGAAGAAAGGGATCAATGGATGGCATCATTGTTACTCTAATGCTGTTCCATCCTCACTGTGGTTTCCTCTCTAGGGTTTAACAACCTTTGGGAGTTAGTGATCACTTTTTAAGGCACCAATGAAAATAAGAACTCAAGCTTGTAACAAGGTGACAATAAAGATTTAATTTTCTACCGCATCTCTGCTGGAAAAAATTGCAGGATTTACAATACTGATAAAGGTTGAAAACTATGCTTTTATTAGTTTTTGATGACTTTTATGTCATTTTATGGAATTTTATGTAATTTATAGGCTACATTAGAATAGTTTAAAAACCTGTTGTCTTCAGCTATTACTTACTACCACGCACCATAGAAAATAAATCATCACCAAGAACAGCTATTTGGCACATGAAACCTCTTAGCCTGTTTTAAGGCAAAGTAAAAAAGATTTGTTTTTATTAACTTTGTCTTTTTTCTTCAGAGCTACATAAAGTGATCTGTTTTATTCTCTGTTTGAACCATATAGAAGGGCTCACATGGTTTTTGCTCAAACCCTCCCTTTCAAATCTATCCAAAAATTCACTCAGCTGGCTAGAGATGTTCAGCTAGTAGATGGAATGCAGACACTTTCTAACATCTTCTGGTCAAAATGAGCTGTGTTAACTATCTTTAATTAGGTTGGCAACAAAATATCAGTATGGTTGACTTTCTTGGGTATTCAGGTCACTGATACCCACACTGGTAGAATCTCAGTCAATCATACTTGTTTCCATAGCCCATGTATTGAACTGTTGCTCTTAAATAATTTTTCTGAACAGACAGAAAAGGTATTGTAAGAAAGATACTTACAAAAATACACTTTTAAACTCCATGAGATCATTTACCACTAGGTAGGCACCAAACCGGAAACAGCCAGCGTAGGTAAAGAACATCATTGCTTGTGAAAGGGCAAAACAAAAGCCAAATATATGTGCTTTCTTCACAGAATTTCTGTACAGAAAGAATGCATATTTTCATCAAAGTGTGCAGTCATACTGACATCCTAGTACACAAAAAACAATTAAACAATTAACTTCAATTGATACTGTTATGAATGTAAAGTTTACATACACCGAAACATTAACTAAAAACACTTTTCTCTCGTAGGGCAATAAGTTCTTATTTATACTAGAACAACAGAAAGATGAAAGTCTTGGAGCTATCCCACCAATGCCAACCCTGGGAATGGTTAGAAATTGTTCTGCAAATCACGAGATATGAACTCAAAACCCAGCAGCCTGGGAAAAAAGCTAAGTAATATCTTTTATGTCCTGCACTGTGCTCTAACCACTCATTTATTATGGTAGATGTGTTAGTGGCACCCTACTTCTTTCCCATTATATCTGTGTACATATACTTTCATTTTCTTTACTTTTCTCATAGATGTCCAAAAAGGAAACAGCACAGTCTGGAACAAATAAAACTTAAATTCATAGGATCTATTTAGTTTTTTACTTTAAGACTTTTAAATTTTGATTTAGTCCAAACAGACTTATATTAATTTATTTTCATCCCCAAACCAGCAAGTAATTATTCAAATGTTTTCAATCTTACTAACACTTTAAAAAGTGGCCTAATGTAATATTCAATTTCCATTAAAATAGTTTTAATTAAATATCCAACAAATCAGGTGGAAATTTAGATTAGACCACTTTGAAAGCTCACTTAAAACCAACATTTTTCCAAATCAAGTAACATTTTAATAGAAGATACCAATATTATAACAGAAAATTAATTAAATAAATTTTTTTAAAAATGTTGACTGGTGATGGTTACATTTGTCAATACAAATATGCAAAATATTGACATTAATTCTGAGATAATTAAATTATACATCAAATAATACACAATATTAAAAAAATCTATTATTGTGGAAGTAAAAGTTTGCAATTAATTACAGATTATTTTTAGCTTAATTATTTTATTATACCTGTATGGCACAATCAGATGTTCTCCATACATCAACTCAAATTTTCTTTCTCGGGTCAAGCTAACAACAGTTCTAATATTTTCTATTGCTTCTGTGGCAATCTGCAATAGAAAAACAAATGGTTTTTGTAATCAAAAATTAAGTATGCTGCAATTCCTTATTCTAAATTAATAGAAGATTCTCCTGGAATACAATTTTATATTTTATACTGGTTCTTAAAATCATAGACTGTTGATATAAAAATAAGCATTTTACATTTTTCTTTTTAGGAATGAGATTTTCTTACAATGCTCAGAATTTTCTGATAAGACCTCTTTAATGTCCTACAAAAAAATGGTGAAAAACCATTAGACAGCAATAACAAATATAGAGAAGGTACTCAACATGAAAAATGGCATATTAGCATTCAACTTCCAGTCTGCAGAGTTTGGGCTGCAATCAAAATGCCCAGGTTATTTAGGTGCCTTAGAGCTTGAAGTCTCAGCAGTAAATATTTGCCCTGAATACCTTCTTTTAGCTTGCAGATTCTTTAGACTTGAGTCATTTGTATACACAAATGTTCCAGGGGAGATTCAGATTAGACATTAAAAACAAAAAAAATCACTGTTAGGTTGGTCAGGCATTCAAATAGATTTCCCAGGTAGGTGGTGGAGTCACTGTCTCTGCAAGTGCTCAAGAGATGGAGGTGGCACTTGGGGATTTGCTTTAGGGGTCACTGTGGTGGTGCTGCCTTGATGGTTGGACTTGATGACCTAGAAGGTCCCTTCCAAACTTGATGATTCTCCAGAAGACTCTCAAGTCTTCAATGCATTTTGCTATCATATACATTTAATGTAATTTTAGTTTAATTAAGACCATAAAGTAAGGTTTTTTAGTAACCTAAGCTCAGCAACTCCTTGCAGAAAGTGTATTTTGCAGGGGGAACATTATTTTTACCAAAAAAACTCCCATATTTTTTAAAAAATGAGAATTAATTAAAATGCCTGTAGTCCAGTGCTTGCTTAGGTGGCCTTGAGAAAGAAAACTAACATTACTATGAAAAGAAATTTTTTTTTTTCAGTTTTGAAAAAAGAAATCAGAAATATTTGTAACACCCGTGCTAAATATTCACAATATGCTGCATTAAGAAAGTCTTTAGTGCTTATTCTAAAAATTGTCAACTATTTTCTATCACATCTTACAACAAAACAAAATAAATGCTCATCCCTCAGAGAGAAGCAGAAGAAATGTACGCAGTTGAAAGGAAAGGAATGGAATTGCATGACCTTAGATAAATGATTTTCTTTTCAGCAACTTTTCAAAAGAGTAGGACATAAGAAGAGATTTTAGAAAAGCTTTACCTTGAAGAAAGCAGCATCTGGAAAGTGATGAAATAGTTATTCTGTCCCAAAAAGATTTTTGGAATGAAGTGACATTAAATGCCTTCATTTAATTTGTTAAACAAGAGTCTAGCCTTCTTGTTTTTCTGTTCTCATCTTTCTCTTCCACTCAAGAAACAAAGGAATGGCAAACAGAAACCAGTGGATATATACATATTATCACTGCAAACATTAATAAGATGAAGAAGGAGAGAGAAAAAAAAAGCAGTGTAATAAACATAAGATAGATGGCATGCCAAAAAGGGATGATGGGAAAAAAAAAAAAGCCAAAATGAGAGTGGTTGCAAAATAAGGAAAACAAAGATGTCTAGAAAAGGAATGAGAAGAGAATATGCCTGAATTGTCTTTAGCACATTCCAACATTTAACTACAAAAATATTATTTGGTTAATACCATAAGTCTTCAATTGTTATTGAAGAGGTGTGATGTAGGTCTGCTAGTGTACCTGGCTGTGTACCTGGCTGGAGCTTGCCTATTGTGAAATGTTCTGGGCTCAGAAGTCATCCATCCATTAACAATGCTTTGGTAAATATGACTGCATACGTTATACAGAAACAGATTCATTTCTCTTGACCCACCTTTCCTGCAGCTTCCAGCTCTCGTTTATCTTTCTTAGCGTGCCCAGCCAACATCTTCATTTCAATCATTCCTGCCACTGCAATGATGGGCACAACAGCTAAAAGCAGCAGGGTCAGCTGCCAGCCATAAACCAAAGATATAACAATTCCAGTCCCCAGGTTGGCTATGTTTTGTGCAATTAATGCTAGTCTGACACCAGTTGCCTGGACAAAGAACAAAAGGCATTTCTTACCAACATAACTGTATTTTAAATAAGAAAAGCATTTTCACCCATAAAATTCCTGATTCTCAAAGCACTGCTTAGAAAGTCTTAACTCAGTTTTGCTATTTTTCAAAATGGCAGGTTTTTAAATGCTTTTGTAAAAAGTTATCTAGATCATAGTTACATCTTCTTTCCCCATATTATGATTACCTCAATTTACTCTGCAATTTCTAAATTCTGCTCTTGAAACTGAACAAACTTTACCCTCCTCACATACTCACATTTACATCTAAACATTAAAATCTGTCAAATTTTTTAGATCACAGAGCTAGCTTTACAAGTCATCACACAGAGTCCAATAAGAAAGAAAATTAAATATTTAACTTTCCCTATTGAAATAAAGCCAAAGATGCTTCAGAATCCTTCAGTTTAGAAAAAACCCCAAGCATATAACTTCATGTAGCAGTAAAAATTTACTTAAGCATACACAAATGATTACATTCAGTGTACTTTAGCTTGATATTACATAACCCTGAAAGCACAGAATTTACTTATAAAGAATCTCCATAAGGTAACTGAGAAATGAAAGTCAATTGCTGGAAGCTCATTTGGTTTTTAATAAGAAATCTGTACAACCAAAAAGTAGCAGGAGATTGGAAACTGAATAAATTTATTTGCATGTCTTTAAGTGAATAAGACCTCTTTTAAAAGACTTCTTAGGTAGGAGATTCCCAATATATTCGTTTAATAATAAAGATCACAATACAGCAAAATAGATTTTTTTTTAGAAAAATTTATTTGGAAATTAGTCTGTAAATATATATTATCATAATTTTCATAAAGTGCATCAGTGCATTCTCTCCCAGCTATTGGTATATATATAATTATTATATATATACCAATAGCTGGTATAATAGTACATTTTATATATAAAATAAATAATATAAAAATTATTTTATAGTATATTTTAGTTTTCAAAATCAAGACTGGTATCCAGCTAGTCAAAACCAAGCTGCAACTTCATTACATGCTAAACCAAACAGGAAAACTTCTAACACAAAATTTTACTTACTCCTTTCACTTGAGAGGCATCATTAGCAAGTCTTGTAGTTAATGCTCCAGTGCTATTTTTAGGATTATCAAACCAGGCCATATCCTACAATAAGAAAAATTATTTTTAAGACCAGATTTTGGACATTTCAAATAAACTGCTAAGTAAATCTGGTAAGTGGCAGTGCCTCAGTTCTACATATTTAAATAAGTTTAATTCCATCACTGCACATTGAATATATTTAGAAAGAAGTGAAATCTTGTGAATCATTGATGTATTCATTGTCACTGCTGAGAAGGGGAGCAGCTGAGAGATTCCAAAAGTAAAATTTACCCTCCCTCACTGCTGCTCCTTCACTGAATCTGCTTGGAGGAGAGGACTCTTTGGTCACACTCCCTCATGGGTGCAAAGCTGTTTGCAGAGGGGTTAAATGTAAAGCATTTCCAGGTTACAAACTAAATATTCCTTGCTTTGTTTCTTCCCATATTGAAGAGGCTTATTTTTAAGCCTCTTGACATGAGACACCAACAAACCAACAACAACAACAAAACCAAAACAAACCCAAACCCAACCAAAGGAAAAATCAACTTGTTCTATCTATCTGATCAAAGTTAATTGTTTGGATGGGGTACACAGTTTATGATTTATTCATCAAATATCTGATTTAAACTATCAGGTGTAGTATGCATTGAATGAAGTCCTGGTAATGCATTACAGGCCTTTGTGACCTCAAGACTCAATTGTAAGGTTGCCTTTTCATTAGATTTTTAGTATAGCTAATCTATAAATCGTGATTTTTCAGAATACAACAGTTTTCTGTCACATTGAAAATAGTCATGTTCACATGAATCAAATTCTGTGTCTACATGTAGCTTTATGTGCAAGACTTAAAATTCCATAACTATCATATTTTGTATTTCAAAATCTAAAATACTGATCCTGAAATCATGCACAATTAAGCCAATTTAGAATTAACAACATTATATTCTATTTATATTTTAACTCTCTGAAAGTGGCTTTACTTTTCAATACACAATCTTAATGTTGCATTAACAAGCAACAACTAGAGATTTGGGGGCTTGTATGGAGATTTCAAATAAATATATAAAACCACATATCTGTACATATCACAATTCAAATCTGACATTTGAAGTAAGAGTTACAGTGTAAGTTGTGTTGCATTTCTTTAGGGGAGAGAGGGCCCAAAGAAAGCAAAGCAGGCAAATGAACAGGTAATGGGAAACTGCTGGTGCACATCAACTTGTCAGGCCCTTGTAACTCGGCTGTAAAACTAAGTCTGTGCAAGGAGCACATAAAAAGCTCTTGTACTGATTTAAGACTCTCCCTCTAAGGACACTTTGCATAACCACATGTAATTAATCAAATTGGTTTCTAGTCTGATTTAAACAATCTTCTCTGTATGATACTGTGATGTAGAATCCAGTTATTTTATACCAATACCATCAATTCTTTTTAAAACCCTGGAAATTAAAATATTTATTATCTTTACCTGTCTAAGCATTGCTTTAAATGCCATGAATCGAAGCCTCATTGTAAGAATTTCTCCAGCTTTGCCAAATGCAAAACCCTGTTTGAGAGAAAGTACAATGCTTAGTTTAGTATTACACTGTTTGTGTTTATTCAATACATATTTTAGACAAATTGCCTCTATAATGTCAAAGTAAAAAATATTGCTGTCCTGTTTGCAGAAAGCAAATGTAAAACCAGGTTTAATACACATAAATTCTAGTAGGTTCACAGTACTTATATTCAAATACAATTAATGAAAAAAATATATAGGGAGCATAGCAATATTTCCCAGCACTGCTTCACCAGCATGCTTTAAGGAGAAGGTTACCAATCAACCCTTTGACTTCATTTGTCTGAGTCAATGTAAGTCAGATTTTAACAAGTAACATTTAGGTCATTCATTTTAGATTAAAGGCCTTTTAAGGCAACCTGGGCTCAGTCAAATGCAACAGTCAAATTTAAAAACATTACCTGAACATTTCTAAACTGAGCAAACCTATCACAGCCCTGTACTACTCAGCCTTCCATACTCAAGGCCCTTTTTGCTAGTGCAATGAGACAATTCCACAAACAAACCAGGTTTCTGCAAGAGGCTGTTTATGCTGCTGTCCCAAGCACGGTATTATTTCACTCTGTGGGCTCACTTAACAGATAAAAATATACCAATATACTCCTAAATTATAAAATGGACTGTATATGAAAATATTTACTATGATTATGACCTTTTTTTCTTTTTCAGTGGCACTGTTGTGTCAGGTTCAACCCTTAGTATTTCAGCAGGAGAAAGTGAGTATCAGTGTGATGAGTGTTACCTGACAAACTGGGCCTGGGAGTCTCCCACAGGAGAAATATAGGATGTTCCCTTGGACAAGGGTTAGGGAAGTAACAAATTGGAGAACAGAGGCAGGAGATGGATAGATTTTCAACTACTAACAGATTCAAATAGGAGGGCTTGAGGTGAGAGGAGGGTGGTAGAATGTGAGGACTGGAGAGGTTGCCTGTTAGCTGACAATGGAAAATGAGTGAGAAAATCCAGAGTTTCATGCTGAGAGGTGTCTGACTGATGAACAAGATGGGAATTTCTAAAGTTAAGAGGTCTGAATAGATTCAAAACACTCTTAAACTCAAGCAGCTCTAGGTCAAAAAAGTTTCAGCACAAGACATATCTAGAACCATAAATACAGGTTCTGGTTTGAGTTGGAGACATTTTATGAAGATGCAAATTTTTAGTATATTTCAGATTTGTAAGACATGATGAACAATTAAAATAAGGTTAAAATATTAAAACATACCTGAAAAAAGAAAGTAAAAAAGGAAATGATTCCAAGTACTAAAAACAGCAGTGAATATAAGTTGGTCTGTTTTCTTAACAATTCCTTGTCAGTCTCTGTAAAAATCTATAATATAAAATTTGAAAGAAAGTTTTATAAAATTAGCTAACAATTTAAAATGCTCTCATCTTTCTCAGTAACTTTTTTTGGTAGTCAATTGCATTCATATGAAATTTGATCATATATTACATAATATTTAATGTATAACAAGCATATGTCAGGTTGTAGCAAGATTTTTAGCATTTTGTGTCATAAAATTTTTCAGATTTTTGCAAGAATGCTTCATCCACTCTTCAGCTTTAGTGATTGTTTTAAGTTAATTTTATTTAAAATAAATATTGTGGGCTTATAATTTTTTGCTTATTTTATTCCAACTTACCCCAATAATTTCAGAAAATATGACTGAAAATGCAGGTTGTAAAGCTCCATTGATAATTGCACACAAGGTTCCAGCTACAAAGTATGGCCATTCAGTTTTATTCAACTTCATAATTTTTAGAAATGAAGCTGGAGGCAGTTCTTCAGCCTAAAAAACGTGAATTGCATTAGGACAAACATCAATGTATTTGGCAAAATACAGAGAAAAGGAGAGATTAATAATCAATTTCCTATTCCCAGAATCTATTCAGGGGGAGCAAAACTGTATAATTTTTAATAACATGAATAAATGATTGTACTTTTTTTTTGTTCTAACACGAGGGAGATCTGTACACGATATTTATAGCACTTTTCTTTTTATATTAGTTTATCCATGTAATTTTTGTTGCTGAATACTTTGGTATTGGTCAGTGATGACTGAACTATTTATTCTGGGCATATTACAGTGAGTAATCCATGGCTTGATTAATTCAAGTAATTGTTCATGAAGCAATTAATAACAGTAAAACAGTTGCTGTAAATATGAATGTAATAATATTTGGGGAGGGGGTTGCAATTTTTGTTGTAAGTTGTTATGTTGGGCTAAATATTTTGTTTCTTATCCAAAAATGAATATTTAACCTGTATAGCTTATGTTAGTATGGTACATAAATATATGTATGTTTCTTTTAAGGGAAATTTACTTTCAATAACAAATTCATCATCTTTGTTATATTGCCATTTTATTTCTATTATCATTTATGGTGAAAGTAGAAAAGAAAGTAATGAATATTATCAGTCAAAGGCTATTTAGTATTTTAAATTCTTATGTCTTTTTGTACCTTTTTTCTGCAGGAGAATGAATTTAACAAACTTTGTTTAGAGGAATTAAGTTCACTAACAGCTCAGCAAAGATACTTACAGGTGAAGATTTTTCCTCATCAGGACTATCATTTTGCTCTCCTGGCTTTTTCATGCTTCTCCGAGTTGATCGTCTTCTCAATCCTCTGGTTAAGGATTCTTCAGAGTCTGGTTCAGATTCACTGCTTTTGACACTATGTAAATTCTCATAATTTTCTGATGATGGAAGTACATTCTCATAATTTTCTGATGATGCAAGTACATACTCATAATTTTCTGATGATGGAACTTCAGCTTCTATTGACTAAAAGTGGGAAGAGCATGATGCTAAGATTAAACATGCACATATTACTTCAAACTTTCAAAATTATGAGGTAGTCAAAGTAAAAGTAACTTTGTTTCAGTTGAAAGAGATATTAGGGAACAACATATAAAGCCTTAAGGAGGTATGAAAATCTGTATAATTATTAGAGCTCTATCTTCAGAGCTTTAGTCATACATGAGTTTTGGATCTCATGAAAATTCTTATAGTAAGTAGAAGACAGAGAGTAGCCACTCTATTTTTTAATAAATTAAACAAAAAATTTTAAATTGAGAGTAAGCCCTTTGCACTCCCCTTGGGATCATTTAGAATTAATTCTTGGGGAATATACAGTTTATTTATGAAGTGATAAAACATTACTGTCTTTACTGGAAAACACACTAAGCAATTCTTGATTTTAAATGGAATAAGGAAGTTCAGGAGGAAACAAGTCAAAAAGACATTTTGTCTGAAAAATTAGAGCAGCCTGGAGAAGGAGCTTTACCCTTAGTGGTACTTTTGCCAGTCTCTTTGAGAGAATGAATAATGTCTACCCATCCTGAGGTTTTTGATAGCAACTGGATTCAAAGTTGCCTTCAACTTGTGTTTTGTTTTTTCCATTTTTTAAATTTCTTACTGCTTTTTGCATTACTATTAAAGATATCTCTTTTTACTTGCTTTCAAATTTAATTTTCTTTTTTTATTGTTTTTCAATTTTCTTTCCATTTTATATTTCCTCATTTTCTCCATATTTGCATTTGCTTGGATACAAAGTTACTTTGAATCTAAGGTAACCAAATGCATTCTCCTATGAAGAAATATTTTAATTGGTCTGGTTAACCTCTTCAGTGTGACATACTGAGATGGCAGTTTCAGTTTCTTTAATGCACGTAGAGGTTATGCAGTAAAACAAAGGCTACAATGAAAATCTGCTATAACCTAATTAACCTAATGGTCACATGGGACATTGGGATGAAAGTATCTAAGTGTCTTGGTCTTCATTTAATAGCTAACACATTTCAGAAATTTATTATAATTTGCAATCTCTTTTTTTCTATCTGTATAAGTTAAGAACACATTTTTGCTCTTGGCACAGCTGAATTATTTTTCTTTTTCTTCTATTCCAACACTTTTTTTTTCTTTAGAAAGGAATTCAGTATGAAGAATTATAACTAAACAGCTTAAAATGCTGCATTCCTCCAGAGTCAGCTACTGTATTTTACCTTTTATCAGACTAAGAACAACCAATGGAATACCAAACTACTGTAGTTATCTGCTCTGCACTAACTGCATAAAAAGAAAACATAAAATCATCTTTTAAGTTTAAATACCTAGAGGATTAAAAATGTACTATCCCAGGTTTGAACAGGTCTTGTAGCCAAACTAGTGTTCTCTCTCATTATTACTCACCTTTGAAAGTACATGAGTCTTTTGCTATTATCAAAATATGCTGCAGAATTTCCCATACTTCTGCTAAAATTACTATGGGTGGGCGGAAAAAAAAAAAGGAAATGAGCCAACAGCTAGAGACAGAAGTACCTGCATGTTAACAAGTTTGTAGTAGATTCCCTTTTTCTCAAGCAATTCAGCATGGTTGCCCAGCTCTTTGATAACTCCACCTTCAAACACAGCAATCACATCTGCATTCCGGACTGTTGACAGTCGATGAGCTACCACCACCGTGGTGCGTCCTTCCCTTGCCTGAAAACCGCAATAGTTACTGTCAGCATTTACAAGTAAATGCAAAAACTGCTCATCTTCATGGCAGAATTGAGTAGGAACTAAAGGAAACATTAAAATGGTTCACAGAAAAATATAACTATAAAAAAATAAAATCTAAAAATTAGTTCCTTAAAATAGAAATATAATTTAAAGACTGAAATTTAATATTAGAGAAAATCTTTCACTGTGGCACATAAATACATCACATTTGATCAAAAAATATCTAAACAAAAATCTCAATATATAGAATTTCAGAATGTTACAAACACTAAAATGTTTAAAATGCTATGATTTTTATATTTAGGCCCAGAGTTGCCCACTTAAACTATAAAATCCATGGAGAATTTATACTCAGAAACACTAGAAAATATTTTACACTCACTTTTAAAGATAACAGTGTTTTAAGTTGTAAGTCAGTGCTAACTCAAGTGACTACAATAAAAACAAACTTTTCTAAAATTTCATATGAATTGTATTTCAACTAAGTACCTTTCTTTGGATATTCATAAGCATAATACACTTAATATTCCAAACATCACAGCTTGTCATTTTAATTATGAGGCTGTTTTAAAGTGATCAAGCAAATTTTAGTTTAAACAATGAAAGCAATGATCCCAAGCAGTGGAATTCTGTCATCTTCAGTGATGTCCCTCAAGTGGTCCCTCATACTGGGACCCATACTATTCATTATCGTTATGACTGATACTGGTAAATGGGATTGAGTGCATACTCAGCAAGTTCAGGGTGACATCAAGCTGAGCAGTGCAGTTTATTGACTTGAGGGAAGGGATGGCATTCAGGAGGTCTCTGACAGGCCTGAGGAGCAGGCCCAGGAGAATCTCATGAGGCTCAGCAAGGACAGGTGACTGACAACAATACGAACGGCTGTAAGACAGATAATGGACGAGGATGGTATTTACATCAACAAAATGTTGATTTAAGCTGGATAAGGCAGAAAATATTATTCCATCTTCTAATTTGGAGTAGGATTTCTCTCTGTAATGCCTGCAAATATTCTGTACAAAGAATATTTGCCAGATTAAAGTTTACATTTTCTGTTTTTATGTGTCTCTATTTTCAACAAAAGTCCAAGAAAGAAGTAAATATTAGGCTCCTACTTACATGCTTCTTTCTAAAACTCCACTGACCTTGTCCAGTGCTGCCTGCACAATTGATTCACTCTCAGTATCCAAAGCTGATGTTGCCTCATCAAGCAGAAGAATTTTAGGATTGCGAACCAAAGCTCTGGCAATTGCTATTCTTTGCTTCTGGCCTCCACTGAGCTGTGCCCCTCTTTCTCCAACCACAGTTTCAAACTTCTACAAGACAAACACATGTATTGAAAAGACTCAGTGTCACAGTCCCTCCACTAAAGATGCCAGCAATGCCAGAGATGCTGGTAACACCTTCTCCTTTCTCTACAGGAATAAACACCTACTGGATACACCCGACTAATCATTTGTGTTCTGGAATTCTGGTAGTTCCTCAAATGACAGCCAAATCATTGCCTGAAGATATAAAATGAACATTATTCTCAAAAGTTATGAGGAAGCTCTGCATAGCTCTGCATATTCACAGGTCCAGGATAGCTTCCTGTCTTAACAAGCATTCCTTCTGAGGAATCATTTGGCACAAGAAGTTTTAGAAGAAATTATTGCATCAGAAGAGCTGATCTGCTTACATTGGGTAGCTTCATGATGAAGTCATAGGCATTTGCCTCCTTGGTGGCTTTTTCAATCTCCTCCATGGTGACATCCTCACGGCCATAGCGAATATTTTCTGCAATAGTAGTGGCGAAGAGCACGGGCTCCTGATTCACCACGCCAATAACCTCCCGCAGATACCGTATGTTTAAGCTCTTAATGTCCTGCCCATCAATGGTAACCTAAACAAAAGAGAGCAGACAAAAACTGTCTACTGCTTGTTTTGATCAAGGAACCTCTCTCTCCATGCCAGCATGTGCCATTTCAGGGGACGCTTCACCATGTCACTGGAAAATTGACAAGAGCAGCGAGGCTGGAAGTAGACTTTCCACACATGGTGTGCAGAGCATTCATCTCACTTGAGGTGTCTTACCGTGCCTTTCTTGGGATCATAAAATCTCTGGATGAGCTGAACAGTTGTGCTTTTCCCACAGCCACTGCCACCAACCAGGGCCACTGTCTGGCCAGAATTAATCTTGAGATTCAAGCCCTTCAGTATCTGTCCATATGAGAAGGTTGGTCAAAAACATAACAGTATTTAGAAATGTCAAGGTAAATTTGAAAGACTAGAATGAAATAACCTTTATATTTCTAGCCAAATTTTGTAGAAAAAATTTATAAACATGTGGATTTAAATTTTGCATTACTGATGACTTCAGCTTATTTTTCCTTATAATTACATCACAATTGGCTCAGTATCAATGTACCATACAACACACTCCTCAATTACCTGTCTCACGAACCAGTTCATATGACAAAATAATAGTATTACACTATTCATTACTAACAGAAAATACAAAAACAATACAATGAAGAATTTCTGTGTTATGTTGCCTCACCTTTTTCATTAATTCATCATATGCTGACTACAGGGAAGCTATGTAAAAGTCATGGTTAAAAGCTGAGTAAATTTCCTTGCTGCCTACCAAAATTAAGAAAGGTCACTTTATCAAGATCGGGGATTTTCCTTCAAGGTAAAGAAGGAAAATTACATAATGCAAAGACACTTTCCATGGAAATATTTTCAAGAACCATTGATATGTTATCTATCATCACTGCATTAAGATTCCGAATACATGACAGTGTTTTAAAAAGAAAACTTCTTCTCTGTCTAGACAAGTACAGATTCTGATCTCTGTTCCATAAACAGCAAGTCCTTGATGAAACTGCTTTCTTTTTTTCCTGGTTCAGACACAGTCATAAAAAGCTGCATTGCAATTATTTTAAAACTTATTAGCTCATTATTATTACTATACACAAACATTTGAGTTAGGATTGTAAAATTATTTTTATAGAAATATATATTTATAGTTTTTTGCATAGCCACACTAACTAGGGCATTAGACAAAAAAATTATTCAGGAAACTTAACATGTTTACCCAAGGTGGAAATAAATCTAACTAAAATCATTGTGATGACACAGTAGTTTTAAATACATTAGAGAATCAATCTGAAACTGTTAGATTTTCAACAAAAAATAATTTATGTGAATTTTTAATTATTTTTTCCCAAAATATGATCCATATGTTCCACTGTAATATATATATATGAAGTTTCAATTACAGTACCTCAACATCTGGTCTGGATGGGTAATTGAAGTAAACATTTATTAATTCCAAGTTTCCTTTTATGTGGTCTGGTTTGTAACCTGCCTCTGAATAGCTGTCAATTTGAGGTTCCTGCGCAAAATAAAATAAAATAAAATAATAACCAATTTTTCTTCGTAAAGAAGTCCTGGAATGCACCATTATTCTGCAGAAATGTTAAACAGGTTTTTAAAGTAATTTAGGTGAGGTTTCTGAAAGATCTAAATGACACAATATTTTCCTCCCTCACTGCTACATTGCTACATTGTTGATATGCTCATGCAAGAATACTTACAAAATTTTTCCATTAAGCTTCTGTGTGAATTTAGTTCCTGTCTTTAAAAAGAAGGGTCTCTTACCTTCAAGAGAAGTTTTGAAATTATAATGAGGGCAATGATACTCACATTGTCTATTATGTTAAAGATGGCGTAGGCAGCTCCTCTTGCACTTGCAAACGCCTCTATGCTTGGAGCAGTCTGTCCAATACTGAAAGCTCCAATCAATACAGAGAAAAAGACCTGAAAGAAATGTTTACAGAGGCATATATTCATTCTCATTTAAGCAGAAAATTATATTTATTTCTGTTAGGTATTTTTGGGTAAGGAGGTCTGTTAAGGGAAGTTTAATGAATCTAGAATTAAAGCAAAACTGAAAAGGTCTCTCTTGGGCAAAGAAAAACATTAAGAAAAGGGCTTTTTAAGGTTCATATCAGAACTGAGAAGCTGTACAACAATAATTTTGCAAATACATTGAGAAAAAGTGAAAAAAGTGACTCAGAGTTGTAAAACCTATGACAAAAAATTTAGAATTGCACTTGATGTCTCAGGATTTATTGTACTAATGCATTCTTTGGCCAAAGACTGGAAAGTTTATTATATATCTGCCACAGAACAACAACAGATATGCAAAACACTATCATTCTGCTTTCAAAGAGACAGTGAGACAAGTATAGAAAGCCAAGTTCTTCATCAAAAAGTAATAAAGGATACCCCACTTCAATGAAAGAGCAAAGTGCAAGCAAACAAGAAACAGCAGCAGAAGAGAAAAATTCATCATTTTCTCAGAATAGCAGTTCATTACTTTCAGTTAGTATCAAAACAAAAGCAATTAAACCACCCTGCTCAGAGTTCATAACAGCCATAGTAGTCAGAGCAAAGTCTGTCACACCCATCCTCTTGAACAGAGATCATTCACAGGTTTTAAACCCAATAATGCATCATCCATGTCATAAAAACATCGTTTGAACTACAACACAATTTGCAATAGAGCTTGCAAATACTTTGAACAGAATAAATTACACATAAAGTCATGAACTTCACTGAACCTTCCATATGCCAGCCTGTACAAAAGGTTCAAAAGAGCCAAAACCACATATCAGAGACATTTTCCACAAGCTTCAGTGATTCTTCAATGAAACAGGTAGTTTAAAAAATATACAAATATATGCATATTGTCAACTGGCTGGGTTTCATCATGGTTAACAAAGTTATTCTTCTTCCCCTGTTTTCTTCATATTTCATGCAAAATTAGAATGGTTTCCACATCAAGAGAATAATTTAAGCTATGATCTAAGTGTTATGGTTTTCTTCCTTCAGTTAGATGGTGAAGTATTTCCTAGTCACAAGTATGTTTTTACCCCCCCAATTTCTAAAACATACCAAGAAGTGATTCCAACCTCTCATGGTGCAAAACATAAGCAAACATTAAGAAAATTATCTACTTAGAGTGCACAACAGCTAAAAAAAGGTATTTGTTTCTGCACCCTGGAAATGTATTCAGACCTCTGAAAGCAAATAGCAACTAGAAAAGATCTTGCACTTCAGTTTTTGGTTGAACTGTTTCTATATCAGTCTGGTCTTATGAAAATCAGAAGATATCTAGGATTAGTTGAAAATCATATATGTTTTAATTGGGCTCATATAGATTGTGAAATCCTACAGAAACAACATGTAGGCTTCTGTGGTGAGAATCTTTTTGTTAAGAAGGGAAGCTACTTTTCCAATTTTGAGACACAATTCTTATTACAGTCAAATACACACTTTAAGGTTTGTTCTTTATTATTTCTCACTGTCACTGAGAATTTACTCATTAATACTTACTGTGAGAACTTTGCCAATAGTGTAATCATCAGTTAAGACCAAAGTAGTTCCATACCAGAATGCCAGTGCATATGATGCGTATATTAGTAAGAAAGCAGCACCCATAGAAATATTAGCTGTAATAGCCTTTCTTATTCCCATCCGTTTAGCATCTTCTAAATTTTTATGATATCTGGAAGAAAGATAGAAGTTCAAAGTAGACTCACACTTGTCCCATGGCAGACATCACAAAAGCTCTGTGGATGGATTAGAAAAAGAATGTTTACAAAGTACAGCAGTTAGGTACATAAAATAGCTAACCCTAAGACTGTATAAAGGTAAGCCTGATAGTCAGGCATGGAGTTTCTAAGGCAACCCCTGAAAATGCCAACATTAGTCAACTTGGTGTATAGAAAAAAAAAGGGCATTGCAGGTCAGGGACTGCCATTTAAATTGCTTCTATAGATCAGTGAACTTTTATTGTGAACCACTCAAGATTAAAGGTTAAAATATATCAGCAGATCTATATTTTACAGTACAGCGAAAATAGAGATACTGTTTGTTAGCACCTTCTCAACTACTGAGTAATCAGATTAGATTATGCAATAGTGTAGTTTCAGATTAGATTACTCAGTAGATTACTCAGATTATTTATAGATTACCAAGCATATCATCACCTCTTCACAGAACAGAGGTCCTTTTTTGTCTAAAGCTCTCACAGTAAGATATTTGAAGTCGTTTGCATACCCCATAATGCAGAGACAACATATCAACTCTAGAAAAATAACTGATTGTCTTTCAACATGTAGCAAACCTTTTAACAATCTCTCATTAACTAAAAATGCACAAAGCACAAGACTCTCAACAGAAAATATACAAGAAAATCTCAAGCCATTTGAAGTGAGTATTTTAATATCCAGTGATGGAAGCAAATACTGCTCTTACCTTTTAATTTCTTTTTCCTGTCCTCCAAAAGCTATTACAGTACGGATTGCTGCCAGAACTTCTTCCGCAACAGCACCTGCTTTTGCATATGCAGCCTGTTCTTTGTCAGTGAAAGCAGAGAGAACCTAATACAGAATCAAGTATTTTGACACATGAAAACCAGAATAAGCTCAAGCACTCAAAATGGCTTTTATCACAATTAGTGTGTTCCAATATGAAGCGTTTTGACTATACTAGGCACGGGTGCAGAATGTCCAGTAATCAAATTCCTAAGTATGCTGTGAATTCAATCAAATAATTCCACATTGTAAACAACTAAGGCCTGGATTTTCCCTTTTCCCCCAGTGCAAGAGATAAGAGGAGTGCTCATAGTGAGCTGCTGTGGTTTTCCCCAGGCAGACCTCCTTAGCTCATTCTCATCTCTGGCTGCCTTAGCCAGAGGACCCTGTAGCTTAAACTGTGAAGAAGTGGCCACAGTCTGTGAAGACACAGCCAGTTGACATACATGGCACATACATCTCCAATCCTACCTTTTCTGCAATATATTTACTCAAGACAGTGACAGCTTTAATGATCTTTGAAATATAAGGGAAATTAAATACCATAAAAGTCTGAAGACTTTAAAATATAATGCACTGTGGTCCCATGGAAATTTGGACCTTTTCTCATCTGGGTCTGTACAGAATTTCTTACCAAATTTTTTAACAACTATGCAAAAACCTCTGTGTCTGAGACAAAGGGTTTTTTCTAAATTATTCTCTTATTTTCCAGGAGGTGCAATTATTTCTTTCAAGAGAAAAAGTACATATACGGATGTAAGTTAAAGATTTACAGATGTAGATTCTACACATATATCTTGCTTCTTTCTCTGTATGTGCAATATTAGCAGAAACAGCTTCAAACCAAACACGTCTACCCAATCTATGGAAATTATAATATTCAAATGACATAAAATTACTGAATTGTAGAATGACCTTGGAAGGGATATTAAAGATAGCTAGTTCCAGCTGCTCTGCCATGGGCATGACACCTACCACTGGACCAGGTTGCTCAGAGCCCAATCTGACTTGGCCTTGAATGAGAGGGTACTGATACACAGTTCACCTAAGAGCTTATGCACCTAAGTGTTATCTAAAGCTATAATTGCTCTAAGGACACATTCTAATACTAAGAGTTACAGATATGATAGATATATTTCAATATCTGTCATTAATATAAAACCTGATGCTGTACATATGTTAACTTACCTTTGCCCAGAGGGCTGCTGAAAGTCCCAGGACAGGGCTAACTGCTAGTATTACAAGGGTTAATTTCCATCCTCTTATGAGACCAACAATAAATCCTGTCACAAATGTTGTTAGTGCTTGAACAAGCAATCCAACCTTGTCACCGATTCCGTCATTAATCTTGGAGACATCACTGAAGAACAAATTACAGAGAGGAAGAAAAATGCAGAAAGCACAAGAAAGATTTCCAGTTTTGTTACATGTGAAAGACAATCTTTATTATTCAATTACTGCTCATTACTGCTCCCAATAACAGTTTTCTTCAAGGTAAAGCATTATGTAGTGTGGCCAAGGAAAATTTCATATTTCTTGTGAAATTGTGATGCTATAAACCTGCTTTTGTCTGAAAAAGTTAAAATTTTTTTCTATAGAGCAAAACTACTCTCACTTTCTTAATTCCAGAGTTTTTATCAGTTTGGTATTTGTGGGCTGTTTGGAAATGAAAGAAAAGGATTTCATATAGGCAATGTTATGCAGTTAAAGCTGTACACATTGCTGGGCTGAGCCAGCACCTTTTTCAGTCCTCGGTGTGTCCAGAAAGGAACTGCTTTCTCCTCATGGGGTAATAACATAGGCTGGGCTTTAGTCATCCTATGAGTTCAAGGGAACTTTACAAAATGCTTTTCTGACATCTTTGTGACAGTCCTGTATCAGAAGTACTAGCAAGTCAGTCCCTGACACTCTCCATGAGGAAACTTGAAAACTTTGTTTCACAGTGAAATTGTTTAATTTAAAAATAAAAATTTTTAAGTCCTACATATTTCACAAGATCAAATAACATTCGAAAAGCTATGGTGTACTTACTCTAGAAGACGAGTGTTAAGTTCTCCCACATCATTTACATCAAACCATCCAATTTCCTGTCTCATAATTGCATGAAAAAATTTTTCTCTAATTTTTTTTATTTGCCGACCTGCTGCTAAGGTCCAGAACGAAGTCTGAATATAAGCAGCAAGGAGAACACCAGCTGCTATTCCAGAATAGTAGTATGCATATCTGTAAGGAAAACAAAAACAAAAAAGGGCAAGATTCTCTGAAATCAGGTTAAAATTGGTTTAATTACTTTGCTAGTGCGAATTTATCATGATGCTTACTTTTTCTGTGTAATCTGAATTAGGGTTTATATGCTTGTACTAAAACTTACACTTCACTGTAAAACTTGCTGAGTTTTCCATGAATAGCATTAAACATCAGAATGATCTTTTTTAAAATTTAGTAAGTTTTTTCTCATAAGATTCTTTTAGAACTGTATTTCTGATACAATACCCTTTTCACTTGAATCTGTCATGTCCATAAACTGCCTAGCATTTATAACATACATAGACAGACCAAATCACATATATGTATAGCATATACACATTTAAATCATAAACATGCCTGTCTATGTAAATAAATAAATAAGTGGATGGATGCAGTAAATATTTCCTGATTTGACAATACAGCATTACTATAATGACAGCTACTGAAAACAAATGCCATTAGATCAAAAATTCTTTGGATCTCTTATTCATAACTGATATCTTACTTTTACATTAATTCAGCCCTGTGCTATGAGCAGGGTGTCAAATCCAAACCAGGAGTATGTGAACCACAATATTTCTCAGACTGGGAGTAAATCTGAGTCACAGCTTTAAACTGTTTAAAAATAATAAAAATCAATTTTGATTTGATGAAGAATTACATCAGAATCAGTCATAATGGAACTTAGAACTGAATTTTAAAAATGTAACTTAATGGATTTCATTTTCAAAACACAACTAAAATCAATGATTAAATATTTATGATGTATATCACCTGCAATTATAAGAATAATGTATCTATATAAAAGTAAACCATTAGCACAAAGCTTGACTCATGACGTTTTGTGAACTCTTGTGACCTTCACTCTTTCACTAAGTTATCCATACTGATTTTATAGAACTTTAAAATGAAACTTGGCAGGAGAACTTTCAGGAATCTGTGTGCAAATGCTCTGCTCTAAGAGAGAATGGCTTTACAAATTAAACTTCTCAAATTTTGCTCCAATCTGTCTTGTGGCTATATCATACAGTTCGGTTAGGGACTTCGAAACTGTACTCATTATGAAATTCACTTAATCAAAAGTGTTTAATAAAATCAGGTTAATGCCTAACAGAAAGCTGGTTAGTTGAATATTGACTTCAATTGCATTTGGCTCCATTAAAAAAAAGGTTCTCAAACTACAACCAAGAAACCGATTCTAAATTCAGCAGTAATTACTTTAGACAAAAATTACTTTATGATGCTACATTTCTTCAAAGAATTGATTTATGCTTGGACTTTGTTTACTGGCAAATCATTTCCAAAGGGATTCATGGCTTTGCCAGATTCCATGCTGATGAAATAAAGTCTGTAAATTCACTGCTGTAACTTATCAAAGAGTAAATGCACATTGAATTGAAAAATAATAGTTCTGTTTCTTTTGGGAAATCGTTGTAGTTTAGGTAAACTGTTTGAGTAACAAACTCAACTAAGTCCACATGTATAGTTCAGTACTTGAACACACCCGTGTGAGAACTCTGTCCTTGCAAACAGTTTCTATCATTATTTGACCTGCTGTCAGGCATTCTAGAGAAACAAGGAGCTGGTGCAAAGAGCTTCGTCACACCAGTGAAAATGTCAACTCAAGGTTCTATTTAGAAAGCTTGGGAAAGAGCACCTATTCCCATGCTGCTATTAATATATTTATTAGTAAACAATCTGTTTCTAAAGGGAAACTAAGGCTGCTTTTTATTCTTGCTTGTACTTTCAGAATTAATTTGTGGTGGGTTTGGCCCTGGTTGGATTCCAGTTGAGGACACTACAACTTTCCTTCTTCAGCTAGACTAGGAAGAGAAAAATATAATTCAAAGCTCATAAGTGAAGGTAAGGACAGGGAGAGATCACTCACCAATTAAATAATGGGCAAAACAAATTTTACTATTTCCTATGTAGCAATTTTTAGTAATTTTTAAAAAGCTCTTTCAGAATAAACACGAGACAGACTTTGAAAATGTTGTGCAGCTAGGCATCAAGTGTTTACTAAACACAGAACAGTTAGGGTAACTTCACCCATACACACATTATTTAGTTTGCAATTCTGCCTTCAAATTTGTTTTTGAATCAGTGGGAACAAGTATATACCACTGAACATTTCTTACATTCATGTCAGAGACTGACAGAAATATTGCAGGAGCAAGAAGCTCTCCTATAAAGCATAACTGCCAATTCCCTCTTGATTCATTCTCATTACATTCAGGTTCTTCATTTCTAAGAAACAGCCTTTTCATACCTTGTCCATTTATTTTATGGTAAAGAGCTGTTTGGGTATGTTTTGGTTTGGGGTTTTTTGGTGTAAATAGTCATAGTTTTTTTAATTGAAAAAATTAACTGCTGAAGCTACATAAGTTTACAGTCCACCGTTACCCAAAATTATAATGCACTTTGATATCAAACAGCAAGATTTACTACAGAAAATGCCTTATCTCCTTCTCTTCAAAAAAGATAATTGTCTTGAAGAGTACATCAGACTTTTTTCAATATCTAATGAGGAACAGAGTTCAGCCTGAAGAAAAGAACATGCAGTGGTACAAGAAACACACAAACTTCAGACATCCTGCATAAATCAAGTGTATGGACAATGGTTAATAAAGCTTTTAACAAAACACATCTATTAGCAGATTATTATGTTTCTTCTTATTTGATCTTTTCCTTAAGGAGTTTTGTAGCAGAAGCACCTACTGGCTATTGTCTTCTGCTGTTTCCAGCTCTAGAATGCCAGATTTAAGGCGGCATATAAACTAAATCTGCATTTTCTACAGTCTAGATAATTATAGAATTATAGAATTGTTAGGTTGGTAGAGACCTCTAAGATATTTGAATCCAGCCACTAATTCAGCACTGCCAAGTCCATCACTAAAACTGGTCCCTCAGTCTCACATCCACAAATCTTTTAAACACATCCAGGGATGGTCACTCAACTGCATTCCTGGACAGCCTGTTCCAGTGTTTGACAACCCTTTCCACAAAGATATTTTTTCTAACATCCAACCTCCCCTGGCACAATTTGAGGCCATTTCCTTTTGTCATGTTGCTTATTAGCTGGGAGAAGAGACTGAACCCTCTCTTGCTATAATCTCCTTTCAGGTACTTGTAGAGAGTGACTTAGCTGAACTTGATGCTTTGGCAGCAAAGTAGGTAGTATCTGAAAATTCAACTTTTTTTTGCAGATGAATCACCATAGCTCAAGGTATTGACAGATTATAATCAATATAATTTTTTATCATAACAATTACTCTTTATAAATTCAGAGGACGAGAAGAAAGAAGGATGGCAATGCAGATTTCTGGGATATAGAGCACCCTTGAAATATGTCAGGATTGATCAGAGCAAGAGATTACAGGGAAATTGTTGGAAATAGCTAGGAATGTTCAAGAATCTTACCAGGGCCTCAAATAATCCCTTGTGTCAATCTTTACTTACACATATTATTAAATCATTGGTTTTTTATGTTGTTTGAAGTGTGCGAAACATCCTTGGGAGAGGAATGGCTTGACTAGAAATGTGTGACTACATTAGAAAAAGAAGAGGAAATATCAATTTTTAATTACCTTGTCATGTCTTCTTCCAGCTGGCTAAGCATTTCTGCAGTGACATTCATCAATTCATTTACTGAAGAGTTTCCTTAGAAAGGAAGAGCAAGATTTAACAAATCTTAACAGAGCAAGATTTAACAAATTAGTTTTCCTGCATGCTGTTCAGCATATCTGGAGTTGCTACATCTCCTTTTGAATCAAGATGATTTGGAAGAAAGGAGGAAATTTTAATGCACATGAATGAACATTACTAATACAGGGTTTGTCGTAACTCCACTGACTACAAAACTACATCACTGTAATTTGAGATTTAAAAGTCTTCTTGAGCACACACACATAGAGGAACAGAGTGGTTTGGGTTGGAAAGGACCTTAAGGGGTCCACCCAGTTTTAACCCCGTACCATGAACAGGGACACCTTCCACTAGACCAGATTGCTCAGGGCCTCATCCAAGCTGGCATTGAACACTTCCAGGGATCAGGCATCCACAACATCTCTGGTATACATGTCCCAGTCTCTCATCACACTCACACTAAATTGTCCCTCTTTCAGTTTAAAGCTATTAGCCCTCATCCTATTACTACAGGTTGTTGTAAAATGTTGCCTTCCAACCCCAATTTGCTCAGCCTGTCCCCATAAGGGAGTTGCTTCAGCCCTCTGATCATCTTCATGGCCCTCCTTTGAAGTTACTCCAACAGTTATCCTTCTTATGGTGCAGGGTCCCAGAGCAGGATGCAGCACTCCAGAGAGATGTAGAGAGCGTAGAAACACCACCCTCCACATGCTGCTCACAATTCTTTTGATGCAGCACATGATATTACTTCCCGGGCTGCTAGCCTACAGTACTGGCTCACATTGAGCTTCTTGTCAGCAAACACCTCCAAATCATTCACCTCAGGGCTGCTTTCAAACCATTTTTCTCCCAGCCTATATTGTGCTTGGGATTACCCCAACCCACATGCAGGACCTTGCCCTTTGCCTTGTTGAACTTCATGGCATTCCCAGAGATCCACCTCTCCAGCCTGTCAATTTCCCTCTGGATGCACCCCTTCCCTCAAGCGCATCAACTGCACTGCACAGCTTGGTGTAGTTGGCAAACTTGCTGAGGGTGCACCAGATCCCACTGGTGCACCAGATCCATGTCAAGGACAAAGCTTGACCAGATCCCACTGTCCATGTCAAGGACAAAGCATTGAACAGTGTCAGTCCCAATACTGACTCCTGAAGAACCCACTCATCACTGGTCTCCACTTGGACAACTCTTTGAGTGTGACCCTACAGCCAATTTCTTATCCACCAAGTGATCCATCCATCAAACTCATGCCTCTCCAATTTAGTGAAAACTGTGTTGATTGGGACGGTGTCAAGTGCTTTGCAGATAGTCCAGGTGGATGATGTCCAAGCTCTTCCCTACACACCAAATCGGTAACCCAGTTGCAAAATGCCATCAAATTTGTCAGGCATTATTTGCCCTTAAAAAAGTAATGCTGGCCCTCGTCAATCCTCTCTGTATATTCCATGTGCCTGCGCACAGTTTCCAGGAGGATCTGCTTCATGATCTTGCTGGGCACAGAGGTGAGATTGACTGGCCTGGAGTTCCCTGGGTCTTCCTTTTTCCCTTTTTAAAAATTAGGGTTATGTTTCCACCTCTTTCAGTCAGTGGGAACTTCATCAGACTGCCATAATATCTCAAATATAATGGACAGCAACTTCCTCCATCCATTCCCTCAGATCCCACAGATGCATCTCATCGGGTCTCATGGACTTGTGGAACTCCAGATGCCTTAGATAGTCTCAAACGTGACCTCCTACAGCAGGCAGTTCTTGACTCTCCCAGTCTCTGCCTTCCCCTTCTGTGATTTGGGCAGTGTGCCTGTAACATTTGCCAGTGAAGACTGAGGTAAAAATCATTGAGCCCCTCAGCCTTTCTGTATTTCAAATAAACAGGTCTCCCATTTCCTTTTGGAGAGGGCCCACATTTTCCCTCATCACCCTTTGATCACTGACCTACCTATGCAAGCTATTCTTGTTGCCCTTGACATCCCTGGCCAGATTTAATTCTATCAGGGTTTTAGCTTTCCTAACCTAATCCCTGGCTGCTTGACAGGTACTCTGTATTTCTCCCAAGCTCCCTTTCCTTGCTTCCACCCTCTCAAGGCTTCCTTTTTGTGTTTGAGCTTGCCTCCTTGTTCATCCATGTAAGCATCCTGGTGTTTCTGCCTGACTTCTTCTTGGTTGGAATGCATTGCTCTTGAGCTTGGACAAGGTCATCCTTGAATATCAACCAGCTTTCTTGGGCTCCTCTTCCCTCCAAGGCTTTATCCCATGGTACTTTACCTAGAAGGTCCTTGAAGAGGTCCAGGTCTGTTCTGCTAAGGTTCTAGATAGTGATTTTGCTGTCCTCCCTCCTTGCTGCCCTAAAACTCCATGATTTCATGGTCACTGCAGCCCAGGCTGCCCTCCAGGTTCACATTCCCCACCAGTCTCTCCTTTTTAGCAAGAAAGAGGTCCAGCATAGCACCTCTCCTCACTGGCTCCTCTATCATTTGAAGAATTTATCATCAACACAAACCAGGAACCTCCTGGATTGCTTGTGCCTGGTGGTGTTGTTCCTCTAGCAGTTATTGGGGTGGTTGCAGACCCCCATGAGGACCAGGGCTGGTGAATGCCAGGCTGTTCCAATCTATCTACAGGGACCTCATCTGCTCGGTCTCCCGGGTCAGGCAGCCTATAGGAGACTCTCACTACAATGTCACCCCAACCACAGTGTATTTCTGTTATAATGAACATGAGCAGCTAATTTGCATCATAGCATAGCATTGTTGTTTCTGACAACTGTATCTCCTGTCAAGGTGTGTGAATCTTCCTGTTTCTGTTTTAAATAGGAGCCATTGATCTTGTCATAGCAGATATATTCTTACCTGTGAAATTTTTTTCTCCAAATGCAACAAAGCTATCAGTCATATCACCAAAAATCATCATGGCAAAAGGGAGACTGCTTCCATGGGCTACTGCCATCACAGTGCCCAGTATCATTAATAATTTATCTGACCAGCTGGAGTATCGGAACTGTGAGTGAGAAGAGAAATTCATTCTAACTGTTGTACTAGAATGCTAACACAATGTTATGTCTACAAAGTCAAGAAAGTAAAGAAAAAGCTATAAATTGTACACCTGCTCTCCCAAATCTACAACTTTATCTCTTTAGAATTACAGTTTAAAATAATTTTAAATATACAGGTATAAATCCTTTCTATATAAGCCCTTATATACTATAAACTCTCAAAACCAGAGAGATGTGACATTTTAATGCACTAGTATCTCCACCTGAGTAAGAAAGACCATAGGAAAACAAGACATACAAAAATTATGCTTTTTACATTTGCCATTTAAAGTTCAAATTATAAGAAATTTTTATGGTGCTATGATAACTAAGGCAATAATTTCTTTTACTGTAAATTCATTATTATGTAGTTAGAAAATCTAATGTTCCTAATGTACCACAGACATTATAAAAAGGTATTGAAATCTAAATCTTAAATTCTCTCATCATTGAACTTAATAAAGTTTGAGCTCATCTATTACAAAATCATTGGGTTCATTCTGTACTGTAAACTACTAAGTTTACTGATGCAAATTATAGTTGTGTGGTGTAATTATACTAGTGTAAACTGATATAGCAAAACAAAGAAATTGGGCACTGGCCACCATCATGTTTATGTTTGTTATTTGCAGTGTCATTGCTGTGTGTTACACACACTAAACCTACAAAATATAAAATATTTCAGTATGGCTAAGAGAGGACCTAGGATTTACTTGATTAAATATTACAAGTTTGTGGTTTAAAATACATAAAGAAAAATTTAAAGAATCTGGAACCTTTTAGCATACAATTCTTAATTTTAACTTTCATCAGTAGCATGGAATCGCCCTTTACTGCTGACACAGGTGATTGAATAATGACTCATGGGGATAATTAGTGTGATTAGTACCTGACTGGTAATTTAGAGGACAAGACCACACTCAGTGTAGGTATGTGGCCATGCTTCTCTCTGTGAACGTGGAAATTCCTATCTTTCATAAACAAATATCTGGTTTGGGTGTGTTTAGGATGATGATTTACCAAGGGAACACTCCTAAGAATACTCATCTGTAAAAGACATCTTCTTTAGTATAACTAAACCCACAAAAAGAACAGCTTGATTTCTATACTATAGTCAATATTCTGTATCATGAATACATTTGGTAGAGACAGTATCATATATTCAGGATGCTAACATAACTGTAACCATTTTTGATTACACTTTGAAATGTGCCTATGTGTATCTATATGTAGATGCATAGAGAGAGAATAAACCTTACCAGTGCAAATGGGCTCACCACCTTAGGTTTTTCCCCTTTCTTCTGCTTCTTCTTTGCCTTGCTAAAAAAAAGTGTGGTAGTTTTAGTGAATTTTAAAAGAGACTTAATTTTGCAGAAATACTAATTCAACATATAAATGCAGTTCAAATATATTATAATTTTGAAATCATTTTACAGCAAACAATTGTGTAAAATGAACATGATTTACTGGGCATTCTTGAGATGTTTCTGTTTAAAACTTCAGCAATGTAAGTAGCATCATCTCCTAACTTCTATAAATTTAAGTCATGTTCTTCCCAGTTCACCCCTTCAAGGATGAAGCAACATCAGTGGGGCTGGTAGTTCCACTATCTGGTCAGGGAAGTTGTGAACTAAAGCACTGTATAGATTTCAAAACAGAAGAGAGGAAAACTTTTGTACATAGTGGATAGGGAATAGATTACATGTTCAAGGTATGTAAAATGTTGATTAACCACTGTACTAAAAATTTTAAGATAATTTTTAGTAGATGACATAAATGTATCCAATATTTCCATTCCAACATAATTTCTGTCATATTTTAGAATTGTTTTTCTAGTCAATACTGAGAGCACTTAGTCCTTTAAAGGAGAAAATAAATAGCCCTTTTGCATGAAATGAATGTGCCAATCAATGCTACTCTTATGTTGATACAAAGCTTTCTCTTACTAGGTCTTCTTAGCAAAGTAAGTTACAATAAGTTTTAAAATATGAATTTCAGTAAAATATAAAGCAAGGTAATGGACTCTAATAAGCTTCAATACCTAATGTTTACTATATTTAAGAATACTTACTGTTTGTCTTCAGATTCATGACCCGGGCTGGAGGCAGCGATCTCATGACTATTCCCATCTGCAGTATACTTCTTTTCATCTTCAGAAGGCATTTTAAATTTATTGAAGATAGTTTCCTGCAAAATTATATTTGACTGAGAAATACAAAATCTTAAGCTGAGGAGAGCAATCTCAACAATCATTTGTTTGAAAGAAAAATATGGCTACTTATTATAATCAGTTAAGTTATTAATATCATATATTACAAAGTGAATATTCCTAATGCACAAGTATAAGCATATTGAAATAAGTCCAGAAGTTTGGAGTTTCCTTACAAACATTTATATTCTGTATTTAGCCATTTGATATCTCCGTCATTTATTTAGTTTCATTTTAATGATATGAGTAACATTTTCTGCAATGCAGCACAGATACACAAAATAAATGAAAAATTAAATGTGTATTTAAAAGAATATGCAGTAAATTAGATTTGTTTTAGTTATCAGTGAATTTATAAAATATCACTGATTTTAAAAAAACCCTCCAAACTACTGACATACCGTGAAAGTTTCCTCCTGGTTTGCGTCTACTCCTCTGAAAAATTATTCAAACCTGAGCAGAATTAATACGGGTAAGGACATGCAGCATGATTGGACTTTGCTCCTCTTATGTAAGACAGACATAACAAATAGCTTTCTCTTGGATTTTTTCCCACTCCAATAGCCTCATTTATCTTGGGTAATGAAATGTATGCACTTTGGACTGTACCTCCCTTTTCCTAAAGGGAATAATACTATCCCTTGAACGCCTGCATAGTTCATTGTCACCTGGGAAAACAAGCCTGAATACTTTATTCTTTCACCAGGAAAAGTTCCCTGTTATAGGCACTGTTGTTTTGATTTTGCCCCTTAAACTGAAAGGAGCTCCCCTTTACCTTATTAGAGATGTTGCTGAATGCTTGAAGTAACTGTTGCACTTAAAGATGAATCCATCCTTGAATGCACAGTGAGAATGAAACCAGGTAACACCAAAACATTGTTTTAATCTTTTGCTTCCTTTCCCATCTTCTAAATCTAATCCAGGAGAACATTGCCCATCTAGCATGAAAGAAAACAGGATTTTACTACAGTGCATATAGTTCCTCATTTGAGTAACTGCAGAACAGCAAGATGAGTTTCAGACTCAATTTAGAAGTGTTTTGGAAATAGCTCTGGTTAGCAGAAATGTGCTTAACTAGTATTCTGATTTTTGAATGTATGTTTATATTCTAAACAGTTTGAAATAGGCCATTTGTTCTTCTGTGGAATGTTCTGTTTTTATCAGTATCTGTAGGCATTGCTTCAATGAAAATAACAAAAATTTTAAACACTTAAATAAATTATTTGCACTTCATAACCCTTTTTTCAATGTATGTATTAAAATAGACATGTTCAACGCTTTTACAGAGGTAAAATTTATGAAAAATTAAATAAAAATACTTGTCCTAGAAGTTAAAAAGTTTTACATGAATTTTCTTGTAGTTCTTCTATCACTTTACTCACACAAAATTTACTTAATCTGATAATTACCCAGAAAAAAAAAAATTGTTTCTTTTTGTTATGCATGCCTGTAATCTCAAAATGTTAGTGAAGCAGTATTTTTATAATATTTTGGAATAGAGATAGTCTTATCAGATTGAGAATTACTTTAGAAAGGGTAGTTTATCATTGCCAATCGAGAAGAATATAAAGAGTTAATAAGTATTATATGTTTATCAAAAGTCATTGTGATGTATTTATATAGAAGTCTATCCACAGCAGTTACTGGGAATGCTGGGTTTTAACTTGTGTGCCTAAATGCTTTCCTGGACATGATCTTAATGGACTGGTCCAATTATTTCAGTGGGAACCAAAAAAACCCTAAAGTAAGTAAGAATCCTTAAAGAAAAGTCAATTGATTAAAAAAAAAAAAAAAGAAAAGGACTAGTATATGCAGTTCTTTCACAACTGTTTTGCCCTAAATGGAGAACAATGAGATCTGTCAGAATGTTCTGTTATCTCATTGCCATGTCTCAATGCTATTGCAGTGCAATCATGATAAGAAACGGAAATAGAGATAAAACACAAGAGCAATTTTTACCAGAGTTTCTATTGCCTGCATAAGTAATGCAAAGAAAATGAAACACATCTGTTTTTATCACACTAGAAGCTGAATCAACTAAATTGATATTAAAAAGTGGGAAAACAGAAGTATAGTATTTTGCATCTACTTAATAAGATGCAAAATTCTGTAACTTCTCTACAGCTTCTGTAGTTTGTTCAGTGACATAGCTCCACAATTGCAGTGAATTTGAAATCAGAGAAGATAATTAGATTTTCTTTTAATCTCTCATATCTGGTTTAAAACCTATAATTTGGGTGAAAGTATACAATTTCAACCTGAAAAAGTTAAATCTGTAAAATAAAACAACAGCAACAGAATCTGAGGCATCACCACTGCACATTACCTGAGTATATGAAAATCATGTAGTAGCTGATTTACAACCAAAATCTACAAAACCACCTAGAAACAATATAGGTGCCAGTCAACCTAATCCAAGGAGAAATACTTTCTCATCCAAAGTCTGGTGACTGGTTTTGCCCTAAATACATTAGCAGGATTCATAAAGCCAGTGTTTGAAAATTCAGCTCAGTTATTTGGTTACATCAACAGCTTACCCTCAGCTTTAGCCAATCTTTGATACCATCAAGGGGGAATTTTTAATTCTATCGGCCCAAGACTTGAAGCATGAAATCCTGTTTAGACATTGTCTGTATCAAGTAGACATTGACTAGAAGATAAGTAAGGATGTCTTGAAAGCAGAGTGTCCTGATCATTGAATAATTCAAAATGAAAGAAAAGGGCTTTTTTTTTGACTTCTACTTACTAGTCACAAAATTTCTCACAGAAGAGGGATTTAAACTGAGATGACCAATACATGACCTTTGGGCTATTTAAGGTTCATAAACAACTTAAAATTCCTTCTCAACCCCGTTTGTTATATTATGATTAGAAGAAGCAGAGATCTGGTAATGTGGGAACTGTTGGAAGATTCAAATCCCTTGTTGTTTCAGAAGCAAATAAAGAATGACTGATAAGTTTCATCTACCTGGACTGTCAAAACTTCTGACCCAGGTCCATTTCAGCCCAATTCAACAGTGGATCAGTGGGATTTCATGAAGATAATGACAACTGCAGCTCAAAGAGCTACCTTTATTGAGTTACGGAGTAATTGTTTTAAGAGATTTTAGACAGTTGAAAGTTCAGTAAAGTGACTCATGAGGTCAGGTAAGTTGGCCTTGTCTAAAGCAATGCCTGTACAAGAGGAAAACTTCTAATTTTACACTAAAAATTACAAGTGGTCATAAGTTTGTTACACCTATTGGCTAACTACTTCAATGCTCCATCTCCCCTCACAGACATTATTTAGTTGAAGATAGAACAATACCTCTTGGATATTACAATTTCTGTGAAGCTCTGCATCATCAGATGTGTTTTCTATGTGAAAATACTTACATATATTCATAAGGTTTACTTAATCCCCTCTTAGTTAAGATAGTAGCCAATTTCCCTTTGTCTAAAATACTTTTATTGTGTCTGCATTATATTCACACATCTTTTTTAGAATTTTAAGCATGAATACTTTTTACATGTTTGAAATATGATCATAGGCCCCTTGAAATGCTCTGTCAACATTGATTCCATAGGTTGAAGCACAGGTAATTCCCTTCTCTTATATGTTATAAGTGCATGGTTTGAATAATCTCTCTTGGGCTCTCCAGTATAATGAGAGATTGTATTGGCACAATAAACAAACCTTAAATCATTCTTTGAGTCAGTGCTCTTACAGACCATTCACCAGATTTTTCAGTATAACTCTGTGATTTAAGTTGTAGTTTGCATGACCATAACATAATTTTTGGACTGCAGTTAAATTAGGTATACACAGATCATCCTGTACCATACTCACTATTAATTATTTCAGACTATTTCCATGTATTTGACTATCTAAATTTACTCATCCATTCCCCTTCTTGCGTCACAATGTATTAATATTTTATTAACAAACTGATCATGAGATATGAGTTTCTGAAGCTGCAGAAAAAGGCATTTGAAAAATAGGGTTCTCAGGTTCTGTGGCTAAGTTTCAACTACATATCATTCTAACAAATAATTTTTGTTGGGAAAATCTCATCCCACAAATAACAAATTGGATCTATTCACTCTGTTTTATCTGATGCAGGCCAGCACATCATAAATTGACCGATGATATTGGAACTACTGACACAGAGACATTAATCTAATAATGATAATCATTGATATCAGAGACAAACTGTTGTGAAATGATGGCACAATGCCTTCAAAATTTTCTAAACAATATCAAGAAAAGCTAACTTTTTAAATGCACTTTTTAACAAAACTAGCAAACAAGACAAGAAACTGAAGCAAATACTTGAATGTCTGCATATACTGTGGCCAGAGAAAAATCACAAAAGCTACTTTTTTCTTCTATTTACTTTAAAGATGGAAAGATGGATTTTGTAGTAAGAGCCAGGTAGGCAAAATGCTTGAAAGGATTGCAGGAATTATGTAATGATTCCACAATGATATTCAACCCTAGCATAGAACCTGTGAAGAACCTCTGATTTATGGTACTAGAACTCCTGCTCTAGTTAAGCAGCCTGTTAATCAGGGCTGGAAAAGAATAATACTCTGTAAAGCAATTTTGCCAACTTGAATACTATTCTATCAATGAGAATTTTCCTATATGAAAGGAATTATTATACTGTCAGAAACTGACAACTTTGTGTTCCTTTAACTATGCCGTATGCTCAGCTACAGGATAATGTCTATTGTAATTGCTGGACATTTTATTTTTCCTGGATGAAGCATGAGAACAAATCAAGTTAATGTAAACATCAAGCTTCTATTTGTATTTAAAAGGAAAGTCTATTCTGAAAAGCATGTTTTAAAATTACAAAACTCCCCTCTTATTGTCTGTGATTTGATTTGGAGTTAATTTTTAATTCTCATAAGGAGGACTGCCACAAACCAATGTCACTGGATTCCTACTATTAATGTGCTAGTTTTCAGCTTTACAAACTCAGTCTTGTTTCTGAAAACATAACCATTACTTGCTGGATAGTTGCATTTAAAGTTCTATTATTGCTGCACTTGGAAAAATTATTTAAATAAATATAATACAGAACATTAGGGCTTTAAAAATGTTCAGGACTATATTTTACAAATGAAAACTGACAGGAAAAGATAAAAAAAATTATTTTTTGTGCAGGTGGAAAACATTTTTCCCACTTAAATCTGAATAAAATATATAATACTATGACACGTCCAATTTTTGTCCATATAATTTTTCTAGGCAAGGATACGCCTGGTGACATTGTAACAGTACAAGTAATCCTTCCCTCACCGAGTGGCTTTGTTTGGACAGTGACCGTTTGCCACGCACAAAGAGCCCTTTGTGAACTGGGTAAGCTCAGCTTAAAAGTATTCAGCAGTTACTGATTAGTTACCATACATTACCATTTTTTGATAACTTGAATTAATGAAATACTAAACTGAGTGTTAATGCCCATTAGCAAGAAATAGGGAAAATCTTTGTGGGCCAAGGAGTCGTCAGTGAGGTAGGGTAGAGCTGGCTTCTACTGCCCCTGGAAGGAATCTTCTTTGGGACTGAATTACTGTCTTTCAAAGCCCTGCTTTTCCCTTAGGGTTTTATTTCTTTTCATGATGATATTTTTTTTCTCTTGAATACCTAAACTGCTGCTTAACTTCATTTCAAGAGATGTACCTCTGTCTGCAACCTTTCTTACCTTGCAGAACCCCAGTTTTATCAATTTTTTTGCAGTTCTTGCTCCAAATTAAGTAATTTCCTTAAAGGTCTGAAAGATGGTTACACTTCTGTCTTGGATCACAGACAGCTGAACACCTGAGAAACAAGGAAAGGAGTTTACAAACTCCCTATATATTAAATATATAACAGCACTGATTTTATATTTTATACAGAAATCAAAGCTATTGACTGATTCCCTCGTACAATACTATTTAAAGCCATATTTTCTAAATGCTTGCATGATATTCCATACTATCTGTGAAATGTCTCAATCACACAGGAAATTATAAGACTGAAAAACCTCTCATTCAGTTTTTCCCCAGTAATACTGAATTTCAAGTTTTTGTTTATTTCTATAGTTACAGTTAATTACATTTGGAAGTTCATTATATGTGGAAGACATATAATGTCAAAATGCTGCCCTGTCCATCCTCCTTCCTTCAGATAACATCAAATATTACATATTAAATTCTTAACAGGTGTTTGAATTCTGTACCTTCACTGTTAGTTTCCAAAAGCAAAGATGGAGAACTTCAGACTATCTGAACTACTTGGAGTTTTTCTGGATGTCTAAAATGAATTGTTCTTGAGACAAGTTAGACCTGTTACCCCTTCCCTGTCCACAACAAATAGGAAGAACTTCTTCTTTCACTTCACTTTACAGTACGTTCAAAATTTTAATGCTGCTTTCACAAGTGTTGCTTGTCATCTCTTGACAAAAAAACTCAACAAAACCAAAACCCCAAACCAAAAGAAACAAACACCCCCCCCCGTCCCCCTCCCAGTTCCTACAACCCCTCCAGGCAGAATTGGTGTTTTTGGTCTTTGACATTAGTACCCTCTTGACACAAAACTATTTCAAAGATTTGGGGTTTTTTCAGGAAAGTAGCCCCAAACTAAGGGTTATTTCAATAATAGGCAAATATTTTTAATTTCTCTAAATAATTTGACTTCCACTTTCTGTGGCAGTATGAAAGTATACTTACTTATTTTATTTGATCTTAGACTTTGGATTTCATAGCTGTGGTGAAGTGACTAAAGATAATCCTCTCATAAGACATTGGTTACAGCACTGTGACCATGTTCTGCACGTTGTCTTTAACCACAGTCAAATTGCTTGCTCCTTTTTGATGCTTACAGTAAAACAAATGATTGTGCACTCTAAGGTAAAAGTGTTTCTGCAGGCAGTTGGATACTGTGCAGACACATGTTCACAGGCTCCAAACCTTTCAAACATCCATAACCACAGACAATAGAGGCAATGCTCTCTCATATAATTTTTTCTTCCAGAAACATCTGCCATGTACCACACCTCTACCTTACATGTCAACACCAATGATGCCTGACAGCAATCCTGGGAGACTCACCAGGAAGATTCCAGTTATGATATCAAGATATGTCTGCTTGTGATCATTTTGCAAGAAACAGTTCTAAAGAGCCTGGAGGAAATAACTCTTCACCATGCAAGACTTCAGCAACTAGAAAATCAGATTTCTCTATTTTGTGGCCAGCTACATTGTGGCTACAGTAACTGAACAGGCAATTGCCTACAGTCTTTCTAGTGACTCAGATTTGATGCTCTCATGTCTGATTAATCTACTTGCATCTTCTCTAAATCCCTATTTTCCTAATTCCATAAAGGATCTTTAATCTTAATTTCCATAAATTCATCATAAGATCATTAAAATGTATTTGGATTACAACAAAGTTTATCATTCTATCTGCAGGTATTATCCTTGTTAAGGGAAAACATCATTTTTCCATACACTTCCCACTGAAACTTGAATTTATTTGACTATGCATAGCAAATCCAGATTTCAGGGCATTTTTCTTATTTATTTCTTACTGATGCCTAAGTATAAACTTTGTGTAAAAGTGACATAACCTATTAAACAGTAATGCAATCAATGAAACTTAAGAAGTGCTAATCATGGCCAAACTCATTTGAGTAATACTAGTAAATTCAGACCTTCCTGCCAAGAAACAAGAAAGCACCCACATAAGATATTTAACTACTCAGCGAGCCTCAGAGGTCTTCCTCAATGTTCCTCCCCTTCCCTGTGTGGACAGTGAAGTCACGACATGATTTCCTACTTCCCAGACAGAATGGAAGATAAAGGCTGCAGGTCAGAGGCAGAAGGACTGGCAGGTGGCTCCCCAAATGTTGATATTCATGGGAACCCTTGAATCACAAGGCTTTGGACAGTGTTGCAGCACCACAAAATGATAATTGAAGGAACAAAGTGATCTCTGCTCATATTCCAACTTCCTCACTCTTTGCACTCTAGACATCCTCCTTTCTGACTCAGCCCTGTCATGACCTCTGCACAGTTTACATTCTGCTCATTCTGCTCGCATGCAATGACACATTGTGTGAGCGCCGCTGTGAGCGCCCTGATAGTACATGTATACCTTGATTTCTTTTTATAGTCAACAATAAATCATGAATGATTAACAGCTCACCCTGATTGAATAAAGTGTTCAGAGCAGGCCTGTTGCCATAACACCACTCACTGAGGACAAATGAGTTTGTTAGTATGGAAAACATTCAAGAAAGCAACTCTTAGCATCTCATTTGAGCACTAATCAAACCAAGATATCTCCTATTGTAAGGAGAAATCTACTCTCCTTGCATTCATTGTCTGCACCTGGCATGCAAGGAATGCTGTTCCAGTAGAAATTAGAGAACCTAAGGCAAAGGATCCAGAGAATACCTGTGGGCAAGGTATGCTTATTAAATGCTAATTGAGATTCCTCAATCGGAGCATCCTCTGGGGTTCTCTGAATTGTCAGTACTATGAAACAGAACCAAATTTAGAAAATTGATCTCTTTTAAACTACTTCTGGTGAGTATCTGTAAGATTTGGCATGCAAAAAAAGCCTTTTATCTAACCAATAGAAGAAAAAATCTGGCAGTGACTCCATGTCATGGGCCATTTGCAAAAGACATTATAGGACTTTTCGTGGTGTCTGTAGATGGATATATTGCTAAATTACCACACACCCTAAAGAAGAAAAATTATTTCTGCAGTGATCATGCATGGCTGGCAATCAGTTAGTGAAGACATCCACCGAGCTGGAAGTTATAAGCAGGTGTGAGCAGAACCAGGCCAAGTTCTATAATGAAACTGATTCCATGGTACGGTGCACAAGAGGCAGGAGAACGTATCTGCCTAGGTTATTTATGGAACACCTTGGCAACACATTAGGAAAGAAAGATGCTTATTACTGTATGTTACAAGACCATAAAAATTACTCACACACTAATGGCATAATCTAATGTGTATATGAAATGGTATGTTTACAAGAACAAAATAACCGAAATTCAGTACTTCATTTTATTCCAAATATATACGTGACAAAATCTCTTTCTGAATACTGGTGTGATGCATTGTTTCACAGAATAGACTTACAACCTACTTTCCTAATATATTTCCACCTATAGTCACATATCAAGTAAACAGAACTATTCAAGAGTAGTAGATCTCTCAAGAGAAGCATGTGTACATGTTTCCTTCAGGCCCAAAAATGAAACTAAGTCTAAGTCATCATGAATGCATGTCTTTTCATGAACTGGGGGTTGGATTGTGTTATCACATTTAATTTGTTGCAGAGTTCACCTTGCTCCATTAAATCCAGCACTAGAACAGACAATCTCCTCTGTTTCACAAAAGGGTGAAGTTGGGCAGGAAGAATAATGCTTACCTCAAGATTTCATAGTAAGATGTTCCCCAAAAACATTCTAACCCCAAGAGCAGTAAAAGTTATCTTGCTCCTTTTTATGTGCCACCATTTTTGCAGTCATCAAAACATCCTTTGTGAGACCACAATGTTCATAGTAGTGGCTATTCTGCAAACTGATCTCCTCCCAACAGATAACATGGATACAGATAAGAACCTGACTGTCATGCCATATCAGATGACTCATATACATTAGTGTTAAACCATGATAGGAAATAGAAGAAAATAATAATTACATTGTTCAACTCTAAAAATCCCTTCTTCATATATATTTAGATTAATACAAGAAAAAAGAGGGGTGAACAATAGAAAAGGAAAAAAATATATGTATATCTTCTATATCAGCAAAATATGAGTGGAAATAATGGCAAATTCTTACAAAAAAATGTTACCTCTGTTTTGCATCAGTTTTAATCTAGCTGATAATAAGAACATTCAGGCTTTTGTCTCTCTTTGGATCTGTGTGTATAATACTAGTCTAGTGGTGTTTAAAGGTAGATTCTCAGTTTCTGATTTCTAGGTTTACCTTAAAGTTTCTGCAGTTAACCATTTACTAACTTGAAGACACACCCTGAAACCTCTACTGCACAGATGGATTTCTGCACACTCAGAAAGCCATTTTATTTCATTACCAGTCACCCAGAACACAACTGTCAACTATACTAGAAGGATATAAGGGAAACTCAAACTGTAACTATACTGAAAATTCAGGTTAAAGTGAAAACAAAATAGGCTTTTAAGACCTAGTTATGATGTTAAAACCAAAACAGTGGTAAAAAAAGAATGCACCCTGCTGGTTCCTCCTGACTGGGTTGTGCTGTTCCTAAAATGTGGGAGATTATTATAACAATAGTAGCTGACCTGACTGCAGAGCAAGAGGATTTGCTTAAAACTTGGGGCCACTGAATTCAGAAACTTTTAAAATGGGGGTTTCGGGGCTAAGGATTAGTTTTCCTTAACTAGTAAATATTGTACAGCCTCAGAATGGAGTATGATTATCAGCTATACTGCAGGAACAATTTTCTGCAAGAAATTTAGTAGGTAGATGTCTCAGAACAGTTATCTGAGCAATGCCAGGAGACTTGGCTAGCAGGCTATTCCATCTAGAATGCTATGAGACTATAAAATATTGTGAATTCTAAGATAATTGTTAGTATTGGCATCTGGGAATGTATCTGGTGAAATAGAACCACTGTCTTTCATGTGGCAGTGGTACAAGACTTAAGCTAGAAAGAGTAATTATCAGATGTGGCAATCAAGCAGAGCTACAATGGAAAGAGCTGCAAATTCAGCTTCAGCAGGTATGGACAAGGAAAATGGCAAGGTGACGGAGGTAAGAAAGAATACAAGGAAATCCCAGTTCTGTGGATCTCCTAAAAGGAGATGTCTACACACTGTAGACTATAGTTTTCAGAAATACAGCCGTAAATGACCAGTCTCCATTTAAGATAATGATAAAAAGGAACAGAAAAGGAAAAAACAATCTTCAGTGTGGGTTAAGCTCTTTATGTAAAAAGAGGTTGTAATGGTAACTGCAAAATATTTTTGGACAATATAATAAAAACTTCCTTTAGGGGACAACATTGAAACTGCTGGAAGAAAACATTGTAAATTTGAGAAAAAGAGGCAAAGCTTTTAGAAAATGGAATGGAATACATAGATTCCTTGCTGGCTCCTTTTGTCAAGCAAATAAAAAATCATGAGGAATGAAAACTATGGAAAATTATAGGTCCCTCTCAGCAAAGCCCTCAGGCATCATCTCTTCGTCTCAGTAACAAAGTCTAGGGAGACTCTGCTGTCTATTTGCCCTTGGTCTAGTGGTAAAATTGCAATATAACCAATGGAAATGGCCAATAGCCATATCAGTACTGGGTAGTCAAGGGAAGAACATTAACTACCACTAGTGCCATGCTGTTAATTGATACTGTAGTGTCAATTAATATTTATTCAACAAATATTTATTCCAGCTATAGCTCAAGAAAGAGGGAAAATAATAAAACTTGCAGCACTGTATGCATGAATGGATGTTCAAGTACCTGTATTAAGATCTCTGCCTGCAGTTAAAGAGCTGCCAAGTTCAAGAGTCCTCCTGTTTCTTCAGGAATGGGAGGATCCCTTTTAGGAACACCAGGGAATTATTGGCACAGCCTTGTTGAAACAAAATGAATTAGCCACAGATTTTGCTACGGATGTTTGTGAAATTGGGCCTGACCAGTGGGAGGTGAGGGTGGAGTGATTCCTGCAAGTCATTGATGCTTTGTTATTAAGAATCCGGAGGAAGCAAAAACAGTGGATATTTGGGTAACAGAATTTCCTCAAGTTTTGTGTGTCTGTAATTTAAAATGTGAAAAAATAGAAATTGTGTTTTAATAGCAGAGGAAGGACTCCAATCCACCATCAACAAGTTTACTGGTAAGCAAGATCTTAGTACAGAGACCTATTATTTTAACATCCTATTTGTCCAGGGTTAAAAGCAAAGAAAAAATGCAAAAAGTGAGATTTTAGCACTTAAATAATGTAACCATCTCTCAGGTTGTTTGTGTGCCTGAAATTCGTGTAATACTAAGCAGATTATTTGGCTGCTATTTTGTTCCTGATTTAGCCAGTGCTTTCTTTGGAATTCCACTAACAGAGCACAGCTGATAACCACATCTAGCTGTGAGAGAAATTAATGTTGTTTTATCCATGTTACTCCAGACTTTCAGACAAAATACAACACACACACATGAAATTACCATCAGAATATGCTATGTCATACCACACATGAATGGTATATCAGTACATGGAAAAACTAAAAGTTTGGTAATATACTCAAGAAGTAGCCAGCGTTACTTAAATCAGAGGTTTCAAAGCTAATCATGACAAAACTCAGGTACAATCTAAAGTGAAATACTCAGTCATAGTTTTAGGTTGAAGAAATGGTGATGCTGGTATCACCAAAGGGTAGAACTGACTATGAGAGTCCATGCATGAAAAAATTGTATTTGTTTCACTTTTGCAGCTGCTTACATTTTTGTGAGAATCATATTTGCAGAAATTAGTAAACCACTAACCAAATTAGTGAAGAAATCTCACAAAAAAAGAATTTAAAAAAAGAAGAGAAAAAAAGAAGTAAAACTGCATTAGTTCAAGTGCTGGCCTTTAGATGTACATTACTGTAAGCTGCTTCATGTTCAGCTGGCCACTACCAATCTACACGGTGCTGTTTAAAAAACACAGAAAAAAAATTATTTAGCTTCAAGATTCTTAACATTTGTGGGAAAAAAACTCTATTCCTTATTAAAAACCATGTTTAGCATTAGTATAGGCAATTAGTTTTGGATAGGCATCACTAGAGGCTGCTTTGCAGCAGTTCATATCACACATGCTCCACTAAAGTACATAATCAGTGGAAAAGTAAAAACTGAATATATAGCAAATCTAGGCTAGCTGGATGCTCACTGGCTTTTATAAATAAGAGCTTTCTGTAGAATAAGGCAAGCCTTTACCACTAGCTCTATAGAGTTTTTAATCACTGGAAAGAACAGAAGTGCACTTTACCTTTTTATGTGTCTCCCACCGGATAACAGCTCTGTTATTGTCTTCGTGCCACAGGTTATTCTGTGTGGTTCACAAATGGCTCCAGTTTTTATCAAAAGTATGGAAAATCCTCTATTAGATATGCTGGGAAAACTAAAAAAGAGCTGTCTGCCTTCACTCTGCACAAGCAAAAGAGCCACAACCTCTGCTAATGATGTTAAAAGAGAAACCCAAAGGAAATGACCTAGCTTCATACTTGGTTTCAGACCGGATACATCAAGCTTTAACTACTTGGCTACCAAAGTATGGAAATCTGGTGGCCTCTCCATCACAGAAAGGAAAACCTGAACATAGGTTAATAGAAGCACTGAGAAAAAAAAATTGCAGGTCATGTAAAAGCCTATCAAAAAGAAACACAGAGGTAGCAGACTTGGAATAATAGTCAAGCACACATCCATGCCAAGATTGTGGTAGTCCCAGTAGATTTGACATTGGAAGAAACAGCAAGCTTGCAAACAAACTGAAGAAAATCAAACAAACTGAAGAAAATACAAAGCAAGGTATAAAAAGATAGAGCAACTTACAACATGGAAATGAGGGTTAACGTAGGAAAAGTTTAATAACTGGAGCAAAGTAAAATATAACAACTACAACAATAATAATAGTATCAATAATAATGAAAGAGAGAGGGAGATAAAACCCAGGAGAAATTAGTGATGCACAAGATAGTTGCTCACCACTCAGTAACTGATGTTCAGCCTGTCCCTGTGCTGCGATCGGCTCCTCCCAGCCAACTCCCCCTCTTATAGGACATTCTGTGGTAGGAAATATTCCTTTGGCCATCTCGGGTCAGTTGTCCTGACTGTGCTCCCCCTGCTCCCAGCTCCTTGTGCAGCTCTCCACTGGCAGAACATGAGACACTAAGAAGTCCTTGACTTAGGATAAGCATTACTTAACAACAGCCAAAACATCAGTGAGAAACATCCAAAGAAAATGAACTCTATCCTGACCAAACCCAGGACAACATGTTAGGATACAAACAGACTACACCAGTATATGTGCATTCCTACCTTAGTCCCACATACCATGCAAAGTGGGAGTAAGCATGGTTTCCTAATTCTAGACTCACTGACAAAGGTGATTGAGGTAGTTCAGTAAAGATAGCTATAGCCAAATGTACCACCATGCAGGCATTTTTCATTGTATTTTTCAGATGCAATTTAAACCAATAAATTTATTTGAGACAGGAAACATATATTCCAGGGAAAATCATCAAGGAATTATGTGGAAGCCTGTGAAGAAAAAAAAGGCATGTGTTGCTGTGAACTTCCAGTTCAAGGTAAACTGAATGGCCCAATGGGACTTTAAAAATAGCACTAAAGCAAAAAGTGAAAAATTACAGAAAGGTTTGGGATATTGCATCATCTTGTCATTGTAATGACCTGTGAGCCCCAGCTTCTCCCAGTTTCATGTGATTTAGAGCTATGCCTGGGAGAAAAAAAGCCTGCCCAATGTTTTAACTGAAGAATAGCTACTGACCCTATCTAAACACATGGAAAGAGATTAATGTTGCTATAGCAACTCAGATGGGAAGGAATGCTCAATGCACTAATAAACAAGCAAGAATAAACCACTACTTTGCAGAACGGCAAGGAGGATGGTGAGTAATGTCGCATATTTCCCACTCAAGTTTAAAGTCTAAACTGTAAATGGGATGAACTAGCTCCAATTATAAACAAAGCAGGATCTCATGTATATCAAGATAACTCATAAATGGAAAATAGCCTAAATAGTTCCAGTTTCAATTTTAATTATGGCAAGGTAAATAAGCTAACAAAAGCTAGAATGTCATAAGTGTTGCTGTTAAAATTTAAGAGTACATATGGGAAGTCTCACCAGAATTATAGCCAGCAGAAAGGCTTTTAAAAGATGCAGCATAAATTAATTATTAAGTTTTGTCTGAGCGAAGTCTGCCTGTTCTTATTTTTATTATTAACTACGTCAGGTTCAAAATTGTGACTATTTGCTTGCATAACAAAGGAAGTAGTAAGCACCCTGCTCTTTATTGATAATAGACCTTATCTGTAGTGACAGTGGAAAACTCTTTTGCACCAAAGACAATGAAACATTAGATACATGTCTCCAGTACTTTAAAATTGTGGTAAACAAATGTGAGGGCAGAACATATAGACTGCTTTTATTAAAGGGCCATTGCAACACTGACCCAGAAATGGATTTTGTGTGACTGAGTACAACAAACCAAGAGTTTTTATGGGTACCATTTTTTTTAGAGGGAGTAGAAATGGTGACTGGAATTTTGAAAACAATTATGTAGAAACTTTGAAACCTGATACAGATACACGTATTTATTTGTATATCAGTGGAAATTGTCAGAAGATTGTGCTCTGTGTAGAGAAATAAGTAAGCCATGCTTCTCATCTAAGTAATTTTAGGTAGACATTTACAATGTTCACCTACACCAGCAGAATTATAATATCCAGAACATCAGCACCCTAGGGCTAACTGGAATCTTCATAATTAAAACATTAAGGAATCACAGAAAACTGAGCAAATAGCTGAAAAAGAAAAAGAGTCACGAGTAAGCACCAAGTAGTGAAAAGACATATTGCTTCAGAGAATCAACAACCACTAAGATCAGGAAAGAATGAAGAAACCTTGAATCTACTATGGTAATTTTAGAGGAGAGTCAAGCACTGTTACAAGAATACAATATTTTAGCCATAAATCATTATCTGTGTATTAACTAGAAGTCTTTTTGTTACAGCTTGCAGTATGTCTTGTAGTGTGTAACAGAAGACCTGGGGCTATCTGGAGCTATTGCAAAAAAGACCAACACAGATTTTGCAAGAAAATCACAAGACTGAAGCAGGGTGACAGTGCACTTACCTGTTCTGAGGCAGTACCCAGCCTTGAGCAGGCAGAGTGTGAGACTGGGTTCAGAATCACAGAATTACAGAACGGTTGAGGCTGGAAAGTCATTTGGTCCAACCTCTCTGCTCACACAGGGTCCCCTACAGCCCATTACTCATGGGGACTTTGCATCCAGATGGCTTCTGAATAGGTGGTTTCTCTTCCAGGGAAGGAGACTCCACAACCGTTCTGGGAAAGCTGCTCCAGTGCTCAGTTACCATCACAGTAAAGTTGTTCTTCCTTATATTTAAGGTGCAATTTCCTGTGCATCAGTTTCTCCCTGTTGTCTCTTGTCCTCTTCCTTGGAAGCACTGAGAAGAGCCTGGTCCATCCTCTTGACCCCCTCCCTTCAGATACTGACAGACATGGATGAGGTCCCCTCTCAGCTGCCTCTTCTCAAGGCTGAACAGACCCAGCTCCCCCAGCCTTTCCTTGCAAGAGAGATGCTCCTGTCCCCCGATCATCTTTGTTCTCCTCTGCTGGACCCACCCCAGGACCTTCAGGTCTCTCTTGTACTGATGATCTCAAAACTGGACACAGCACTCCAGATGTGGCCTCACCAGGGCTGAGTAGAGGGGCAGGATCAACTCCCTTGACCTGTTGGCAATTCCCTTCCTAATGCACCCAGGATACCATTGGCCTTCAAGGTCATAAGGGCACTGCTGGCTCATGGACAGCTTGTTGTCCACCAGGACTCCCAGGTCCTTCTCCTCAGAGATACCTCCCAGCAGGTCAGTTCCTGGCCTGTACTGATGTGTGGGATTATTCTTCCCTACGTACAGGATCCTGTATTTGTCTTTGTTAAATTTCAAAAGAGTAAGAGCCTGAATGAGAGATGCAGGACTCCAGGCAGCTCTTCAAAACACAGTTTATTACATCCAAGACAGTCCAGGGCAACAGAGCCTGTGCCTACAGCTGTCAGCTCCAGCTGCAGGCAGGCCTGGAGACCCTTTGGTTTTGGTTACAATGCATTATATACTTTTCTTTGCCGAGCATCTTAATACAGAAGAACCTATCTATACCTTAACTTTTACCTATTGCCTGTCATAACTGCTATAATTACCATATTCATGTTACTATTCTCCAATCACTAAAAGTTAGGATGTTACAGTTTAAGCTACAAGTTGTTTTTCAGTTTTCTTGCAGTGGAAAATTCTGAGACCTTTTTTCTACTTGCAACATTTGCTGGCTTGTTTGCCTGTGCTATCTTTCTGCTTGGTAAAAACATCTTCTTGTTTGAGGTGGGTTTATCCTTTCCTCTAAGTTATAAAAACCTCTTCTAACATACCCTTTGCCTTCTTAGTTATCCAGTGAGACTGGCTCAGCCATTCTTTTCCTCTATATCAAAACTTGCTTTCATCTCTATTTCTTCTTCAGATTTTACATTCAAAAATCTTTCTGCCAAGTATACATATCTCTGAAACTTTCTTGTCAAACTTTTATCCTTCCCAACACAAAATGTTCTGCTCTGCCAATCCCTCCAGCCTGTGAAGGTCCCTCTGAAGGGCTGCATGGCACTTCAGGGCATCATTCACTCCTCTCAGCTTCGTGTCACCAGTGAACTTGCTGAGGAGGCATCTGCCCCTGCATCCAAGCAACTGATGAACAAGTTAAACAATTCCAGTATTGAACCTTAGGGGACATCACTAGTGACAGTCCAACTAGACCCTGTGCCACTGCTCAAAACCCTCTGAGATCTGCCATTCAGCCAGATCTCAATCCACCTCACCATCCACTCATCCAGCCCGCTCTTCCTGAGCTCGCAAGGCATGGGGAATTGACAAGAAGTTTGCCAAGGCAGAAGATTTTTATCAGTAAATATCCTAAGCATGATATAATAAATATTTGCTTGCCTTGAACCCAGACAGAAATACACTAAACCAGCAAACCCAGCAACAACAAACTAGCATTTTGTAATATAGCTAATCATACAGATAATATGAAACCACAGAGGGACAGAGACTTGGGGTACAGTTTCCCAAAAGTGATACAGAAAATCATTCTCAAGTAATAAAATCTGAAAAACAAGAATTAAAGATGCAGAACAAGCAGGAAAGAAGCCTGGCAAAATCAGAACAAATTCTAGTCCTAAAAAAAAAAGAAAAGTTAAATTATTGGTAGCAGACAATCCTCTGCTTGTTTTGATTGAGAAGGGGTGTGAAACATTAAAACTTCAAGGATGGGAGAGCAAGAATGGGGAGAAAAATCATTCACCTAAATTCTACCCATACTGAAGAGCTCTTAAATCTGACCACCCCAACATCAGTGATTGAGATGCCTGAGAACTACAACAGCAATAGCCACAGCATGCATCTATTCATTGCAAAAAGGGATATATTGCTCCTGTATCTGTAGCAAAATCATGTCAAGGTTTGAATTGCATACCCATGAAAAAAAGGGATCTTAACTTACATTTTTTATCTTCTATTACTGATCAAATGAGGCCACCAAGTGGCAATGTAAATATTTTAAATCACAAAGGAAAAGGGTAATAACTTTTAATAACATAACTTTAGAATATGTAAAAAATAATCAAGAGAAATGAACACAGATCAAATTTTATGTGCCATGTCATAAAGCCATTTTTCTCACAAGTAATCTCATAAGCATAACTTTCAAAAGCTACAGTGTTTAAGTCAAGATGTCTTCAAATATTGCTTCCTTACTCATTTCAGGCAAGCAACCTTAAACCAACTTGAGTTTAAAAACTCAGAGATTGAAATTTATCTTTCCAGTCCTAAATCACAAACATACTTCATATTTAAGTGTTTCATATTACTTTTCCTTGGCCATCTCTACTACAATTATATAATTTTGTAAAATTCAGGTTTATTCTTATTCTCCTTCTGCTCATGACTGTCACCCAAGTATGCTCTAAAAAGGCATATGGTACTGTGCTTTCCTCAATTCCTTTCACTCCTTCCAAAGAACTAAGTATCAGCAGTATGCCAAAAAAAGAAGGTGGGTGGAATTCCATGTTCTAACATGCCCCCAAACCTTCCTTTTAAAGGCTCCTGTACAGATTAAGATATAAGGATAAGTGCCAAAGGATATAAGGATAATAATGCCAAAGTACAAGATCTACAAATAACCTGAAAAAATCTGAGAATTCTCGTAGGATAGAGCAATTTGGAAAAGTGCAACTACAACTTCAAATTATACCTATCATGTTTTAGTACAAAGATGTTGGCAAATCATATCTGTGGATACCCAGATATGCTGCCAAAAAAAAAAAAAAAAAAAAGCCCAGCAAAGCAAAAAGTAAACCCAAACAATTTCAAACCATGAAATTAAAAAGAGCAAGTGTGTATGCCTCCTACATATACAGAATCACAGAATTGTTCTGGTTGGAAAGGGTCTCTGCAGATCATCTTGTCCAGACCCCTGCCAAGACAGGGTCACCTGGAGCAAGAGACACAGGAACATGTCCAGGTGAGTTTTGAATGTCTCTGGTGAGGGACACTCCTTGACCTCCCTGGGCAGCCTGTGGCAGTGCTCTGCTGCCCTCGACATAGAGAAGGTTCTTCCTTTATGTTGAGATGAAATGTCCTGTGGTTCAGGTATGGTTCATACACAGAGCCAGGCAGCTGGCTGGAATCCATGAGAAGTGTTCTGAACTATCAGTATACTCAAAATGACCCTAAAGTGTAATAGTAAAATATATCACATCTCACACCAATTTGTGTTTTGCTCCTAACTGAGGGAGTCTTATGCGATAGCTTGAGATCATTTTCTCCTGCTATAAATGACAATACAGTGCCAACTTGTGGACTAATCCTGGTCAGCAGCTAAAGCCCACACAGCCACTTATTCACTTCTGCTCAGTGGGATGGGAGAGACAGAATTGTACTGGAAAAGGAGCAAAACTTGTGGGCTGAGTTAAAGACAGTTTAATAAGTAAAGCAAAGCAGTATATGCAAGCAAGGCAAAATAAGGAATACATTTACTGCTTCCCATCAACAGGCAAACCTTTAGCCATTTCCAGGAGAGCAGGGAACAGTTACCTGGGAAGTGTAACCAAATGGTGTAACTCAAATGTCCCTGCTTCTTCCTTCTCTCCCTGAGTTTTTACCACTGGACACAATGCCCTACGGTATGGTTCCTTTTATCAGCTGGAATCAGTTGTCCTGGATGTACCCCCTAGCAGCTTAAACATCTTTGCATCAAGAATCTTAAGTGCTTAAACATCTTTGCATCAAGAATTTTTCCCAATATCTGTCTTTTGTTGCAGCTTTTGGCAATCACCCCGTGTCCATTTGCTCTGCACTCCTCAGAAAACCTCTTCCTCTATCCTCACATTGGATAATTGAAGGCAGTAAGATTTTTCCTTAGTCTATTTTTCTTACTGAGAGGCTTTAAAAATTCAAGACTTACCACTCTATACTTCCTGATAAACTTATTGAGCTTTCCAAAGCAGCTGATGATATTAAAATTATTATTTTTTTATTCTTTTGAAGTCTTCTAGAACCTTTTTACATTTTCTACTTTGATAAGACAGTAGTGGAAGATAAACTATGTTTGAAAGAAAGCAACAATTTTTAAGGAAATCCATTTACTTGAGGGCAAAAACCTATTAATATTGACACCTAAGGCTTGGTCCAGCAGACAAGTCTGTTTTAATCTTAAATCTCTTTCAAGTATAAAAATAAAAACTTGCAGTTTCTGGGGAAAAGGTGAAGAAAGAAGATACTTCTGTTTTTGATATATGTAGAAAAGTTCTCCTGGCTTTTTTGTTAAATATCAGTAATTATCCAGTATGTTTATCATCAGTTCAAGAACAATAAAGCTGGCACCTGAAGTTGCTCATCTGCAGAGATTAAATCTACTTCAGCCTTAGCTTGGATTTAATTGCAAGTTTACTCAATCTGCACAAATCTCTTAACAGAAGCTACAGAAACAACGGGCCTTAAAAAACCTCTGAGAAGAGAAAGAAACCTGAAGGCTTTTAATTTCTGAGAGGCAACAAGTAACACATGCAGCATTTCCCCCTGATAGTTTGAAAGAAAAAGTAAAGAACAACAGCTTGTTTCAACCTTGTACTGGCAAAGCCACCTAAAATTAATTTTAAAAGTATTATTCTTGATTCCAGTGTAGAAAGGATACCATCTTCAGATTTACCTATGCCTCTACTTCTTCATGATGTTTCTGGAGCACAGAGGAAGAGAGGCAGAAACAAAATAATGAACTACCTTACAGTGAATTTGAATGGTAATATGCTTGGGAAAAAAAAAAAAACACTCAAGCAAAGAAGATTTACTTTAGAGAAGGCAACACAGTTTATTCACCATTTCATATCAAGTTCAATGAAGATAAAGATTAGGTCAAATTTACTCAGTTACATGTTGAGAGAGGCGAGAAAACAGCATATCAAGTAATATATGATGATATTGGATGTTTTGGTAAGTGGTAATACTTGAATCAATTTATGAGATATCTTCTGATAAAAAAAAGTTTATATGCTACTACATTTGAAAAATAGCCATCTATATGGTAATCTACTTTTCAAACTTCTTATGTCAACAAAATTCCTCTTCATGTAATAAAATTGTGCTGGACACGCTTCTAGTTTGACAGGAACTGTCAGAAATAGCTTCATATCTACAAGGGATATTCTCCAAAGAAACCAAAATCCAATGGGGTTTGCATGTCAGTAAACAGAAATTTTTATGTTTCAATTATAGGAATGGGTAGGTTGGAATTTAACAGAACCATTTAGGAGTATTATGTATGTAACTCAGTAGAAGGAAGAGTTGTGCCACAATTTATTTCACCACTCACTCTCATTGCAAACAAATAAAGTTTGTAAATCAAACAAAATTATTTTCTTAGGCTGAAAGGGAACTTCCTCCCATAGAGGAAGCAAATCAAATTAATCCATACCATTTCACACCTCCCCAGCTAACCAGCCAAATCTACTCCTTCACAGCCACAAACCACAATTATTTTCTGCCGGACTTTCTTCTGCAGTGCTTTGTCTTCCTGTCTTTCAGTGACATGAACGTCACGCAATTCTGCGTCCTGATGCCAAGCCAAAGCCCTGTAGCCAGAGCTCTTCCAAGCGTGTCTTAGCTCAGAGCTGGGGCAGCCGTAGTTTGGTGGCAAAGTGTATTCCCACAAGCATGGCCTGTAAAGCTGATATATTTCATAAAACATTGTCCAGCACTGCAACAGACTGCCCAGCGAGGTGATGGAGCCACGTCCTGGAGGCATTCAAGAACCGATGCGGCACTTAGTGGCATCTAGTTGACATCGTGGTGTTCAAAGGTCGGACTCAACGATCTCAGAGGTTTTTTCCAACCCTGTGATTCTATGATCCTAATTAACGACTGACAACATTTCAAACTCTAAAAGCTACAACCAGGGAAGGTCTCACATTCGAGACTCCAGCGGGCTAAGCAGGGAGAGAACTGATAACAATTAAAGGAAGACCACAATTTCACGGACGCTTGCAGAGCCGCACGGCTCCCTCGCCGGCCCCCTCAGGTGCGGCTCTCCCCTGAGGCGAGCCCGCCGCCCCCGGGAGCGCCGCCAGGCGGCGCCGGCGCCGCGGCTCCCGCGCGCGCTGATTGGCTGGCGGCGCCGGCGCTCTGCGGCGCTGTGGCGGCCCGGCTGCCGGGAGCGGGGGGGCCGAGCCGCCCCCGCCGGGGGACCCCGCGCATCCCCGCCCGACCCGCCGCTGCCTCGGGCGCGCCGGGACCGGGCGGCGGGAGGAGGAGCGGGGAAAGCACGGGGGCCTTCTCATCCGCTTCCTTCTCGTCCGCGTGCCGCGGCGGCAGCGCAGCATCCTGGAGAGCGGGGAGGCCGGGAACAAAGGCTCCGCGCCAGCACCGGCGGCTCCACCTGCCCTGCCCAGCGGAGATGGCGTCCCTCGGCTTAGGGGGGCTCAACATCTCCGCCCGGAGGAAGAGCGTCCCGTCCCGCAACGCCGCCGTGGAGAGGCGGAACTTGATCACGGTGTGCAGGTGAGGCGCGGGCCGGGGCCCTGCCCCGCCCGAGGGGACCGTGCCCCTCGCTCCCGCCGCAGCCCGCGGGGCCCGTTCCGCCCCCGCTCCGAACAGGCGGGTCGGGGGCAGGAGCGCGGGGGCGGCCCCGCCGCAGCCCTGTCCGGGCAGGGAGGCCGGTGCCGGTAGAGCAGCCTCCTCCATCCATCCTGACTCAGCTCCTGGGAGCGTGTCCGGGTGGCGGGGAGTGCAGCGGCTCGCCGGGCAGTGCGTCTGCTGCGGGGCGGCAATGGCCCCTTCTGAAGCGGGGGACTGACGGGTTTGTTGCCGGCACCATGCTTGCGTGCTCGGGCCAGAGGCGGTGCGGGGCAAGGCAGGGCAGGGTGAGCGCTCGGCTGCGCTGGACTCGTGCGGGCACGGCTGCTGTAGCTGCGCTACAATTGACGGTCCGGCCGCGGGTCCGGTTCGGAGTCAGTGCGGTGAGGATCAGAGTTAATGGGATGGATCCAGGGGAAGAGATTCGGGCCGCTGACCGAGCGCTCCTGCGAGCGCGCCGGTGCCGCAGGACCATCCCGAAGAGGCTGCGCTCCGGGATATTTTTATCTACGAAATCTAGATCAGGAAATCTGCAGTACTAGAGCTACTGTATTCAAATTTCTTTCTTTCGTTCTTTCTTTCTTTCGTTCTTTTTTTTTTTTTTTTTTTTAAGCATCTTAGTGCTGAGCTTATGCAAGCTTAATAGCAGTTCTATGACGCTCTATTTAAGCGTTTCCAGTGCTGTCACTGTGGTATTCATGCAGCATTTCCAGGTGTGCAGCAGTGACCTGTAACGTCATGGCAAACTTTTAAATACGTGGATATGCTGGTAGCAATGGCTCCGTTCGGTCGTTTGTTTCAATTGCTCAATTTTGACGTTATTAAAGTAATTTGAATATTGTCTGGGAAAGGTTTTCAACAGATTCATGAGTGTTATGACATAATTTTAGTTCTCACAAACCTTACTAAAGTGACAGGACAACTATTAGATAATTTTGTACCATCATCACTTAATGCTGCAGCAGGGTTTTTAAAAACCCATACAACCTCATATTTTCCACTCTCTTTTTGGTTTTTGTTTTCTTATGGTATACTGTTAGCAGGTTTTACAAAGGTTGACTGTATCATCCATCTCTTGAATTTGCTTCGGTATTCCTTCCAGTCATGGTGTCTGTGTTTGAGTAGCATCAGCACTATTCTGTCTTTTCCTGGGCTTGTATGCTTATCTCTACTCCTACCTGTGAAAAAGATACACAACAAAAAAAATGTTTAAAAAGTTTTTTATCACACCTGCTGAAGCAGCTTAAATAATAGAAGTAGAAGTTTTCAGTTTCAGCTGTTTTTACAGGGATGCAGATACTGCCAATCTGTGTGCTCAGGAAAACACTGGTTTTATCAAGTAATCACACAATTGTACAGGATATAAACAGTTTTTTTTAAAGAAATATATTGTATTCTACAGAACTTGGGGGGTTTTTTTTGCCTCCCAGTTGAGAAGAACTCTTCTGTACTCTTTGCTGTTACATTGGGTGGTTTTGGTTTATTTGATGTCCCTGTCCTGAAGTTGAAGTGATGGTGTAATATATTTAAAAATGCCTAGAAATCTGAGAGAATTCACTTAAACACATATTTAAAAAAAGAGCTACTGCAGAAACTGCTTGAGATTGGTGTATTTTTATTGTTTTCAGTAAAGCGACTTAATTTTGCTGTTCTTCACACAACTGGAAGTTCTCAGTTTGTGAATGCACATAAGAATTTGGAAAAAATGTTGAGGAGGAAGGATTTGCATTATTATGATGTATGTGCATTTATTTATATTTTTATTTTGCCAGTGTAAGAGGGTTTAAAATATCTCTGTGCCTTACTGTAGTTATTACACATTTTCTATTCTAGAAAAGTGTTACCTGTTAGGAATAGCCAAGTTAGTATTGAAAAGTGTAAAATAATAGTCCTTTCCAATCAGAATTCTATGAAAGTAAGAAATTGTTCTGGTAAAAAATAGCTCCAGTCAATTGAGTCAATCAAATTTAGATGGTATGGACTGTTCCCCAGTGAAGGGAAAAAAGCACAAGGAAGATACTCCTCTGAGTTGCCATCTGTTAACAGTCTCTGATAACTTAATGAATTATTTTTGTCAAAGCTTCAATTTAGCATATTTTTACTTAATAGTTATACCAGACTTTAAGGTTTTCATATTTTCTTACAGTGATGTTATCTAACTCCTCATGCAGATGTGGATAGTTTCTTATATTTACAGTTTTGGAAGGAACAGTTTATTTCCACTGAAATGTTGAGTGTCACTGTAGCCATGGAAAGTGACATAGAAAGTTAAGTTCCATAAACCAATTGCACGTGAAAGTGAATGACTGTGGTTTTGTAACTGCACAGCCCTGATTTAAATTGGAATAATTCTCAGGACTTTTGTGAGTACATAATGCATGTTTTAAGTTTTTTCTCTCCCCTTACCTGTTTTCCCTTAAGTTTGATCCCTTTCATGTTCCAGTAAGTGGCACTGAGATTTTTTTACAAGTTATAGATTGTTCAGCTTGGTTTAATCTAGTCTTCAATAGGATCCATATAGACACAGAACAACTGAGACAGACCTCAGAAGTGACATTCATGGCTTAAATACAGACTGTTAACACAGAATTGAACAACTATTAGGAAATATGCTTTTAAAACAGTGATTTTGCTAATACACATAAGACCTGATGCAGTGACATTGACCCTTGGCTCAACTGTCTGGTTTCATGATTGCCATGTTTAGCCTAAGGCATATTGTTTCATAATCTTAGGGATCATTCTATAGTAATGGTTTGAATTCTTTAAAATAGTATTTTAATGACACTTCCCAAATTGCAAGCTAAATAATCATGACAAAATCTGCTGTTTTGGAAATAAGATGTGGGATGTACCCACAAAATGTTTGGCTTTGGTTTGGAGTTATTCAAGAAACTTGGGAGACTTCTGCACATCTTGCAAAGTTGTAGTGGAACAATGTACCCTAGAAAGATTGGTTTAAGTCTTTCTTATTCAGGAATGTCTCCATCTTACATAGTTCATAAGGTCTTTTTAAGGTTGGGAGAACGTTACTGTTTCTACATCTTCTTTTTGGCTCAAGCAAGTGTAGATTCGTGGCAGAGAAAACGTGTAATAATGCAAAAACATCAGAGCTCATAAAGGTAATTTAGAAACATTGATATTGAAATCTCTAATTGCAGTTACTGCATTAAAAAACAAGTAATAAAAGTTGAGGAGTAAAAGCTGTTGCAGTAACACAATGAGAAATGTTGGATAAAATACCTTATTTTAAAAAAGTCTTGAAGCAACAGGTGTTATAGCAAGAGAAGCTACATTACTCATCTGCTCTTGCACTCCCCTCAGAAGTTAATCTCTGATGTGTAAGCAGACTGCTGCTCTGGAGTGCAGTGCTGCTGTGGCAGCCCAGTGGAGAAAAGATGGAGTGAGGTGGTGCTTGGGCTTTTTCCCAGGTAGCAAGTGACAGGATGAGAGGAAAAAGCCTCAAGTTGCACAAGGGAGGTTTAGATTGGGTATTCAGAGAAATTTCTTCACAGGAGGGGTGGTCAGCCATTGGAGCAGAATGCCCAGGGAAGTGGTAGCATCACCATTCCCAGAAGCGTTCCAAAAAAGTGTGGATGTGGCACTTGGGGACCTGGTTTAGCAGTGCTGTTAATGGTTGGACTCCATGGTCATAAAGGTCTTTTCCAGCCTTAGAGGTTCTGTGAAGATGGGAGCAATACAGGGAACCAAGGAAACAGCTCGAGCTATTTGGACCTTTTTTCTTCATAGCCTTGTGTACTTTAGACCTGACCTTCTGTTTCTTGGCTTTCAGTCTCCATGTGGCTCCACATAACTGTGCAAGAGCGTGGAATTTCTGGTCTGGGGCCCCACACACTGGAAACACCTTCAATGACTGAGGAGAATTGTTTACTTAGTGCTTACAGTGTAACCTTTTTTCAAAGGCATAACTTCTATATACCCTTAATCCTTTTTCCAATATACATGGTAAACATGGTGAAATGTGAATATCTAATATGCAAAATGTGCTCATGACTTTTAATTTGCACTTAAATATGTTTGCCTCTTTGTAGTATTTAGAGAAAAAAAGGTAGCAAACCAGTATTTGCCTAAAGGGTTTTTTTTAAATCTCAAAAAAATGTTTCTAGTGAATCAAATTTTGCTTGGTAGTGCTGTTATCTTCCTAGTTTGTAGAAGTAAGTATGTACTTGCACTCCCTTTAAGTTCTCCTAAAAGCCAGTCTAACCCAAGTTGACTATAAAAGTTTAGGGTTTTGGTGAAAGGGTAGAGTAGACAGATTAAAATTAACATTTCTGATGTTATGGGAGTAATATGAGCACTTAAAAAGCACCATTTTGATGATGAGCTCTTAGACAGCCTTTTATAATCAGACCCTAGGTATATAAAAATTTTTTTCTAGTATTTTTTCTTTAAATACTAGATATTTTTTTCTTCAGTCGAGTAGCAGAATGCTTTAAAATGAAAAAAAAAAAGCTTATCTATGATTTTTAAAGTGTTTGTGAAATTGCTCTTAAGTGTTTCTTCTTGAATATATCTCCATTTCTGATTAGGTACTCTATACAATATTAATTAGTGAACTTTCAAGTATGACATTGAATACAGGAGAAGTAGACATTGCTTTATATTGTACTCTACTTGATTTTGCAGTTTATGGATGATCCTGTCTCTGAGTTTTATGGTGATATTCCTGCATACAGGGCAGTACATCACTCTGCTAACTCACTGTCTATCTTATGTATGGATCTATGAGTGCTGTGCTGCACTGGATCTTTTTCAGACCTGCGTGGTGTGGGAGGACTCATCTTGTTACAGTTAATATTAGCTTAGTCATGGCATTGCTATAGGCATTTGTTTTTCAAAATGAACGCTTTTTTTTTTAATCAAAAATTTCTCAGCTCTGATATAGCTTTGAGGAAGCAATAAGTTCTGCCATTAGAAGAGTCAATAGCATTGACTGGTGGGCATGCATGTCTCTCACTTACTCAAAATTGGTTAAAAATATGGAGGAGTTCAAAACTGAGTCATAATTTGGCACTGCAGGAGAAGCTTCCTCCTCCACCCTAATTCACTCCTAATTCCTGTTCTGCAAAAAACTCTACAACAATAGGAGCCTGCAGGAAAGGTAAAATAGGGAGTTGTTATTCAGAAGTTTACTGAGTAAAACATAATTGAGTGGAAACTCTTGAGCTGTGTGCCAGTTCAGTTTGAGCACATTAGTTTTGTGCATCAGAAGGCTGTGCTGGCTCCACTAAGGAGGCAGGTACTGCTGTAGTGCAGAGCATTTCAAACTACTGCAGGTGTCAGGAGCTTCATTCCTGCCCTTGCTTATAATGCTGTGCTGCTTCTGCAGCTGTGCCATAGAAGTGCTTGTGTTGAGATGCTGTGAAGGATCTTTTTTATGAATGTATCTGTATTTAAGAGTCACTTCTCCCCTCCTTTCCAGTACTGAAAATCTAGAACAGTTCATAGTGAGCACCATAAAAAGTAGAAGTGGCAGAGCTGAGGAAGCCAGCGCTCGCTCAGGTGTGGGATCTGGGAGGAGTAGGCAGAGTGAGAACATCCTGAGTTGATACTGTTGACATCTGGGTGTTGTGAAAACTATCTCCTCAGGCTGCAGTATGGCTTTATTAACACAAATAAGATTGTTGCAAAAAACCATAGTAAATGCTTCAGATTTAATACCTTGAAGTTTGAGAAATTTGTCTTGAAACTGAAAACTGGAAGAACAAGCTGAAGAAAGGAAAATAAAAATGGATAATGATAAAAAATTATGAAAGCAAAAAAAAATTTTTTTGTCATATTTATTGAGGTTTGAACTATCCTCTGAATAAGAGTAAAAGTTTGTATAAATGTAACTAAACACAGCAGGCTGGCCAGTTGACTAATTACATCTTGTCTGCATTTTACAGTGACTTTATTCAGCCTTTCCAATTTTAGGTGTTGGATCATTGAAATGGAAAGCTTTTCTAGCATAATAATGAAGTAATACAGTGTTGAATAAGGATTACCCTCATTCACAGGGAAATCAGCCTAAGTGAATGCAGATTTAACAATGCATAAAAATTAATTGTTTTATAATATGTCTAGATTATTTTTGCATTAGGATGAAATTAGTGTTCTCATAATAGGATAAAGTTTGTATTTCTGATTATTGAACATAGATTTTGGGAATAAAAGGAGCACTGACAAAATGTCAAGCAAAAGTGTTTGTGTTTAGGATTACAAAGAAACTGATATTGGATGCTTTTGGGTGCTTGTTTTTCTCCAACTGTGTTAAAATAGTTCAGAGAAGAGAAAAATAATTAACTCATTTCTGTGTGGAAAGGGTGGGGATTTTTGTTTTCTTTCTGTTCTAAAGGCTTTATGCCTAAGACCAACAATGCCAATTGCACTTCCATGCTATATCTGAACATTTTGTATGTTCCTGTTGCTGTGACTGAACTTGATACATCAAGGTGGGTTCTGGTTCCTTCCTCTTGGTTTACACAAACTACTGCCCTACTGTAGAGGAGCTCTAATTATTCATGTAATTTATGATTGTCGCATATTTTTTGCTCTAGGTTTTCAGTCAAAACTCTGATTGACCGTTCCTGTTTTGAAACTATAGATGACACTTCCCCTGAATTTAATAATTTTGCAGCCATTCTGGAACAGATTCTAAGTCATCGACTGAAAGGTATGTTAATTAACTTCCTTATTGATGATTTTGCCATGAGAATTTGTTTATACAAAACCAATGTGCATCTGTACAAACTCCTTGATGCTGAAGGAAAGTATTGGCTTTCTTTGTGGGTCTGTCTTATTGCTGTTACCTTCCTGATTTTCTGCATTGCTATGGAAAAGTGAAAGCAACTATTTCTGTGAAACATATTTCCAATGATCTTGTTGGAAGCCTTCTGGGCTGGTAATTAAGCAAGTGAATGTTGCCATGGTGCTGAGCTCTGTCTGCTTTTCTGCTTTATGATAAGGCTGTGTCCTAAGAGTCTAAAAGACAATTATATTATCTGCTTCAATAGGAGCTACAGAGTGTATCTGGTGCTGCTCCCATTTCTTCCTCCCTTCCTTGCTTGCTCTTGTTGCCTTCTTTTCCAGAGACTGTTTTTAGGTCCTTTCATTCTATTGGCCCACCCCTTTAGTGAAGCTGTTTTTTCTGCTGGAATGTCCTGAAAGAGATTGCTTTTTAGAAAGGTCAGTTGTTGATTTTCTTCCTGTATCAAGTTCTAGTTCCAGATAATGTCTGTTTGCATTTTCCAATTGTTCTAGAGGAAGCTGCTTTGCTCAGAGAACAGTGTGTGCTTTAGTAGTAGCAGTCACTAGAAAAGGACCTTGGATGAGTCTTCTCTTTCCTCAGTTCTGTGTACAGTTTCTGAAATGATTTGAGGATTATGAAGAACATCATAATCATCTAAATATAGATGTGTAATATGACAATCTACTCATTTTCATACTTTTTAATATTCATAACCAAGCCTTGTGAACAATACTGTGTGTAGGCTGACATTTGAATAGCACAATTACTACCTGCTGTGGTTCTGTCAGAGGAGGAAAGAAATGGTGCACAGTATGGTAGAAACATAGGGTTTGTCACATTGTGACAAAGATTTTTGGAGTGATTATGGGTACTTAGCAGCTTGACTCTGCAGGGAAATTGCTCTCTTTTCTCCTTCTCCTCCTCCTCCAGCTTCAGCAGTATTTGTACAAAAGTCATTGTAAATTCTTTTTTTTCACCAACATTCTTTTGCTTCACAGTCTTTTATTCAGAACAGGCAGTACAGAGAAGAAGCCTTGACAAGTTGGCAAATGGAATTTGCAAGTAAAAAATAATTTCAAGTAAGAAATAGAGAAATTCAAATAGCTAAATTTTCTTTCAGTCTTCCCCTTGTAATTGCTAGTATAGTTTTCTATGTTTGCAGAGTTAAAATTACAGAAAAAGGTGGGAACTTGTGGATTGTGTTGCAAATGGAGAATGTTTTGGTAATAAGCTAGTTGACTGCTTGTAATTTTAAAAGATTTTAAAATAATAAGACAGAAATTGAGATAAGAAATGTACTGTGACACTTCACATTTTAAGAGGGCATGTATTTTACAACTCAGGGCTTGAAAGAAATTGTATTTTATTGATGGAATTTACTAATATATTCTGAATGCATACTTAGTGTCAGTAGGAAGAGACTAAATGTAAACTAGTGATTGCAGTGAGTTGTATAAAGTGTTTTGAAACTGGCAGAACATACTTGATCAGTTAGTCTATGGTAAGATAAATAGCTTCTTTGTATCAAAGTTGTCAGGATAATCTCATGGCACTATAGCTAAATGGATGATCCAGATTTGAGAGTTTAAGTATATTACTTTAATGCCATGGCAAACAACAGTTCTTAATATTTAGCTTCCTTTGGAAGTACTGGGTGAGGAAGGAAGAATAAAAAAAAAAAAACACTTTATGTTATTAAGTATGAAGTTTGCCTTATTAGAAAACTTTTACTGCTAACTCTTCTGACGTTAAATTTAATGTATTTTTAAGGAGCAAAGTGTAGTCTTTATGGAATATAATGACGGTTTCTGTTTATTGGTTTCATGCTTAATTAGGATCCAGACAAAAAAATCCAAACCCAAAATGGCAGGAAGAAGGATGGTTATTTTAAAGGGAAAAGAGTTCAGCTACAAGGATTAGAATTTTATGCTTTTCCTAAAACCATTGCATTTAAAAATTCTGTAATAGTAGTTGTCCAAGCCTTATCTTCCTAATTGTTCTGGAAAAAATGGTCGTTGTGGAAACACAAGGACCATGTAAAATGGATTTTTGGTAGGTACCTGATCTGATGTTCCCGGTAGCAAAAGGGTAATGAAAGAGCATTTTTTATTTAACCACCATGAGTGGTTTCGTTGTTTTGGTTTGGTTTTTTTTATATTCACTCTCATTGAATAATTAAGTTTTGGAAAGTTTTTAGAATGTCATCCAGTCCAACCACTTGCTCAAAGTAGGGCTGTCACAGATTACTCATGACATTGTCCAGTTGTAGTGAAAAAGTCCATAACATTTCTTAAACTCAGTGCAGTTTGCTACAGATTTTTATTTTCCCTCTTACTGCCCAGCTTTGACTTTGCACTTACCTTTCCTGGCTCTGGGGCCTTGTAGTGAGCCAGACCAGGAAGTCAAACAGGCAGAAAACTGATGACTTTCCCCATGAACGCACTTTTTAGCCCAGCTGCTCATATTCTTAAGAATATTTTACATATGGATATTTACTTAGTAGTAAAATGAGCAAACCAGCTCACTACAAAAGTTCTGTAAATGCTGCTTGAATATATGTATCTGTTTGTGTGATACAGAAGACTTGGCACATATGGCACCAAAATAGTGCCAAAAAAGGTAGCATAATAAGCTATGGCACTGCCTTACAACTACATGTGCTGCCAATAAGTATCAGTCAGGAATGGGCCACTGTTGACAGTAAAAGCAAACTGAATTGCCCTAAGGATGAGAGTTTGAGCAAGCTGTACTAACGGGTTTTTAAGGGACTGCCTTAAACTCTGGAAAGGGGAGAGCTGTTTCCCTGTGCTGTGTAACACTACGTGTGCAGCGTGCCTGCTACTTCCTACAAGTGCTGGAGGTATTGAGGACATGGAGTCAACCAAAGATTATAATGAGGAGTTCATAAGGCATGTGTTCTTCTTGTCATTGGAGTAAACTGCAACATCCCTCCTGGCAAGATGTGATACTACTGGACAGGGCAGCTGAAAGTCTTGAAAACGGAGGAGAGAAGTAGTAACAGAAAAAACGACAAGTGACTCATTACTTTTATTTCTTCTTATAATAAGCTTGTGCATGGTTTTATAATACAGCAGAGGTTAAGTGTTACTCTTGGAGGGATACAGGGACAAGGTATTTGAAGGTCCAAATAAGACCTATAGTCCTAAAAGGGGTTTTACAAATTTGTGTACGTGTGTTTGATAGCCTTTAAAGCAAGGTGAATCGTGTCAGGAGCCATTTTTTTTCTCATACAGTTGTTTGGAATTTTTTCCATTCCTGACCACTCTGTACTGTGGAGATGAAGCTGTATCTTGTAGTGATCTGTGTGATTTCTTGTTTTCATTTCTGGCCACAGATTTTTCAGGTATATTTCCTGTAAGTGTCTTTTTTATCAGGTAGTGCAGAAATGGTACGACATCAAAGGTGTTCAACAACAGTACTTGGGATTTGATCTCAGATATATCCAAGCTGATTTAAAACCTGAAGTAATTTCAAAATTATGTGTATTATATCTTTACTATATAACTAGGTTGTATTTTTTCTGCCTTTTCTTATCACTTTAAGTTAGTATTAAGTGAGTTATTACTGAAAAACATGAATAACTATTGTAGATTTCTATGGCCATAATCTCAAACATATCTCTGAAGACTAGTCTCCTGGATGTATTTGCTGCCTTACTATGTTTTCAGTAATACCCTTTGTGCAGCAAAAATGTTTGATATCCAAACTGCTAGCCAGTATGTGTGTTTAGAAATAGTGTCAGGCGTCAGTGTGTAAATGTATCTAGTGTATTTTGCTTGTGACTTGTGAAATTTTTGCATATCGTGGTTACTGTGAACACATTTGTTATCTGTACACTTACTTGCGTTTGCCACCATGAGGACACAGAAAATATGCTGTGCTGTGCTATTTTGACATGTTCACAACTTTGTGTACCTATTTTCCTGTACGTTCAGGAGGCACTATAAACATGTCAAAAGCTTCTGCTAGGATTGTCCATGGAAGCTGATTTTATCTATCCAATTTATGTAACTCCTAAATTTCAGGAGTTCTTTGAGTCAGTAAAATGCCGCTTGTAATGCTCCTTGTCTTGAGAGAAACAAGTCTCCTGGATTAAATAATTTAGGTAATGGTGATATAATGGCAGTGAAAAAGGTAGGTTAAGGATATAAGAACTAAAGGCACTACTATTTTAAAGAGACAAAATAAACATACTGCTGTGGTAGCCCTTTATTTAGGGCAATAATGTTGTTAGCAGAATAGCTTTTATTATTAGATTTAGTATCTATACACATATACTGAGTTGTTCTTTTTCACTAAGAAGAAACAGGAAAGCTCTTGTGTAATTTGTGGTTTAGTTCATTCTTCTTGTATGGAGAAAAATTGTAAATGAACTCGTAATTGTCTTGGAGGACTGAGTTTATGAACTGCTCTAAGTATTTAATGACCGATCCTGTAGGCTCAGAATAAAGGTAGGTATCTCAGAAATTCCTCAAAGATCATGCCAGTTTGTTAGCAAGAAGTTGTACTAAAACTTACTTTTTATTGGATAGAAAAAATTGCTGCTAACTAAATAACATAGTGAAATATGGAGAAACCTGTCTGTACCTTGGAACATCCTAGTCATTACTTCTTTGCAACTGTGGAACTTTGTAAATTAAATTGGACAGTAATTGGATAAAGATCAGACTGTTTAATCTTATTTGTGAAGAATTTACTGAGCATGAAAAGGATCTGCAATAACTGTGGATGTTTGTGTCAAGTTGTCGAAACAGAAATGGGTTGATACAAGTAGGTATGCAGCAGTTTGCAAAGATGTGGTGAAAGCAAAAAAAATCATAGTTTGTTTCTATTTTCTTTGCAGTTCTGTAGACAGGAATGGAATTTATTTGAGCAATGTTTAATATTACATATGCAGCTTCCATGTTTACCTAAGAATTTTGTTTGGCTGACAAAACCAACATCATTTCTGTTGGAATACCTTGTCAGCTTCTACATCTTCAGGTGACATATGAACTTCACAGCAAAGACTACATGCTCATTGCCCTGTGCCCCTGCTGAGAAACTTCCTCTTTCCTTATGATGTACTTTGACAGAATGTAAGTTCTACACTAAAACTAGCTTTCAATTTTATTGCAATGTTTTAAAATTTAGATATGATTTTGAAATAATAAAACAGCCCAAGTTGAAAGGGTCCTTGGAGAATCATCTGGCCAATCATTTGGGGATGGGAGTCTAGATGAGAATATCTGGCACACAGTCCAATCATATCTTGAAAACGTCCTGTGATGGAAACTCTATCACCTCACTGGGGATGTTGTTGCAGTGACTTTTGGTTCTTGCTGTAAAAAAATTTCTTTCTTGGGATGCAGCCTCTCCCAGTGCAACTTGTGTGTGTTGCCTTTTGTCTTCTGTGTGGCTCCTTGTGAGGAGGGAGCCTTCACCTTCTTTAAGTACTGGGGAACTGTGATGAGTTCCCCCACTGAGCCTTCTCTTCCTTAGAGAGAAAAAACCTAATGCCTTCAGTATTTCCTCATGGGACAGGTTTAACAGCCTTTTGAACATTTTGTGACATTCTTTTGGACCCTCTCCAATCTGATCCTGCCCTTGAATTGTAGAGACCAGAACTGGACACAGTATTGCAGGCAAAGCCTGACACGTGCAGAGTAGTGGGAGCTGTTTCATTTCTCATTCTTGAGACCTCTCGTGGCTGTGTGCATTGAGTGCGTTAAGGGCCAAATAAATTTCACATGCTGAAAGCTTTAAAAATTTAGTAAATCTATAGTTTAAAGTCTTTTCTGGTATTTCTTAAAATACATTCTCACTATTCTCAGTCAGTCTTTTCCAGCATTTTTCTGTGTATAGATAGATTGAGAAAGTTTTTTTCAGATTATACTAATTATGAGAACGTGGGCAGGATTTAAAGTTGTAGGAACAGAATAGTGAAATATAGGAGACCTTGGTTCACAAAAGGTGCTGAGCTGGCTGTGAGTTTCAAGTGAAGAAAATTCCTGCTGAAGTCTGAAACCCATTGCACCCTCTCACAGAGCTGGAATGAGATGGGAGCCCACTGTAATGTCAGAGTATGTTGAATTATGGCCAGCTGGCTTTCTTGATCAGTGTAAGCCAAGTAAGTGCTGGTATGGTATTCTGTTGTAAAGTTATTTCTTGTTTTAAATGATCATGTCTTTTTCAGGTGTTCATTTGTAAAAGGAATTGCCATGAATTAGGAGCTTCAAAACACTGGATTGAAACTGTTTTTTGCTAAATATATTCTGCTCTTAAGATAGTTTGAAAAAAACCCACAAAGTTAATATATCATATGCCTGCCTTTATTAGTTAGAACTGGAACTGATGATATGAAGTCATCTTTACACCATAACTGCATTTAATTTTGTAGATACAATTTCTAGGGCAGAAATGTTTTTGATTTGATGAAGAATATGAAAAATATCTGTAGCTTTTTCTGCTCTTAAAATGCTGTTGAGTTTTTGTTGCTGTCCACTAAACTTGGCATTTCAACAAAAATTGTAATTTGTAAAATTCCACTTACCTTGTGGAATTTCTTTTTTTTTAGTCCTCAGAGATGAGCAGATCTAAAACTACAGTAACTGTGGCACCTTGGAATTCTATTTTTTCTTTGTCATATTGGTTATTATATATGAATTCTTCCTGCTTGTGCCTTTTTTGTGGTTTTTAAAGTCTTTTATCATACTTTGAATTTAATAAATGTATCTTTGGTCAAGGAAGCAGATGGACCACCGAGTGACATGCACCCTCTAGGGGAAGAAGAACCTGCCACTTGAATTTCTTCAGCTCGTAGGGGACAGACCTTTGATACTACTTTGGTTATGCTTGAAGCAAATCTAGTCATGTCAGATAAAAATGCATATTCTGACTTTTATTTTCAGTATGTATGATTTGCAGTATCGCTCTAATATATTCTTTCTTGAAATCTGAGCTTTCTACAGAAAAAGAGTAAGAAATCTTTCTCATACATTAGTAAAGCTTCATAAGTGCAATTCCAGTCTTGAAAAAAGATAAAATCAGCTTAAAAAGAACTCATTTTATATGGAGACGAGATTTTGCACATAGCAATGCTGGAAGTCACCAGAGGGCAATATTAACCTTACTTTTTCCATACCTGTTTGCAGGTATGTCCAAAGTGAGAACAGTGTGCTGTTCCCTCTGAAAAATGGGGTTGAGCTGTTGTGCTGCTGCTGAAATTTATGTGATGTTGCAAGTGTTATGTAGTTTTGCCTTTCATTTTCTAAGTGCAATACATAGCAAACTGGAAAAAAATGTGAGGGATTTTGGTTGTCGTTCCAGAAGGGGTAATGATCTGCTCAATTATTTTCTCTCAGCTTCTGAGGGAATCTTTTGTGTATGCTCAAAAGAATTTGTGATTGCAAAACTTTTTTGCTTATGCATCAGCTTCTCTTCAAATGAAAGTACCTTTTGAAAAAATACAATCTGTTCCTAAAATAAAGATAACACTACCACAGCAAAGAGGTGTTTTATATTTTTTATTTATATAATTTTAAGAACAAAAATCTCTCTACTTGACTCTATTAGTGATAATATGCTGCCTATAGAAAAAGCATAAATAAATAAATACTTCTTGCCTCATATTTTTAAGTCACAAGTTTGTGCTCTGTTGTGATTGAAGAGTTCTGTGAAGGACTCTTGGGTATTATTTTAGCATAAAAACAAGAAAAAACCCAAGAAAATACACATATATACATAAAGCCCACCCTAAAGTTCTCTTTGTACATCACTTTTAAACCAGGATGAACTGCATAATGCAACTTTTTTTGCATCTGTGGGTCAGTTTTCAGAAGGAATTAATTTATACATCGTTTGTATAAAATTCTTTCAGTAAAGGCAGTGTATTGGGGAGTATTTAATTCCATTTATCTCCAATAAGCAGAGAGGGAGGTCCATAAATCTTTCTGTGTCTTGTGTTTTGATTGAAGGTCAGATCTCCTGGTTTGGCTATGAAAGCCCTCGGAGTTTCTGGGACTACATTCGCGTCGCTTGCCGAAAAGTCTCCCACAACTGCATCTGCAGCATTGAGAACATGGAGAATGTTGGCTCTTCTAGAGCTAAGGTAGGCAAGAGAAGGGCTAAAGTGACTCTTATTACATCTGTAATTTTTGACATTTCTGTACCTGTAAAAATACCATTATTTTACATTATTTAAAGTACTTAGCTTGCTCTACATATTTTTTCATTGTTCAAATTTTTTTAATGTGCCTAGTAAATATTTGCTTTTTAAAAGCCCCACTTTTAAATCAAAATGCATTCCCTTTAAGATTTCTTACTCAGTATGAAAAATTCTCTCAATTCAGTGATTGTGTTATGTTATAAAAGGATTGTCCTCAGATTTTTTACTTTACATAATTTTTTGAAAACACAGTTTTTAAAGGGAAATTAAGTTCTTCTGGACATGCCTAAGAAATATTAAAATTGTAGAAATTGGGTGATTTTTTTCTTTTCCATTCTAGTAATTTTACTTCATGTAGAATTTATGCACTGATAGAATAGGTGTGATCAGCTCTTAAGATTTATTTTGTAGATCTTTCTGAATTCTGAGATTTTGATAGATATGAATATTTAAATTCAGTAGATAATAAGATGCAAGGCTGTTTTCTGAAATATTCTTACAAATAAATAAATGCTTTCTATTACTCTGTGGAATACTTCATGCCAAACAGTAGACAGAGAACCTAATTTGAGCAGTGAGTGTGGAGAATGGTGTTTGGTTTTTAGGGGAGTATTTTGTATGTCTGGATATGAAAAGATGGCGAGCATGTTGACACAAATACCCATCATGTGCATCAGTTTGACTGGTGTCCAAATAAGTGTCCTCCTCAGCCTGGAAGCCGTCAGCAAGGGTTTTCCTGTGCTAGTTGGCTCTGCTTTCACTGGAGGTGCATAGGCTTTAGTTCTTAGCTAAGCAGCATCGTCGGTTTCATGGTTTCAGTCATGTTCTAAATAAATGCAACATAAAGGCAGCTATCCAGGTAAATATCCTTCTAATTTCAGTGAGATTTAATTTAGTTTCTATGTTAATTTTTTTGCTGTGCTGATGGTATTTATGAAAGCAATTTTATTTATCATTTCATAGAATCTTGGAATGGTTTGGGTTTGAGATCTTGAAGACTAGCTAGTTCCAATCCCCCTGCTGTGGGCAGAGACATCTTCCTACTCTCTTTTAGCTTGAAGCTACTCCCCCTTGTCCTGTCACTACATGCTCTTGTAAAAAGTCTCTCTCCATCTTTCTTGTAGGCTCCCTAGAAGGCCACAGTTAGGTCACCCTTAAGTGGGATTATAATCTACTGCTGGTTCTGGTAGAATGTCTTATATTCAGCTAGATGTCAGTAAACACCAAATATATTAAGCATAAAGACATCTTACTACTTACATAAGTGTTTTTAAGTTTATATGGTTTACAAGAAATGTTCCTGGTGTTCTCAGAAACACAGTCATAGCTGTGGCAGCCATTGAAATGTCTCCCCCTTGTAAGGCACAATCCCGTGCACCAGACCTACAAACACAGCACAACATGCTTTCCTAAGGGTTATTTTTTAAAGGTATTGCTGTTGTTTATGGAACTGTTCCAGTGAAGTTTTGCTTTTGAACTCTGAAGGATTTAGGCCTCTTGGATTTGATTTCATGTCTCTATTTTATGTACATGTTGTTAGTGAGGGGAAAAAATATTTTACAACACATTTTTTTATGTAAATCCCTCAAATATTTGAATGAACACAGAGAATCACTTTGAGGACAAGTTGCTGCCACTTTACTGTGGAAACAGCTGGATGCTTCCAATGCCATTGGTTTTAAAATGTAAAGCTTTCTGCCCTGATCTGCTGCCTCTCACATACATGTGCTTTTCAAAAGGCTGGAGCACATAATTAAAGAAAAAAACCCTCCACCCTCTCCTGAAAATTTTGGATGACTTTATTTCACAATAAACTTTGTGTCCTTGTAAGAATGCATTTTTTGTTTTCGATATTGCTGTAATGAAGTACATCCTAGCAACTATTTCTGTTTAATGTTATTTTTGTTAATCAGTCATTTATTCAGGTATTAGTTTTCAGAGTGTAAAACTGTTTCTTTCTGTAATGCTTAAATATTTGATACCTGTTTTGTCTTGCAGGGTCGCGCATGGATAAGAGTAGCACTTATGGAAAAACATTTGTCTGAATACATTTCCACAGCTCTGAGAGACTTCAAAACAACCAGGTCTTCAAGAATTTTATTTTTGCAATATTTTAGTAAATAAGGATGTCATTAATGAAAGACCTATAACCTAGTGAAAGGTATCTAGAGCTGGTATGGATTTGGTTTTAGCATGGGTAAAACTGGAAAATTGAAAATCTTCTCGTGATTTAAAAAATGTGGAAATAAGCCTGGAATTCTTGAAAAGTCAGAAGCAAAGATAACCTCTCTGAAGTAGGAGCTAAAGCTGAAATTGTGGTGTAGTAAGGATAGATGTAGTGTTCCTTTCAAAATTAATAGAAAGACCAAAGACTCAGTGGAAAATAATTTTTATAGAACATCTTTTGAAGAAAAAAGGAAGACAATTCCAGAAACCTCTTGAGAACTGTAAAGCAGCAGAATTAGTGATCAGGCATAGCTAGGATTCTTGATATAATAAAAAAATGTGTAACAGACTTTTTTTTTTAGCTTCTAATGATAAAATCAGGGAAGAGAATATTCTTTGTGATAGACAATACTCTGGCAGTTTTTAATTGGTTTTAGATAGTGTGATTATTAGATGCTGTTTTATCTCATAACAAGTATGTCTTAGAGATTTTTGATGAAGTCACCTGAGTACAAATGGATCTGTAACATGTACTTTGTGTTGAACTCTAAAAGTTTAGACATAATGAATGGGCTATTAAAACAAGAAGAGTTTTCTCTATAAGAACTTCTGTTCATTTAGCATATTGTTTAATACTGTTTGTCCAGAGATCTCCCTATATTTTGCCAGTATTAAGCTGACTTTGAAACACAACTGGGTAAACATCCCATTTCATTTCAGTTTCAAAACCTGTTGTCTTATTTTACCCAGATTTGCTTGCATTTACAGTAGACAAGAAACACATAAAACAAAGAAAATCTGGAAAAGATTTACTAATGCTGCTTCAAACTGAAAAGTCACATGGGTTTCTGAGGAGGAGATGAAGAAGAGTAGGGTCACAGATTATGTAGTTAAGTAGTACATTCTTTGTCCCTGTTTCAATAGTGTAGTTTGTTAGTGGATAGCAATGGTCTTATTTGATTAGCAGTTTCAAATTCATTTATTTGAACATGTTAATGTTTAATATATTTGAATGTTCTTTTGGTGGTATATCTTTTTGAAACAACTTCTCTTGCATTCCAAACATAGTAAGTGCAAAGTTTCTTTTGAAGTAATATTTTAAAATACATTTAATGGAAATAAAAATTACATTTTCAGGTTTTGATTGTATGGATTTCAAAGCCTCTAGCAACAATGAACAAATTTTCTTTTCCTGTGTGGGATTTCTGATACCTAATAACTGACCTGGATTTTGGGTGATGCTTTGCATCATTTGTTTAGCATTTTAAAACATATATTTTACTATATGCATATTTAATAATTATTAGTATAAACTAAATTTCTTGTGTTACGTGTATATGACATACAAGATTATCTATCATGCTGATAGCTCTTTCTAAACTTCACTGTTGTGTTTAGCTTCCTGGAGTTAGTACTTGAATGAAGCAGCACATACTTAGTGCTGTATGTGCATATTTCACTTGGAAGAGGGGTTGGATTAAGCATGGACACAGAATTATTTTTTTAACTGATTGGTCAGGCTCTTAAATTATAGCAGGCTGGTTTGTTGTGAGATGTCAAGTGTATATCACTGAATGAAGGTTTGTGGGTTTTCCAAGGGGACTCTTGGTTTGGCTGGATTGCTGCAGCTGTCTTTAACCCTGGCACTGCCAGGCTAACTTCTGCATCTCACCATTGAAGGTGTGCCTTGTCCTTTTTGTGTGATTTCTCCCAAGGCACTATTTTACAAGAGCTCAGTGCAGATTGGTACCTGGCAATGATTTTACAAACACCAGTGGAATGGCTGGCAGTCTGCATGTACTGGGGCACTGCTGTTTGTTCACAAATAAGAGTCACTGTGCTGAATCAGACCGGAGTCCCTGTAGCTCAGTGCTCTGCCTCAGCCAGCCTAGCCTCCTAGTGCCCTTCCTGAAGGGAGAGCCTACAGAGCTGAGTTTGTACTTCCTAGCCTCATTACTGGGACTGTAATCTCTGTCTTGTGAGAGGAAGTCTTACAGATTTATTCCTTCTACTGAGAGCATCTGAGATCTTGGACAACTCATCTCTGTGTAGTGAATGGATGTTTGTTACAAAGCTGCAAAAAAAGTGGGATTTCTCACAGCATGCATTATAACACAGCTCAATTTCTGGAGCTGTGCCTCAAAACATGTATTTTCTGGATGTTCACCATGCAGCCAACTGGAGCTCTCTCTGAACTACCCAGAAGCTTTCATGCAATTCTTAAAACAGATGGAGTTTAGGTAGGGCAGTGTTGCTGGTATTTGTCTGGTTGTAGTCAGTAATCTGGCACCTTCCTGCACTCATCCCTGCTAGAATGTAAAGATGAACTGTGCATCTCAGTTCTTACTAAGTGACATTTCAGCCTTGGCTCTGGTACTGAGCACCTCTTGGTTTCCCTCTTACCACATGTAATTCTCAGGGGAATTCTGATGGCTTTCCAGCATGCATCTTCCCAGCATGCAGTATTTTAAGAAAAGGTAAACTAACTGAAAAATAGCTGATTGGTGAAAATACTTTTTTAAAAAAGACCAGCTACTAAGAATTAAAATTGAATGTTGAACTTTAAAGGAACCTGCAAGTACAATTGTGAGAGAGAATTTATTTTCATGTGATGGAATAATTTCTTTATGTACATGACACAAATTCTTCCTTTCAGAGGTAAAGTATAACAAACCTTCATAATTTTTTTTGCATTTTATCCATCTTGTTCTTCTAGTTCGTAGGACTAATATTGAAAATTCTTTTTGCTTATGTCTAAATTCTTCTGTGTTTTAAGATTGTGTGTAGTCTATTAGTTTGCTTTCTTTGAAATGGAATATGAATGCCTCTGGGGTTCATGAATTGTTTTAATTTAAACTGGATTTCTTCAGTTTTCTGCTAAATATGAAAAATAGCTGAATTAATTTCTTTTTTGTTGAAGGAGGTTTTATGAAGATGGAGCAATTGTTCTTGGTGAAGAAGCAAATATGCTTGCTGGTATGCTGTTGGGACTCAATGCAATTGATTTCAGGTATTGTATTTGTGTGCTTCACAACAAAATGCTCAGGGAAAGTACTTACAAATCAATGTATTATGGAAAACATTCTTAAATTCCTGTGGTAGGTTGAGAGGCAAAACTTAGGTTGATGCAAAGATGAGGGCAAGGGAGAGATCTTGAATGGTTCTTCTAGATAAGAACCAAGTTATGCCTTTAGGTAACTGCATGATTATGGGGTAGTTTTTTCAGGTATCAAAAATCTTAAAGGAAAGAAGTATAATTGCAGAAGATATTTCAAACCTATTAAATGAAGCTTATAGACATGACACCTTTTATTTTTAAACTAAGGAAAACTGTGTGATTAAGTACTTGGTTATGTCCTGGTAGGACATACTCGAGGATAGCACTGTAACTGCACATGTAGAAGGTAATCTTTATCACTTCTAAATTCGAAAAATATAACTTACAAATGACCATTTAATATCAATTGGTGTTAAAATTGCCTGCAACTGAACTACTTATATTAATTGACCTTTGCAATTTCTAGCCAGGCTTTTGTGGGTTTTCCTATATAATTAATTCTGTGATTTTGAGGTAACAAAGGTGCAAGCACACCCTAGATAATAAACAAACCAACACAGCATGCCTATATATGTACATATATTTTAAAAAAAAAAAAAACAAAAAAACATCAGCAAGATATAAAGATTGCAGTGCCTGTAAAAAGATAGAACCTGGCTGGTGCAAATCCTTGTTCATATGCCTGATTGGACCAATTTAGCCTCAGGCAGAGCCACTGGCAGAGTTTCATAACCCAGCACAAGGAAAAGGAGACTGATAATGCTGTTCTTCATTCTTCTGTCAGTTCACTGTTAGTATTTACCTTGCAGTAGCATTAATGCTTGTCACAAACCAATATAGGAGGCAAACTGCCAGAAAACAGAATGGATGCATTGAGTGATTGACCATTGCTAAAAGGCCCTTCAGAGATTTACTGCTGTTTATATACCTCTGTGCCAGGCTTGTTGGACCCTTCTTTCAGCCAGCTAAATTTTTGAAGAATGAAAAAACATCCCCAGTAAGAGGACTGGGTACTTCTTTTTTTTGTTAGCTATTATGGTTCACAGAAGCCTCCTATTAGTGGCAGAGATTATGGGAGAATAATGCTTAGAGAAGAAAAGGAACAAATAAGAAATGGGCAGTGTTTTCCCTTTCTGGTGGTCAAGAGCATTTAGTTCCACTGGCTATGGAGCTGCACCTGGATGGAGAAAGGGGAAAAAAAAGGAAACAACCTAAAAATGCAGGTCTTGATGGCTGCTGAACCATCATGGAGTCAGATAAGTGCCAGTGTAAGGAGGCGAATGTCGTGTTTGCATTTAAGAAAAAAATGGAAAAAAAAGGGAGAGGTTGAAAACACAGGATAGCTTCTTTTTCCAGCATTGTGTCATTAGATTGGCTTAACTACATCCTCAACATATGTCCTGGAAGAACAGAAGTGTGCTGCAGGATGATGAGTGCTAGTCTTGTGTACAGCAAAATTCAAATCTTACCAGATTTTATTAGTTTAAGCTTTACATAATCTGAAATTAAACTGCTTCTGTATTAGCCCTGTACTTGGAAGGACTGCAGCTATACATGAATAAGCATTGCAAGATTAGGTCTGCATTATGTAAATCCTCTCATAAATAATCATCAATTGACTGTGTTTGTCCCTCAATAGCCTCGGTGGTACATACTAGGGTATGAGGGCTTAGTTGTATGACTACTTGTTCTTTCTTTGTCCTCTGATTTCTAGTATAAAGGAACCTGTTAATGGTATTCAGACTGCTGATTGGCTCTTGAAGGCATTTACATTTTGTCAATGCAGCTTTTAAGAATCTACGAATTTTCTGTGCAAAATGGGAGTTTAGTACTACAGGAGTATTTTTATAGTGCCACACATCCCGGAATGGTTCAGGCTGGGAGGGACCACAGTCTGATCCAACCTCTCTGCTCAGGCCGGGTTATCCTAGAGCACATGGCGCAGGATGGTGTCCAGATTGTTCTTGAATATCCCCAGTGAGGGACTCTACAACCTCTCTGGACAATCTGTTCCAGTGTGGGTCAGTGCACAGTAAAAAAGTTCTTCCTCGTATTCAGGTGTAATTTTCTGTGCATCACTTTCTGCCCCTTGACTCTTGTCCTATTGCTTAGAACCACTAAGCAGAGCTTTCATAGTATTGTGATTTGAATGGCTGGGAAGCTGTATCCATTCTTTGCATCGTATATATGAGATTTTTTTTTCAGTTCAGTATCTCTTATAAATGTTGACTGGCTTATCTATGTGGAACTGTAAGTGTGAGTTTGGGCTGGAGATGAGCAAGCTTCCCTGAGAATGTAGTCTGATTTTTTTTTTTCTCCCCTCACAGCAATATGGAATTAGGTAATTGTGCTCTTGGAGGACTGCTTTTTCACTTTCTTGTTTTTCTTTTTATCTTGGGGAAGAAATACAACAACCCTTAGATGTACTTCCTAAATAGCACTTAAATTACTGCATTGTCAAAAATGGCACTTTGCGATTCAGTTAGCAATAGCTGTGACTAACTAGAATCTGTTTATCAATAACAGAGATAGGAGCAATGAGGAATATGAGCCTTGTGGAAGCAGTTTTGTCACTTCTGTGATAATTAAATATAGTTGAAATGCAATAATTTATTTCCAGTAAAAAAATACAGTGTAAATGAAAGTTTTATAAAGCTACAGCCATTTAAGAATATTTTCCAAAAGTTAGGTTCACTTATATTCTTCAGCTTCATGCACCTCAGCACCTGTAAGTGTCTGAAGGGAGAAAGACCGTGAAATATTTTTGAGAAAATTACTTTTTACTTAGTAGAATGGTTATATAACTACTCTGTAAAACCTTTAAATTATGTTAAATGTAGAAAATTCCAAGCTTGTTCATAATTCTTCTATTTCTGCTGCTTCAATTAGCTTTCTGGTTATTCTCTTGCCATCTCCCTGTATTATTGAGAATAAAAGTGAATATTTAAAAACTAGGGTTTATAGCACCAAAAAATTACAAAAAATGAAGTTTCAGGTTGGTAATATTCAACTGTCACTGTAATTTAATTTTCTTGTAATAAACTTATTGTTGTTGCTCTGTTTTATCAGTTTTTGTCTGAAGGGTGAGGGATTGGATGGAAGCTATCCCGCTGTCATAGATTATACACCATACTTGAAGTTCACCCAAAGGTACTTCTTAGCTTCACTCTGCTTTTTAAAATTTTATTTCATTGGCAAGATTTTATTTTTTATTAGACCTCTTATTTTTCATTTCATATGCAAAATGATATTTATTTCTCAATACAAACCTGTTCACTGAGCTACCTCACTCTTTCAGACTGTTGGGATTGTTACATGATTCATGAAATGTGAGTCATGCTAATTGTGTTTCCTTGATTCAGAATAACAGTTCAGTGGAAAATGAGTGCTGCATCTCCTTTGATGATCACCAGACCAAGCTGTCTTTTTTCTTAGGCCTTTTCTGTGTAGCCATAAAACGAAATAGGTATTTTGTAAATAAAAATAATATATAGACTGATAAATATAAGATACGACATAGACAATATAAGCCATTAGCACATCACAGAAAGTCGTGACCAGGCTATGTAAACTGATTTTTTAGCTGCCTTTTGCTCCTCTGATCAGCCTTATGATTAATAATAAAAAGAATTCTTACTGTCTAATAAATCAAGTAGCAATTTGACATCATCAAAAAGCATGGAAATTAGTTATATGTTTTCTGTTATGAGGTTTACCAAAAGGAGAGAAACAGTTAGGAATAGTTAGGAATAGCAGTTAGGAATTGAAGATGTACAACTGAACATGAAACATCCTAGTTACTCTCTTGAAGTTCTTACTAGCTTACATGTTAGTCACAAATTGTGATTCAGTTTGTACCATGGGAGGATCACAGGGTTATGGAAATCACTACTTAAAAAAACCTAGCAAATTCTGCTAGTTAGGGGGAAATATAGTTGTAAGAGAAGATTTTCAAGTGGGTACTGGTATAAATCAGAATCACAGAATTGTTTGTGTTGGAAGGCACCTTTGGAAATCACCTGGTCCAAGCCCCTGCCAAGACAGGGTCACCTGTAGCAGGTGACACCTGGAGCAGAGAGGGACACTCCACAACTTCCCTGGGCAGCCTACACCAGTGCTCTGCCACCCTCCATGTAAAGAAGTTCTGCTTCATGGTGAGGTGGAACTTCTAGTGTTTTAGTTTATTGCCATTGCTCTTCTTCCTGTCACTGGGCATCACTGAAAAGAGCTTGGCAGCATCCTCTTGACACCTGCCTTTGAGATATGTATACACATTGGTGACATCCCCTCTGTCTTCTCTAGACTAAAATAAATTCTTGTCTTTGAGACAGATGTCTGCATTCTCTAGCATGCATTGATTCTGGAAGATATGAAGATATTTTAACAATGAGTCTACTTACTATGTAGGGAGATACATTCTGTGAAGTAACAGGCAAAGGACCATTGCTATAAACATAGATATACGTTCTGATTTAAATTGATCTTGTTTTAATGACAACCACTTTTTTTTAGTTTCTGCTTTTTTTTTTAAGAAACAAAATCTATATTGTAATGCATTTACCCTTTGTACTAAGGAAAGTAGCTCACATACAGTTGTCTGACTTGGCAAAGATCACAAGCAAATTTTTGTCCACTTTTTAGGTGGTCATAGAAACAAATGCTTGAAATACAAGTTGTGTTTAGCAAACCATCATATCCCAATGTTTCTTTTTTTTTTTTGTTTGCAGAGCTTTTAAAGAAATACAATATTTCAATTTCAACCAGAATTTGCATTTTTATGAGCACAGCTTTTGACTTGGCTAATAAATATGATTCTTCAGTTCTGACAGTATCAGCAGTGATGAAGAAGAGCTAAGAACGCTGGGCAGCAGTGGCAGTGAAGGCAGTACTCCAGAGAACATTGGTCCTCCTTTCATCACAGATGAAAGCAGTTGGTACAACAAATGCAAAAGGGTAGAACAGAAGTACCGGCTTGCGTTGGAACAGAAGGTAAAACATTCGTTTTGTGTGGGGGCTATGGATCCAAACTCATCACCAGCCAACTGGTGACATATCCATCTAAGTAAAGGCAGGAAAATATATTATTAGATGCTGTTTAGCTTCATGTAAGTGGTCCTAAATTTTATGATCCTCAGAGTATCCAAGCATCTTTGCTCACTGATTTAAGGGAAAAGAGGCTTGATGAGTTGGGGAAGAGAGTAGCAGTAAGTCAGAGATCAGATTTCACAATCTAATGTCGAAGCTTTGGCTTCTTTATCCAGTCTTGGAGTTACAGACACTGTATCTTTAATGCTGTTAGGTTGTGAGCTTAAAGTTCACATGAATTTTCTCTTCCTTAGAAGTCTCACATTTTTATTGTAGGTAAACTGACAGTTGAAGGCTTTTTGATGATAGTGATGTTAAACTTTAACACTTAGTCTTGAACTAAACAAAAAGGATCAGCAAAATAATCTATTTAGATGAAAGGTTAAACTATCTTCTCAGTGATACTGGGATGTGTTTTTAGAAAATAGGTAGTTTTACAACTTGATTGAAGCAGAATGGGAAAGGAAAATGTGAAAGGATGTGTTTGTGTTGGATTTTAATCTAGGTGACATATTGAATGTAACTACAGAAACCAAAGGTGCGTTTTCCATCTACCACCCAACATACCTTAAGTTAAAGGTGAAGTGAAATATATGTCCAAACCTTTTAGTAATTTAGCGTTTTCAAAGCAAATTACTTGTCAGTTTTTCATAACAGCATTATTACATCCATAGTAATTACAATGCATATTAACTAGTAGAGAGAGAAGAGGGCAGGCTCTTCATACACACCAAAGAAGTAGTACACAAAGAAAGAAAGGAGGGGTCAGGAAAAATTACAGGAAAAAAATTAAATACACCTGGTTACATTTTTAAAAATAACTTCTATTAGTATTTTTATTGTTCTGTTTTCCTAGCATAAGAATTTGATTTTTATGAAACTCTGAATAGAGTCAACCATATGAAGGGCTGCAATCACACGAGGATGCTTGAAAGTGCAATTATTTCCCTGAATATGGTATAGGTGGAATCAAATTTGATTTATTTTAATGCACTTGAAAGAAGCTGGAGTTTTTCTAAGTAACAGGTGAAAGAGTCAGATTTACTATGGGATGGTGGATATTTAATATTTCTTTTTATTATATTTTTAAAATTATGCATACAATTATTGTTTTTGTGTTTTGGGTCTCTTAGAGTTTGGTTTTGAAATATAACCCTGTTGCATCCAGGTTTCTGGTCCAATCTTCTCAGCTGGTATGGTGTCACTTTCCATATGGAAAGAACTTGTGTGTGTTCCTGGGGTCTTTTCTGGTAACAGAGGGCATTTTCTCTGCTTATATAAAAGCAAAGCATGCTGTTCAAAAGGAATCTCTTCAAATTCATAAATGAAAACCTTTCTCTTGAACCTCTAGAAGGAATTCCCATCCTTGCCAGACAAAACATAGGATCAGTTTGAGTGTACATTTTTCCCCACCATGAGGAGAGTCTTGTCAGTCTGGAGAAACATTAATGAGAACAAAATAAGTGAATGTTTATTTTTCTCATATATCCAGGTTGTTAATTTCCAAAGATAGTCCATCAAAGTTGTGACATTCATGTGTAGAAACATGTAACCCACATTCACAGTCAGAATCTCTAGGAACCTTTGTCTGCATAAGCACAAAGATTGTCAATGGCTGTAACAGCAAATGGTGGTTTTGGTTTATTCATGAGTCCAAGATCTAGAACCATTCCCATTCCATGGAATGTTATTTCTGGTAACATTCTCTTAATGAATTGCTAACTTCTATAGGTAACTAATATAGAGGTGAATTTATTCAGTTGTAGGATAAATCTTTGGAAATTTTTGTGCATTTAAACAATTTTCAAAATGGTAGCTACTCTGACAGTTGTTGACACTTTCCTAGTTGTCCTCCTTTGGAATGCCTACTTACAATTGCAGCAGCAAAATAACTTACTTTTCCTACAGTCAGAAAATTTTCTGTTCTCTAATTTTCATTTGGGGATGGGCCTGCCAAGTTTTTATATGATTCACTTCATCTGTACTGCATCTGTTCTATTACAGCTTGAACAAATGACCATTAAGATGGACTATGTAATAGAGCTCCTTTCCCAAGTGTTTCTCTCCCTTCCCTTTTTTCATGCCAATGAGTTGCACCAACGACTGAGTTGCACTCAGTGCAGTAGGTAGCAGTTCCTCAGAGACTTTTTATTTGAACAGAAGGGCTTTCTGACATTGTGTGTTGGAAAACTGGGTGTTTGTGACAAGAAGACCAAGTTGTAAATAATGTCTTTAGTATCTGATACAGTAGGTCTAATGGATCCTTCTTTTGCTCTATTGTCATTCATTTTGCCCGAACAGTGATAAATTCCTTTTGTGCCTGTGGTAGGGATAGGGTCAGGTGTTACTTCAGCAAGCTAAATCCTAGCATTGCTTTATTGCTACTCTCTGCAGGTTTAGACCAAGACTCCTTGATCATGCTACTGTCCCATCTTGTGTACTTGACCAAAGCAGATGTGGAGGAAAGAATAAACACAAAGTACATGATTATGCCCCATTTTTCTTCTAATGCACTCTTAATCAATGTATGTCAGCTGAGGGGCTGCCTGAAGCTAAAAGGTTTGTCTGTGTAGTAACCTCAGATAAATGTCTCTGCCAAATACTTGTCAAATATCCCCTCGATTCCATGTAAAATTTCACCACCCAAACATTTTTTTGGCAAAGCATTCTGTGAATCTACCATCTGTTGTGTGAAAAACTACCTCCTATTCTGTCTTTCGAAATCTGGTTCCTAAGAGCTTGATTTCATGGAGCCTAGCTCTTGCTTTTTAAAAGGTTAGGAACTGTCTCTTCCTTTCTGCCCTGCCCAGGCCACTCTTTGTCTTTTCTAAGTTGTCTCCTGTCCACATCAATGAGTCATACTTTACACATTTGTTATTTGTTCTGGAATGGTTTAAGCTGTTCACTTTTGAATAGTAAACTCCTAAATTATTTGTGTACTGTTTATTCTGCAAGTTTATATGCTTGTACTGATGGGATGTGCATCTCCATGTCATTACAGATAGATGTATTTAGTGTACATAGGATTATGTTTCTGATACTGGTGCTTCTGGTCTAAAATGTTTCTGTAAAATGATTTTTTTGGGGTTTTTTTCTGTTTTTTTTTTGGGGGGGGGGTATGTTTTTGAGAGACAGGGCATTTGTTATGTTGTAATGCAGCATTTAGTACTTTCAAAGTGCTAACTTAGAACTCCAAGGAATATATACCGTAGGAGTCAAGATAACAGTAATACTTGATGAGGCAGAACTAGGCATACTGAAAAGCTCTCAAGATTCCTTGGAACTTGTACTGAGACTAAGAAGTCCCTGTCAAATATAAATACACCAAATGGATAGAACTGTATTTAACAGTAGGATCACAGAATAGTTGTAATCACGTGGCATCTCTGGAGATTGTCTTGTCCATCTCCCCTGCTCAGAAAAAAAGTAGACTAGAGCAGGTTTCTCAAGGCCTTTTTCAGTCAGGCTGTGAGTATCCTGGGGATACACATGATACACATTCTCTAGCCTGTTTGGACAGGCTCATTTAATGGGGAAAAAAGGAATGAGGAAAGAAAAGTTTTCTTTAAATAGTTTCCTGTATGCATGTATTTCAGATTGTGCCTGTTGCCTCTTTTCACTGGCTATCACAGAGAAGAGTCTGATTCCATCATGCATAACTCTCCCATTAAACACTGATGCACATTGATGTGATTCTTTTCCCTCTTCTCTTCAGCCCTGAACTGAGCAATCCCAGCTCCTTCTGTTTCTTCTCATCCCAGAGATGCTTCAAACCCTTAACAGTCTTTGTGGTGATGAATTACACTAGTAGCACTTTGTTACCAGCTAATGTGAACCTGTTTTCTTAACTCAGGAGCTGAGAACAGACACATCCATTCTGTGTCTCTGAAAACTACCTTGTTTTTAATACCTTTTTTAAAACGTGGGCATGTTATAAACAGTTGCACATTTTTCCACAGGTTTCAAGGAATGTGCACAATTTTAGTGTAGACTTATGGTATCTGGTTTTAATTGACAATTTCTAAGAAGTTACTAACACCTGACGTGCTGGAACCTTCTTTGTTGTTTTAATGTGTAATTCAAAATTTCAAAGAAACTTTAAAATAACATTGGATATTTTATTAATAGTAATTCTGGATCTCTAACTATAAAGATCCATGTAGACATAGTCTGCTCTTACCCTTGGGTATTATCTAACATCCTGCACCTGTTCAGTTGTAGAATTCTGATTTGTTTTCTTGTACTTGTGACAGTTGTTTTTGAAAGATGAATTAGTGTTTATTGCTGGTGGCTTTCCTGTCTCATTTTTTCATCCATTTTTCTACTCCTCTGCAAGAGTATAAATAAGTATATGATTTTCCTGTTGCCTACTAGGAAATCTCAAACTAATCTAAAGTCAATTTACTAGTCTGTTTAAAAATAAATAATTAAAAAACCTACAACAAACCCAAAATAAAGTTGTATATATCATAAACCAACAAATATGAACGTGTATAATCTAAAGTGGTTTTGATAGTGTGTTCTTCAAAGTTTTCTAATAACTTACATTTTCAGGGTTATCTTGAAGAATTGGTACGACTCAGAGAAAACCAGCTGTCTGAATCTGTCTCACAGAATAAACTGCTGTTACAAAGAATTGAAGATATGGATCTAGCCCATAAAATGGAGAAGGAGCAGCTGGAATATATCATTGTGGAACTGCAAGACCAGTTGTAAGTTAGCATAATGGAGAAGCATTGCTACAGCAGCATTACTTAAATTATTTAAGTTATATAACTATACAATATGTGGAGTTTCTAATCCTGTGGAAATGAGTCAACTTCTTAAAGAAATTGATGTTTTTTAGCTGTTTTTTTTTTTAATCTGACAAGTCTTAGATTTGGGAATGGTTCCCTGGAAACCGTAGAATAATTCTGAATAATTCTGAGATTAAATATTTATTCTGAATTCAGAATAATTCTGAGATTAAATATTTAAATTTTTAAAATCTGAAATAGCTTACAGTAACTTGCTTAGATTTTATACACATTTTTATAAAATGTTCTTTATATTTCATTGCTTCTAGTTTTAAGACTACCCCTAAAAGTATTGAAACCAGCTACCTTGTGAGGACCATTTTTTAAAAGTTAGGCAAGAGGGGTAAAAAATATTTATTTTCTTTGGCTAGATTTTAATTTATTTGTGATGGCTCAGACACAGTAGAAGTTAGTCTGATAGTCCTAAAACTATTCAAACTGGCAAAGCAGTTCACTATCACCTTTTCTTCAATGTAAGGCAAAATGCTAAAACAGTAGAAGGCTTATTTTTTATTTTTATAGCATATGTGATTTCTAGCATGATAAATATTGGAGTATCTTACAATCATTATACAGTTTATCCTCTCAGCCCTGTCTGTTGGGTGGGGAGGAACTCTCCTTTTGCAGACATTGCCACATTGGATGGGTCTCTGAGCAGCCTGGTGTAGGGGAAGGTGCCCCTGCCCATGGCAGGGTGTTGGAGCAGGATGATCTGTAAGGTCCCTCCCAACCCAAGCAGTTCTGTAATTCTGTGTTTGAAGACCCAGGCAGATGGAAAACTCAGTGATAGGTTGCCATGAAACTGCCATTCAACTGCAGCAGTTGAATGTTCTCTTCATAACAAATATAAAACAAATTGTTTTGCCTTAAATCTGGATGAATTTGTTAGTGTCTGAGCCCTGGAGTAACACGGCAGCCTTCTCAAACAATCCACGATAAAGAGAATAAATGAAGACACCCTCCAAAGGGGTCTTTACTATGAAGTAAAATATTTCAAGCTTGTAAGCAAAGCTTTGGGGTTTTTTTTCTGCTGCTCTCTCTCTCATAATGGATCATTTTATTGCCAGTGCTTGAAATGGATTTTATGAAAGTGTTCAGGAATACAGAATTGGTATTTTATTTAAGCCAAATGCAGAGTTGATTAAGAAAAAAAGATGTTTTTCCAAGTTTCTTTTTTTTTCCTTCTAATTGACTGTAAGGTTTTGAGACATACCTGTTCTTGAACTCTTCTCTGAACTTGCTGATATGCCTAATGATTCATGTTATACTGCTTTGGCATCCCTGGTTATTTGGGGGATGTGAGGGAAGGTATAAACTTATTTAAACCTACACTGATGCTGGAAATTTTGAATGCTCATACCTGCTGTTAAATTTTAGCTGAGATCTATGCAGTCAGACTGTTCTGAAGATCTCAGCCTTTCAGGTTTGATTTTGTTTGATGGCTTTATTGTGTAAAGGCTCAAATTGTGGAGTAGCCTCTGTTGTATCTTGTCAGTGCTCTTGTATATCTGTTTGTGAGACACTGCAGTCAGGAGTCTGAACTACTCTAGATATTTGGGGTATAATTTTACATTTTTATTGCTGTGAGTGTAGTGTGCCTGACAGGTGAGGGAGGGGAAGAAATATTCCTAGCAGGTTTATAATGGTCAACATCAGTCATGATTAGCTTATTTTAACAATATTTGGTATTTATGTTGGGTCTTCTATTCCAACCAAAGGTAATCTGGCAGCAGAATGTGTTTTATCAGTAATATGTCTGTAATGAGGCATGAGTTCTGGCCAATGGCTTTTTATGGTCCAGCCATTTTAGAATGATGTTAAAGCAATACCAAAACTTAGTGTTTTACTCCCCTACCATCACTGGTATTTTGAAGCAGTGAATGTAAGTTGTAATCTGAATTCTTCATCAGCAGATAAGAGCAAATCTGGGACTGTAATTCTGCCCAAGGCATACTGCATTGCTGTTTGTAAAACACTTTGAGATTGGTTTAGGATCCTTTGCTGTGTAATTGAAACTATTATAAATAAACATTCTATACTTCCTTTTTGATGATGCTCTTCTATTCTACTGGCTGCAGGCATGAAAAGCTAAATGTTTTATTTATCTTGTCAGTGGACTTGACAGAATCTGAGTCTATATCTGTTTCTGCCTATCCCCACCAAAAAAAAAAAAAAAAAAAAGAAGGTGAGGAATAGAGGTCTGACTCTTTGTTGACAGTATAGGCTGTTGCTGTTGCTGAATTGGAAACCAGTTAACCCAGGATCAACAGATCAACAAGGCCTTCAGGTTAAACATTAGATAAACATTAGATTTCCTACAGAGAAGCTTTTCTGTATGCGTGTTCACTAAGGGGGCTTGCTGCAAAGCATGAAATAAATATGGGGATAGGACATCAGAAAAATTTGGAAGGAATTTTTCTTTTACAGCTGCTATGCTTCATGTTCTGCAATTTTCAGTACTCTTAACTTTGTCTCACACGCTTGAATATTCAAACTACAATGAATAACATGGTTTCCAATTTAGTTAAAAGATCTCATCCATTTTACAGATCTTATGAATACCACTATCTGGAAAATGGTGAAGCTGAAAATTTAGCATTTAGTTATTCACAAGACTAACTTTTTTTTTGTGTCTCTCGGCTTAATTGCATTCCTTAGCAATATGCCCACCCATCTGGGAATGGGACCTCTGACTTTGTTGGCAGGTGTCTGATGGCAAATCTAGGGGGAAAAGTGAATCTGCAGTAGACAACCTGATTATCAGTTCAGCACACTTAAGCTAATACACGGCTCATCAGGAAGAAGGTTCAGGCTGGACATTGGCAAGCATCCCTTTACCCAGAGGGAGGTCAAACACTGCAATAGGCTCCTGGAGAGGTGGTTGATGCCCCCAGTCCATCAGTGTTCAGGAGTCATTTCAATTGCGTGAATTGTAATAATGATGAGCCATTCAGGGCCTTCATTTTTTTCTTCAGATGTCATCACTGTCATGTGTTTTTTTCCCTAGGACTCGAACACTAGAGAACAGTGCTTTTGGCTCCACTCTTCTCTAAGAATAGTGCATTTTTACAGTGAGGGTGAGGCAGTTCTAAAGGCCCTAAAGTACATAAAATAAACAGCTCTGAAGTTCTTGAAAATGACAACTCACAGGAGGACAGCCAGGAGAAGCCTGTGATCCATGGCATGCCTATATGAAGAAAATAGTTCAAATTCTGTAACATTCAAATTACAGAATTATCATTTGATGGGATAGGCATCCCAAAGCATCAAGGAACTGGATCCTGGAGTATTTGAAATGTGCAGAGGCAGACATTCCTGCCTCCTCTGTGTTTCTGGAAAGAAATGTTGAATGTCTCTTGAAGCACAGGGACATTTGATCGCACACCTCATCAGTAAAACAAATTCTAAGAACCACCACAATATAGGTATAATTATTTATAAATTATATAAATATACTGTTGTGCTAATACATTATTTGCATGCTTAAACATACAAAATTAGAAATTGAAGAGTATAAGATAAAGATTAAATAAACAATTTACCTTGTTATGTAAATGTTACATGTTACATTTTTAAAAATTTGTTAGCAGTACAAGAAGGGTTTTTTCCAGTATCCCAAAGGATTATCTTCTGCATCCCACTTTGAGACCACTGCCTTGAAGGACTAGTTAGCTCAGTCAAAAATATGACTGGGCAAAATCTGGAACCATTGCCCCACAATATCCTTGCATTAAAACTCTTTAGCTCAGCTTAAACAGGCTTTTTTCCCCCCTTAGGGTGATTCTTAGTCTTTCCTTTGACTAACACACAACCTGTGTTACGCCAAAATCTGCTTTTGTTACTTTCAAGTTCAGATTCTGCATCTGAAGTTGATATTTATATATGTTAAATATTGATGTATGATTACAAGAGAGATTCATCAATTTCCTCATTGGCTCATTTCCCGCATATTGACTCACTGATGTTATAAAAATTGATCTCACTGATGTTATAAAAGTTGATCGTGTCAACATGCAACATCTTTTTAAACAAAGTGAAAGGAAAAAGGAAAGCATTGTATGCAAAGCAGAAAAACTCTCAAAATGCTTTAGAAGTTTTTTCTTCTGTTTTGATTTTTGCTGAAATGAGAACGGTGATTTGTGTAATGTTTACCACCACAGGTTTCCTCCAAAAGAATTTTTTTCAGTTTTCAGGTTGGTGTACCTGGTGTAAGAAGTTGTGGCCCCTTTGTCCCCACTGGTGTAACTTTTTAATCAATTTATCACATTTATGGGAAATTTATTTGGTACATTCAAAATAACATGTTTTATGTACATATGACTATGCCGTATTTTATACCACTCTTTTTTTATCTCCCACTACTGTTTCTTTGTAGATCCCCGTCTTGTTATGGTGTTCTGTGGAGGGAAGAAAAGTTAGGGGGGAAAAAAGTCAGTCTTCCATGTTTGGAATTCTGTTACTGGTTAAGGCATAGATAAGCATCAAATTAAATTGAAGGGACACTCACTTCTTATACTGTATTAAGCTTGACTGTGGAATTAAGAATTTTTTTAATATGTTGTCATATCTTAAAGATAGGTTTAATTTGTCCGGCTGTTCCTTCAGAATTAGCCTTTTCAAGGTCCAAACTATGCTATTCCTCCATTCTTAACATCTTAATAGAATGTAATATTTGATTATATTAATAATACTTAATATTTTAATATCCAGCAATACTACATTTTCTATCTGAATAATACAGCTGTATTTGTAAAGAGAGTAAATTCGGATGTGATTAACTCCAGGCAAAATTGGCTTCTCTGCTTCAAACACACCATGACCTACCAGGTCTATTATGGACTACATGAAGGAAGATACACTATATTCTCTGTTAGCAAAGATGATTTCTTTTCAGTGAATGGTCATGCCCCATTTGGTTAAAAACTTGCTTATTAAAATAGTATCTCTGCTTATCCTTGCTTTGTCAAAATGCTGTTTGTAAACACTCTGGAGTCTGCAGCATGCTGCTGTGAGCAGGCAGGGCAGGGTCAGAGGGGAAGGCACAGAGCTGTGGAGGATGCAGGCTGTAGCTGGGCTCTCAGGGCTGTAGAGGATGCAGGCTGTAGCTGGGCTGTCAGGGACAGGGCTGTAGAGGATGCAGGCTGTAGCTGGGCTCTCAGGGATGAGGCTGTGGAGGATGCAGGCTGTAGCTGGGCTGTCAGGGCTGTGGAGGATGCAGGCTGTAGCTGGGCTCTCAGGGATGAGGCTGTGGAGGATGCAGGCTGTAGCTGGGCTGTCAGGGATGAGGCTGTGGAGGATGCAGGCTGTAGCTGGGCTCTCAGGGCTGTAGAGGATGCAGGCTGTAGCTGGGCTGTCAGGGATGAGGCTGTGGAGGATGCAGGCTGTAGCTGGGCTCTCAGGGATGAGGCTGTGGAGGATGCAGGCTGTAGCTGGGCTGTCAGGGCTGTGGAGGATGCAGGCTGTAGCTGGGCTGTCAGGGCTGTGGAGGATGCAGGCTGTAGCTGGGCTGTCAGGGACAAAGCAGAGAAAAGCTTCTCCAATGAAATGAGAGCAGGAGGGTCTGAGCAAAGGCTTTGAAATTGTGTGTTGTGTCTCCTTGTGAGTAAAACCTTAATGTGGGTTGCCTGGCTTTGTAATCCTAGCTCAAAACCTAAATCATCTGGAGAAGGGAAGCTGGATCAATTTTTTTTAGCCCTCTTGCCTTCATTTCAGATAGTCCCTCTTTTAAAGCTTTTTTCAAAGAAACTGAATTCTTCAACTGCTTAAGTACAGTAAATCCAATTTGTTGCTGCTACTTTACTTCCTCACTGAAAGGAAGTTGAAGATTAAATTTTAATCTTTGATCTTGGTAAGTTTCTTTCCTAGAATGTGAAAACTGAGAATGCTAATCCTTTCCTTTTAAGGCTTTAATGGATCCTGCTATCAAACCCTAATTCACATTAGCCATGCTTTTATTTGTAATGCTTCCTGTCTGTCCTCTGCTTCTCCCTCAAGTTTGAGCAGCACTTTGAAATCCTGTTTGGTTGACTTTCAACTTGTCTGCATGTGAGTTTTGGGTTTGATTTTGTTTTTTTTTTTTTTAACATCACAGAAAAAATATTACATATTCTGATAAAACTTTTTTTTAGGCAGTGTTTTGAATTTTTTTGGTGTAACTTTTTTGTTTCAAGTTTGCTGCAATATCATAATCCCATTCTATTTTACAAGGGTGTGACCTGACAGCAAGAAGGGAAGTTCTGTTTTTAGTGAGGTGGAAACCCAAGAAGTCATGGGTGTTTCCTTTTTTGCAAATATAAGTAGGAAAAGTTCAGCTGGGCGTAGGACATAGAGAGATTCCTGCAATTCAGAGAGAAACATACAGGGCAAGGTACAGAACTATGCACAATTGAACAATTTGCAGTCAAGCTTACAACATGATTATTCTGTTCTTAGAGTCCACGTGGGTTTATTGTGCAAATGGAAACCAGAAGTCTCTGGGCTGATAGCAGCCTGAAGGAAAGAGCTTACTCTACAGGATGCAGTAGATAGAGAGGCATTTATTTTTAACCCCTCATATTTTAGTATCTTATTCCGAACTATTAAAAGGGGGTGTTAAAAGGTTTGTTTTAAAATAAACCTTAACGTTCTAAAAAAAGTTTAAAGCTTTTGAAGCTATTGGTGTCTTCGAAGATGTGTTGGAATATTTACAGGAAAATGTTTTCTGACTCCCAAATGAAAAATATTTTTGTAAGGAGTCTGCCTTCTGCTCCCTTTTGTAAGGAGTCTGCCTTCTGCTCCCTTTTGTTCTGCACTCCCCTTGGTGGGTTAGAGACCCACAGGGACTTTTCTTTCCCCATTTTGCATACTTAATGCCATTAGCATGGCAGTGTGTCCCCCTTCTGGGAGTCTAATGTGTAATACTAAAATCTGTTTTTATACTGGCATCTTTTCTCTCTTCTCCCATAGTTTCACTTCTGTGTATAATGGTATTGCGTAGAAGTACCAAGCAGGAAAGCTTTAAATAAGTTACTTGGACATTAGCACCTTATGCATTCCGAAATCCAGAACATTTGTCCAATGTAGAATTAAAAGATTGGGAACGGGGAAAAGAAAAGCCTTTCAAATTAATAATAATTACAAGTATTGAGCCTCTGAAAGCCTCAGTACAATGCAAATGATGTGCATTCATGATAGGAAAGCAGATTGTGTGGATTATGAGTTCCTTCCTCTGTCAATATACCTGAACTGTGGCAGAAGAAGAGTACTTGCTTTGGCATAGCAATCCAGCACACATCTGTGTCTTCCTCTTCTGATTTCACAAGAGAATTGTCTCGTGTGTGGAACCTCAGGTGAACTTGAGGCTTTGTTGTCATAAAAGAGTTTGAGTGACTTGATGCTGCAAATGGAGGGATTAGAAAGAAACAGATAAAAATTATGGTAAGTTAATCATGGCGCATAATCATTAACTGCTGGATTGCAGTCACAGAGCCTGAATTTGATTTCTTTGTGCTTCATCTGTTTAGATAAATAACCTTGCATTACCATTTGCTTCTGAGATTCACAGGGTTTTGTGCTTAATTTCTTAACCTTCATATTCATCTGCTGTACATTTGCTTCTGTATTCCAAAAAATACTGATGGGAAAAGCAAATATTTCATATTGCGTGTACATAAATGAGAAAAGTTGAGCATAATTTAATATTTTCTAATATTTTTAATGCTAGTTCTGTATTTGCAGACGTTATTTTATCATTGATATGCTGAACGAGTATCTCTGCAATTTGTCAGACAAAAGAAATTGATGTTTAAATTATCCTAGCTTCAGATTTATCTTATTAGATTTATTGGTTTAAATAAATCAGAGCAGGAATTAAGTTTCATCCAGTAGGAAAAGAGTGCAAATTCCTTTTATACTTTCAAAACAAAACTATAAGTTTCTCTGAAATACAAATAGTTTGTTCAAAAGAAAGATGAGTTACAGATCAGTGTGCATACACATGAATGCAAAAATGTTGGAGGTTTTTAAAATTATGAATGGTATTTGTAAATTTAGGTTACAACTTGTTTTTCGAGTTTTAACTTTGTGTCTTGTGTTTCTTCAATATTTTGTTAAAATAAAGCACAGTCTAAATGATTTCCAGAAAGGCTTTAAATAGATGCAGGGAAATGCCTGAAGTTATAACCTAGAAAATACAATCAGTGTGCTCCCTGATTCCTGAGCAAGAAGCTTGTATTAGCTGCTGTCCTCTTTTGGCTAGCAAGTGGTTGAGATACAGACAGGTGCTGTTACTCTTGGCCATTGAGGTGTTCTTATGCAACCACTTAACACTGTAATTTTTCATTTTGTTGATTTCCAAATATAACTCAAATTATGTTGGCAGAGATTCTGTTTCTAGTGTTAATATCTGATTGTGGATTTTTGCTTGGGTTTTTTTTTCATTTCTTTGCCTCTGAATCAGACTTTTGCCCTCCTCTTTTTTTATTCTGCAAATTCTAAGATTTGGAAGCTCTGCCTTACTGTTTGCATAGTTTGGCAGCTTTATTAATTCACATTCAACTGCCAAGAAGGACTTATATTACTCAAGGCTTGCTGCTAATAATTTAATTTTTTTGTTTGTAATTAAAACCTCTGCATTTTGAAAGAGATTATATATGCTAGTTTTGGCAAATGCTTGTCTATGTGTGTAGAAGATTAATCTTCCAATTACCTTGTTGGATATCTCTCATGAAACTCTTGCTGTCTTAAAATGCTAGTAGAATTTTAAAGAAAAAGTGGTCATTCAGTCCACCTGAAGTTACTTAACCATTTTGCAGTTGTTTATCCTGTTTTTACTTAATTCAAAGGAATCAAGTTAAAATGATAAAAAACTTTTTGAGAATACCAGTTTTCCTGATCTGTTAAGAAGAAAGTTCTTGATTTATTTTTTTCCCACACCCTTGTAGAAATGTTTTTTTAAAAGAATTTCAGCTATAAACAGATATGTTGTATTTACATCACTGACATAAGAGGAAAAGAATCCTTAAATGACAAACTGGGCTTGAGATGATATTTACAGAAGGCAAATCAGACAATCTGTCATAAAAGCTTGTTTGCTACGAGTCCTTCATTTCCCAGCAGAGATGAGGTGACGGTTGAAGAACTGAAATCTTCTCCTTACTTTTTCAGTAGTTTGGTTGCTGATCAAGTTCATCATTCTTGTTTTCTGTCAAGACCTACTGTCTGGGAAATCTGCTTGTGTTGTGCCTGCTATCCTCCTGCAGAGAATCAGGCCTGGTTATTTGTCCATGGACATGAAGAGTGTCAGTCACATGCTGCAGTGCCCTTTTAGTGAGCATATGCAAAGTTAACCTATTATGGTATGTTTTGGTCCATTCTGGATGTTCAGAAGCAAAGGCTCCACTGCAGTTAGCCTAGAACTCAGGAGTTCCAGCTGCTGGTATTTCTGACAGTATAAACTCACTCAAGTTATCCAAAGGTCAAGAAAATCGAAGCCTGTATAAAATTGATAACTAATTTTGTTAGGATATAGTTCAAGATCTCTCTAAGAGACAATCAAAGAGGATTAAAAAAATGCTGAAGAAGCTTCAAGGGCATCTGTTCTGTGGCCCAAATAGTGCCATGGCTGTGACACATGAAGATCTGTTGGTCAGTCAGAATAAGAAAATATGTTGCAGTAGGACATTCCTGCCTTTTTTCACTGCAGCAACTGCCTTTAGGAAGTCTGCTGGCATCTAACTGGTCTGGCATCTGGTTTGGGGAATAGTGTGTCAATGTACAGGGCACAAATCTGAGACAGATGCTGTATTGCAGCATCAAAATCTACTGGTAAGTAAACTTGTTTTCATACCTGCTGATCTAATTTCTCAAAGTCCAATGACATACCAGTCCAGACAGCTCACTGCTAGAGTACTGACAGCTTGGGAGTTCCCTTTTTATTTTGGAGTTGCTTTTACAGATTTTAGTTATATTCATGTATGCTATCAATTTGAGTTTGCATTCCATATTCCCTGTCCTAAATAAAGGTTTTTAAAGCTTGTTCTTATGCAAATGTTTTTATTTTTTTTAAGCTTTTATTTTCACTTTTACTTTTCACTACTCAGGTAGTTCTTGAACTGGAACACCCATCTGATGTAATTCCCTTTCTTAGGGAATTAGTCTGTTTGGTTTATTTCCTGTCTTCATCTGCTGGTAGGAGGGCAAATTGCCAACTGGACTGGCATTTTCTGGATTTGGAGAAATTAAACTTGCAGGTAAGAAATTACTGGTTTTTCATAGGTATAATTGGAAACAGAACTGACTTTTGTTTTGTTGAACAAAAAAAAACTCATGTAAATGGAACTTGAGGAAAAGGCTTCCAATGAGTCTGTATTTGATGCAAGGGAAATTGAAAATCTGGTATAGCTGAAATGACACCAGAAATTCTATGTGGTTATGGAAAGGCTTTTCTATATTAGCTTGGACTAAGCTTGGATTGAATTTTATTTACTTATTTATTTTTAAGTTCCCATAGGTAATATAGTTAGAGTATAGTAGTAAGTGACCAGCTATAATCACTTATATAATTTCTGTTGTGCATGCAGGAACCCAACATACAGGTTGTCTTAAGTCCCTCTGTCTCACTGTTAAGTCAGGTCACACTTTCAAGATGCAGAAGTCTCAGATGTGTTAATTCAAAGCAGTAATTTCTTAATCTCTTGAGAGGCAGCTGAGCTGCCAAAAGCAATGCTAGTGCAAACAGAAGTGTTTCTGGGTTTATCTTAAGAATTAAATTTTAAAAACATAAACACAAACAAACAGAACAACAAAAAGAAAAGCCTAGTAAAAAAAACCAACTATTTTTGATGCTTCATTTACACAGTGGCCCCTAACATGATTGTGCCAGAACTTAAAGGCAGCATGGATGGAAATGGGCAGTAATTTGTCAATTGCATTTTTTTTGTGTGTGTATGTACTGTACAAAAATATATCCTGCATGCGCTTAATACTCTCAAAATGTTAGATCATTAAATAAACGTCTCGAAATAATAAAAGTTGAGGAAATCTGCAAGTAAATATTCTGGAGAGTACCTGACAGTGAACAGTAGAGGAGAAGGATTTTTATTGGAAGACTTCACCAATCTTACATTTCCTAACTTCTTAAATACACAATGAAAGTCAGGAGCATGCAGAGATATTTCTGGGAATAGCTGTGTAAACCTGATTAATGCTTTGGCTGCTTCTGTTACTCTTGAATAAATGTAAGTAAATTTACAGGCATGGAGGGAGCATATGTATCTGCAGACACTTATTTCCACCCTGGGAGTATGTTAGTATTGATTAGTCTCATCAGTAATAGGCAGGAATTCTTCTCTTTTGTAATAGGCATGAATTCTTTAGCAGGATGTTTTCACTGAACAGGTTTTTTTTGTTTTTGAACAGGAGCCTAATTTTAATAGTAGTTCTTGGTATCAAGAAAAAAAATGCAAATGTAAGGCAAATATTGGTTAGTTTTTAATAATGTACTTTAGTACTAAGATGGTCTCATCTCTTTTTCTGGTTGTTTTGCCAAGGAAATTATTACTTGCAATAGTATTTTCAATTTGTGTGGAGTTTTTTCTTTTTTTCAGATATAAAAAAATCCCACCACAATTCAAGTGGCCTAAATGTTATCCTGGGACAACATGGGAGACTTTGTATATTATACTTCCCATATATATATATATATCTATGTGTGTGTGTGTGTGTGTGTGTATTTATTTATTTATTTATTTATTTATTTGTTTATTTATTTATATGCATTATGGAAAAATCTATGCTGTGAAGTAGTACAAAGGGTATTTGGTCATTTTAAAAGAAATGCCCTGATTTCAGCTGGGATAGTTAATTTTCTTCCTAGTAGCTGATACAGTGCTGCTTTTTGGATTGTGTTTGAGATTAATGTTGGTAATAGACTGATGTTTTGATTGTTGTTGAATGTTCTTTCTCTGCCTATCTCTTCACTATTTCTTTATTTTATAATGTTTACAGAACTTGAAACCCTATACGAAGTTATCTTACACAAGTGTTGTTCGGGGTAAGGATTGCTAAGGGTACATCTGTTAACTTTCTGCAGATTATGGAACAGCTACTGCTACTTTTTTGCCAACGTGATTGTAAAGAGATGGAAATAATTGTAATCACAGAGGATAACACTTAGTTGGATGAGAGAGGGGAAGCTCACAGGCTCTCAGGCAATCAAAAATTTTTTCGTGGCTAGATTAGAGAACGTACCATAAATGGATTTAACCCCCCTGCTCTCATAATAACTTCTTACATAATCCTCCTGCACTGCACAAAACCTCTGCACTCTGCAGTCCCACTGTGTCAGTCCAGGACACCCTGTTCAGCCATATCTCACACACTGCCTGTCTTTCATCCAAAACACGGCCACACAATCTCTTATCCACTGTATTCTCCATGTACCAACTGCGTTCCTGAGATTACTGCTTTTAGCCACTGTTTTTATCTTCTTTTCCAGACTGAAGAAAAGGAGTTAACAGCTTGGTGTATATGCTTGTTTTCTCTCAGGTTTAATTGTATTTCCTTGTTTTTTAACTTCCTCCTTTAGTAAATCCTATTATCTCTCTTACTTACCCTCTTTTCATTTTGGAGTGTCCTTGCTTTTACTCCTATATTAAATGGCTTAACATACTGTCTACAAACCTTATCTTGCATCATCCTTAAATCCTCACAGCTACAAAACCAATAGAACCATATTTTATTAAAAATAGAACTGCATACTCCTTCCAGTCCTGGTGCAAGGAAAAGTCCTGCCTGAAACCCTGCAGCACCTCTGCACAGAACTGGCCAGCCTGGTTACAGTGTTTGCATTCTGGGGAACAAGAGCGCTACTGCAGAAATTCAATATGCCTTGGATAAAATAAGTTGTTGTCCTTGGAGAGCTCTTAACCTCTAGAAAGTGTTTTTCTTGTCTGAACAAGAGCAGGACAGCGCTAGATAGCCTTGCACAGCTTCTTTTCACATTGAGTTTTGAAATTTGTATTTGCTTTTTTCATTAAAACTTGATCATATTTTCTTCCTTTTTAACTTTTTCTGTAGCAAATGCTTTTGTATCCACTTCTTTTCCTGTTTCTGAATACTTTTGTAGCAGGATCATTTTTCCTCATGGTGATTAGGAGTGTGAGGATTCTGTATGCTGTGTCCACATGGCACTTAGGGACATGGTTTAGTGGTGGACTTGGCAGTGGTGGGCTTATGGTTGGACTCAGTGGTCTTTTCCAACCTAAATGGTTCTGTATTTCTGTGCTCTTTAATACTTTCACTCTACAAATAAGTTTGGTTAAACAAAAGCAGTGCCAGTTTTTGCATATCAAGAGAGTTGCTGTCTGCAGGCAATGCCTCTAAAATGGCTCTCTGCTGCAGTGGAAACTTATGAAACATGTCTGCAAAAGAGCTAAGAGCTAAATAATCTACAAAGCTGGTAAAATAGATAGTAACTAATAGCATCTGGTGTGAATATTTTGTTTAAATTTTATTGCCTATGCTACTATTTTAGATATATTTGATACTACGCTTGGACTGATTTTATAATTTCAAATCTATTTTTACATATTTTTAAAGATTCAAAATAAAAGCTTTAAGAGGACAATATTTAGTTCTCAAGTATTTAAGAGGAGAATATTTAGTTCTCCTCAAGTTTATTCAACTTTATGCCTGGTTTTCTTCCTGAGCATGGTAGAGTGGTTTAAGAAATGATTAACTGAAACTATCTTTAAATGTTATGTTAAAATTCCTGGGAAATTTTGGTGACTCCTTGCATCAGAATTTCTTTGTTCACACAGTAGGATGTAAAAATTTGTAGAATATAGAATATAGAAATATTAGATATATTCAATATAGAAACTTATGTCAAATGCAAAAATTCCACTATTATAAGGGACTTGTCTGTATTTGTGTGTCTGTGATAATGTGTCTGTGATAGCTTACAGGGGTTGTCCAAATGGAAATTTGCATATCCATGTTACATGTGTGAATTTGTATTTAGACCCTGTGGGCATAGTTGCTTCTATAAACTGTGTCCTGTTTTGAAACTCCTGTGAAAATATTCAGGATGTCTTTCTGAATAAGGAGGTGATTTAATGTACCTGGCAAACCTCAGAAAAACTTGCTATCTCTGTGTTTCAGTTTCCTCAAATCAACAAGCTCTGTGTAATGCTCAGTGTTCCCAGGGGATTGGGGTTTTTACATGGGGAAGTGAATACCATGCAAGATACTTGAAATTATTGAGAGCTTTGGGTCAGCAAAGTGGTTATTCCTGAAAACCTCTTAGGAGGGTGAGGGTGTGGATCCCTGGGTAGAAAGGTTGATTCTTTACCTGTATGAATACTGAGGGATTCATTAGTCATCTTGAGAGAAGTTTCTTGAAACTAGTTTTAATCACAGTTGTGCTTCATCCTCTTTTTGTGCAACAAAACTCAGAATCTGTCTGCTCTGTGAAACTCAGCTCCTAAAAGTTCCTTACTGAGCTTACTACTGTCTTTGTTTTGTGGGAAATTTTGGCTCTTTGGGCTCTGTTATTTGCCCTTACAGAAGTTCCTGTCTAAACAGTTCAAATATCACCAGAACAAAAACTTTTTTGTAAAAAAAGACCTGTTGACAATGTTATTGGAAAATTCAAGTAAATGTATGTGTGCCATGAATAGTTATTTAATTTGCTGTGCAGTTGGCATTTTGGATAGCAACATGGCATTTGGCTTTGAACTTCTGAGTACATTTGGTATGGAGATGAGTAAATTAGCTTTTTGCTTCAGGCCAGAGATAGTCAAACTCCTTGTAGAGCAACATTTTACTATTGTCTAGTATTTTGTGGATTGGAGGACTTACAAAATCCAATTACAAAATGCTCTTGCTTTTAGTTCTAATTATTCTACAGCAGTATAAGGGCATATGATCTTGTCTTGGAGCCTGAAAAACTAGGTACTTTCCTTATTTCAGTATGACTTTTGGCAGGTGATTTCCAATACTGGCATATTAGCTTCTTCATTTCTAGAATTTTAGAAAACTATTTTACTTCATTGGGAATATGAGGCAAAACTAATTTGAGCATTTAAGATATTCAGTTTACAGTTTTTATATATATATATATATCAGTTATAGTCATAGTTACTAGAAATTGTAAGGTGATAGAAAACAGAGTAACTAAGTGCTATATTTTGCATGAAAGCAAAATATAGTGGACTTGACATGTCTATTTTTTAGTTCATTCTGGAAAAGTATTGAAGGGGGGATGCAAGGGTGTTCAAACTGCAAAAAAAAATTGGTGTTGTGGGAAGCATATCACATTTCCAAAGTGGGCTTGCAAAAGAGCTGGCCTGTTAATTACCATTATGCTGGCAGAAAGAACCTTCTAAATGCAGTTGCCTTTCTTTATTGCTTTTGTAGAAGGATTCAAATGTCAACTTTTTTTTTTTTTTGTTCAAAAATATGTCTCAATATGTTTCTAAGTTGCTTCCCTTAGGAAAAGCGAGCAGTTTAAGATGCTTTGTGAAAATTGCAGTCTGTTGGTCACTTGAAATAGAACATCTGGATGGTCACTAGTGGTGTTCCCCTAGGCTCGGATTTGGGGTCAGTCCTGTTTAACATCTTTATTGGTGATCTGATCATTCTCAGTCAGTTTGCAGATGACACTGAGTTGGGTGGGAGTGTTGATCTGCTGCAGGGTGGGAAGGCTCTGCAGAGAGATATGGGCAGACTTGATCAATGGGCTGAAGACAGCTGCATGAGGTTCAGGAAGGTGGAGTGCCAGGTGCTGCCCTTAGCTGACAACAAGCCCCTGCAGTGCTACAGGCTGGGGGAGGAGAGGCTTGAGGGCTGTTTGGCAGAAAGGGGCTTGGGGTGCAGGTTGGTAGGTGGCTGAACATGAGCCAACAGTGTGCCCAGATGGCCAATTGCATTTTGGCCTGTATGAGGAATAGTGTTGATTGCTCTGTACTCAGCACTGGTGAAGCTGCACCTCAAGTACTGCATTCAGTTTTGGGCCCCTCCTTCCAAAAAGGACATTGAAATGCTGTGTGTCCAGAGAAGGGCAGCAAGGTTTGTGAAGGGTCTAGAACAAAATCCTGTGAGGAACATCTCGGGGAGCTGCAGGTGTTTGGTCTGGTGGAAGCTCAGCAGGGACCTCACTGCTCTCTACAGCTCCGGAAAGGAATTTGTAGTGAGTGGGGGTCAGTCTCTTCTGCTGTGGCTGCAGTGACAGGACCAAAAGAAATGGCTTTAAGATGAGACTTAAGAGGGGAGATTCACATTAGATACTAGAAAATATTTTTTGCTCTTCAGGTGGTCAGGTGGAAATAGGTTGCTCAGGGAGATGGTGGAGTCACCATTGCTGGAGGTGTTTAAGAGACATCTGGGTCTGGCACTGGGTGATGTGGTTTAGGGGTTACAGGGCAGTGCTGGGTGATGGTTGGACTGGATGATCTTGAAGTCTCTTCCAACCATGATGATTCTATGATCATCTATGTCCTGTCTTTCCTTTATCTTAAGGAATTGCATGTAATAGACTCTTTTTTTTTTTTTTTGTATTCACAGAACTGTGCTAAAGAATAATGACTTGAGATCAAGACAAGAATTAACTACTCACCTCACCAATCAGTGGCCTTCCCCAGGAGCTCTGGATGTCAATGCTGTTGCCTTGGACACTCTACTCTATAGAAAGCACAATCAACAATGGGATGAGTAAGTATCATATTTATTTTGACTCCCCCTTAGAGGAACAGGGAAACTGACAATTACATATTTCCTTCAGCATACTTTGGAACATATCCTATTGGATATAGTTACCAGTGAAAGATCACTGATAACTAAAATCAGTTTCTCTTGCTTTCCATAAAAATTTTCTTCCTTTGGATTAGTTTTTTTTAAAAAGGCAGAAAAATAAATCATTGCTTTGGGAAAGAACTGGCTTTGGAAATAAATAAGAATAGTGTTTAAGAGAAGAAAGATTAACTGCATAGGATTATTTTAGAAAACTTTTTAAGGAGAGTTGAAGATACCTAGTTAGATCTTTAAATGTGTTGCTATCAAATATTACTTGCTTTGCAGGAAAAGTTTTCAAAGTCTGGACCAACTTTCAGCAGAAGTCAGTCTTTCTCAATCCTCTCTGGATCCAGGTCACTCACAGGATGGGAAGCAAGATGGAATTAACTTGTTAAATGAAGGTACAGAGCCAGTCTAATGTCCTCCTTTAATTTTGTTCTTCATAGTTCTGGACTTCAGTACCTGTGAGACAAATTTTCAGCGTGAAGAAAATACACATTGAAAAACATGTTTTTCATTGTTATGCCAAGTGTTTCAGTTTCCCTAAGAACTCTGCTTCAAATTAGTTTGGATTTATGAAGATACGCACCCCACTCCTCTGTATTTAAAGCTAAGCTTCAAATGTCTTGCACATCTGTTCCTTTTCCATCACAGAATCAGTCAGCTTCACTACACGGGGGATCTGCTGACATTTTTCTGCTCTAACAACTTCTTGTGTTTCCTTTTTTTGGTTTTAAAAGAATGATTAAGTTCATTGGATTTGCAACTACACTTTCATTCTTACATCTTAACATTTATCTGGAGATGCAGCCTGACAGTGTTTCCATTAAAATAGAGAGAGGAATGTGATATGAACTGTCTATATAAATGTGATATATGCACACACCCCTTTCAAACCTGGATGCTTATCAAAGCTTAGCTGCTCCATCTTGTGGGCAATTCTGAAAAAGCAGGAAAATGTTGGAAGAATTGTGAAACAGTAGTATTTTGGGTATAGAATGTAAATTGTTAAAAAAAGAATCCTTTCTGTATCTCATCAATTCTAAGCTTTAAATAGATTTGCCAATACAAAACCTTAGGGTTACATAACTGCTAAAATGTCTCTTTTTTAAACATCAAGGATAATTTATTTTTTTTAATTGTAAGCAGTGTTAAAATCTGATTTAATCCAAGACTGATTTCAACCCAGCCTGTAAGGCATGGGTAGAGATCTCTGTACCACCTGGATAGGGAAGGTGTGGTGTAAGTTGTCTTCCCAGTCACATTTATGAAACATGCCTGTGCTGAAGCATACCATGGAATTCACAGTGTGTAGATTAAACAACTTTTTCTGTTCTCTCATTTTTTATGGTGAACTAATCTTGTGCTGCAAAAACTATTAGCTGAATTCTTATTTTTCTTCGCAGGAAAGGAAGACACTCCATCATTGCTTGGTCTTTGTGGCTCTCTTACATCAGTAGCAAGCTACAAGTCTCTCACAAGCCTGAAATCAAGTGAATACCTTGCAAGTCCTACGACAGAGATGACAAGTCCAGGCTTAACACCATCCTGAGATGCACACAAGAAGGAAGAGCTTTATGTTGTATGCATTTGATTTATGTTCCATGAGATGACTTGCAGTGAAGACTGCTAGTTGCGAGTTAAAAAATAAGCTGTTTTATTTTTTCTTGTCTCAGATACCTTTATAATTCACCAATTTGGTCAGTTTTCATTTGCTTCTTCTTTCCCCCAGAGGATTTTTCAGATATTCTGTTTTAGTCTGGAATTATTTCAATCTCTTGTTCAGGTACAGAATGTATAATCTGATGTTTATGACTGGTTTTTAAAATGAAACAGTTGAAAATCAGACCCATACTTAAATGCCATCAGCTTTGTTTCTCCTTGCACTAGCCTGGACTGGCTCTAGCCACTGTACTCTGCAGTGCTTTAAATATTTATCAACTCTTGCAGAAGAGACAGGGAATCCTGAACACCAGTTTTTGTAGGAAAAAAATACCTAAAAATCCAGCTTTTCATCTGTGTATGTTGTGTAGGACCTCAGCATATTTAACCTATCAACAGCTTCTCTCAAGTTGACTCAGTGTTAGGTTTTGCATTCTTGTTAATATGGCACTTAGGAGATGTCCCAGTCACACTGAAACACAAACACTTGAAATTGCATGTGAATAACAAATGTAACTTGATCATATAAATCAAGCATACATAGAGATTTGTAAATGGTGAGCAAACTCACTAAAAATGCTTTTAAGTGGCCTGGGTTACAGATAATCTAACTTTATACAAAAAGTTTCTTGCTGAAAAGATGGGGGCTATGGATGATGGGGATAAGCGCCTTGCAAAGTTTGGATTCTGTGTTTATTGGCAAGATCCCAAGGAGAGTGAAAGAGGGGAAACAATGTAATGACTGTATTTGTGTGTTAAAAGACTTTTCTCATCCCTGTAGTAGTCTAGTAGGTATTTTTCTTGCTTAGGTAATGCAGCAGAAATTCTCTTAAGTCAGTTTTCTCACAGTATTTGCCATTGATTTAAATTACTGATAGGAGAAAAAAAAAAAGGAGACATTTTTTTAAATGTAACTAACTTACCAGATTACCCTACAGTTTCAAAGTTTGCAAAATAATTTTTGAATTGCAAACTATATTCTTAATTCTTTGTAAGATACAATAGATCCTTTATCTATGAATTTATGAATTTTGCTAATCAAGGTAATGCTTATCAGTATGATTAGTAACTTTTTAAACAAAAGTGAAATGCATGTAAGTATGTTGTATTTATAAGTGCTAGGGAAAATGCTTTTTTGTGCCAAAGAAGTTTCATAAATTGTTTACATGAGTAGCTGCAATACAAGACAGATTTTTAATTATTGCTTACTCCTAGGTGTTTACAGTATGTCACTACACTCTGTACAGGATTAGTTGATTTGCCTCTTGTGATGGTACCTTGGCACTTCTACTTTAAACTGGGCATCATAGGGTGGGCTTGAAAGAGAGAAGATTCATTCTTGCTTTAACTGAAATATTTAGTTTTTTTAAGTAGGAGGGTATGCATTTCTGGAACTCAAGGCACGGCTGGATTTAGCTAGAGGATAAGAATCCATCTCCTCAACTCTCTAGTCCATGCTGCTGGAGGACACTACATCCATGGCAGGGTACACAACCACTGATGCTACTTTAATGCAGAATTTTAAAGCAGTTTAACAAAACCACCAGGTCCTTCAAGCCCTTGTGTACCCACACAGGTAATTTCTCTGTAATAAACTCTGACCATTAAATCCTTTCATACACCTTCAGAATGTCCATCACTTCATGGAACTTTTTTCTGTTATCACATTAAGTACCTGTTTCTCGAGTAACATTATTAAATATAAATTTGTAAATTAGAGATGCATTTTTACTACAAATAAAATGAGGGAATCCAGATTCCACATGTTAACATTCTGCATCAATGTACAGTGATTTAACTGGTCTTGTTTGCTGTTAAACACTTCTCATGCCACATCAGTGTTTTGGAGGGGGCAGTAATCATGATCTTCAGTCATGTTCACTGATGGCTCTTTTCTTAGAGCTAAATGTGTTGTTTAGCTGAAGTCTTTTATGTAGTCTGACACATGTTTCTGGGTGTCATTTTGTGCATGGGCAATCAGTTATGTGCATCTTTCTCAGTTCTAAACATTAACCATTTTTTAAAAAAGAATTTTAAACCGCCAAACTGTATGTTTTGTTGCCTTGACGTCCCATGAATGTTGCATGTAAATTAAAAATTTTGTATCATCACTAGTTACAACTTGTTGTCTCTGTTTTAATCACACAGGATAAAGTAAAACCATTCTGTAAATTACAGCATTACTGAGTTTATAGCAAATACTTTTCTTGCACAAGGGGGAGACTGGTTTTCTTGCTCTATATCATTGTGTCATCCAATATCTGCTGCTACTATGTTCTCTTAGGCTTTATTTTGTGAATTTACATTCAAAAGTCACAGTGGAAGAACAGTGTTAAGCATCTCCGCTGGCAGCACCTCTTGCCCAATGTGGCACCTAATGTCTTTACAAGTAGAGCATTTTTCAGTGTGTGAGGAATTTTCACCATGAACTCCATTTCTTGGGTAAAGCACACCCAAATGACAGTGTCTTAATGATCTGACTACTGAGTTAGTTTTGTATCAGCACCCCCCTCATTAAAATACACAAAAAAAATAGAATTCAACAACTGCATTGAAAATGCATAAAAAGAGGGAGGTAGTGAGGGTAGTTAAAAAATTATTTAAATCACACAGAGGCAGCTCTGATTTAGTAATTTGAGTGCCTGCAGGCAAGTGCAGTGCTGCAGCTGATCCTAGCAGGAGTGCAGCACAGTGGGCAGAGGGTGGCTGTGCCTGTGGCAGCAACCTGCACACACTCTTCCCTTCCGAGGGTGCAGGGCTCAGTCAGGCTGGCACACCATCACCTCTCCTTATGGCAGCAACCTTGGCCTTCCAACACAGGGGACCCCACACAAAGTGTGCATGCAGCAGTGTGACAGTGACAACTGGCACCTCCCAGAAACAGGTGCGGGAGTGTTCCTGCAGAGCACCTGGACAGGCCTTTGGCTGCAGTGCATGTGTGTGCTTTAATTTCGAGTATTACCTTAAACAAAAAGCCCCTGCTGCCCTATCACTGTATGCACCATGCTCTCTCAGTGTCTAATGAACATCAGTATTTTTCCAGTTTTACAGAATTTTTTAGTTAAAATAAACCTGAAAAGCTTTTAAAATATGCACTTACACAAAATACAGAGCTGCAAATAAGAAACATGTACAGAATGAAACACATAACAAGCAGCAAGAATAAACAAGTATTTATTGAATTCACTCTGTATAAACCTCCTTACTGAGAAATAAATATATCTTGCAATTAGATACCCAAAACATTTTTAAACATAATTTAAAAACCCAACTAAAATGCTTTAGTCATTTTCATGAATAAAATTCTACACAGTAGAAGTCATTATTCTTCATTGCTATATCCAGGTTCAATTTTTCTTCTCTCCCTCCTTTCTTTTTTCTTTTGTTCTTTCTTCCTTTATTTTTTCTCTCCAGCTGCAAGAGAAGTCATAAAATCTTCAATGATAGTTTAAGGGTGATGTGCATTTTCTTATTCTTAATAAAAAAGTGAATTAATGCTTTGTGAAAGTTAAAAATGAAGCTTTATTAGTTACCAAATGTAACAGTAGAAATGCACTGGGAATTCTAGAAAACATCTTCACAGATTTGGATTTGGCACAACTTCCATTTTATACTTTGCCTTCATACAATTGGATGAAGAAGAATTATGGATGTTGATTCTTTTTTTCATTTAAATGAGAAAAGAAAGACTTTCCATATTCATATGTGCTGATCATTATGGCACAAGCAGGAGCAACTTTAAACAGCCGTGGAGTAATACCTGCCCAGAAGAGAAAGGGAAGTATTCACTATTACTGTTTTCAGACCCAAGTGCTGCAGTACAGTGTGTTGATCACAATATATCTATACCATAGTGTATCAGTTTAGAGCTGGAATTCTACCTGCTCACATGCCTCAAAATACTGAATTTACCAGCTGTAGGTATTACCAGTGTAATAACCTTATGCCCTCACCTCTGCTGTCTAGTGTGGTCTGCCTGCCTCAAGTCCAGTGTGTCTCTGTCCCTTCTGACTCCATGCAACTGGAGCACCTGGGCCTGCAGGGCTCCTGTGCTCCAGCACACAAGAGGTGGCCTCTACTAAAATGAACCCTGGTCACAGGAATAAATGATGGAATGTAAGTGTTAAATGGCTCCCATTATAGTCAACTGTGATCTTGCCAGTGAAGGTTAGACAGTGATTCAGTTTAGAGAAGGGGAATAAGGCCAAATCCCCTTGTCCACACACAGTCAGCCCTCCACTTCCACTTGAAATGCAAAGATGTCTGCTGAGAGCCAGCACAGATGACACAGGACCTATGCAGAACTTGTGTGCCTTTGGAGCAGCAGCAAGGAGCCAGGCAGGCCAACCCCAGTCATCTCAGCTACGTGTGGCCAACTGAACTGAACTGGGCCTGATCAAGAGTATCTCAAACTCTGCTACCCATGTGTCAAGACTGAAATGTGTTTTAATCTATTAACTGAATTCAGTATCAATATTATTGATACTTTGTGGTGTCTTGCATTCTGTTAGCATCCAGTGGTCTGAAATATGCAAATCCTGTTACTCAGCTATGCCATCACTGTACAGTGAATAAAGCAGTTTAATCTCTTTCAGCAAACACAAGTCCTGCAAGGCTTAACCACCTGTGCAGCCATTCACACCAGGGCCCCAATGAGCCAGTGCAGTGTGGTGAAGTCTGGTAAGTATCCTGGATTTGAATGTCTCTTGCCAATAGTCATTTCAGTATGAGCTACAATAGGATTTTATCTCAATATTATTTTAATCTCAGTATCTTGTCATTTCTGCCTCAGCCTGCCACAGTCATGCAGCACAGGGCCAATGTTTTCCCTTGTCTTCCTCTGGTCACCTGTAGAAGCCTTTCTTGTTTCCCTTGACATTATTGGCCAGACTCCTTTCCAAACCTGATCTCTGTCTACTTGGACCATTTCTCTGTGACAGGTTACCTGTCCTGGCTTCCTTATTGTGTCTGAGCTTGTCCAGGAGCTCCTTGTTCCTCCATCCAGGCCTCTTGGAGTTTTCACCTAACTTTCTCTTTGCTGGGATACATTGTTCCTGAGCCTGGAGGAGATGATTCCTGAATATTAACCAGCTTTCTTGGGCCTTTCCTCCCTCCAGGACTTTATACCATGGTTCTCTACCAAGAAGATCCCAGGACAGGCCAATGTCTGCATGTCTGTTGCTTTATATATGCAAACTATTGCACAGCTGACAGTGTTCACAGAAATGGAAATATAAAACTTACACACTTTAAAATCTACAATTAAGAACTCTCTAGTCTGATTTTTTTTAGAGATGAGAAAAAATTTACCTGCAAATAATCCAGTAATCCCATTTCTAGCAGCAATTTTCCTCATAACTGCCCAGGTTGATTTACTGTCCCTCTGTGGAACTCAATACAGTACAAGACAACAGTGAATTAGGCAATCCATGCAATGCCACAGGACGATAGTTTTAGAAATCGGAGACAGTCACAGATATAATTGTTAGGTTTAACTCCTTTTTTTGTTAATTTTATCCATCTTATTTATACAGTATGTTAAATTATACAGTATGCAAATACACAAATTGAAACAGCAAGACATGGAAAAGACCTGTAGTAAAACCTAGAATAAGATATATGAACAGCTACTACAGTCTTTAGTGGATTGATGATACAGGTGAAAAAAGCCAAAAAATATTTATGCATAGACAAGAATATCATCAAATATTTTGAGAGACAAAATGTAATGCACAGTCAGTGTCTAACTCTAACAGTAACTGGATTTGGAAAGAATTAAACTGACACAAGTTAAAGATTACCATAATAGAATTTTAAAAATATAAATTAATCTTATTAATACTAACCTAATAAATATATGGCAGACACATGTTTTGAAGTGGTGTTAGGAAGGAATTCTTACATTCATCAACACAGGAAAAGAATTAAAAACAGTAACTATTTATATTTAAAACTTTTTTAATACTTGTTCTGCAATCAAATAATAATAATTTCTTTCAGGAATTACTCTAGAAAAAAAAAATTAACTGAGAGAATGAAACCTCATGCCAAAAAGTGAGCACTTATTTTCTAAGCAGAAACTATTTGGATACTCAGCCTTTTTAATGGTCTGTGTTCTTAAAGCCATGATATAATATTTATTTAGGTTAATGTAAATCCTTCACAGGTCCACATCCCGAGCAATGGAAAAGAAAGGTATTATATACAACTTCAATTTTATAAAACAGAGCAGTGCTCTACTGACAAGAGCAACACAGAAACTTCCTCTTTCATACTTTAAAGATGTTGGAACATTCATTAATATGCCCTCAAAAATAATTTTTTTGAAATCTCATGAAAAGAAGGTGAAAAACACACAACCTGAGCACAATATTTCTCTTTCTACTCTCATACCTATCACAAGAATATTGCTATGTAGGAGCAAGTGGTAGTGAATGTTATTTTGAAGACTTCTTCTATAGATCACTGTTCACCTGAATGTTTGCTATGAAGTTAATTTTTTGCCTGTTTAAATACAACTTACTTCAATCACAGAGTACTTTGGGTTTAAAAGAACCAAAGAACCTTTATTGGTCATCTAGTTCAACATTCCTACAGTAAGCAGGGACATCTCAAATTTGCAATTGGTCTGCCTAAATGTAATAGCTTTGGATTCCTTTGTTTCAATTTTATACCATCTTATTAAGCTAAATTGTAGTGAACTCTCACCTTTTCCCTCTTCCATGCCATTAATGAAATGTGGTATTCTCCTAGGAGATAAAATGTATCTTATCTAGATACTGCAATTTGGGGAAGAAAAAATGCCTGAGTGATAAAATGTTTGCATATACTTTAGAAGTGGCAAATATTTACAATTCGTACCACAAGCCATACCCAAACACTAGGTTTTATTTTTTCAAACACTATAGGTTTATTTTTATTTTGAAACACTAAAGGGTTTTTTATTCTTACCAGCAACTTACTTTTTAAAGTCTCATTCTCCCAAAGCTGAGTCTGCCTGTGTGTTTTCACTACATCAAATGGCTGAGTTACAACAGCTGCAATCTATCACGAAATCAATTCTAATGTTAGTGCACAAAAAATTAAAATTTAACTCTAAATTTTTAAATTAAAGTGCACACACAATTTAAAATTAGATTTGATATTCCAAGCACATTATATTTTAAGTCCTTTATGTCAGACCACTGTAGTTTATTCAGATTTTTTTTAGTCAGGTTGAATGCCACACCACATGTGTTTAAAGTACAAGCACCCCAAAATATACAGCATTTCTGAGAGAATAATCTAAAACCATACATTTTAAAAATAGTTTATTAGTGCTAATAAAGAATAGTACTAGAAATGAAATTATATACTTACAGAGCCAGATGCTGCTCCAGAAGTAAAAGAAACAAAAAATGTGGGTTCATGTGCACCAACTTCCTTGCACATCATCTTCTTGAAACGTTCATAATTATACCAATACATTGCTATGATTACAAAAAAATAAACTTGCATTACAACAGATTTGTATCTCAAGTACAAAAATTCTTATATCAAGTCCAGATGTAAGAATTCTACTGTGGCAATACAGCAAACAGAAACAAGAGCAGAAAGCATAATAAGTGTCCTATGTGATAACCCATGGACAGATTGCTGTGTTCTCCTTGTTCTCCATATCCCAAATTTCTTCATATGATACAAATTAGCCTAATCAGTTTGTCATTCCCTTAGGTAACCCCTACCTTCATGCAATCTAAACCAAGCACCATAAAACATTCAATTTAAAATAAATCAAAAGGTAGTCTTCTAATTACTCGCTATGTTTTCAGGCACATTTCACAGATCTCAGTAATTCTGTAAAAACACATTTAATACAAAATGAAATGTTGCTCAGGACTGCCTCATACTTTTTTGAGGCACAGTATAAAATTTATTTCTGAGAGAACCAAAAAAATATGATTTTGCTCCCTGGGGAGCAAATAGGCAAATGCCTCTCTGGGGACTGTCAAAGGAAAGTCCAGCAAACAACTTTCAGGAATAACATCTGTTTCTGTGACCATCTGCTGAACTGAAGTGCACTTTTTCTGCTTTCTAACTACAACTTCAAGTGATATACTACTAGGCTGAATTAGAGAGTAATTCCTCATGGCAGTTGGTTGACTAAATATTGCAAATGACAGCTCCATATCCTGAAAGGTAACCATGTTCAGAACTGAGTTCTGGAGTTTGTGCCAGCAGAAAAATTGCACAGCATTTCCTTGCCATGAAGACTACCTGGCCCCCAACATTTTACAAAACTAAAGGTAGGCAGTATCTCAGAAGGCATTCTGAGGATTTGAGGAGAATGTTGAAATGTACAAAACTCTAATTTAATATAAATTATCTAAAGCCAGAATTTTCTTAAGAACCTACAGGACTCATTTCCCCGAATACCATTTACATGTATATTGTCTGTGACACTGCTTAAAGAAGGACTCAAATATTATTATTAAACCAGTTTTTGTGTTTATAAGCATTCATAACTTCAGTTTTGTTCAGCCCAGCTAGCGTCCCAAGAAACATGACTGAAACATGGCATGAACACTTGGGCTAGGAATAGAGCAGAATTCTAATTATCCTGTGCTCCTTGAGTCATGCTGTGCTGTTTGCCTGTTTTCAGTAGGACCTGCTTTCTCAACTCCATGTTACAGTGATTTTAACTCTTGAGATAGCTGACTTGAACTCCCTGCAGCAAAGGTGCAAACTGAGAACACCAGAGATTCAGCTGCTGTTGGGCATCATTCAAACTGAAGAGCTCAGACTGGAGGTACAAAGGGAGGACACCATAGCAGGGAGAGAGCAGGTATGAGGAAGAAATTACCAGAAAACACAGTTGGAAAAGGCATTAAGCAGTATTAAACAACCTTAGCTTTACATAAGCTGAATTTTGTGGCATTTGGGGTTTTTTTTTAAATACATTTTCCTCTACTCATGCTTCTACTTGCCTGCTCACTATTGGCTGAGTAGTTCTCAACATGCAGCTACTGCCTTATAGGTTAATTTGTGCCTCTACCATCATGCCCACAAAGTACTGGGCACAGATGAGTGAGTGGCCACTGGCTGTCCAGGGAATGCCAGAGCAGTGTGGAAACAGATTAAAAATCAACAAGCCTGGCTTGGAGCAGTGGAGGAACAGCAGGCATGGACACAAGAACCTGAAAAGTGCTAAGAAGAACGCACATCACCTTAGTGCCCTCTTCCTTGTGCACTCCCTCTGATCTTCCCACTCTGTTAAAAGCAGCAGGGGGAAGGAAGCTCACAAGCTCCAGCCACACTGCTACAGACAAAAAAAATCAATACAAGAATAAGAGTTTCTACTTGAAGTCAGACAGCAGGAATCAGATGAAGAATTTGAGAGTTCCCTTACAAACCTTAGAGAACAGCCTAAGAGAAAATTGCATTTGGCAGAGAAGAAAAATAAGTAAATCAAAAATAAAAATTGAAGAGGAAACACTTCAGACAAAAGATTCAGATGAATTCTGGCAGTTGTCTTTAGCCTTAGTGAAACCATGTTTTTATAGGGTGAGAAGCCTTCCCTATCACAGAAGACTAAATAAGGTCCCATCAAGGAACTGGATCTTTAGGCAGGAAATACATTCCAATCACAATTTTCAAGCACCTTCCAGTAGCTAAGTGAAAGAGAACAGAGCATTATAAATTCTGAAAAGAAGACAGCTGAAATAACTTGGTTCAGTTTACTCACTTAACTACCAACAGCAATTTTAAAGTAAATATCCTCATCACACCCCACTTATGTCTCAGTTTGGTTCACAGCCAATTTAAAATTTACTCTGAGTACACACATCCTCTAACAGCCCAAACCAATGACTGGCCCCCAGTCATTGATTGGAAACACAAATTAAATTAGATATCAGATCATCTTAAGAGTGAAGTAAGATAACAGAGATAGCAGGTCAAATACTTCAAGGGTTCTCTGACTCCAAAACCAGGTTTGAATAAGAATCTTTCCAAAAATAGGTTTGAAGAATTTTTCTGGGCCAACATAAAGTGTTTAAAGATTCCTGGTACTACCCCAATGACAGAAACTGCTTCAATGACAACTGATGTCTGATGATCCAAAAGTATTCTGACAAAAACAGGCCTTAAAGGGACAGGGGCTTGCTTAGCAGTCTCCCCTGTACCATCTGTCCCAGTTACCTTAAGGAATAGCCCTAAGACCAGTTATGCTTTGAATCAGACTTTTCTTCTTTGAGGCTTTCAGCTTTCGAATCTTGCTAAAGAGTTTTTTGGAGCAGTTACACAAATGAATTTATCTTGATTTAAAAAAAAAATAAAATCTTGAAGACACTACTGTGTCACTCTCTGTACACGTTTCCAAAATTATGTAAAAGAACAATTAGATAACAGCATGTTTATCAGCCACTATTTCTATTACAGAGAAAATTTCCAGCTGAAACTCTTCAAAAGCAGTCATTGTGTAAGCTAGAGATGAGAAGAAAGTCTAAGTACAGAGAAAGGGAATGTAACAATGAATCCTATCTGGTATCCACAAACAAAATGGGGGAAAAAAAAATCACATCTTCAGAGAATTTATAAATAAAAACACTCAAAAAAGACAAATCTCAGTCATTCCTAAAGCCAACTATTAAAACTACTTAAAAGCACAGAAAAATAATATAAAAACATAAACAAAAACCTGCATGGGAAATAAACCTTACCTGAGAAAGGTACATCTCTCAGTATAGTCGAAGCCCAGCCCTGCCACAGGGAGAGCCACCCATCCACAGTCACCTTGGTGCTGACACGCAGGTACAGCTGCTTGTAGGACGACCTGCGACACTGCATTTGGGTTTTGATCAGCTCCAGGGGACTCACCACGGTGGCAGAACCAACTGCAAAGGAAACATGGCTTTTTTAGAAAAATCAGTATTTAACAGTTCAATTTCCTGAGCATTCAAGTCATGCCTTACCTTACTTTATATATTTGATTCTTTTCAACTCTTCCATTTTCCTTGAACTAATTCCCAAAAAACATGTCTATTCACAGTACCTACATTTCCAATTTAGGGTTTTTTCAATGCTTGGATATTGCAAACAATGTAACGTGTTGAGAATCCTCATTTTCCAGATTTAACACATAAATAGGCTGAAAAATTTCAAGTACTTAAACTCAATTATTTTCACAGCTATTTTAAACTGTAACTTAAAGCGATCTTGATGTTTAAGGCTTCCCTTTGTGTTAAGGACAGAATTGTGGTTACAGATTTAAGCTTTTATTTCGAAGCACCTTTGCCACTCTTATTTTAAACTATCAAGAATGATTAGCAGGCAATCTGTATCTGATGAAGTAACTCTTGCATCTTGCACATTGGTCAGGGAGTCATCATTAAGTAACAAGTTACCATCACACATCTAGCAGACATTAAAAATTTTACTCAATCCAAGAATTTTTCTTCTGTTGCTGGAATAAGATTTTACACACGAATTTAAAATCTGGAACAGCCTAATAAGAACAATGTGCTACACCACCACAAAATAGCAATTCTTTTTCCACTAGTCTGCCAGTGCCCCCAGGGTTGTCACAGGTAGAACATTGAACTGCATCATCAGATCTGTCTACAAAAGCCCTAAAATATATTATCTGAGTTAATTCTACAAAAAAAAGACAAAGAAAAGGATAAACAAAAGTAAGAAAATATACAAATTCCATCCACATCATACAGCAGTAAAACCAGTACAAGTCAAATTTTCATCTTTGTTATAATTACCTATGTACCTTCCATGATAGCAAATAACAATGTTTATTATTAGATTGATGGCAGAACAGACTTAAATGAAACTGTCCTTGGTAGAAATCTAGAAATATAAAATTTTGAACAAATTAAAAATGTAGTGAAAGTGTTTCAGCAAAACCAAATCTCAGTCTTCCAGGTAACAGGGTTTTGTTGCCCAAAAAACACCGGGTAATGACAGTAATCCTTCCTATCCCTCATTTAAACCCACAGCATATTTACTTTAAATAAAAGTCAAGAAAATAGCATAGAGGTATTATGTTCCAGTTTTCTCTTTAAACAGAGGACAACTTACATCTGCTTAAGGAACCTGCAATAACTGGAATGTGCTCATCATGCTTTCCTGGTCTACTTTTCAAAGCTTCACACAGCTGATCATAGCAGGTAAAATAGATTGCTGTGGTAGGAATTGCCATTATTCTAAAATATAAGAGAAGAAATTTATATTAATACCAGGAAAGCAGGAGAATAAAGTCAACTATCTTGTATTGATATTTTACTTATATTTTAAAAAAAGTTAAATTTCCAGCTGTGTGTAATGGATTAATTAAAAAAAAACCAACATTAATCCCATAGCTTTGATTCACGGCTTGTAGTTCAGAGTTTCAAACCCACACATTTCCCAGGTTTTCATTTCATTAGGGAAAATGGTAAGTAAAATGATGGTTGATTATCTCAGTCGAAATCTATTCCATACCAGCTACAGAACTATTTTGGTAAAGAATGGCAAGTGAAAGATCTGAAAATGAAGAACCCAAACAAAATACTACACAAGTACTACTAACCTTAACTTTTATTTATGTAACAATTGGATATTATGCTCTTGATCAACAGCCATGATATTCATTACTTGAGAGACAATGTAGTATGCACAAATATAAGCTTTTTCCATACCAGCTTAGTACAGGCTGTAGTGGCAACAGGTAGATTCAATAATCATTCAGTGTAGGGGTAAAGCACCACATCTAACTATAATCTGGCAATTACACTTCTGTGCTATGTCTGTGCCAATACAGCATGCACCACCATTAACAAAAAACACTGAGGACTGTCATGCTTGGAAAACCAACATGGCTTAGTTTATATCTTCTCTTCTACTTGTGTGACTTTCTCCAGTAAAGAAGTTAGTTCTCTGCTGGAGAACAGAACATGTGCTTTGTAAAAAAAAATGAAGTGACTGGAACAGTTCAGTCAGGTCCTAAGGTTTATATTTTGAAATTGCCACATACTGGAGGGTAAACAAGGCTGAACTCCACCATGCTTTGCTTTTTTTGTGCCTATACACTGAGCACTGTCTGCAAATCAAAAGTGTACCAGTGCTTCCCACTGGGCACTTCACACTTTGTGCCTTCTTAGATTTGAAAACTTTTTTGGTTTATGAAGGAGAGCATAATTCTAGAGGTCTTAATTTCTATCTGTACTAGGTTAATATGAATGAAGAGATAAAACAGTTTGGGGCTGTTAAACCTAAAGAAAAGACCAGAAGGAGATCTGATTGCTGGGTTTAAATATGTAAATTGCTCTTGTAGAGAGAAAATGAATTATCTGTTTATCCAGATAGAATAAAACCCCAAAGTTCTTTGAAATGAGGATGATTACAAAAATTAAGTGAGGGTAATGAGGTGGAACACCAGAGTGTCTGGAAACAGCTGTGCTGCTGATAACAAGTCATTAAGTAACAAGATACAACAGGAATGTGTTGAAGACTGACCCTCTCAAGTGACAAGGTTCCATCCTGTGATTTGATGATGCTATCAAAGGAATGGTTATAGTAGGAAAAAAAAAAAGCAGAATGAGAAGTCTATTGATCCTGCTTAAGTACTGAGAATGTATCAGGAAATTCTAAAATCTGGTAAAAATTAAACTGTCCATAGACATTTCTGATTAAACGGATTAGTCTGAAACTTCATAATTGACCAAATTTTTAAAATAACTTAAAAATAAGCATAATAATTTCTCAAAAATAATTAAGTAATTTTTTTAACAATAACTTACAGCATGTTACCAAAAAACCCATTCAACTTACAGTGTTGGGGGAAGCCCACTCCACAGCGACTTAATTCCCTCTATTCGAATAATTTTCACAAATGCATCCTAAAAATACAACCAGGCAAAGAGCAATAGTTAGCTACAAACTTTTGTAGTTAGGAATACATTTTAGCTGGCAGAACACAAAACTAATGTCTTTAAAAGTATGTTTTTAAAATGGCTTAGCATTGTAAGATCCCAATTTTATAACTGCTTACACAAGCTATCACACTTAATCATGCAAACAGTTCCACTGAGCTGAACAGAATAATTTATGTGCCTGAAATTAAGAATTTCCTTCCATCTTTAAAAAGGCAAAGTACTAAGTGTTAATCAGTGACTGACAGCCCTGTGAATAACTATTTTCAGTACTGATATGGTATTGCCACAATTTGTGGAAACTTCCCCAAAAATCCACTAATTTTTTTTTTCAATATGTAGCAGAGTTTCTAGGAGTGAAATAGCAACTAATTCTCACAGATTCTTCAATACTTCCTCTGACAATGTGACCCCATACATGCAATGGGGTCTATACACTATACCACATACAAGCTTTCAATTATTATTACAGCCGTCCTGTATATTCCCAGGGGACTGACAGCACAAGAACACTAAACCTTGAGGATCATTCAGCTGAAATCACAAGCAAAACCACAAACTCTGTAGTGTCAGGATATTAATTTTCTTAAAACATCTGGAGAAAGAGGTTGGGATTCAATGGATTAGAATATGCTTAAGACCAGACATTATTACAGAGCCTCAAAAGACAGAGTCTGGCAGACCAGAGAAAGGATTTAGAGGAAGAAAAAAAAAACAAATAGCTTTAGAGGAGACAGCCTTGATGGACATATAGTGTGAGGTAAAAAGTTGAATGGAAAAAACAAAAAAATGGTTTCTTACAACAAACCTGATAAGCTTTGAAAGGAAGCCCAGAATCCCTAGAGGTCCTAACATGGGTTAACAAAACAGACACTTTTATACTAGCTGGTTAATATGTTTGTAACCCAGCTTCCACAAGTTTACAAAACAGGAAGGGATAGATGAAAGTTAAGATTCATTTTAAAAAAAAAAAGAAGTTATATGATAGTCATTCTTCTTTAAGAATCACCTTTTATGGCAAAACTAGGCATAAATTAATGTCTAACAGAAAACTATTTAACTTTCTAAAATTACATAGCAAAGGTAACCGAAAAAAATCACACTTGTAAAGTTATTAATTTAAAAAAACCTTTTAAACTGAAGACACCTTTTGCATTAACATCCCATTCTCAAGATTTTAATTCCGAAAAATCCTTGATCATAGGTTTAATTTCATAGCAGAGTCAAAACAAAATTGATTAATGAACCAGCATGACAATATCTGCCAGCAAGTCTGGTTCAAGTGTTTAGGAAAATGCCACTCCTACAAGTCTAGATACTTGACAGGATAGAGATTCTCTGGATAGAGAACTTGACACATGAACTTAACTTTAAACACTATCTGCACCATTAGTTCAGCTCAGAAGCATTTTGGGAGATGTGTGGCACAAGGGATGTAAGCAGGAAAGACAAAATTATTACCTGGAATCAGCAACTACTGCTAATATAGCTGAAGTGGGGAAAATGAAATCATAAAGCCAGTAACCTGGGAGGAGAGCTGTGCAGCTGCCTCCTTGCTCATCTTAAGGAAGGAATAGGTATTTTTTTGCAGACAGTAGAAGGTATCATCAATCAGCAGTGTAACCACATGAAGGCCCTCTCAAATAATAGATTCCAGTAGAACCCGAAAAAACCCTGAAAACTTTAGAGTATGCTACTTAAAAATGCACACTTTTATATAAATGTAAAATGTTCTTACCAATGTCCCTTTGAAATGCCCAGGTTTTTTATACCAGGCTTTGCTGTCCCCATTTTTACAAACATACACATGATCCATATGGCCACTGGAGTTTACAAGACACTTTCCTAAAAAATGGTGTATAAGAATATAGTTAATGCTTATAAGATTGTTTTTATGCAGCAGCAATTTTCAAATTGGATATAATGTCAACACAGATTTATCTCTGGTTAGACACAGAGAGGCAAATAATTTTGGTAAGTCAGTAATGACAAATTAGGTCAAAGGAGAGAGGATACAAATGTACTACTCAGACTGCCCAACTACACAGAACTGCCTTCACAAGGCTCCAAGAGACATGCTTAGGTTATATTACCATCTGCTGAAAGGCAAAACTAATACAAGACCTGAACGTCACTATTGTATGTAACTGTGAACATCTTTCAGACTTTTAAATCTTTTATTAAGTAGCCTCAGCATCCACTTCAAGTGGAGGTATTGTATCTTATCTGTATAATTATTATTGTTGTATCTTATCTGTATTTATACTAGATCATCCCCTCCATTTGTTTTTCATTTCTCCCACATTATGTACTTTCAACCTGTTTGATAAAATATTATTGCCATTACAAAAACATACTTCAAGCTTCACATTTGCAGATTTCTGAAGGCTTTAGAACTTACTCAAAAACAGGATAGAAGGCACAAGTATTTTTCCTAATTTAATTTGCAAGTGTGACTGCAAATACTCACCTCCACATTCAACATGAAAAACCAGTCATCTTCTTTTCTTTTAAATCTCATATACTAAGTACAAGTAAATAGTAGGAACCATTAGCACATCTTTGAGAGCACAATATCTTCATCTATTTAGAACCCGAGTGGCAAGTGACTTGTTAAGACTTCTCCATTTCAAAAATCTCTGGATTCTGGAGGAGATGAACTTTGATATAACATCCGGACCACATAAGCCCTCTGATGAAATATTTATTTATTTAGTAACAGCTTTTTATTGTTCGACTCAACTCAGTATTAGTTGTATGTTCTGCCATAATGAAAATACTAAAACAGGGACAAAAAGCCCGTTTAAAATGATATGGATGTATGGGATTTTTTGCTGTTGTGTCATAGTACATATGGTGTGTTGCTTTTCCCCCACGCCCCCAGTTATATTGGAGAAACAGACTCAAACATTCTGCACCTCAGCACAGCACTATGACAACTATCAGCTAAATACAAGAGCAAAAAGCAAACTGTGTCCCCCATTACGCTACACATTTGTTTGTTTACCGTTATGGAATGGATTCCTTTGGGCTTGCAGCCGAGTTTTGATAACATCAAGAGGAGTTACTAAAACGAAACAGAAGGAGGCATTTAGAAACACCCTGGATGCCTTGAAAATGTGGAAGCTTACAGATGCCTTATTAAGAACTTCTAGAACCTTTTTTTTGTTTCCAAAGTTGGGGGGGAAACACCTAAAAGATTTTACAATGTCATCAAGCAGAGAGAAAAGGGATGTCAGCAGACAAAGACAATGCTATCAGAGACAAAGGAGAACTACACACCTTATATGGTTTGCAAGGTATCAAATCTGTCTTTTCTAATTTACTAACAGCTGCATAAGCATGAAATATTACAAATACACAAAGCTCATTCAAAGACCACTGTATCATGTTGTCTAAAATTGCTTTTATAAGTAGCATACCACAAGGCATACAAGATCAAATTTTGGCCTCCGGCATATAAAATAACGCAGCATTTTCTTCATGTGTTTGCTCTTTTTCAATTAACTGACCACAATACAACTTAAAAAGTTAAATTTATTATGTACTTTTCTTTTTTCCTGCATGTAGCCAATATGTAAAACACTGGGCTTCTTGAAAAGTAAGTGAAGGTTTAGTGAACACTTCACTGTTTCCACTGCAGCCCTTACAACTACCACAGGCTGAGACATGCTGAATGCTGCAGTGCCTGGGCAGCTGGACCATCCTGCTCTGAATATATCGGCTGAGGGCTCGATTCCACACATTAGGGGAAACATACACAAGCAGACATCATGCTGAGTCAAACTGAAGAGTAATTACTTTGTAAGAGTATCTCTTACAAGTAGTAGAGAAGAAGTGGCCAGTTTCATAGATTGCCTTACCAAATAATGATGTAATTATAGCTCCACAACAAGAGGCTATTGCTTGCTGAACAATGGTTAGCTTTTGTACATGGATACCGCTCATTTCAGCCATGGCTTCATCCCCAGACAAGAAGAAACCTGTTAAGGAACAGAAAAACATATTGTAAGACTACACTCAAAATTTGCAGAAAAAAACTCAAGGGATAAATACTTTCAATTTTCACTACTAAGTTATGTAGAAACAGCAATATTACTTTTCTACTCATGTAGAAGCATCTCAGTAATTTTTGAGATATTTTGAGCCATGTTTTGCAAGTAAGCTTTCTAAAGACAATAAATCTTCAAAATCCTTCCTAAATTAATTACAACATTTACATGTTCTTGCAAACCACATGAAATGTTTAACATTTCATTTTATTGCCTTTAACTGCAACAAAGTATTTACAAATGGTCCTTAATGCCAATAATCCTCACAAAGATAAACTCCCAGCCTGTAGCCCATAAACTGAAGCACTGCGGAATAAATGACCCAGCCCTTCTCTTGCTCCCATCTCTCCTGAGAGAACCCCGAAAGGTCTCCTGGCTGCCACAGCCTGCTAGTGATGACTGTGCCCTGGCATGCTCCTGGTGTAATAGGCGAGGACTAGCTACTAATGATGACACCATCAAATGTTAATTCCTTGAACGAATCCTGCTCTACGGCTGCATAGGCACGGCCACAGCAATTTAGGAATGCAGTCACAATATGTGCAACTAGCCAGGACAGGAGAAGATAATAAAAGAAGATAATAAAAACACTTCAGAAAATAAAGTCTCCAAATAGATGTGTGTCTTTAAAAATGCACCACTGTGCTTAAGTGCAGCCTTAACTTTGTTAGAAACACTGATCTAAGCTCTTCATTTACTTCACAAGAATGTTTTGTTATTTTCACTACGCTTAAAGTTAGATAAAAAAAGATTAAGTTGCACAAACCAACTCTGGCCTCTCATGTGCTAACAGCTGCAACGGTGGGTGGAGATATCGTTTATTTTTCACGTATCTTTAACTCGGAAGGGGACCGCTGCCCAGAATTGCGTACATACCCGTTTACCGGCGGCGCCAGCCGGGGGCAAAGGTCTCCACAACTCAAGGACAGTCCGGGCTGCAGCGGGGAGAGAAGAACGCTGCCACTCCTATAACTCCTCCAGAGCCAAGGCACCCGAGCTCCGGCCCCACAACCTCCTTCCCTCCTTCCCCTCCTTGCCCGGCCTTCCGCCCGCCCCTCGGCGGGAGGGGCCGGCCCGCGCGGGCAGTTGGTGAGGGCGTAGCAGCCGCTGCGGCGGAGGCGGGAAGGTGGCGTGGAGTGGCTGTGCCGATCGGGGCTGCCGGCGGAGCAGAGCACGATGTGACTCCGCGGGAAGATGAAGCCGAGCGCTGCCGAGCCCGCCGACAAAGGAGCGCGTCCCCGTAAGCGGCGGGGGGCTGTGGGCAGCGCGGGGGAGCTGCCGCCGTTCGGGCCTTTCTCAGGCGGTGCCGCCATCCCGGCTGGAGCTGTGAGGCGCCGCCGCCGCCGCCTCGTGCCGGGCTTGGGCCCCGGGCTGGCGCTGGAGCGGGGGCGGCTGGAAGGCCCTCGTGTGTGACGGGAGTTACTCGTACGAGCGTGCCCCTGGTGTGTGGGACATGGCCGGGCCGCCGCTGGGCCAGCTGCTCCCCCCGGGCTCCTCTGGTGTCTGTGTGGAGGGCTCCTTAGGCCCAGGGTGTGAGAACGCACCCCCTTTGCGGGAGAGACTCTTCGTTGCTGTTGCAGTCCTGTTAATGCGCTCCAAACTTTTGATTATCCCTGAGAGGTTTAATCTGCGTGCTCCAATATTAATTCCAGTGTTTAGAGTGTTAATTTTTAAACGGTACTGGCGCGTGTGTGGTGACACTGTATTTAGTCGGTGATCATTACAGAATTTTCCTTGCACACTTGCTTATCATCCATCTTTTCTGTTTAGATTCTGGATCAGTTGCATCAATCTCCTAATTTTCTTATTTTTCTAGATTTTTTTGTCTTCCAGATCCTACAAAACTGAGTGCTGTTCATCTATTATTTACTGTGCTCATAAGCCCTAGAGGATTTTGCAGCACGAGTAGTGGTTCTGCTCCCTTTCCTACCTGGGACTCCTTCAGGGAGGGAAGGAATCAATCCCTTGCGAAGGGACTGTTTTGCATGTTGCCTTTTTGTCTCCAGAAGAGGCCTGCTCACTTCCTGTGGCAGCTCTCATTGTCTTGAGCTTCTCCAAAAGAGAAACAACTAGGATTAGGCAAGGGAGGAAGAAAAACCAGTGTCAAACCAATATGTGTAACTGTGCTTTGAGCAACGTGGTCTAGTGAAAGGTGTCCCTTTATGGCAGGAAGGTTGAAATTAGATGATCTCTAAGGTCCCTTCCAGCCCAAGCCTTTCTATGGAAGCTTGCTCCATCCATTTCCATAATTCAGGAATTTTCCCTTTCAGAAATAAAACCAAAGTCCAGTTCTGTTTAAAATGCCTATTTGGTTTTTGTTTTTTTTCTTTCCCCAGAGGATGCAATTCAAGCAAAACCAGAAAAGATAAGATCTTCCCTGAAGAATGTGAAGAAAGACACGGCAAAACCGGAGAAACTCAAATTTAAGCCGCTCACTGGGAAAGTGTTTTACCTCGATATCCCATCAAATGTGATCTCTGAAAAGTTAGGAAAGGACCTCAAAGAGCTGGGAGGGGTAAGTTAATAATAGAGACTTATATGAACGTAGAAGGAAATGTGCACATGTGGAATGCCTTTTTTGTGTTCTTTGTAACTGCATTTTAATGTTACTTGTAGTTACCTGAGATGGTGTCTTATTTTTCTATCTTTGTCTTAAACTTTAATCCGAATAAGGAGCTTATCAACAAACTATTCTGTGGGTTTTCAAGAGGAGCTGCTTTCCTGATTGAAACAAAAGTTCTTATTAGGCAGTTTTGTTTTCAGTTGATTATTCACCTGGCTTAAGATTTTATCCAAATTCATAAGGTTTCGTTGTTCAAGGTGATTTTTCTTCTGCTGCTTCTGACTGTATTGACATGTTTACATGTTACAACTCACAGTGTTCAGCTGAACCTGAAAGAGACTAAAGGAAGATTTTTGTATCTGTTTTCTATAAGTCAGCAGCTTCACTAACAATGTTTTGCACAGGGTATCTTAGTGACTGTTTTTGAATACTCTTAAACAATAAATTTTATAAGCACCTTAATAATTTTTTCCTAATTCTTCTTTCTGTATGGAGGGAACTCTTTGATACAAGCAAGTACAGAATACTTGTGTGGAGGGCACTTAGAAGTGCCTCTTTCTGTATATCCTGTTTCTGTAAAAGATCCATAGAGCAGAATTTAAATGCACACTTTCAAGCTGTGTGATTTGTGCTTTCCACAGTGATGACTGGAAAAGAGGAAAATACCTCAAACTGTACAATCTGAAATGAAATAGCGAGGCACTTGGCTGTTGGTCACACTGTAGTTGGCAGTGAAAGAGACTGAAGGAGCAAAGTGGAGGAGTAAACTCAGAATGATGACATTTTTATATTGCTGAGTATGAGAATGTGAATCTACTTGAGACCTTACCTTTTTGACAAACGTTATGGACACTGTAGGTGTGAAACATGATAGCTATCCTGAAATTTTAGTTTTACTGCTGGTCCTAAACTCAGTAAATTTATGGCTTCTTGAAGACTGTAAATCCCATTTGCAAACACCTGTCTTTAAGTTTTGCTGAACACTTCTGTGTAATTTCTTTTACATAAAATTAGAGAGTTGTTTTCCTTTAATATGTTATTCCTTAATGGAGTGTTTGCATTCTTGTAATTGTAAAGTATTACAGGTAGGTAGTATAAAATTGTAATAATCAGAACAAAGCAAAGCTCTTTTAATAGTTATTACAAAATTAATAAATTTAAATTACAAATTAGAATTTGTGACTGGTAAGATGCTAGTATAACTTAATTGTCATTGTTATCCAGATATGTAGAAAATATTTTCTTGTTAACTCAGTGTTTTTGAATTTAATTGTTTTAGAAGTTTTATCACTTTCCTTTAAAATAGTCAATGTAAAATTGAGTTACCGATCTATTGTCCTGAAAAAATTACTTGTTTTATATCTTTATATTTAGAGAGTGGAGAGTTTTCTTAGTAAAGATATCAACTATCTGGTGACTAATAAAAAGGAGGCAAAATTTGCACCAACTCTTGGCCAGATTTCTCCTGTTCCTAGCCCAGAATCTGCACCTAATGGAGGAAATGGTTCACCTCATCCTAGCAGCCGAAAAGATCGACATGATGGCAGTTCATTCAAGATAGCAGATACAGTAAGTTTCTTAGTAATAATACTGCAAATCAGGTGCAATCCATGGGATATGCTCCTACAGTTGTTCTCTGATTTTGTTTCCTAAAGGTGGCAGCAATTCCTTGGGTGAATAGGGATTTTTCTTTGAAACATTATTTTAAATTTATTCAGGCTAACTTGTTAAACTTAACTAACTCAAAATAATTCAGCAAATTTGTTGGAACTTGTTTTAAAAAGGATCAATTTTTGCAAATAAGAGTATACTCAAATATGTTTTAATTTACTCTTTCTGACTTACAGCACTGATGTCATGTTTGACAGCTGGATCAGGCATGTGACGACATCCAGTGATTCCTGTCTCTTTAGCAACACAGCCTGTTAAAATTTGGCTGATTTGATGTTGTTAATGCTGATATCTGCAGAAATGCTCTCTGATAGTAGTAGGAATAAAATTGAGCATTATGAATATTAAGTTTTTCTTACCTCTTTCTTAGGGAATCACATTAATTGCAACAGTTAGTATCTGAATTTATGCAGGTTTATGTGAAGTTTCTTACATGGGCAAGTCTTGTGTCCTTTCAAAATACAGTTGAAAATCATTAACTGTACTATATATATGGTTCTTGTTTAGAAACATGACCAGTCTGCAGGCTGGTCTTTGTGTTGCATGGGAGAGGTCACCTTATTTTGCAAACAGCCTGGGTAGGTAAAGGCAGCTCATTATGAATGAACAGCAAAAAGTGGAAAAAGGAAATGCAGTGGTGATTGAAAAGCACGGGATAAGACAGAGGCTGTGATTATATTAATGAATATAATTTTCACAAGCCCAGCTGATGAAACCTCATCTTTTAGTGTGTCACTGGCTGCTTATTCCCACCATGTGCTTTGTTCCAGCACTAACATTGCAGTGGCCTTCTTTGGCTGAAAATGATTACTTGTTGGGGTCTTCTTGGTTTTGGGTTTTTTCCTTTTCACTGTATCAACCATAATCCTGTGAGAAAGATACACATTATTGAAAAATTAGCAGTAGAGTGAGCAAAAGGAGACCCTTGTAGCTAATGTGTATTTGTTAAGAGCAATGTGAATTATCTCTCCTCACTACAAATGTGTTTCTGTTTTAATGTAGGTACGTATGAGCAGAGGAAAGTCCTTGGTTGAAAAGGCAATCAAAGAACAGGTAAGCCAAATAATCAGCAAACTTGTGCTTCAGAACTTTGGTGGTTTGTTTTTCTAGAAAACAAGCAGTTGCATAAGTGGCCTTAGTGGTTCTAGAGAGAAGTCAGTCATGGAATACTCAGGCAGAAGTTGAGGGATTGTCCTAAGTGAAGTGTCAGGTATGTTATCGGGCTACTTCTGAAGAATTGAAAGTCTGTGGAGTTTTAGGAAAAGTAGTTAAAAAACATTTGTTAGGATTGCTAATGTAACTAACATTTGAGAGGTGCTCATGAAGTTAACGTATATATTCACAGTCTTCGGATCTTGCTGTAAAATGTGACCATAAAGAACAGTTTTGGTTTTCTGAAGGTTAAATGTATTCTTTTGATGGTGAGGTGCTGTAATACAGAGAGAGACAGAAGAGGAGTCTAGGAGAGTGGTATTCTTTTGGCTAGAAGCAAAGCACCTTAATTTTAATTGCAGCTTTCATATAATATGTTATATTTTAATTATTTTAAGTAATTACTATGCATTGTTTAAGATTATTAATGTAGTTTATTGCTTGCAGGACTTAATCCCCTCTGGTAGTATACTATCCAATGCTTTGAGTTGGGGAGTGAAGATACTTCATATTGATGGTAAATATTTTTGCTGACTTCAATGTGTAACATTCATTTAATGGCTTTTGTTGAATTTAAAATATTAGAAGTTATGTCAAACATGCAAAAATTGAGCCAACTGAGTATAATTCTCCCACTTTTTGCCAGATGTTAAGAATTGCATTGAACAAAAGAAAAGGGAGCTCTATCTAATCAAAAGAGCAGGCAGTTCTTCTAAAGATGTGGTAAGTGCCTTTCTGCCATTTATAAAAATGCCATTTGTTTTGTTAGCTAAGAAAACACAAAGTACTGAGGACTGCCTACTGTGAAGCTTGTGGATTTTATTTTAATGAAGCTATTGCTCATTTCCAGTTTTTCACAGACTAGTATGTCTTGTGAATTGATTTAAAAACCATCTTGGATAATACAAAGTATATGCTGTATATTTCAACATTATTTAAAAATAACTTTATTAGTAGCATTGATTCTATAGTGTGTAGAGCTGTGCTCTTACAAAGGGTATCTGAGAGTCAGAAGTGCTGAAGTGTCTGAAATTTCCATTCTGCAGGCCTCAGAAGTAATTATTAAGATGTATTGTTGTTTTAGTATGTTGTAGATGGCAGCTAAGTTGCCTTGTATAATTTTCCCTGTGACACAGTGATTAGAAATTCTTTCATTTTGATGGGCTATTTTGAAAAATCATAGTTATGTTTCCTGGAGAAGCTGTCTCTATAAGGAATCTGCAACTCTTTCTTCACAGAGAACGAGCATAAAGCATCTTGAAGCTAATTTGCCAAGTATGTGGAGTTGGCAGAAAGGGAAAATCTCCTTTTCTCAGGTTTTAGTCTATGATGTAGTTAGACAGTAAAGCTTGTGGCTCTTGTGTGCTCCACCTGCAGTTGCTCTGTAATTTGCACAATTGTCTGGTTTAGCCACGGGGCCTGATAAATAAACAGAACCAAACTACCCAGCATGTGTTATATTGTTTTGGAATGTAATATTGGCTAGTCCTTGAGGCCTCATAAAATCCTCTGCCAAATCATCACTGTGTACATGGATAGCAGGTGAGGATTTTTTGCAAATAGTATAAAATGAGTTTATACTTTTACGAGAATCAATTATATTTAACAGCTGATACTTGAATGTAACTTCACTTTTTTCTGAAGACAAAATTATTCTTCTGCATTTTAGTCTTCATTGCTAAAAATAATAAAAGATGCAGCCTGTGTAAACCCATTCAAATGAAAACAATTGTTTTAATTGGAAATACTTGCTGTTCTGCAGGTTTTGGTGGCATTTTGCAGCTTGCAGTTAATTAGGATTTACAAAGTGTTGTAAAAATGTTACCTGTACTAAAGACTGAACTTTCAGCAATGGCAAGGTATTTTCAGGTGGAGGGAGTAAATGTATAAATTTACCTGTGTTTCTTTGTTTTGACTTGATTTTAGAAAAAAATAAATTGAGGCATTTGAAGGAGAGCACTTTCTTTTCAGTGTAGCAAGAGATATTTCTTTGGGAAACATGTTGTCTTGTTTCAAAGTACTAATGAGTTTAGTTTCCTTTAAAATTCATCTTGGGTGTATGAGGTCATAATAACACAGGGAGACTCTCATAACTTAAATTATCTACAGCTAAATCTTCAAGTACAGTGCAGAATAATACAGTGATTTTACACCATCTCTCTTTTTTCAATAGGGAAAACACGTTACTGCTCCAAAGTCAAAAAGTAAGTACTGCAACAATTATAGAGGTTTTTGGCTTGATTTATTTTCTGAATGCTCAGAAATGTGCTACAGTTCTTCTGTGGTCAAATGTGGTGCTGTACTCCAATTTGTATGTCCAAGAAAAGCATGTAGAGAAACTTCATGGAAATCAAGTTTGTCAAAACCTGTACATAATGAGTCCTAAAATAAAGTCTGCTTATTTATTACTGGAGCAACTTGATACATGATGAAAAGTATTTCCCTATTGATTTCCTTTTCTCCTCCTTTGAGCAGGTAGACTGAAAAGTCCATTTATCAGGGTGGAAGATAGGAGTTGGTAAGTGTTCTCTACATGCATTTAGTAATGTGGTTCTCCAACTGAGTAATACAGAATTACTTGAGGAAGTGTGTCCTTAAATCTCAATTCCTTTCAACTTCCTGACTTCAGATGTCAAGAGTACTGAAAATGACATACAAATGCCTTTAGCTGCCAAATGAAATTGAGCAAGTAGAAGTATAATAGGGAATATTTGCAGTAAGGTGAAGGAAGCGGCAAGTTAACAGGTAACTCCAGTTTGTAGATGATGAGAATGGATTCTTTGGGTTACATCCTACCAAGGAATGAAAGGGAATCATGAACCTTTACATCTTTCCTTAGATCCAAATCTTGTAATGCAAAACTTTGCATACTGAATTCCACTCCTTTAGTTCCAGCTCAATTACATTCATCTCCTGCTGAGACTCTTTAGATGTAAGGAAAGTGAAGATGTTAGTTAAAATAATAAATTGAAACTAGGTTTAATTTCCTGTTCAATCATTTCTTTTTAGAAGGAAAAATTAAAGGTTATTAATCTGATTTCAATATCCACTCATAAGAGGTCTGATACTTTCAGCCTTGAAAAGTTTCACATCTTTCTGGTCCTGTAATCAGTCTTTGTTGTGTAAGAAAATGCCAGTTAGCCAGAAGTTGAGAGAACAATGAATTGTAAAAAAAGTTTGGTTCTGCACAGCATAATTTGCACTTTTAAATTCCTAAGTAACTTCTGAGTTATGGTGTTGTTTATAAGCACTAAATTCTTTGACCTGATTTATCTGACAGTTTCCTGTTTTAAAAAAAAATCATCTAAACCTGGTTATACACTGTGGATTGGCAATAGGTATGAGGGACGTGGGGATAGTGGGGAGAACTGGACCAACAGAATTGTAAGGATAAGAAATTCATATATAAATATATGTGAATTTCATAATGTAGTGAAAACACTTGAAACACTTCTAAATATTTATGTAATGTTTTTTAATATTGGTGCAACATAAGTAACAGTTCAGAAGCAGAAGATGATGCTTCACTGGTGTATTATGTTTTCCAGACTTGCTCTTGTAGTTTTGCCTGGGTAGCTTTTAATAGTAATGTGGGGACAAAAATCATACTGAACTCTGCCATCAGCATTTCAGTCAACTGATTATTCAGTATGTCAATTTTTGACATGTCCTATTTTGGAAGTCTTTAATCTGTTCAGAGCACTGGTGTGGTTGCTAGTTCTGCTATCTCTGAATGTACAGAGTGGTGTACAGGAATATTGTTTTTCTGTAAAAGGTCTATTTTAATATTCTGAATGGTGAATTGAATTTTTTTTTAAGAAAATGCTAAAATAAATTTTAAAAGCATTGGATGTTGGTCACTACTGTAGCTACTTCTCAGGAGCGCAAATGCAGTGTTGTCCAAATTGTTCTTGGGTTTATTGGTTACCCAACTCACAACAACTAATAGGCACACATGTCATATCCCAAGGAATGTGTAAGACAGCTCTGGAAACTGAAGGAAAGTATCAAGGAAGAAATGAATGACTTATTCTAAGATATGTATCTGTTTAGCATTCTCTATATGTCGTATGTAAAAGAGAAACACTTGTTCAGTATTTTGGACCTGGAGTAATGTATGCAGTGAAGCCCTTTTTCCATTTTTGATGGTTCTCATGCACTTGTTTTGTGTTAATGCAGCCAGTACCGACCGTTTTATCTGCAGTTACTGAGTTTTCCATTTCTGAACTATTGTGTTCCAAAGCCATATAGTCCATTTGAGGTGGATAAGAAGTATCCTGGTCAAAAGCAAACTCAGTCTAAGGAAAGGTTTGTTGAAAATTTTATTTTATTGAGGTGTGGGTAGAGGAGAGATTTGTTCTCTGAATTATTCCATGACTAAAAAAATTTGTGTTCTAAAATAATTTCTCAACTTCTAATTTTCTGTGCTATGTAATACTATTAGACTATTAACCATGTCTCATCAATGTATCTACTGCACTGTTGGTGTCTTTCTATCTGTACCCTCTTTATCCTGTCTTTAGTCCTTTTTTTGGGCACACAGATGCATACATCCAAAAATGTGGCCTTTTCCTTTCACTGTGGGTCAGCATAAGAGATTTCTTTCCTTTCTCCCACTGGTTTCTTCTTTGTCCTCATCTTGGATGCTGTTCAGTAAATATTTCACAGGAAGTGGGTTTCTTAAGACTTCTTTTGTATTTGTCCATATAGTGCTGAAATAAGCAGTTGAACTTTTTAAAGCAGTGCTATTCAATCACAGTGCCTACCCATTGTTTATAAAGACTCTTGATAATTCAATATATTGTTATATTGATATATTGTTGATAATTCATAGAAATTAGATAGACTGCTAATACAGCTTCAGCTCTTCAAAGATGAAAAGTGGATGCCAGCTTCCCAGTGGAATTGCAGCTGGCTTTACAGCAAGTGTTTATGTAATACATTTTGGCATGCAGGCCTGATTTGAGCGCTGCAGATGCAATTCGAACTTCAGCAAATCAATTTTATGATTTGAAACTATTTAAGAGTCATAATTAACTGGGTTTTGTGAATCAGTGGGGTTTTAAAATTTTTTAATACCTGCTTTTTTCATTGACTTCTAAAATTGATTCATGTGAGAGATGAACTATGTTTATGTGGAGGGTAGCTTTGCTGTATGTGGAACTTTCTGTATTTAGTAAGTTGCTGCTTTTCTGTCCTTGTGGCTGGAGACTTACTGTGCTGTGATACCTGTTTTCTTTATGAAGTGGCTTCTCCGCAGTTCTGTCCAGTCTTGACAGTAACACAGTGCTGGAGGTTTCAGCTGATATTGCTGTGGTGCTTTTTTTTCCTGTTTTTTTTTTTAATTGCAAAGAAGATAGCAGTATGAAAAGAGAAAAAACCATATATTGCAGGGGTTACTGCTGTATTAATAAGGCAATTTCTGATTGTGTCTCTTCAGAGTATGTTGGAAAAGCCCATTCTTTTTAAGGCATAAAAAACCCAAAAAGGTAGTTTCTGTTTGGATGGATTAAGGAACATGATATATTAAAAAAATCAGGATTTATATTTGAATAAATATTCCTAATTAATACTTCACGTGGGCACATACCAAAGAGATGTTTAGGTGGGAGAATGTTTCATACTCAGCAGGTGAATGTGACCAATGTCAGTTTTGGGGGCAGGGGAAATGTTCACTTGTTTTGTCTTTACCTGGAAGAAAAACTTGTTGAAGCAAAGTTGTTAGTTCTGCTTGCTTCTGCATTGGGCAAGACCTGCAGACTTATTCAGTCTTCAGATGATGCATTCTATTGCTTCAGTCCTGCTTGCCTGGTTCTCGCTGAGTTTTGCTGTTTCCAGAGGGAAGGTGTGAAGGCTGGTGTAACAGTTAACAGTTAAAGCACACTTTAGAGTTCCCTGGCCTGGGGAACCCAAGAACTGCTGGGGCAGGATGTTAACAATACTTTGCTGTGCTTTGTAAGCTAGAGATTTTTCACAACAGATTTTTAGATGTAGTCCTGAGCTTACATCTATGCAGATACTTGGTAAAATCTGTCTGTGGTTTTTGGCTAAACAGGGAGATGGAACTATTCCTTCAAAGTCAAGGGAAGTAGAGTTTGATGACTTTGCTTTACTGCTGACATGTCAACTGTAGGTGGTTTAATAGTCGATTGCAGCAAGCAGTAGCTCTTCCCAGATGGGGATTCTGAGGATCCTGGGGCAGCTGTTGAAAATCTCTTCATATTTTAATGTCCAGGCAGAACTTTAGGTTCGTTTTTTTGCATTCTCATTTAGCCTTTACCTAGAAAAACAGGACAAAATGGCATTTGGTCAGCATATTCTAATTATGTACAACCAACAGTAGGTGTTAAAATCTTAAAATCTTTTTTTTTTTTTTTTTGCTTTTTCTAGTTTGTGTTTTATCAGCTGTGCACAGAGACTTCTAAATGTCCTTTTAACTTTTGTTTAGCAACTTTGTATTATTTATTCTGAGTGAATGGTAGTAGTATGTCTATACTAACCTGGATGTTCTATGCTTACATATAATTCCACTGGGTCTGCCTGTCTTCTTGCAGTAAATGTTTCTGGGTTTTGTTTGTTTGATTTTAAATCGAACTATAACTCTTCAGATTTTTTGAAGCGTTGACTAAAATAATGTAAATAGTTTAAGGGAAAATAAAGGTTTGTTTTGGGAGTGGTTTTTTTAAGTGGGTAAAAATGAACCTACTGTGAGGGGCAAGTTGAGCACTCAGTTCCGTGTTTAAGACTCATTAATATTCTCTTAACAGAAACAAAATAAACAGTGACAAGGATTGTGGAATGCCTGCTCAATTTCCTCAGAAGGACAAAAAAAGGAGAGGATATTGTGAATGTTGTGGGAAGAAATATGAAGATCTGCAAACAGTATGTGAAATGTCAAGTATATGCTTTGATACCATCATATCTCTTCAATGTGGTATCACCAGAAGTTTCTCTGTAATTTTTTAATTTTAAAATATTTTTCTGAATAATCAGCAAATTAGTATTTTTTCCTATGTTAGAAGCAGCAATTAAGAATTAAAACCTATCTCTGACAGCTGTAGGCACTAGTAATTCATGCTTTAGAGATGCTGGTAGTAAACTAATGGTATTTACTTGCTCCTTGTTGTGCTGTGGATTTGTTTATTGATATCTGTAATGTTAGATTTATTTCATGTTTTTTCTTTATTGCAGCATCTTGAAAGTGAGCGGCACCGAAATTTTGCACAAAGCACACAGTATAAAGTTGTTGATGATATAATCTCAAAGTTAGCTTATGAGTTTGTTGCATACAAAGATGATGAGACAGGAAAAATAAAAAGGTGAGTTACATATTGTAAATTCTAAAGACTCTGTGAGTCAGGACACTGAACATAATGATAGTTTTGAAATTCTTGATCTGAATAGAACAGGATAAATTCATATTTTCAAGGCTGAAATAAATTATGGAAATTTTCTGTGAGGTTGTTTGTGGCAAATCAGTTCTGTAGAGCAAAACTCAGGAAAAAAAATTAAAAGTGCAGATGACATTAGAGAAAGTTGAGACTGAAAGTTGCCAGAAGTTGATCTACTTATGTTCAGCTCCTGTAACACAAAATCTGCTGTACTGAAATATTGCTAACAAAGACAGCAATGTCTGGACATCTTGTTCTGAATGCTTTGTCTAAGGACAGCATATTTGTTCAATCTGGTCTCCTTACCTGTGGAAAAACTTCCTACCTGTACTCTAAACCTCTCTGCTTTTGTGCTGCGTGTGGAGGACAGAGAAAGCAAAGTTCCCTTCTTTGTGCTCAAGAGCTTAAAAGGGCGAGAAAGGCTTGTTTGGTGTCTTGGGCTGTAGGCACCAGGGTCTTTGTTATGTGAAGCAGTAACACTGTTCAAGGTTGCTCTGATTGTTTGGAAGTGAGTCAGGAGATAAGGAATAACTTTCTTGTTTATTTCTTCATTACTTGCTTTTTTTTTAATAAATATGTTCTTAATGAAATCAAAGGAAATGCAAATAGAATCAAACAAGTGATAGACTAATGAAAGCAAGCCTTTATTTCTTTTGTGGTTTCAAAATACTCAAAGTTGTTAGGCTTGAAATCCTGTCAAGAAAATCATATTAATTTTGTGTGTAAATATCATAGAACATTTGCAAGTATTTATAGTAATTGCATTATATTAATTTACTTCTTTTGTTCTTAATGCCACTGTAAATTGAGATTTTCTGAAGTACTAGACTACATTGTGTGTTTTTAAAGCAATGTCATGAGCTGTAGAAATCAGTAAGAAAACATCAAAACTATAAGGCAGTCTGCTTGTGTAGAAATAGCATGTTGCTACCCTGAATGTATCTTTCCTTGAGGAGTCAAAACAAAAGCCCCTTTGTCAGTTCAGCTGCTTTTAAAGAATCAGTTGTATATCAAGTTACGTTGCATGGGGATTTTTATGTTTGCTAATATTTTTAAACAATTTCATTGTAGGACAAAATGTAGCACAGGATGTTTTTCTCCTATTATTGGAAAGATAACCAGACCAGATGAGCTGAAAGAGCGACTGAAAAGGCAACGCATTGCTTTGAAAACTTACTCCTGGAAGGATACTGCAATGCAGGCTCTCAAACTGGATTGCCAGACTGCAGAAGTACAACCAAATTCTGTGCCAATACCTGCCCCTGTTTCTGCATCTGTCTGTTCAGTTCTTTATTCTCACCCATCACAACCTTCAGAACTAAAAAGTAAATTCAGAATTAATAATGAAAATAATAAGACTGATTGCTCCTGTGCTGTGAAGTTACCAGAGACTGTTGTATCACCAAATTCCATCCAACCACCCCTTCAGAAAAGTGACAAAGTGTACACAGAGAACTTGTCTCAAGCTTCTGAGCTGTTCAGCAAGGAAATACTGGAACCAGATGAAAGTAAAAAGAAGGTACAGTGTTTTCAGGAAGGAATGGACACTTACAATTCTCATACCCAAGTTACAGATTTTAGTGAAAAAGACAAAAACTTACTGCAGCAAAAACGAAAATTAAATAATTCAGTAGTTCTACCAGCAAAGTGTTTGAAAAAAGCAGATGCCAATCCTACATTTGTCAAGAAACATCACAATGTATGTGATAATCATCAACAAATGCAGCACAATGTCGTTCTGGAGGCTGAGGTATCTGATCCTGCTGTGAACAAAGAACTTAATGCATCAGCTGCCAGCACTGCCCACAGTTCACCGTCTGGAAAGCTGCACAGAAAAGTGAAGCTTAATTTGAGGAAGAATAAAAGAGAAACTCAAAAACAGAAAGTGGAGTTACGAGTAAAGAATTCAGATGGACTGTCTGTTCCTGAAGAGAAGAGAAGCACTTGTAGCTCATCACTGCAGACCCTATTGGAGTTATTTCAGACAAGTGAAAGAAACTCAGAATTTGGAGGTTTTTCAGGTTACACTGAGAACAAATGTTCAATGAACATAAATGATACATGTGAAGGGCAGAATGCGAATGTTTTGTGGTCATTATTTTCCTCTTCATCCTCATCCCCATTTTTTGGATTTTAATACTGGTTTATTTAATATAATGATTTTTAAATTGACTTGAAAACTTAAGATTCTATTCATGAAGACTTGAATTGCTGTATTATATGTACAGATTATTTGGTTTTCAAGTTTTTTAATGTAAAAGCTTCTGTATATGTAAATAAGAAAAATAAAACTGTGTTTGGCTTTGGTCATGTGTTTTGGGTTTTTTTTTTAAAGGTACTGCTTTATTGTGTCTGGTAAAAGCCTCTGACCCCACATTTGGATTAAATGAATTTCTAGGTAAAGCATGATGCTGCTGCATTTAGATAGAGTGCTTTCCTAAACTCTATAAAAACTATGATGCATTCCAAGTAACCACATTAAAAATAACTGGATGTTCCACTGTAAGTAGTCCGTTACTCACGGATTGCTGATCTTTTGCTGGCATTTCGTTGCTTCCCTTTTCTGTTTCTTCTGCTGCTTTAATAGAGACACAGTAAAAAAGATGTATTACATTCTTTGACTACTCTGATGTATTATTATTATTAAATTAAAACTACTTCTATTGTGTGTTTCAGCTAGTAAGAAAGCAGTTAGATGCGTGTGTTTTCATTGGGGGAAAACAAGAAATCAACAGGACAGGTAGGTTTCTGAGCGACTTGGGTCATTTGTGTGATTTTTCTTTCAGAGTAGCCAGCCTGTGGGATTGACTTTACTCCTAAACTCAGAACACAAGTGAGAGTTGGGAAGACTTTTTTTTAATAATGCACATCTTTACCAGAGCTGATTTCTTTCAAAATTTCCATATCTGTAAATCATGAGAGGCCACAAATACAAAATTACAAGAGACAAAGCTTTATTAATACATGTAGAGTGCCTTAAGGTCATATAAGCGATCTCAACCACAGAAATTACTTTCATTAATTTTTGCATAAATTACTTGTTTGCATTTTCATCTTTTGCCCATTTAATATTTTCAAATTCAGTGCTTTTACAGTTAAAGTGCTTTAATGTTGCAGGCTATTGTATGTCCTTTATAGGCTGTTTTCTGTGAGGGGTGGGTAAAGCTGCCTAAAGTGCAGGAATCGGTGAGGAAAATTATAAAAAATATTTCTTTTATAGGGGATATGAATTGAAAGCTTAATGACAATAGCTGCTTAGGGTGTTACTGTCACCTTTAAAGGTGACATCCCTTATTCCTCTGTTAATGTAATTGCATGTACAGTCTGTGAGGACTGCTTTTGGCTTCTCCAACTTACTGGTCACTTCTGGCTTGATTTATAGTTAATTCTGATCTGGATTCACATCCAGAAAATATAGAAAGCCACTACAGAAATGGGCAAAATTAACATTTTAAAGAGGACTTGATCTTGAATGCACTGATCTGTATTTATTTTTTGCCTGCGAATTACCAGTATATAGTACTCTAGGACTGGGACTGGAAAGTAAAAGATTGAAGCAGCTACTTTGTTCTTCATTTTGAATGACACTTTAGTGATTGCTTTCTGGTTCAGTGAGTTCAATATATTTTAGGAACAAGTGTTGTGACTGTTTTTCTTCTATTGAGATAATTTTGTTCAGTTGGAGGGTTTTTTTGTTGGGTTTTTTGGTTGGTTTTTTTTGTTTTTTTGGTTGGAGTTTCTCTGGGTGTGGGTTCTTCCTAGCTTTTTGTTCAGTCTTGAAAGTAAAAGTTAGAAAAATTTGCATTTCCCCCTAAAGCATTGCAGCAATCTGCCAGTAAGTATCTCTTTCTTCTGCCTCTGCTTCCATCCATGGGGCACACGATCCTTAGCTGCCCTGGTGGCCTCCACCTGTGCATGGCTACTGATACACATAAAGATTGCTGCAATAAGAGTGAATGTCACCGTTAGCAAATCTACTCATCAGATAAACAATGTGTGTGTTTTGCATATGATTAAATGCAGTCCTAGAACATGTTAGCTCAACAGGCGCTGCTAAGACAAGTTTTGAGCACATTGGAATATGGCTTTAGAATCTTGAAGGGAAAAAAAAAATGAGGTTTGTCATTAAAATATGAAGACTATTCATTGTAACCCAGAACAAGATTAGGAGAGTCGCTGCTACTGGTTGCAAAAAGCAGTTCTAGTCATGATGCAGATTTTGTTTACTGGTCACTTTAGTGTGTGTTAGAGTCTCCTTTGTTGTATGTTCACTTGGTATCGTAAGCCACAGTAAGCCTATTAACTATTTCTAGAACAGATTTGCTCAGCATATTTAATTATATTAATGTATTTATTATCTTTTAAGCTTGTTTAAAAAAAGCTCCCACCATTTTTACAAAAGTTTGAATGTGTTTGTTGCAATTTGAAAAAACTAAATGAGGATGGGTAGTTACTAGAACATCTGTCTCTCTCCGATTTCCTCATAGAGAAGAGAATTGAGTATTTTCAAAATATGTGGCAGTGATTGTGAGAAATGTCAAACAGTTCAGACAAAGACTGCCTCTTTGGTTACTAAAACTGCACTTCTAATGGCGAACCTTGATTTATCTGCATGTATTTGTGATAATTAAATATTGAATAATTACAGTTTGAACCTTCTTCATAAGGATTTCTTCAAATGCACTTCATTTTTGAATTGTCTTGCTTTCTGTGACTGAGGAGCAGAAATGTTGTGCCTGTTCAGGTAAGTTATAGTGTGGCTGTAAGGAGGAGAGGAAGCAGTTCCCAATCCGTGTGTGTGTGCACAGGGGTGTTCATACAGACTGCTGTGGGGATTAGCAATGCCAACACCCCTACACATGGGGAGGTTCTGCAGGGACCTCTGAGGCTGATGCACTCAGGTGAGCCCTGTGCTCTGCAGCAGCATCCCTGTGGGCAGCTATTGCCGCATGATCAGCTGCAGAACACTTGGCACAAAGCAGGAGGTGACTGTAGGGCTGGCTTTCCCCTTCAGCATTGCAGGGAAGTTAGTTACAACCTGAGGTTTTGGCTCCTTAGGTGTACCTGTGAGGGTGTGTGCACCTTCATCCCACACCTGAAGAGGCTCAGCTCTGACACACTCGGCTAATGTAGCTGGTGATGGTGTCTGTGAAGCTCTTGTGGCAGCCTCTGAGTGAAGGAATGTTGAAAAAATGGTACCTGCTCTTAACTAGTGGGGCATGTAGACATGGGACAAAAATATGAATCCCTCCATGTTCTCCAGCTGGAGAATCTTTGTCCATGTGGCCTCTGGGCCATTGGCTGATAAGCACCAGGGGCTGATAAAGACTGTTCACACTGGGCTTTTTTAATCATGTTGACAGTTGGTACCACAGAAGCATCAAATCACCGTCTATGTTGGTCTTACACTGAGTACTCAATGGTGGAAAGCACTTCCTTGCCCCAGTTTCATTCTCTAGATGCTTAGAATCTGAGAACTTTAGGACATGCAATTAAATTGTGTAAAGAATTATGGGAAATTCCTGAAATAGTTAAGTGTAAGATAAAACTACAATTAAATGTGATCAAGCATTCATATCCTTGCATGACTAGTTTGGATGTTACTTGCATCACAGCAGGAAATGGTCTCCCCTTTATCCCTCTCATTTTTTCCATGATGCTTCATCTCATGTAAATATTCTTCTGGAAAATAAGCTATTTTTTTTCAAGTGCTTACTGCCACTCAGATTTAGCTGTAACCTCTATATGCATCTAATCATCACTCTTGAAGACAAATGAGGGGAAATTTTAGCAACCAATTGATCCAGAGCAATTGTACAACTTTCTTACACAGAATATATGTAGGTGGACTAGAAAATTAATACCAAAATTTATTTCTTAGCACAGTTAGTCCTCTGGACCCTGTAAAGAGATTATTTATGCTTGTTCTTAATAGCAAAAAGAAAAGTAAATCCTGTTGGTAATAGCACAGAATCACCACTGATAATCTGAAGCAGGTGAAGATAAATGTGAGTTACGTCCATTAATCAGTTTACCACCTCTAAAGGTGACATAAGATGAACAACTTGGGTTTTTTACTGAATTCTTCAAATGTTGCTTTTTAGTTCTTTGTTTTAGATAGTGCAGTTATCAAAAATAAATGCAGAGCACTCCAGATACAGCACTATAAAAAGATTTGGTAAGGAAAGCAGGTGTTTGGGTGTATTCCAATTTAATTTGGGATAAAGAAGTTAAAGATAAGAGGATAAAGAAGTAGATTCAGGTGGCTGTCTATAATATTTTTATTTGTTTGGGGTTTGTCTTGGTTTTGGTGGGCGTTATTGGGGGTTTGTTTTGTTTTGTTTTGTGTTGGTTTTTTCATTGTGTTCTGAGTTTTTTTGTTGAATGGAGATCTCACTTCAAGATTCAGTATTAAGTGTTTGTTGAGTATGTGGATAGCTGGGCACAAACCCCGGACTTTCACTGTGACCTTCAGTACTACAGGCAGTGGAGAGGGTGATGCTGGTGTCCTCTCTGGGAACTAGAGATGGGACACAAGGAAATGGGAGGCAGCTGCAACTGGTAATGTTCAGATTGAACATCAGGACCAGGCTCTTCACTGAGAGGGTGGTTGGGCACCAGAACATGCTCCTCAGGGAAGCAGTCCCCAAGTCAAGAGTTAAAGGATTGGATGACACCATTTTGTGGTGTGTTTTTACGTCGTCCACAAAGAGAAGGGAGTTGGACTTCATGAGTCTTACAGATCTCTTCCAACATGAGGTATTCCATTAGTTGCTAGAAGAAGAAAAAAATCTGTCCCCTGATGTGAAAGAGCTCGTGGCTCAGAGGTGGATAGTCTGCCACAGTCCACAGCAATGTTGAGGAACTCCCAGGAAAGTAAAACTAGGAAGTGAATCTCAATGTTCACTGCCTGATTTCCCAAATTAATGTGAAATCGCCACCAATAAGATTTAAATATTTCTCTGTTGTAGACATCTTTTTGTGAAAATCCTTTCTTAGTATTTTTTTCCCTTCTGAGAAGATAAGAAGCCTCAGAAACAAAATGTAAACAATGGTTATCTGCTGCTGTAGAATGCAACAGGTGGATCCCTGATTGGTCTCATGTGGATGTTCAGAATTAGTAACTGCTCACGGCAGAGCTAGCTCCCTCTCTCTGTCTGAGCCACAGACCTTTGTTTTCATTCTATTCTATTCTCAGCTTAGCTAGCCTTCTGAGATGAAACTTTTCCTTCTAACCTTTTTAGTATAGTTATAACGTAACATACATCATAAAATAATAAATCAAGCCTTCTGAACATAAAATCAACATTTTCATCTCTTCCCTCATCCTGAAAACCCCTGTAAACACTGTCAGATTTCTCTGAAGAATTAAGCCTGTCAAATCATTCATTTCTAATCAGTGTGTACAATTAAGAAGGGATTTCAGACATACAGATCAGGATTTACTTCCTTCAACATAGATTAGATCCTTCAACATAATAGTGATCTAGATAGTGACTTAGATCCTTCAACATAATATAGACATTTTCTGCAATTTATTTAAGTTTTCTCTTAAGAATTAATCTTTAGTGTTTACCACAGAAGTGATAAACAAATAAGCCAAAGAGTAGAAGATATAAATGAGAGAGTTTGCAAGGAGAGGAATGTAAAACCTTTTTCAGCTGTGTTTTGGCTAATTGCTTCTAGCACACACACTTTTTAAATGCTTTGATCTTTGTATTAGTTGGCTGTATTTCTAAAGAAAAAAAAATAAAGTTATAAATATTATTCTTAAAATTAGTGAAGGGTTTGACCAATACAGAGTTTGCATACTAAAAAAAGAACTGCATTTATGAAACATATGTATCATACCTCACCATACCCACGGAGGACGCAGACTGGATAAAACTCTGCATTCATAGTTAGCTTACAGCAGCCAAGCTTTGGCTGGCACTGGGTTGGTGAACCTTCCATGTGTAACACCTACACTAAATCTGAACACTGGTGAGCAAGAGAAAAAAGAATTCTGTGATGTATGATCCAGGAAATGAGTGTATAACTGTACTGTGTATCTGCTGCTGAGTGGTGTAAAGTATACCCAATGTCATGGATTCACACAGAAATACTGACAGAAGCAGCTGTGAAATAGTGTGCCAGTGGGGAAAGTTTGGTCTGACTGAAGTAACTGTAGGGGTTGGCTGCAGCCTGAAATGCAAGGAGTTATGACTTTCGTAAGAAGATTGAAGCATCATATTGTAATACTGATTTTTTTACTTTGCTATAAATAGTACTTTCTCATTCTCTTTATCCAACTCACCCATGGTCTTCTTGATGCCCCACACAAGAGTTTTATAAACTAATTTTGCATTGTTTCAGCAGCTGCTTCAGGACTTAATGGATACTTTGAGGTAGTATTGCATCTTGCCTGTAGTACCTGAGAGCAGTATAAGCAGGACAGCACAAAACTTGCCACTTTCTCCTCAGAGTTACTGTATATTTCCACATGCAATACTCTTCTGTTATCTTCACCTTCTTGGACTGTCATTTTGGCTGTCTTCATATCACAAAAACAAACTCTGAGAAACTGAATTTCCTCCATCTATCCCCTAATTAGTTCCTTTAAGAAAGTTATATATGTAAGTAAGACAAGCCCTACAGAGAAATGGGGCCAGGAGCGCCGGCCCGGGGTGTCGGGTGGCTCCGGGGAGCCGCTGTGCCCGGAGCACGGTACTTCCCGCGGGGAGCCGAGCAAGGCAGAAGGGAAACGCTCCAGAGAGCAGAAATGGAGGTGCCAGGTGTCCTGGCTGCTGTCGGTGCAAGCAGTGCAATTAAAGTTGATCTGCATAATGGTCTTAAGATATTTTGTTTGTTTGTTTGCTCTTTTAATCTTTGAGACTACACTGAACAGCAGCTTTCAGTGGCATTATCTGTGATGCCACCTCCTCCTTTATTATGTGTTTACAACTGGTACAAGCCTTGCAGTGGGTAGTTAGGCTTCGTATTCTCTTGCCTGGATCGGTAGCGAGCTGCATCGGCCGCTGCCCTGCCATCACTCCTCCTCTCTGCGCTCACCTCAGCTGCGTGCCATGGCCGTCCTTGCTATCGCCCCTTCCGAAAGCGGCGGGCAGAGAGGGGCCTCAGGCGACCGCCACTCTTGTCCCATTTTCATAAAGATGTGTTGTTAAGGGAGGTGGGATACGTCGTGCTGAGAGGCAGCGCTGCTGCTCTCGGCCTCCCGGTAGGTGGGAGTGTAGAATTGGGTTGCAGACGCAGCCAATCCCTCCGCTGAGGGAGAATTATTCTCGCGTTTCAGGGAACGGACATCGTGGGGACTCCTTGACACCTCGGCCTCTTGCTTAGTCCAGGAGAACATGTTGTAACGTGAAAGGAAAGATTCTGCCTTGTAATCCTCTCGTTGTTAAAAGAGCGAGGAGAGAGTAGAAATTTAAGAAGGGAACAAAAAATGTCGTAGAGAATGAAATTAAGGTTTGCTCAGAAAATGAGCACGTAAAGGAGGAGAGAGGGGCTGACGGCGGTACGGGCAGGGAGGGAGGGAAAACGCCCCGGCTGCCTCCCCGGAGAGCCCCCGCCCTCACCCGCAGCTGTCAGTGAGGGCAAGTTCTCGGCGGGGGTTCTCTCTCGCAGCCCCGGAGCGGTGCGGTACCGGGGCGGCCCTACGGGGCGGGGGCGACTGCGGAATCCCTGCGGCGCTGCCCGGGCTCCGGGGCTTCCCCTCCGCTCTCGCCCCGCTCCCTCACGCCCTGGCAAACGACTACATTTCCCAGCACTTCCCTCTTCAAGCGGGCTCTGCGGGGAGCCTCGCCGGCTCTCGCCATCTCCTCCGCTGGCAGGGGGCTCGGCGCGGCGGCGGGGCGGAGCTCGGCAGCCCCGGCCCCGCGGCAGCCGCGGCCCCGCAGCCCCCCCGCCCGTGCAGGCGCGGAGCCGGCGGCGCTCGGCGGCGAGCGGGGCGGCGGGCAGCGCCATGCGGGCTGCCGCCTGCCTCCTCTGCCTGGCGCTCGGCGCCCTGACAGCGGCCGCAGGTGAGTGGCGGTGGCGGTGGCGGGGCAGCGCCGCCGCGCTTGGGGCGGGGGCGGCGGGGAGGGGGGGACGCTGCGCCGAGGCTGCTGCGGAGCCCCGGGAAACGGAGCCCCCGCTGCAGCCTGCGCGCCGGGGGCGAGGGCGCAGCCGGGTGACAGTGCCTCTCCCCTGCGCAGGAGGCGCCGGGCCGGCTACGGCGGCAGCGGGGCGGCAGCGGGGCGAGAGCCCCTTCGCGGAGCGAGAGAGCATCAGGCCGCTGCGGCTGGTCTCCGGCGAGGGCGGCGGCGGGGCGCGGTGGCCGGCGCTGAGCACGCGGGTGCGGAGCGAGGCGGCGCGGGCTCAGGTAAGCGCCGGGCGGGGGCAGAGGGGCCGCGCAGCGGGGCCGGCAGAGCGGAGCTCCCGCAGCCTCCGCCACGGGGGCTTGCAGCGCCGGGCACAACGCTCGGGGCAGAGCGATGCTCGCTCGGCTTCCCGCAGGAGCGCGGGGAATGCCCGTCCTGGGCAAGGGCGCTCGAATTGGTTAAGGTGGTCCCCGTGCCTGTCAGTGCCCTCCCCCGGGCGGGCACAGCCCGCTGCCTGCGGCCGCCGGGGCACCCGAAATGAAAGTTGCGGTGCCTTTGCGACAGCGGGGCTTGGAACGCTGCGGCTTCATTTCGGCTTGTGGCTGAAGCGTGGGCAGGGTGGGTTTGTGTTCTGGGGACTCGGATGTGTTTTTAAAAATAGAAACTGTGCATCGGAAGGGAATTGCTTGAAATGTAACATGTGAGCTAAGCACAGGATTTAACGTACATATTGCCTGCTACCCAACCCGGGGTGTATTTTCAAATTCCATAGAATCATAGAATCATTGAGGTTGGGAGAGACCTCTAAGATCATCGAGTCCAACCATTAATCTGGCTCTATATGTGTTAAAAAACATATTTTGATCATATGGAGCCCAATCCCTATAACTTTTAACAACTTTATTTTGTATTAAAATACTGTGATTTTCATCTTGACCACTTTTGTTTGAGGTGGTACATGGCTGTTACATCTGAAGGAAAGAAGCATTAAGTCCATATTGTATTAAATGTAGAACATAAAATCTGAACATTTGAGGTAACTGCTGACATACAAGATAAGTTGCAGGCCTCCGTTTCCTCCTTTTCTAATGGACTATCATGTGTTTAAGAAACAAAATAGATGAAAAATTGTCTCATATTTCTCTTTTATAATCCATGAAGTATAAGAACCGACAACTTGCATTCTCCTTGTTTTGTTAAGTAATAAACAAGATCTTCATAGCATATGTATTTGCCTCTGAATGTAACTTACTCTATGTAAAGGTTTTTCAGATATGGTGACCATACTTACGGTACAATAAAATACTGTTCTCAAAGTTCATAATGCTTTGTTCAGAGAGGAAAAAAACTCCTTTAGGCATTTCAGGATTCTTTGAAGACCCCCAGAAAGTCACAAGTTCACACACTTTGTGACATGTCTGTTTTAAACTTAGTAATGGTTGCATTTAGCTTTAGTATTAGGCTTAAAACACTGGTCTTACAGAACAAACTGCTAATTAATGGGTTTCATTTTTCTGAATGTCTCAGCTTTTATTCACCAAATATTAAGCTCATAAAATTTTCAAGTTATCCTGATCTAGTTAAGTTGTTAGTATGAATATTAGTCTAAGCAGAAAAAAACCTAGTAACATGGATGGTTTGGAAAGGGCTAAATATGTTTATTTCACAACAACCTCCACAGTAAACTAATGTTAATGTGTAAAAGCTCTGATCTAAGTGTAAAAGCTACTACAGCTTTTCTTCTTGATCAAGAAGTTTCCCCACTGCTGCTTTAAATATTCCCAGCCTCTTCCATGGTATCTGGTGGTTGTTACTCATGGAAGGATACAGTAGCTGACAGTGCTTTGGACAAAAAAAATTGCCAAGCAGGCCGAAGGAACTGGAGTGAAGCAGTGGAGACTTTCTGTGATTCTGGCACAGAGCATGGTCACATCCTAATTGCAGGATATTGCGTGCCCTGCCCGGGGATCTGAGTCAGCTCGCCGGTGAGGGACCAGCGGCAGCGCGGCTGCCTTTGCTGTGCTCCAGTTGTGTAGGAGCTGCTTTCAGGAAGGTGCTCGTCAAAGTTATGGACTAACTTCACAGAGTGAACTTTAACAGTGCTTTTGGGTGTCTGGTGAATGTCACATGAAGTATAAAGATGCTGGATGCTCCTCCCACATGAAGAGACACCTCATGCCTGCCCTGAAGAGTTAACAGTCAGTGGCATATAGAGAGTAGGGAACAGAGGTGTCCTCTACATCAATAACATTTCCATATCTCTTTGACTGTTTTATGGTTAAATACACTCTTGCTGTCTCCATGTTCTGTCCATTGCTAATAGTCTTTGAATAGCTGTATTTGAGAGTTAAAAAAGCTGGTCTTGAACAGAGGTTTCAAACCAAAGCTAACTGCCTTCTGGGTTAGTTAAGGGAGCATGCTTCTTTGAGGCGGTAAAAGCATTTGAGAAGAGTCCCTGGTGAGTGAAGGACTAGCAACCATGTCAGGAAAAACAAAGATTCCTGAATGGGAAGGTGCATTCAGACTAGCCAACAGGACTGCAGTTGAATTAATGTAAAACAATGTAGTTGGATTTGAATCGGATAAAGATAAAAGGGGTGGGGGGCGGAGAGAGAGATGAGCTGGAGAGAAGGAAGTCACATTAAATCGGATTGGATTCCTTTAATTCCTGGATGAAAGCTTTAGCTGCAGAAAGGGCAGAAGTTGAACAAGAAGGATGTGAGCCTGAGTTCAGAAATGCACAAAGGCAAATGAAGATGATCATACAGAGGAATGCAGAAGAAAAGCATGGCCTTTGCAGATCAGGAGTTTTAGAACAGGATCATGATGGAATTGAGCCAAAGGATAATATGAGAAAAGGGGATGAGAGGAGATAATTGAAGACAGAAGTGACTGGGATGTGATGGATGGCGGATTTCTTAAAAGTAATGGTTTGTTTTCAGTATTTATTGAGGTTTTTCTCTAGCAACTTCCTCTGTTTTGTTTGTTTTGGGGTTTTTTGGGCCACTGCCATCAGAGTTGAGTGACTTCTCTACCTGTATACTTTACTATTAAATAGTAAAGGAAATAGTCTATATACTCATCTTAGAAACCCAGAATGTAATTACCTAAAAACATAATTAATGTGCTCACAGTTGTGGTTGTCCAAGATTGCTGAACCTCAGAATACAGCACAAGGCAAATGTTGTAGGCTATTACATCTTCATGTCATTAATGTTCTAATGTACAATATATAGTGGACATTGGAGAATTCACGTGACTTGGGGTTTGTGCTTTTAATTCCATTGCAGAATGGAGCCATTACTGGTATCTGTGACACTCCTGTATTTTAATTTCTCTGTTCCTCAAAGAGCGCCTTTGGCAGCTGCACAGCACTTAATGTATAGAATAATCAAGATAAGATATAGCTAAAAATACACTAATATTATATCGTCATTAATGCAATACAGGATCTTAGCAATGGACACCTAATTTACTGGTGCATAAATAAGTGTATTAGAAGATGAGAGTCCTCTGTGTCAAGGACATTCAGTGAAGGCTAATCTAGTATTTTTGTGTTTAAAAGAAGGAAAGTTCCCACCTTTGACATTTTTAAGGAACCTTTTAACTTTGTGCCTTAAGCCATATTTTGGTATTGTAAGAAGCACATGAGAAACCACAAGTTTTGTAATATTTTCCTTTAGTCAATACTGTGCAGGCATGTTCTTTGTTAAAATGTGGGAATGTGTAAAAATCCCTCCCCACTGCCTGTATTGCCATTATCCATTTTTAATACATCTAAGTATTACGTGGAAGTTTGTGAGATTTTCTATGATTTTCTGTGGCAACAAGGTTCTGACCTGCTATGGACAGAGGTTCACTCCTCTCTGCTGGTTGTGCAGGACATCCATGTTATAGCAATCTCTGTTTCTCAGGCTGATTTTCACTTGCTCATTGCCCGTTGTCATTAAGATACATTGGATTCCTTCGAAGAGAGTAAAAGGGATGACCTGGTTGTAGGGAGAGCCTGGAGGGGCTCCAGCACTGAGCTGCATCTGGAGGCAGAAGTGCATGTTGTTTGTAGTCAGAGTGAGTCAGTGGTTTTCAGTAAAGAACCTACTTGTCTTCCGCAGCCTGCGTTGTTTGTGACCAAATGATACCATTGCACACATCTATTTGGAATGATGGCTTGCAGATTTATTAAAGTATTTCTTATTGCTAATAATGAGTTTCAGAGGAGCTTTGCTCTGTCATGCTGAGTTTGCATAGCTCTGCTTGCTCTTGGATTTGAAATCTTCATTAGTTATTTGAGTGTTGTCTAGTCTTTGCTATTGGATTCTCTGATTTATTGTCATGTCACTGAAGTCTTCAGACAGGATATCCAACTTCTTTGCAGGTGCTTCTGAAATTGCTGACTCTTCCTTTCTGTTCTGATGCTGTCAATTTCTGTTGGTATTGTAAGTTACTGTGTTGGGTAGCTCCAACGAACAGTAAATTTTTTTCTTAAAAAAACAGCTCTGACTGTTGAGTGGCTTATAAAATATCAAGAGTTTGGAACTGATGGATGGTGACTGCTGAAAAAGAGGAGTGTCATCAGAAATTGCTTGATTTAAAAAATTATTTTCTGCCCACTTAATCAAATGACTTGAAGAAATTTAGGCACAATTTTTGATCATCCTAACAGAAAACCAAAGGGAAGGAGGCTAAACTGGGAAAGGGGCTATAGTAAGTAATAACATGCATTTGGTTTATTGCTGAATTTGGTTTTCTTCCTGCCTTGTTGCCTTTTAAGATTTGTAAGGCATTAGGAAAAATGTGTGTGATACTTTACTGTATGTTCAGTGTATGCAGTTCTGCAATAAGATACTTCACCAACATGGCAATTTTTTATGAATATGTGAATGATGGTTAAAATATTCATACTCTAGATGCAGGTCTTACCTTCCTGAAGAAGAAAAACACTGCTTAAAACTAAACTTTACTATAGATTGTGTATTGAATGATGTAAGGACATTGAGGGTTTCTTTTGATTTCTGAGATACACCTTTTTATAAAGAACTCAAAATGTGTTTTAGTATTTTATAGGCAAAGAATATTTCAAATTCCTAATTTATCCTTCTTTGCAAGCTCATATCAGGAAAAGTCTTTCCCTGCTTGGTAATGAGATTTGTTATGACAGTAAATGTATAAGTCCAAAAAATCATCCAGCAAAAAATCTGTGGTAGCTGCTGCTTCAGAGTTCATGTTTTGTGTTATCTTCTCATGCTTGTGCCATAGCAGCTGCAAAAGGGAGATATTCCTAAAGCTATGGCTTAGCCTCATAAAACAGGCTTATATACAGCCAAAAAGGATCATAAAGGCTCAGATGTAACAATTTGTATAGAAAATATTTTCCCAACATTTGTTCATTGCATGATTAGTGTAGTGACTGCAAAGTCTGACAGAGGAGTGCTTTCCAGCTCTGGTGATGAATGTATCTGTATCCTGGTCTGTGTTGGTGCCCCTGAGTGCAGGATCACACTGACTATTCTTTCTGCCACAGTTTCACTGTGTACCTGTTTTGGGGCTCCTACAGTGGCTAATCAGCTATATCAGCTACAACACATGCATGGTGTAGAAGTGTGTTGCATCCTGAGCAGTGTCTTGATAAACTGATGAGATTTATCCATGTTCTGGAGGAACTACATGTGAAGTTAACATTCACTCTGAAATGTTTGCCACAAGAGCATTATGGGCTTTTATGTTAAAAGGTCATGGTAGATATATTATCCTGCTGGTAGTCCAGGTCCCTTTTGTGGTTTTCCCAATAATCATGCCAGTCTTTAAGTGACTCAAAATGAACAACTTTTTTAGGGCTTTGCTTCTGAAAACATTATCACAGTTATCCTGTCAAACAGTGCTTAAAGGTCAATCAAACTGTATAAAATCTTCAAAAGCCTGATAAGGTTCAGGTCTGTAAATTGTGGGTCCTTCCAGCTAGCACTGCCTCAGTGCTTCTCCCTCACCAATTAGCTCTGCTGAGGTTTGTGATCCTTCCACTTATTGGTGCCTTCCGCCGGGTTTCCTCCCTGGAGAGGATGGAAGATGAGGATCCTTGTCTTCTGCTCCCATGGGTTTGAGCCAAGGCTGCCTCTCCCAGGCAGACTGTTCTGCTTCAGGGGAAGTAGCTCACATGTCAGATGATTAAGTTGCCAGCCCAGGCCCATGTGTATTCTCTCAGTCTGGATAACTGTGGATGTAGAAGGTGAAATCCAATACTGTCAGAGGATCAAGACTGGACACAGGATTTTGGTGTCTTCCTATGCAATCTATCTTTCTCTTCATCTAATGATATGGTTCAGTGTTTTCATCACTAGATAATATTTTTTCAGTATTGTTTTTTCTAGAAATAGTGTAATTGTTTCTTGCATGTTAACCAAAATTGCTGTATTCAGTGTCTCCAAAAATTACCGTGACTCTCATCTTGTCTTCCATTTCTCTAGTTTTGTCTTATTTAATTGATCTTAAACAATGCCAAATTTGCCCTAATTGTCTGTGGAAAACTTTCAGACAAGAGAGCCTTCAGTGTCCCTCTAATTCCCTTCTTTCCTTTGGCTTGCCAGTTGTCTCCTAGATAGTGCATGGATACGCTGTTCTGTGGAGATGTCTTTTGGAGCACATACATGATCCCAGAGATCTGTCGCATGAAATTTAGCTCTTCATAGCTGCAGATGCTCCCTGAAAGTGCTCTTCTGGAGCCACTGCAATAGTTGCATTAATCTGCAGAGGAGAAAACATTGCTGCAGGGGTGAACTGTGCAGCGGCAGCTGTGCTGAGCCACAGCCAAGCGTGGATGTGGAACAGCATCACTCTCCTCAGATGGAAGCATGTTCAGTGCAGATGAGAGCTTTGGACACTGCAGATTACATCTGTGCAAGCTTTTAATACTTCAGTGGGAGGACTGTGTGAAGGAAGGCTTATGTTTTTTTCCCAGATACTTTATTATTAAGCTGAACAGAAAGGTGGCTGAAGTGCACGTACACATGGTCAGGCTGGGTTCTGCCAGGCTGTGGCATGCAGTGCCGTGATGGGGCTTGGCCATTTGGGTGAGTCCAAGTGGAAAAAGTGGAAAGTCAGTGTCACTTGAAGTTGAAGAATTATGAAGAAATCACAGAAAGTGGCCAATGACATCGACTGGTTTTAATTGCTGAGTCACTAGGAGTCCAGATTGAAAATTTGATTCAGTTAAAGTAAGTTAAAAGCATGGCATTGTTGCTGTACGTTTGCCCCCAGACAATGAAATTTGGTGATTCATCTGGTAATTTGACCAGCTCCGGTTTCTCTACCTAGGCTAAATTCACTCTTAAGTCTTTCTTCCTTGTTTTTAAGTGAAATGGGTGTTACCAGACCAGAGAACTGTAGCAAGGGACTTGCTTTATAAAAAGCACACTCCAGAACATGGTATTAATACAAAGTTTAGAAAAAATTGTGTGGGTAAATGCCTTCTAATGAAAGTGTGATGTGGAGGAATGTGGAAGCTAGAGCCCTGACTTACAGCTCAAAAATTGCCCAGAAGAATAGCAGTATGTGGGAATACACTCTGTTCCAGAAATGTCTCCTTAGAGTATTTCAACTCCTGCAATTCTGTGGGAATGAAAAAAAATCTCTCCATCAGTTGTTTCAGAAAATATATACAGTGAGAATGTTGTTTCATTTTGGTCTTCTAGGCTGTATCAAGGGAAAAGCAAATTTTTGAAATCTGCTTTTCTTGCACTTTTCAACTTAAAGCAGGACTTTGATACTTGAATGTAGAGGGTGAGTCATATTTAAAAAGTATTATCTGTGGAATTGATTGAGCAATGTATTGGCATGCTTAAGAGTCTGCAAGTTTTGTCAAGCTTTTTGTTAGCCTCTAATACTGACAGGAGGTTGGTAAACTTTCTGTTGGTGCCCAGAGTCCATTCCTGGGACAAGTTAACCTTGTTGGTAGGCTTTAGGTGTCAAAGAGTGCTTGTTACTTCCAATGGGCAGAGCTAATCTTTTGGTGGTAAGCTTTCATTTGTATGTAAACTAAATGGAAAAACAATTGAAATTGTTTGGAATATGTTACTGTGTTGCTGAAAGAAGGTTTGGTCACTGATACTGGTATAAAGGAGCAAAATTAATGTGGACTCCTTGTACTACATTTGAATGCTTTATTTGTAATGTAAAGGCAGCTTAATGTAGATTGTAACTTACTTGTAGGTTTCTCTCTTAGTGGAATTTTGTTCCTTCATTTCTGAAGACTACACGAGATGCTGAAAAGGGGGCCTTTAAATGTTATTGATTCCTTTCAGATCTTGGAAAACATGCCGCTAAAAATGACCTCAAGGCACCATCTGCTTCAGCAAAGGAAATGCCTTCACTCCTCCTGACTGTTGGATCCGTTGAGTTTTCCTTCTTGCCTAAATGGTGCTCTTGGACAATGGTCCTTTCTCCAGAGGGATGACACAGAGATGCAGATGGATTCATGCTCAAGGGCTGCCCACAGCACGTGCCTTGCTGCCCTTGTTTTGTCCTGTCCCCTGCAGATGGGTGATGTGCTGCCTGTTTGCCTCTCTGCTGCAGCTGTGCGCGGGCAGCGTCTCGCTTGGGTTCTGCCCTCTGGAAACTGCCAGGCAGAGGGGTATTGTACTGAGGATGGATTGTCCTTGCTGGAGGCCTTTCCCTCTGGTCTCATCTTTCTTCACAAAGTAGTTTCCCCCTCTGATTGCAGCCAGGTCCTGGGCTGCTGAGTGATACAGATGGAATACATTGCACTACTGCTGCTGTAGTATTTTTTCTGACTCCTAGGCATGGCAGTACATTGCTTTTCCTGTTAGATCTGGCTTTCTGAAAACTACAGTCACTGTGGGGAGCAATGGAAACTGGTGTTTCTGGGTCACAGGGTGAGTCTTTGGTTGCTCTGCTCCCTGTCTTTAAGGAGTGTGATCTTCAATGGTCGTCAAAATTTTGTATGCATTATGGCAGGAAAAGATTCTGAACTTTTCAAATTTTCATTCATGACTTTTCTTTGTTTTCTGTATGTAACCTTGTACTTGATTAATCACACTTATAACAACCTATTTGATCATATTTCCCCATGCCATTTGATGAAGAATTTTTTTTAGCGTGTTTTTAAGACATGAGATTGAACAGTAACCAGTTTTCTGGTTTTGCCCCAGTAGTGATGTGTTTAAGACCCCTGGCACTCTAGTTGGATGTAACCTTTTATACATGAATTCTTGCTGCTTCCGTTTCAGAAAAAGGGGAAAAAAATTGACTTCCCAAAAGCTCTTGCCATTCTTCCTTTCATAGTGATTTGAAGACTTGCAGTAATTAGTCTCATAGGAAATCAAAACTTATAAACAAAATTTCAGAATCAAATTAACATCATCATCTACCCTTAAAAGCACAACGAGTGTGAGATCTGGTGCCACAGGGCTTTACTGGTGCTGGTGCTGGTGCTGGAAGCAAGTGTTGGATTGATTCTTGGGAAGCAGCATCTTGCCCATTCAGTTGCCCAAATTTGTCCTATTAGATGTGTGAGATCAAATGGTAGCTCGTGCTTAACTTGCTGGCAGTGACAGCCCAATAATTTTCCTCTTTTCATTGTTCCACTTAACATTTAACCTGGGTGAATTTTTGAGAAAGATGCAGTGAAGGTGAGGAGGGAGAGCAGGAAGAGAAGCTTTCAGAAGGATCCATGCTGGTACCCAGGCAGTGACTCGGCAGCAGTGGCACCTGTGTAACGTCTTGCATCAGTTTGTGCTGGGGCTTTTATCCCTTGTGCTCTTCCCCCATATATATTGAGTAAATTCAAGCAGTGTCTGTGTTCAAACACACAAATATACAAAATAGGGGGGTTTCTTTGCAGGGTGATTTTTTTTTTCCTACTGGGAAGACTAATTACTGGCATTTTAGAGGTACAAGTGGTTCTTGCTTCATTGATACAATGATGTTTATATGGAGAAAAGCTATTTTAGGTCATGTTTACGACCACAAGGAACTGGCCCTGGCATTCCACTCTAGCTGATGGCGTTTAGCTCTTGCTGTGCTCCACCCTCACTTGGCATGGAGAACAGATGTGTGATCCAGGACTTAAAAATGAACATGCATCTGTTAAAATATATTCTTATTTCTAGCTTTGCTTCAGAATAAATAACTGATTTACTAAATGTGCCCCAAAGAGGAAGTTGTAAAAATGTTTTTATCAAACCATGATCCTGTTCTGCAGTTTCTTCATTAAATATACTCCACCCCACCAAATGCCCCAAAGATATTTAGATTTATGCATTGGATAAAAAGAGAGAGCTTGCATGAAGAATGTCAAATATTGATGATTAATGCAGTAAATGAGTGCCTATAAATATCATGAAAATGCTAGGGAAAATAAAAAGAGAGATTTTGCAGTTGTTTAATATGCTATGATATGTGGATCCAGTTCAGTGATCCTGAACTTTTGATTAAAGTCTGATATTTTCAAATGGCAATAGAGAAGACCTGAGGAAATAATTTTGCAGTTATATTTTATTGTGTATTTTTGAAAAAAGATTCTTTGACTTGGAATGCATATTTTTGATATTAGACCTAGGCTAATTTTTGAATTTTGTCTCTTGGAATAGTTTTATTTTTTTTTCTTCCCAGTACATGTAAAAAAGTAATTTTTTTAAGAGATCGCTTATTTTACACAAAGCAACAATATACTGCATTGCTCTGGATTTATTACAACAAAACTGAGGCTGAAAATTTTCTTTTTAGAATGTGTACATTTTATGTATCCTATTATAGAGTGCTAATTGGCACTGTATTTCTCTACTTTAACATAAATTTATTTGTAATGATTATTTTCAAAACAGCAAATGTAGATTAATCTACATAAGATTTTAGTGTATTTTTCATTTAATTTCATGACTGTATTTATTTTGATTTCCCACTGGCTTATCTGTGTCCTTACTGAACTTAACTTACATCATTTCATACACGCTTAAGGGACTGTCAACAAGCTGAGGTTTCTATTCTATGAAATGGGAGAGGGGAAATTAAATGAATATCTAAGGAATCTATTACTTAGTAAATGTGACTGACTCATGAAATTTCTGCCATAAAATCTCATTGTTCTTACAACCTCTGAAGCACACTTTTAAAATTTTTTCTTCCTGTAACATCCTGTATTATTTTATCCCTTGATTCTCTTGATGCTTTTCTTTCAAGTTGACAAAATTGATCAGAATCTTTTAATTAGAAACTACAATGCTATATATAGTAGTAAATAGAAATTTTTTACATCAAAGGGCAAACATATAAATAGGATTTTCTCCTCAATTTTTTACAAGATTTATTCATTTTTGACAGAAATTTTTGTAATCTCTTCCAGCAAAACTTATTTAAAAGCTAAATCTAAGTGCTTTATTGAGGAAGAAACATGTAATGAGGAATTGCACATTGCATCACAACAAATTTTTAATTATCTTTCCTTATTTTTGGAGGAAAAATATTAGTCATCATCTTACTGTGCTGCTTTCAATACTCAGCTAATTATACACAATGTGAGGAAAATGTCTACATTTTTCCCTTTAAAATTCTTGTGAGTTTGATTATTCCAGAAAGTGCATAGCTTGTAGATGTTTCACTGGTGATTAAGATATTTGCCCTATTTGAAATGGAAACCTTTGAGATGTATTTAGGGTTACCTCCGGAGCAGTGCCCTGATGTTGATCTGCAGTGATGTGTGTTGGTGTAGTCGATGTGTTTGTTCCCTTTGCAGATGCTCCTTCTTTGGGGCCAGGGTCTGCAGAAATCTGATCCCCAGCAGGAGTACCGAAGGGATATCATTATTATGCTGTTTCTTTGTAGTGATAAATAGTCATATTTGGTACTGATTGTCCATCTCCTCTGTTACTGCAGTGATCCCTGAGGCATGGAGCAGGTGATTTAAAATAATTGGAATCACATTGCTCTTGGTTTGGCAGGAAGGTTTGCATACCACTTTTGTTTTTGTAGAATTCAAGCTTTTAATCTTTGCTTTAGATAAAATATCTTTGTGCTTAGTGATTTGAAATAATCTTTTCCACTCCATTTACTCTTGATTCCTTTCAGACTTTCACTGACATGCTTAAACTTCACAGTCTTTAACAGAAGTTAGATCTGCATAGTTGCATTAGGTGCATGGAGTGTTCAGTATTTTCTGTAGTGGGCTTTGCAGGGCAGGGCAATTATGCACCACTAAGTACTGCACCTGAAGCAGCTGATTTCAGAGCTGTTATTGGTATTTTTCTTCTTCAGTTGCATGACATAAAAATTTCAGAAACTTTTGATTGTGTCGGAGGCATTGCATTGCGCTCTTCCATTAAGTTGTTCAGTTGTTCTTTCCTGGCTCTTGTTCATGTCCTGCACTGAGTGCATCTTCTGGTGCATCTTCTGGTCTCCAGGAGCTCCCCTTTCCTGACTCAGTTGTCAGCCACTGATGTGTCAAGTTGATGGTTGTTGCAAAAGCCTCACATTTTCTGAGAGAGTTCCTGGGTTTCAGAACTGAATGATGTAGTTTATTGTCTTGCTTTGGTGGTTTAAAGAAGGCTTTGCGGGTGTTTTTCTTGTTGCTTCTGCTTGACTGAGGTGGTGTAGTATGGATAAATACTCATTTTCTCTCTTTGGGTTCTTTTACTGATGTATGTCTATGAATGTGAGCTCCTTTGCAGCTGGCCATTTTACCTGTTCACTGAGCAGGCAGGTAGAGGTGCTTGAAGGTAATGCAGACCCAAGACTTTTAAAAATCCATTTCTTTATTTTGTGGTTCTTAAGCAGATATTTAGAAGAACTGTTAAAATAAAAAATGCATTGTCTGGAATTCTTAAGGTGCAGTTTTTTGTTACGGTAGATGAGATTTTTAGCTGAAAGGGAGATCTGTCTTCCTCTTCATTCTCTCTTGGGTGTCCCCTTTGACTTCTTTCTGTTGCATCTACATTGTGGTTTATTTAGATCAGTTTATTCGTCTGACAAAAACCAGACAAATCTCCAAGTGGTGATTAATTTTGTGCTGCTGATCTGACTTGCTGGCTAGCCATGAGCTGACAAGGGAGAGTTGGTGGGAGCACATTGCCAGGATGGGGCAGAACTGCTCATTTTTGGCAGCAGCCCACAGTGTGCAGTGTGAAGGTGCTGTACAAACATGTGTCAGGAAGGGATGCAGTTTCTGGAAAGGAATGTCAGGCTATCCAGAATGTCTTGGTGTCTTGGTAGGTTTGAAATGCCCTTGAGATACACTTGATTGCACTTGAGCTTAAACTTAATGGTAAGTTTCTGGCTTGGCATCATGTACCTTGGGGAGTGGTCACATCTGTGTAATGTTTTTCATATTAATTTATTCATACATATTTTCTCCCTTAAATCCACATTAACAGTTTCTGTCAGGGAACAACTGTGGTCCAGGGTCACCTTAGAAATACATTAGCTTGTAGTTGTTTATCTTAGAGATGTGTTCAAGAGAGGAAATCTCCCAGACCAAATCGATATGGTGCAATATACCTAGCAGTTAAAAGCCAAACCAAACCGAAACAATAGAGTAATTTTTGCTCTGATGGGCTCTGAGGTGGATATATTTTAATAACAAATGTTACATTTAATATATGTGCATTTAGAAATCCAAGCTAGGCTTTTTATATTCTTTCTTACTCACTAACTCTCTTCTGGTACCAACATATGGTCATATAGAAGACTTGGTTGTACTCTGTGTAGAGATCTAAATGATGGCATATGTAGCTATGTTGTTAACAAGCAGGAATGATAAAATGCTGTAGAATGTTCTTTGCATTTAATAATGTAATGATGAGAATCAAAGGACTGGGTTGTCCTTACTCCTTTGATCAGAAAGCAGTTGCTGCAGTGCAGGTGGCTGCATGAAGGTTAGCCAAGGTCAGCAAATGGGCTGCAGTGCAACGAGGGAATGACAGAACTGCCATTGGTCCCTTGTACCTTACTTGATTCTTGGCCTGTCACATCCTGTTTGTGAACAGCAGCCTGAAAATTCACATCTAGCAAGAGAAGATGAAATTTTAAAATAATTCAAAGCAGACTGCCACAGAGGTGGAAAAGAAACAAAAATGGTAACGTGATAATTTGTTGATGGTTGTTTTTGCTGTATTTATGGTTGCACTAGCTGCTGCAGGCCAGAAGCAGCTAAGTGATGGTCCTGCATGTGGGTGCCATATGTGCTGTGGGTGTCTGTACATTCTGTGGGTGTCATTGCAGATGCCAGCTGGATGTAGATTTTTTTTGTTTGTTTATTTTCTTTTTAATTTCTTCATGCTTTCTTTTTGATAGAAAGTGGGCTTTTAATATTGATGGTAATTAACCACCTATTATTTACCCAGATAAGGTGAACTATATGTAATATATATATTCATTTGGTGAAAAATGATACATTTGTTCAAAAAAAGATGATAAATTATCCATAAAGAACCACTTAGCAAAGACCTGGTGGCCTGTGTTACAAAGCAGGTTAGATGTAGTGGAGATAGACAAAAGGATATCTGACACTGAGTTATATCTATTGAGGTGCCTTCTAAGGAGCTTTCCAGTTTTACTGCATCCTTCTGAAGTGTAATGTAAATGTGTAGAGTTTCTAGTCATGCAATTTTGTGTGCAAGTCCACAGTAGAGACACAGCCAGGTGTTTTTATAGAGGGCCCTCAGCCTGAGCATCCTCTAGTAAGAGAAACTGTCTTAACTTCTGGGTTTTTAAAAGATTCATCTGTTTATATATATGCATTCATGGTTGTTGTCTTTTTTATTTATTAATGCTCCTGCTTATATATGTAGACGGAACAAGAAAATTTTGCTGTAGGGCAACTAAAAGATGTAATAAACAAAAATGTCATGATTCCCTCAACTTTCCTTTTCATTGCTGCTGTTCTACTCCAAGGAAGCTGGTATTCTCAGCTCTTCTGGATTTAATGCCTATTGAAAGCCTGCCAGGAGTTTTAGAAAGAGTTAATTTGGTGATTCACATTATCCCATCCTGTCCTGTGTTTCCCAGAGTTTTCAATAAATCATTTGTTACAGTTGTACCATCCTGTATTATGTTTATTTAGAGAAGTGTAGTTTAGAGTTGTAAGTGGCTCTTCAGCGTTTCCTCTTAGGCCCTCTGTCTACATGCTTCAAATCTTAATGTGCACATTTCAATGGAAAGAAAATAGGAACAAAGTTGATACTGTTCCAAAATGTCTCCAAGTAGCTTTCTAATTAATTAGTTAAATAACATGGCTGTTCCCTTTCTTGGGTGTTTTCAGGTCTAGAAACAAGTGTTGCATTTCTATTGGATAGCTGAGTATTTTCTTCCACTACTACTAAAAAAACCTTCTTGTTTCTGGCAGTTGGGACTTAAAAAGTGTTCCCATGTTTGTCTGCTATAGGACTGAATTGAAGGAACCATTTGGGGAGAGTATATGGTAAAGAAAAGAAGAAAAGAAAGGAAGCAAGCAAGCAAGCTGTTTCTCTACCACCCGTTTTTCTTTGGTTTTAGTAGCCGCTCAAGGGTTTGGAGTTTTGGGAATCTTTTAGAGGGTTGTAAGTCAGAGTTTTACAGAAAATACAGCTAATTATATTTTAACCCATTGCTATCCCCTGGCAGTATGAGAGTCTGTGTGAATGAACAGTTTCTTTCAGGCAGTGTTGGTGAGATTTGTGACCACAGTTGTCTGACCAAGCCAGCCGTGTCTCAGCTGTTCTCTGTGGTCTGTGTCCAGAGTCACTGTCAGGAACCTGTGAGCCAGGGAGGGCTCACCTCCCTTTGCTGGGAAGTTTTGCCCAGGATGGGAATTTGAAGAGCTGTTTCCTACCACAGGAAGATGGGGGGCTGCTCTGAGTCACAGATTGTGCTGTTGGGAATTCTTGAATAAAGTCTAATAGATTCAGAAAACTGATCTTTTATTCATTATCATAGACTGCTTTGTCTGTTTCAATGCAATTTTATTTCATTAATGACATATTTTTACTTAGTGTATATATTTGGTTTCTGCATTTTCAAACCAAAAGGTACAAAAGGTTTTGCCATGACTTAATAATAATACTAGTCTTTTCCATATTGCAGTCTACCCACATTGCTCGAGCCAGCTTCCAAGTTGATGCTTTTGGATCATCTTTCATCTTAGATGTGACACTAAACCAGTAAGTAATGACTGTATCTTACACTACATTTGTCCAAGACCTGGTGCCTGTGAAATGGAATTTTCCAGTGGAGTTTTTAGAGGATGTATTATAGCCAAAATATGATTTTAGGTATTGAATTAATTTGTAATGGTATATTTTAGGTTCTTTTGTTACTTTCTTGAGTAGCATTGTAGGCTTTGATATTCCCATTGTTACCACTTGGTACCTATTCCAGTATAACTATTAATTTAGTAGCATAATTTCACTTCACAGAGTCACAGAATGGTTCAGGTTGAAAGGGACCACAGTGGGTCATCTGGTCTAACCATTTATCCATGCAGGGTTATCCTAGAGCACATGGCACAGGATTCTGTCCAGATGATTCTTGAATATCCCCAGTGAGGGACTCCACACCCTCTCTGGACAATCTGTTCCAGTGCTTGGTCACCTGCACACTAAAGAAATTCTTCCTCATATTTTGGTGGAACTTCCTGTGCATCAATTTCTGCATGTTGCCTCTTGTCCTATTGCTTGGCAGCAGCAAGAAGAGCCTGGTCCATCCTCTGGGCACCCTCCCTTCAGATGCTTGAAGACACTGGTGAGGTCCCCTCTCAGTTGTCTCTTCTCAAGGCTGAGCTGGCCCAGCTCTCTCAGCCTTTCCTCCTAAGAGAAATGCCCCTGTCCTTGAATCATCTTTGCTGCCTTCTGCTGGACTTGCATCAGGAGCTCTGTGTCTCTCTTGTTCTCAGGAGGCTGAACTGGACACAGCCCTCCAGGTATGGCCTTGCTTCTGCCAGGTTGCCCTAAAGGCAAATTACAAATTTCACACAGAACATCACAGAATATTAAAAGGGGGATCTCCCAATAACTGGTAGCTCTGAGAATTTTAATAACCAAGCATAAAGTACTGAAGATACATCAATTGCTCAACAGCTAATCCTCAAAAAACAATGAATACTTGGGAATTAAGTTTCTCCAGATGTGTTTACAGCCTTTGGGAACAGAGAAGCATTGTAAGGCAGTAGCACTGTGAACTTCAGTCCACGAGGAAAGATTGAATAATAGTAAACTTACAGTGAAATCTGGTGTGTGGCTTTCACTAATGAGTTTTTGCAGTAGTCTTTTAGCACAGCTGTTTTAACATAGGAGTTGCTTTGCTTTTCTGTCCTGAAGTGAAAAGAGAATAAATAATAGAGTAAATAGAAGTGTTTTGTTAAGTAATTCAGCTCCTAATAATTGCACATAATGTTTTGTGGTTTGGTCTAAGAGTTTGCATGCAATTGCTGCAAATTTTTCTGCTGTAAAGATGAACTTCAGGTTGCAATGACATCCACTCAAATATCAGGTTCATTTTTTCACTTGTAAATAATGTGGAAACAGTGTCAATTTCTTTGCATGCACTGACATTAGTTAGAAAGCACAAGTGAATCCCTGCTGGCTACAGACAGTGGAGACACTGTGCTGCTGGAAGGAGAAGGCAAGAGGCTGCTTTAGAAGTATGATTTTACAACAACTGTATTTTAAAACAGTTATAGAGGAAGAATTTCCTGCTGAGAAGCACCAAATTCTTGACACTGAAATGTTTCTTGGAAGTAGAAATTTTGTATACACATTCATACATTACTGAGAGTAGGCTGCACAAACCTGTTTGAATTTGGCAGGTTAATGTTGTGGTCACAGTTAGTTTCTAAAACATCAGTATTGTCCTTACAGTATAAACTTCAGGTCATCTTAAAAGAAGTAAACACATTTACTAATGGTCTATGAAAAGACAAGGCTTTGATTTTATGAGCTGCAGCTTTGTACATGTTAGAAAACTTCTAGGTAGAATTTTTGTTTATGCCCATAGACACAAAAACTTATGTTTAACATTTTATCTGTTTTGAGCTGAGTGCCATTTTTATGTGATTCCTTTATTGTCTTGGATGATATTGCACATGTATGTGTATGGTAAGACTGTCAAAATGCATTCTTATTGTTCTTGAGAGTGCCAGAATCCAACTCAATATTAAAGAGATTCGCTTTTTATAATATGAAAGAAATTCTATCACAAATTGTGCCAAATGAATAGAAGAAAGTTGCAAAGAAATTAGGATGTTTGGCTGCTGTCCTGATATCTAAATCAACTTCTAAACTACTTCTGCAATGTCATTTGCAGATCACCAAACAAAAAGGGGGCCAGGTATACCAGAGCAACATTTAAAATGTCATTTTAATTATCATTCCTGTGAAAAAATCATTCAGAAGGTTGTAAATATTTTTTTTCTTTTCTTACTCTCCATATTATATTCTGTGTGTATATTTAGACCATAGTAGCTCTATAGTTGAAAAGTAGTTAAATTCCTGTAAGCAGCAAGATTCAAGATTTTAGTTATCCTCTGCAAAAAATATCAGTTCAGTATTCATAACTGAACCTCTGCTAATATCTAAAGTATGCTGAAACAGGCTCCTGTTGTAAAATTAGCTCCTATGTGTAATACACATTTGAGAAATGTTAAAGGAGGTATGGGAGACATAGGGGGAGAAATAATTTAAAATACAAAGGTTGTCAGAAAGGAGGGCCACTCCTTGCCTATATCAGTCTCCTTCCTTGCAGCCTTCATGTTGTTTACAGCTTAGTGTACCTGAGTATACCTGAGCATCATCTGTAGTTACAGTATCAGTGGAGGTCAGTCACAGCTTTGAAAGTGTTCATTCTCCCGTATGGTTCCCCAATTTATGGAGGGAAAAAAGTTCAAAATTAAAATGAGAGTAGCAAATGGGGAGCTTAAAAAAAACCCAGAAATTAAAATATGCTCCTAACTCCAGATGTTTTTCTGCAAATATTTTTTCTTCTTGTGCTGCTTTCTGTGTGGGTGTTATTTTGTCTATTCTTTTCAAATCCATATTTTTATCTGTCAGATTCTCTGTTGCCTCTGCTGCATTTGCCTGTGCTGTGTTATACATACTCCTGTTGTGTACCCTATTTTATTTTAGATTCTGTTGTGTTTGTGTATTTTTTATCTCTGTTCTTATTCAGTTCTCTAGGGTCACACATTTCTTTGTCATCTTTTTCCATCAGGAATAATTGTCCACTTAGCCACCACCATGGGTACTGCACAAATTTCTTATATTTCTTTAACTGTTTCCTCGTCAACTTTCGGTACACTCACAGTTGAGGCTGGCAGAAATGTTGATGGTGTCCTACTTTTCTCTCTTCCCCCATTGCCTGATTTTACCTCTTCTCTTCCCTTGCTGATATTGATTTGGGGTGTTAGTTGAAGCAACTTTCCCTTCTTCTGCCACCTCCCAGAGTGGTGGCCTGCAACCAAAGGCTCACTGATTTCTGCAGTGAAACACGCAGCGAAGATACAGGAAAATAAAGCTGGGCAGGAAAATAAAGAAGTGGACCTTACATCAACATTTCACACATCAGGAAAACTGAGGCACTGGATAGGAGCATTCTGCAAGTCCTGGGTGCAAGTGAGAGGAAGGAAATGAAAAAATTTCCAGCTGGCATTAAAGTGTGGCAGTTCAACACTGAAATCTTATTTTCCTTATTTTGGATCTCAACCAGTTGTGAATGCACATTTGTTCACATTAAATGCAGATGTAAAATATCCTGAAATATAATCTGTAATGACAAAATAAAATAATAGTAAGCTGTTAAAATTACAGTGTAGTTTTCCTTTTTTGGTTTTCCTTAGTGATGGTGTGTTTTCTCCATCTCCATCTTTTATACATCCCCATTCTTTCTCGCTCCTTTTTTCCTGAGTTGCCATAGTGCTTCTACAATGAGCTTTTTTCTAAGAGACTCTGTTTCTTTCTAACTTTCCTTGTCTGTTCAGCTGGCTGTAGCATTTACAAAGGAGCTTTCAGATCAAATCAGCTGTATTTTTAGGAGGTTCAATCCCTCAGGCAGAGGTGAGGGATGCATTGATGTGTTGGTGTGTTTATGAGTGTGTTGCCTTGGTGTCTGTACGCGTTCAGGGCTGCATCCAATGGAGTTTTCTCTGGCTATCCTGGTTATTGCTGCCTCCAGCAATAGCAGAGCCAGCAGCACAGGCAGGTGCTGCTCCAGCCTTCCCACCCTCCACAGGTGTCCAGCCACTGACCCAGACCTGTGCAGGGGTCCCACAGCAATGAAGTGTGCTTCCTCATTTCCTTATTTTAATTCCTTCCCCTTAAAGTTTTTAACGCTGTGGTGGCATCTGTGGCTCAGCAAATGGCTGTTTGTTTTTTAATATAGAATATTTCTTCTTAAATGTAGTCACACAACAATTTACACTCCCCTCTTGTGTGGTAACTCTGTGATTAAACAGCAGAGCTCATCAGGACATGGAACACATTTCTGGAAACCTCTTTGAATCCCTTTTGCCCACGTGTATCTGTCTTAGAGCACCTGAGGCAGGGCATGTTTGTTCATGGGTGAAGCAGACGAGACCTGATGTCATGATGGCCCAAAGCAAGCTGTGGTCATGGGCTGGGTTTGGAAGGAGAGTGCTGCTGGCTTGGGAAGTTGGAAAAACTGTAGTTTTTGTGCTTGTCTGGAGGCTGGATGGGCTCTGACATGGGGGGATCACCCCAGGTTCACTTAGTGGAAACCATGATGGGCAAGAAAGATGATGCTGCAGCATCACGCTGTGTATAAAGGCTGTGGTGTCCCCATCATGGAGACAAGCAGAGAGTGTTTCTTGAGTGTGAGTTTGAAATGTGGTCACTTCTGAGGTGCAGTGTGGACACCAAAGGGTTTCTTGGCCTTCAGAAGGCTCCCTGGAGCATCTGACCACCTGTGAGTGACTTGGCTTCTCATGTTATAACAAGAGGAGCCCTCTCTGATCCCTGATCCTGTCCTTTTCTTTGTGAGAGTGAACACATTGGTGGCCTGGGATCTTCAGGTTTGTGGTGATGGGGAAGTGCTCTGAAGTGCTCTATTTATGGTCACAAGCATAAATAAGGATTTCAGCCTTGTATTTAGTGCTTCAGGACTGTACTGTCCTTCCTGGTGACAGTCAGTCACTAGGAGGGAGCAGAACCATCAGCTGCTTTCTCTTCCTGCAATTCAAATTTAATTCCTTTGGTCCATGTTTTAGTGGAAGTTTAATCTATGCAGAAGTAGTAGGCTGGGTGAGATATGATCAGAAACTCTGCCACTTCAGGAAGCTCACACGTCATCTGTTCCAACTGAGCACCTGCCCATGTCCTGAAGGAGGACCAGCACACTATAAATTGATGGTTGTCATGATCAACTACTTTCAGAAGGCTGAAAGATTACATATGAGGCAATTTTTAAAAACTTTTCAATAATTCTATTTTCTATGTGGAAAATACACACCCTTTTCTCTTAGTTTATTAAAAGGTAGGCAAAACTAAATAGCTTATTCAGAAAATATTGATAGATTTTTTGTATATGTCAATCTTAATTTCAATTATTTCTGGTTAGTGATACTGCAATGTTCCTGGCACCCCAGAAATTGGACTGTTTTGCTTTACCACAGAATGTGTTTTGCAGCTACTGCTGAGAAGGATACAGACATTCCTCATGCATTGTGGGGAATCTTTATTAGGAATGTCTTTTAACTAGGGATTTGCAAACCTTACAGGATCAGACTGTAAACTTCATCAAAAAATTCTGAAAAGAGAAGCAAAATAAAAGTAATCTTGACAGACAAGTGTCATCCTTTCATGAGATAAACTGCTGAAACTTTGCCTGTAATTTCTCTTGGCAAATGGTCTCCAACACTAATATCAATGTGTCATGTAAGCTGTAAATGAAAAACATATTCCTAAATTTGCTCTAAATTGCAAACATTTGGCTCTGTGGAATTCAAATGGATTAATTTCCCCAAGTGGTTTAAAAAATGCAGTTGCACTGCTTGTAACTCCTGTGGTTTTTGGTGGGTTGTTCTCCTGTGCTGCCCCTGTGAGTCTCGCGCTTCTCCTGGTCACCCGCAGGAGGGGAGTGAGAGAACCCGTCTGCCTTTGCTCCTCCACAGTGCTCTGTGCTTTCTGGTCTCTGTCACTCCTGTAGTGGTGCCTGGTAACTGTTTGGGCTCCTCCACAGTGCTCTGTGCTTTCTGGTCTCTGTCACTCCTGTAGTGGTGCCTGGTAACTGTTCGGGCTCCTCCACAGTGCTCTGTGCTTTCTGGTCTCTGTCACTCCTGTAGTGGTGCCTGGTAACTGTTCGGGCTCCTCCACAGTGCTCTGTGCTTTCTGGTCTCTGTCACTCCTGTAGCGGTGCCTGGTAACAGCTTGGGTAACTGTGTGTGGTGAGTGGTGGTCAGATCAAATCTGAGGAGGATCAGCTCTTCCTCTGAGCCCTTTTGGGCTCCCTATGGTCCAACTCAATCCCTTATTAGTTACTTTAGTGAATGTCTTGGATGCACACAGTCCTGGTTTTTCTCACTAGTGGCTGCAATTTACTGGGGTCAAAAGAATTCAAGCTATGTTCACTTTTCTTGTTCATGCTGTGTTCAGGCTATGGAGTCCCACTTGGTTACGATCACATTTTAATAATTGATTCTAACTTAAAATAATGGCCTTTTCACCATATGAGAGCGCTCTGAAACTTTGTTATTTATTATCAATTTATGTGTAGGACAATATAGACTGGGCTCAGGTCTTCTGAATGAGGTACTGAATCGTGTTCTGCACTACCTTTGAATTATTTGTTAAGTAATGTTTATTGTGTGCTCTGTGATCAGGACCCCAGCTGACCCAACAGGACTATTCTTTCTCAGCCCTCTTTTGAGGCCATCCCCCATCCCACTCTGTGTTGGAAAAGCTACTATGATCATAAGTGCAAAGTTATGCAGGCTTGAGAAACACTTTCTCGCTGGTCCCGTTGCTTCATTTCAAGTGTTGATTTTGTTGTTTGGGAGGCAATTATTCTGTTTATTGCTAACACTAATTTGTACAAACTGTTTTGAATGACTTACAGGTATTTTATGCTTAATGAAAATGTTGATTCTGCAGAGATATCTGACAACTGAAACTGTTCGGGCTGAAATACAAAGAAGGATAAGGAAAAAATTCAGGATTTTACTAGTGTATCACTAAACATCCTGACACTGGGGAAGTTGCTTGGGGTTATGCACTTAGACCTGTTTGTAGCATCATCACTCAGGGTTCCTGCCTTTCATATTTGTTTGCTCATTTGTTTGTTTGTTTCATTTTTGTGTTTAAGAAGGGTTGAGACTTAAGAATTTGTCAAAATATAAGTTGTTTTGATTGCTAATTAACCTAACTGATAAACATTTGAACCATAGTTTCAATCTGAAAAAGCTCTGTAGCATGGAGTTTTCCTCCCACCTCAGTGTGTATAGTGTATCAGTTCTTTTTGTAATATTCAAAGTTTAACCTCCTGCATCTCTGACAAAATGGCACTTTTTAAGACCTTTAATAATTTCTTTGCCTTTTTGATGACCTCCCCAGTGTATCAGTATTCTTTGCTGAATTGTACATTCACTACTGCCTTGTCTGTGCCATGTATAAAGGTAGCATAGCTTTCGCATTTCTTATTGAAATCCTTCTTTCCATTGTTCCCAAAATTTGCCCAGGACTTAAATTTTTTATTTTTTTAAACTTCTGTTTTCTCATGGTAGAGTTGACTATTTAGTAAATATGAGTTGTTCTTTAGTCTTATTGTATAATCACTATTACTTTTTAATTTGTAATCCCATGCAAAGAAATCCCTAAGTTGGAGAAGAAGAATTTTCAATAAACCTATGTCAATTATCTATAAGTATTTATCTTCCTTCAGTTTTGTACACCGTTCTATTATGCTTAAAACATCTCTCAAAAGGATAAATTGTTTTGATAAATCAATTATATTTTTTATGTTATAATTTAGTTTTAGGTTAACAAATTTCTGTTTCCTATTATTTCTACATTATTGTCAATAGATTTTTTGATTTAGTAAAAGCTGCTGGTAAACACTGTTGAAATCAGAACAAATTTGTTGCTGACTTCCGTTGGATGTGAAAAGTTAAAGTGATGTCTGTGAAATTCCAGTGAGTGCTTTAGTGGCATCCTGCTTAAAGTGAGGACAAAAGGCAATTTGTTTAATTTACCTGTTATTTCCAAGGGTGTCACTGTGCATCCCTTCATAAGATACTTCCCTAACCCATTAAAAATTTTATGAAAGGCCATTCCTTTGTTTTCCCCTCAATGGATGTGATAAAGAGTATTTTACTGTGTTTAGGCAATTGTATTTACTGGAAGCAATGTTTGTTGGTTTAGAGTGATTAAAATATATGGAACTATCAGCATTAAGTAAATTGCCTTTCCACAGTCTGAATTTTTCTGACACAAAAATAATTAAAGAGAATGTATTAGTGTATGTGTTTGTGTAGGGCAAAAAGAGATTAATTATCCTGAAGAGATATTATCATTCTATTAGCATAATGTTTTTCATTCTTGATAATATACCTTAGATTACCAGGTCATTTAGGAGAAATATATTTCACACACACATATACAGAGATACCTCATACCTACAGATCAGTCAGTGCTATATATCAGTGCTATATTTAGTGTGTTTTAAGTAAAATGGCTCAAACTAGGGAAAAAATCAAATAATGTTTTAGCACCTATGAATTTATCTTTTAAGTGTCAAGTATCTCCAAGTGACTGTAACTTTAACAGTCAAATATTCTTTGGCCATTGTGAGAGATTTTACAAGAAAAATTGTGTTTTTTATTTAGCCTGTAAAAGGGGCTATGATAATTTAAGTATAATTTCTGGATTTACTTTTCCTCTGAAATGGAATTATGTCTTTATATTCTAATATCAGTTTAAGCACCAGAGTTTTAACTTGAATGTTTGATTTGTATTTAGATTACAGCCAAATCCATAAATAATACAAAACAAACCCTTGACCTTTCCAACTAGTTCTTTATTTGGTTATGATTTAACAGCTAGAATACAACTCATGTTTACAAAAGCAAGTGGCAGCCATAGCCAAGTTGGTCTAATAGGAGCAATTATTTTTTCTTACTTGCCTCCTGCCACTTAGATTCTCAGACCACCATGGCTACACCACTACTATGGCCCTGTGAATTGGTACTTATAAATAGAAGGCAGAGTAAAACACAGGAGGAGGGTAGTAAAGAGGAAAAAGCATGAAGTGGAATGTGAATAGCAGGTATTTTCTCTACTATCATTTATAGGGCATCTCTTCCCTGAGTCAGCAGCCTTCCTACTGATAGAGTTTCCTTCATATGCCTCTTCTGGTGCTGTCCAGCCACTCTGCCCTGTTTTTCACTTTCTCCTTGAGAACTCCTTTGGCATCATGACCTTCTGTAAAAATAACACTTACAGAAGCAGAGGAAGTGCTGAAGGACTTTTGGCTTGGGGCTTAAATGCTTTCCTCAGCTAAGCAGTGAAATGAATTGAAATTTACTTTTCTAGACAAGGAGTCAAGGGATGCATAGAACTAGGAATGAAGATATGAAGAATGAAAATAGTCAAAATGGTTACACTTTCTGCTGGGGAATTGGAGGACCTAATGGATGTCTGGAAAAATCATCAGCATATAAACTCTTGGTCTTTAATTCTGTAAGATTATATGAGAAATAGGTTATTCAGCAATTTTCTATTCAGGATAGTGGTTCTTCTTAAATGTGTTTTTAATCCAGAATCTGAATCAACAGTTTGTATTAAAACAATGTGTTGTTAACATATGGAATATCTTAGGTAGCAAATAACAGTGCACAGCTTGCACACACAAACTCTGCTGTGCCTAAGCATTGGACTTGTTTGCTTTCTTTGCAATGTCTGATGAAAGGTGCATCTTTGAAGCCCACAGCTATTTCTTTCTGTGGTTGTGTGAAATTTATGTAACATTGTTAGCGTGTTTTGCTAATGAGATGTGAGATGGATGTGCCCATGTTTCCTCACTCAGTGGCTGGAACAAGCTTCTTCTGCCAGACAATCTGCATGGTGTGGTCTTTAATGAAATTGTTTGCATTTGGCTGGGACCTGCTAGTGGGTAAAGCTGCATTTGCAGACAATCGTGTCACCTTAGTGCAGAAAGAGTTTCCTTGAAGAAAACCACAAACAAATCAAATTCTGGACTTCGGTTTTAAAGGCTTTGCACACAGTGCTGCAGTTTTCTCCCTGGCTGTATTAGCATGAGAAGCAGCAGGTAATAACCCCTCTACATGGGTAGACTTCTTTCCTTTTCCAAAACATGCAGGAAAATCAGGTTTTCAAACCCCAAAGCACCAATTATCAAATGCAAATCTGTCAGGACACACTGATCCTGCTCGTTGCCCTGTTTCCCAGGGGTGCTGTGGCCAAGGGAGCCAGGAGCTCCGTCTCCCAGTGGGGCTGTGTCCTGTCCCACTGCTGCTGCTGCTCCCAGCAGCTGCTGGGCTGAGCCAGGGCCAGGGCCTTTGTCACAGGGCTTTCACCTGGAGGATGCTCTGCAATTGTAGACTGGCTTGTGGTAGACAAATATTCCATTGGTAAATCTCTTATTTCTTCATTCAGCCAAAATCTGCTCTCTTTATGTACTGTAGATGAGGGTTTGCTTGATCACGCGATACTCTCACATTTCAAACCCCTGGAGCCTTGATACTTTGCAGGCCTTTGAATTTAACAGTTTGTGATTCATTGTTATTGTGATTCTTCCATAAGGGCCCATCTATTTCTCTGTTTTTTCAATTAAACTAAACTCAAATTTTCTTTTTAAAGAATTTTCTGTTTTGAACAGAATTCACTATGTCTCTAAAATTCTTCAAATATCTAATTGCTTCCTATTTGGTTTTAGTTCTTTATTGCCCAAGGAGTATGATGAAATAGTAGTAGATGAATAAAGCAGTGAGAGATACTTTACTTGTGCACCTTATCAAAGGAACTCCATTTTAGCTTTTCTCTTTCTTTTCAAGTGTTTTAATGATGGATTATGGAATCTGCTTGTATTACTATGAAATAAAAATGAATTCATGTAAGCCAGAAACAATCCCTTTATCAATTGACTGAAGTACTTATATAATTATATATAAAGGTTATATAATAATAGCTCTATTTCTTTAAAAAAACGACAAAACAATGTTAAAAGAGTATTTATCTTTTGTCCTTTTGCTGTTCCATTTACTTTATTTCTAGCATCCCAAAGGAAATTAAATGCTGTCATCTAGTGTGATATACAGTGCGATGATGAAGAGGAATCATCTTGTATTTTTATTAAAGATGACCTACAAAGACATATTTCTTCTAAATTGGGCTTCTGCCCTTTGTTGAGATGTAAAAGGTCATTTGAAAAGAAAAATCTTTTTTTTCTCTTGATCTTCACTTCTTTCTCCAGAGAAACAGACCCACATAAAATCTACCTTTTATAACAGCTGAATTTATTTTTACCCAGTATTGTTTACCTCATATCAAATCTCCTTGTTCTTGCTGAAGAATCTATTGGGGAGGGTAGAAACACAGGAAGAATTGCAAATATGTGGGCTGTGCCCATCTCCCAAAGTAAAACCCCTCCTGATGACATATTGAAGGTTGGCCTAAATATCAAAGATATGAAATTTGCTTCAAAAGAATAACATTAAAGCATTCATGTCCAAAGGTCATGACAGATTTTTGACTCTTGGTTGCATGTTATCAGATATACCATAGTGAGAATTCTGACACTAAATCATGGTAGAGATAACTAAATACCTCACCTTAAAGGTTATTTCTCTACAAAGCAGTTTAGTTAGAGCAAAACTGTGCTCTGTCTGACTGTAAATGTGGTAATTCCATGTGGCAGCCATTCAGCCTTCCTTTCACAGGGACAGCCTTGGTGGCGACAGTAAAATTACAATTGCCTCACTGCTTATTATTGCTCTTGTAATGAATCACGCTTTCCATTTGGCCTGTCAAATTTAGAGAGTATTCAATGAGGTTTTGATGAGGGAAAGGAGAAGAAAAGAGCTTGATGTAAGATTTCTATAATAGAATGATGCATGTTTTCAGAGCAAAGACGTAAGGAAATCCTGATGTAGCTCTGCTTCCTAAAGGGACAGCTATTTCTACATATCATTGAAGGGACAAAAAGCTTTTTGTTTTGTAGCCATATGTTTTATCATTACCTCTGTTTTTGCTTAATTATAAAAGCAAGAGAATTCTCCCAATGACTTGAGAGACAGTAATCCATCCAAAGGCATCAGACTGTCAATGCATTTCTGCCTGTGTCAGGTGGCCAGTTTGATTACAGAGGAAACTCCTAGAAATTAACCAAGGAAGAAATTTTGTGTATTGTACTTCACTCCAGAAAGCAGCTCATCAGTAAGTGGCAATAAGGAAATGTGAAGCTGTAGAGAAACAGCGAGATCAAGCTGAGTATGATACTGTAACAAAGCTGCCAAGTCCAGCTGAAGAGATTAATATAAATACATTTCCAGTGTTAATGAAAAATGATGGCTGGAACTTTTAATTTATATGTGCATAGCCTTTGCTTTGGTACAGAGCTAGATGGTTCCTTTTGTCTTTTTCTTTTTGGAAGAGTAGTTAAATCTTGCATTACAATGTATTTTCTGAGCTTGCTTGCTGATCTTTAGCCTATACTTATCCATAATCATTCTTTGATCTTAATTTCTTTTTCACTATAAGAGGATGTATTTCTCTTTGGTGGTTTGCCAGAACATCACTGCTAATGGATTTCTGGTGTGCTAGAATTTTTGCAATAGCCAGATAGAATTATATTCCAATGGCCTGTAAATATATAATGTACTGCCACTTGAATTAGGCAGCTATGCTGTAATCATAATTTGCTTTCCCCTTTGCCTGTCTCTTAGCTAGACTACAGGAATTCAAGAGATGCAATTCATCACTTATGGAATGTGTTTGTTTTCCACATTTCGTGGTATGAGTGATACAATTTTGCAGCTGGGAATCTCGAAGACTAGGAGCTGACACTTCTGAATTTCTGCCTTTCCCCTGGGGACCAGGTTCTTGCATGTGTTTTGAGGGCTTTTGAGCTGTGAAGGTCATCTGAGTTCACCTCAATCCTCATCCTGCTCGGTCTGGATGGCAGAAATGCAGCATTTTAGGCCCAAGCATACAGATTTCCTGTCCAATGCCACTTCTGCCCTTTAATCCAGATTTCACTGACATCCTGTTGCGTTTCTTCCCAAATGGCCTGTTTAATTTTTTATTTTTGCAAACTTACTCTTATTCCTGGATGAACTCATTGTTGAAATATAGTAATGTGTTAGACAGTAAATGTTTGAAAAGTTTATTTTCTTTTCCTTCTTCTGTAAAATCTTATATAAATATTCACTGAAACATGGTTTTCACGTAAATACTAACAAGGGAGAAAACTTCACTGAATGTCCCCTTAAGCTGCTGTCTAAGTTAAATTTCAGAGATACAGAGCACTTGCTGCTTCTGTTGAATTTTTGGACTTTGTACAGAAAATTATCCTCAATCAAAGAGAAAAAGCAAATTTGAGATAGTGTATATCTATCTATCTATCTATCTTGGAATTGTTGTGATAGCCTTCATGTTGGTGCATGGTGTAATGCCCATGGATTACACCAGTACAGTATGATAATTCAGTTGGAATGGGTAGAAGCTGTCAGAAAGTCCAAAGAAGCATCTATTATTTGACAGTTCTTCACAAAGAGCACAGTGAACTGTATCAGTATCTGTGCTTTTTAAAAATAAATCTGTGTACACACACACACACACACATACACATATGCAGGTACATATACACACACATAAACACAGAGGGGAATTTCTGCCCTCCCTCCCTCTCCCCACAGGTAGGAATGCATTTCAGACTTTAAGTAATTCATGCATGGCACCTGTTCCTAATAGCAGCATAGAAAGGCTGATACAATAGAATTGTCTAGACATTGTCTGGGTGTGCAGACAGTAGAGCAAGGTAGGTAATGCAAATTCTGAACTTGGCTTCTCATATGGGAGATGAACTTGAACACCTACCTCCTAGTGGGATTCTTTCAAATTTCTATTTCTGTCCCACTCCCCACCAGATTGAACAGGTGGCACTTTGGAGGAGTAAGATCTTCACAACTTTTGTTGCTTCTGCAGATAAATTCTAAAGGGAATTTTTAAAATTAAATAGTCTGCTTTTATTTTGGTTTCAGTTTTTGCACCTTGATAATCATGCAGACAGTTCCTGAGAGAAATTACTTTTTTGCTAAATGAACATGAAAAAAACAAGGTTATTATTGCTTGGTCCTTGCAAAGCCTGTCACAAGAAAGGGCTTGCCCTTGCCTTCAAGTACAATAGTTCAGCACAATATGATTGAAATTAATTTTAATTCTTTCTGCACCTCTTACTGTTATGGACAAATTAAAGCAGCAACATGCTGATGCTTTACTGTGCCAGCAAGAATAAGGAAATTGTTCAAGCTGAAGTTCAACAAGGAAAAGATGTGGACATTTTCAATATTTTCGTTGTATGGAAAGCAGCTTTAAACTGCTTTCAGAATTGTTTGCAGGTGAGTGTAAATCACTGAGGACATAATCCCTTCACCCCATGTTGCTGATAGCATGAGCTCCTTCCTACACACACAGGGAGAAGGAAGACCACCATGGTGCTGTCTAATTGACAGTGTAGGTCTTGGGGGAATGGCTGGGGAATGAAAAAAATCATGAGTTGTTCTCTGTAACGTTGGCCCACTACTCCTTTAATATTTCTAATCTGTGTGCTATTCAAACAAAAATACACCAAAAGATGTTTTAATACTCTTGTTTCAGCTGTGTCACCCAGCAGAAAGAGAGAATGCCAGTGGAATTGCACAAGGGTTATGGCAAACTGTCATGCTCCTGCACTTGAACAACTGCTGCATTTCAGTTTTGCTTTATCCAGATCTAGTTCCTGGTTTTCAGTTATGAATTTCATATTATCTCTATTCAGACTGGTGTATAGCATAAAATAATGTTATATGTCAAATTTTGCCCTTGGGTGAACATTAATAGTTCTGGTTGACTTCAGCAGGAGCTGCAAGCAAACATCCTAATAGAAGAACTTTGCTGTAGACCTAAGTAATCTTTTGATGCATTGCATATTCCAGGAATGTGCATCTCCCTGCTTTCAAAGTATAGAAGTTACAGGAATTATTAACAAGTCTCTTTCACTTGACCTTGGAAAGCCAAACAGGAGGAGCTAAATAATGTGTGGGAATAAGAGGTCAATGTTTGAGCACCTTTGAGATCCCAGGCCCTGAAATCCACTGCCACTTTACCAAAGCATTTAGGATTTTGTTTTTCTATGTGGACAATTAACACCCTAACCAGAGCACAGTGGTTTTAAACACCAGCTGTCAGTAGAAACTGCTCTAGATATGCTTACTGGGACACTCTAAGTGCTTTAATAGTTTTTAAGCTGTATTTTTATTGTTATTGTACTGTAACTGCAGTCAAGTTTTCCCTGGGGTATCTGAATGTAGCTGACAACCTCTGCTGTGGCTTATTGTTGCTACTGAAGGGAAGAGGCAGAAGACCAATCTGTGGGAGGCACCTCACCACTGTCAGCAGTGAAGCTGGCAGAGGAGCCTTTGGAAATCAAGAAACCTTTCCCCTTCACTTAGACCATATGGCAACCAAAATCTTCCAGTTCATTACAAGGGAGCTGGAAAATAAATGAATTTAAATTTCCTGTGAAAGACTAAGCCAGAGCTAGGAATAATCAATATACAGAAAAAACACCTGGAGAAGTTAAAAGGTTGAAGCTGTATTGGGTATTTTGCAGGATATTCTGATGGTATTTTTATGCTGTTTTAAATGGGTAAAGTGGGATTGCCTGCTTGCTTGTAAACTGGGGACACAGCTGTCAGTAAACTGAAGCTGGAGTAGGAAAAGTTTCTGTGTTTCTACAAATTTCTTCATTAATGAGAAGGAGAATTCCCAGTGCCTGATGTGGAACTTGGACCGAGTTTGTCATCCTGACTGGGGGACCGGAGTTGCTGGCTGCAACGAATTTGCCTTTCAGGCACCAAGGCTTTTAAGCATGTATAGAAATCAAAAGCTTTTCGACTACCCAGTCTTTAGAGTGTCTGGGATGTGAGAAACCAGATTTGAGGTTTTTTCAGCAAATCAGCCCAAGCAGGGATTTTTAAAACAGGTCTGCTATCTGTCTTGTTTCCTTAGGTGTCTGTTTCCTTAGGTGTCTGTGTGAGAATTGACACTGGATAGATCCTGAACTAAGATAGAGAAATGCTTCAGGAATCTTTAGTAGGTGTTTAATGATTAAGCTGATGTTAGCATCAGTCTGAAGAACAACAAGAATTTGCTGCTTTAGTGACTAACAGAGGGTGTGAATAGATAAACTGTTTATGTTTTTCTTGCTTTGCTTTCCTTACTGATACAACATCTATGCCTTGAAATAATTGTTTTTATTCAAACTGTGACCCTGTTTAGTAACTTGCAAATAAATGGTCATATTCCCAGTTTGTATAATAAATGAGTAATGAGATTATGTTAATATAATTTCCAGGCCGTCTTTAGTGCATGAGGTTCAAGATTGAGTAGTCCTGTCTAGTCCCCTTTATATAAAGGTAGTTTTCTACCTTAGAACAACTCAATGTCTTTGGGGTTACTAGAGTTTTTAACTGCAATGCATTTTATAAAAGAAGTTTTTCAAAATTAATTTTTTTAAATAAAAAAGAGATGTTAAACATGAAATACAGATATGAAAAACAGCATTAAAATAATACCAACACCTCCAAAGTCTCAAGCTGAATGTCTGATAAGAAATTGGGAGAGGTGTAACAACGTTTGGAAAATGTGCCAAAATATCACAGTTTTTGGTCTCTTTCAGCATCAGTGCACCTGTGCTACAGAGAAGGCAGCTGGTGCTGCCTTGTTGATACTGTCATCTGCCTTCTCACTCTTGTATTGCTACATCTCAAAAAGTTTAGAAAATGGCTGATTGCTTTTTCTGTCCTTGTTGCAGCTTGGTGCAAGCACTCTCTTGTCTCACTATTGCACTTTCCATTGCGTCCTTTCTATACCTGTGTTGTTGCTCCCATTGATTGAATTAGTAATTTGGTATGATTTTATTTGTTTTTTTTAGAGAGAAACAATGCATACATATTGCTCTCCTGGTACCACACTGAGTCTGGCTGTTTTTTTGCTAACCTAGGCACTGTTTTCTGCTTGTTAACTTTGTGACACTTGGAACTGTACAGCTGGAAAAGCATTAATTTTCAGTGTCATACTGGTGCATTCTTTATGATAAATTTTTCTTTTACTCCATGATGCTGAATGTGAGGGGTCTGTGGAGCTGGACACTTTCCAGCTGTCGTGAGAATACTTGATGCAGGAAAGTGCACCCTTTATCAAGGGCCCCTTTGAACTCTTCCAGTGTGAGTGCTGCAGTTACTTGGCTTGACATCAAGAGCAGCATGACATTGCTCTTGCAGTCCCACAAGTGACTTTTTACAGCAGTCCCTCTCCTCCTCCTTCCCTTGGGACTTTGCCTGACTCTCTTCTTAATTTGCATGCTGGATTGTCTCTTCTCACATTTGGTTATTTTTGCTGAGGACATCAGGTCCAGGACATTTGTGTCCCTTAAATTTATTCCACATTAATTTCAAATTGTGTTTGCACTTGGAAAGAATGAACTGTCTCCATGCTGGAGACATAAGGATCTAAGTAATCAAAGGAGTTTTTCATCTTGCCCTCAATGTTTGCTTAAAGTTTTAATGTTATTATCTTAATTTTTAAATTTTCAGGTACCGTGTGGTATCTGCTGGACTATGGGGCTATTGCTCTCTGTATGGATCTTAGTCCTGTGTGAATTCTGCCAAAATACTGCAGAGCATATTTCTGGGTCCAAAAAGGGGAGATTTCAAGGTGACAATACAGGCATATTTATATAAAAACATTGTTTTTTCTGTTCTCTTTTGTCCTTAGCTACTGTTATGTTTAGAAGCCTCATGGCATTTTCACTGCATGCTCTGTACTTCTATCCCTCATAATTTAGGAGCTTGCCTCTATAACAAGGGTTGACTTATGAAATAAATCACCTGTTATTTCAAGGCAACAGTCTCCATGCTTTTAAACTTGTGTAAGGAAAGGACTCTCTAAGACTCTGCTCCGTGAATAAATATCAAGTCATTTTCTTAGCAGCAGCCCCAGTGCTCTAATCCTCACCACCTCTCTGGAATTGTCCCAAGATGTGTGTCAGGAGCTCGATGGTGTGGTGGGGTTTTTTTCCTCAGAAGTCTTGGGTTCATTTGGGGTTATTTTTATATGGTTTTAAACTGTTAGAACACTCTTGTTATCCATGGGCTTTTTTATACAGTGATAGCTTTGTTTTCTTGTACCTTTGTCATGTAAGTTATTGCCCATACAGGTTTCCAACTACTTACATTTAACAGAAGGAATACCTATCACATGATGAAATTTGAAGTATGTGGACAACCTGCTGTGTTTTAAGCAAGGTAGCCTATCCTGCCTGCCGCCCTCTCTCCTTTTCTTCTTTTCCTCCTTTCTTTGGGAGTAAACATTCACAAACACCATTTAATGTGGTATATAAGATCAGTATGCAGCTAGACTCCAGAGAAATGTTTTGGACTAAAATCAACATGTGTATGTTTCTCTTGCAGTGTGGAAAAGTCTTCTAGTTCTGACGTGTACATAGTTTTTATGAGGATTGTTCTTTTCCTGTTGTGGGGCTCAGTGCTGCTGCTTTTATAAGCAGAGGATTATTAAGTACTTCCAGGCCTGTACTTATTCTGGATTTCAATTTACAAGTGAAATAGAGAGTCGGGATCATTGTTGATTTTAGATTGGTCTCAGATACTTCTAATTGCTTCTTGATGCCCCAGAATGTTCCTATTCTGGTCCCACTGATGTTTTTGTCTCGAGTGTCTGAGGAAGGATTGGTGCTTGCCCCAGGTAGGTGTTTGCATAGTGTATGTACAAGTGTGTGCAAGAGCTTCTGTGTTTGAGCTGCCTTGGTAACCCACCCATCCTGTGTGTCCAGTGGTTGTGTGCAGCTGCAGGGAGAGCAAGGATGGTCCATTAGCCAGAAACACCCCTGGGGGTGGGCAGTCCCCAGATCTGCCATTGCTTCACCCACAATCTCGGGAAATCACTCCATGTAACTCGGTCCATGCCTGTCCAGCAGGGTAGTAGACAATCTGTAACTTGAGAGGGTGCTGTGGGCATTAGCATGTTAAAGAGTGTGAGCTGCTCACCTAATAGGTGGGCTCAAAACATGGGAGTTGAATACAGAACTTCCAAACACAAAGGCTTTAAGTGAAATTATCTATCTATCTATCTATCTATCTATCTATCTATCTATCTATCTATCTATCTCTATATCTCTATATCTCTATATCTCTATATCTATATCTCTCTCTATATACCTCTATATATATCCCAGGACCTAGTGTGGTAGTAATTTGCTGTCTGAGTGGTGCACAGAAACTTGTAATATGCACCCTCAGGAATGAGCTATCCTCTGATACTTAGATGGTGAAAATGGGTGGGAATATGTCAAAGACAGCTACTAAATTGAAATGAAAATGGGAGAAAACTGTGATGTCTTGCATGCTGAAACAATCGGCGAGAGAAACACTGTGGCTTTCAGCTCACTGCTTTTCCCATTTTCCCTTGGCGGGTTAGAGCTATTTTTAAACTCAGCATCTTTTAAATAATGCATAAGTTAACAATAGAGACTTATAGTACTGGAAAAAAACACACCAGTGAGCTTAAAAAACCCCAGAAAATCCTTCCCAGACTGCTTTCCAGAAGGGTCTCTGGGAGGAACAGAGCACACTTGTCTCTTCAATTTCCAGACGTCTTTTGCAAAATTCCTTTTTTAGAGCAAATCTCCTGTCTTTGAACTGAGATTTTTCATTTGCAAAGTGCCTTCCCAGTCAAAACAACTGAATAAACCCTCTGTTGAGAGAGGTACATCACTTTATGGGGCCTTATATTTTGGCATAGCGCAGCCCAATCTGACTTTGAAAGTACCTTGGCACCTTGGCATGTCAGGGGGAGTGCAGCGAAAAACCTTTTCCTCTGGGAATAGTGTGCTTGGATGGTTCAGCTGAGCTGTGCAACTGCAGCTACTGATGTTGCCTGCAACCACAGCTACCAGATCTGTGGTCCATGTGCTCCATGGCTATCCCATGCACAGGCAGCCAAACCAGCACAGCTGGTAGATCCATGAACCTGAAGCACTAAATGGCTGCCTGTGGAAAAGGAAAGCCTAGGAATGGTGGCCAGCATGGCTGGTTACATCCACATGGCTTTTGCAGCCTGTTTCCAGTGGTCACACTTTGGTTTCTGTAGCTGGCACGCATCCATGGAGAAGGATCAAGGGAAAGTGGTGGCTGGGAACATTGTCACTCCCAGACCAATTTATGTGGCCCTGATGGCTCTGAGAAAAAAGGGGTTGCAGGGCCTGGGCTGCTGGGCAGATGAATTACCCTGGCAGTCGGGGATTTGTGACCTCTGCGGTCAGGAGCGCAGCGGAGGCTGCGAGCCCTGCAGCAGCTCAGGCTGCACTGCTGCTGCTGCTCCTGCTGCTGCACTGCTGCTGCTGCACTGCTGCTGCTGCTCCTCCTGCTGCTGCTGCTCCTGCTGCTGCTCCTGCTGCACTGCTGCACCGCTGCTGCTGCTCCTCCTGCTGCTGCTGCTCCTCCTGCTGCTGCTGCACTGCTGCTGCTGCTGCACTGCTGCTGCTGCTCCTCCTGCTGCTGCTGCACTGCTGCTGCTGCTCCTCCTGCTGCTGCTGCTCCTCCTGCTGCTGCTGCTCCTCCGGCTGCTGCTGCACTGCTGCTGCTGCTCCTCCTGCTGCTGCTGCTCCTCCTGCTGCTGCTGCACTGCTGCTGCTGCTCCTCCTGCTGCTGCTGCTCCTCCTGCTGCTGCTGCACTGCTGCTGCTGCTGCACTGCTGCTGCCCCTCCTGCTGCTGCTCCTCCTGCTGCTGCTGCACTGCTGCTGCTGCTGCACTGCTGCTGCCCCTCCTGCTGCTGCTCCTGCTGCACTGCTGCACCACTGCTGCTGCTCCTCCTGCTGCTGCTGCACCGCTGCTGCTGCTCCTCCTGCTGCTGCTGCAGTGCTGCTGCTGCTGCACTGCTGCTGCTGCTGCTCCTCCTGCTGCACCCCAGGAGCTGCTGGGGCTGGGCTGGGGGGCTGCAGCTGCTCTGCTCTGCCCAGCAGGGGCTCAGGCTGTGAAGCTGGAGATGGAGCAGGACTGTGAAATTAAGTGCGTTCCCAGGGGATTTGCATCTGCTGCATTTTTTATGTCATCCAGATCTTGTTTTGCTAATGAGACCTCTAACTGAAGGAAAGGGATAATGTCAGTTTCCAGTAATCCTTGTTTGCCTTTTTTTCCTAAAAAGTGAACTCTAATGATCTTAAGGGGAAAAGAGGGAGAAGTAGAGTATTTAGGGATCCAGTATCAATCATGTAATTTTATTCCCTTTCACTTTTGTCAAATGCTTTTATATTATCTTGTAGACAGTAATAAATATTCATGTGGGTGGAAAGATAGCACTTCTTTTTTTTTTCCCCCAAGTACATTTGGAAATAATTTGCACTCTGGTTGTCTGAAAAATTACAGTTCTGTGCTGGTTTTCAAATACATTATTTTAATGCTTTGTGAGATATTTTGGGTGAAATGCTTAGTAATTTGCAACTCTTTCCCTGTGAGAATTCTTTTTTATCTCCTTCCTTGATTTTTAAGAATCTGTATATAGAAGATTTTACTATTGATTGTGTTTGATACAGAAGGCTTACTAAAAAATGTCTGTTCTTAAGACACTAACAAATTAGTATTAAAGACATAAAAGTTGTACCATTATGTTAGTTATAGTCCAGTAATTGATGTAAAAGATAAAAATAATCATCAACGTTATACTAGCACAGCAAATTCTTTTAAGAATATTTGTAATTCTTTTTTGTGTCACTGACAGGGGTGACAATTTGTGATATCTGTTTAATGTAGAAAAATTACATGTGCTACACCCACCAGCATAAAGTGGTGGGTGTAGTACATGTAGAGTTTCAGGCTATTGCTCATGGTTTAGTGTCAGGGGGAGAACTCTTAAGTGTTTCAGGATGAATCTCAGTGGAGAGTTGGAGAACATATTCTTTGATTTATGTAGTAACAGTAAGGAATGAGGGCTCTGGTTAAAAATCCATGTGTCAATTACGTACAAAGCATTTTTTACAGGTTGTAAAGAAGGAATCAATTTGACTCTATCTTGCAAAATATGTTGTAGGTTTTTTGTAGCATGGCATGTATGAATCTCTCTGAGTGTTTTACCCAGAAATACAATTGGCTGCTTCAAGCAGCTGGCATAGGTGGGTTTTGCCTTTTACAGTTTCACAGGCTGCATGTGCTCCTTGTCTTTCCTCACACTGAAGGCCTAGTACCCAGAAGCTGGTGAGTGTTCCCCACTGTGCCTCTCATCCAGCTTTGGCTGTACTTTAGGATGCCCAGCTGGTCTGCAGCTGTTCCCAGAACCTCTACTTTTCCTCCCCCTTTTCCTGCCCCTTTTTGTCTCATGTTGGATTCTTTCAGAGAGTTGCACTATTATTTCCTCTCTCTTCAAGCTTCTTGATACAGTGAAGTGACACACAACAGTCTTGTGGTCTGTATCAAGAATGGACACAACTCTTTGGCTTTTCCAGGTTGCCTGGCTTCAAGCGGAGCATGAAAAATTGTTCAGGTGAACTGTGTCTCCAGATTGTATGTTGTTTGTAGTATTTTAATAATTTTCAGACCTAGAAAGATGCTTTAGACCAAAGTCCAAGTTTACATTGAGAAGAATTCCTTGTCCTCAGTCTCTCATCCCAGAACTATGCACAAAAGCTAGAGGAACACAAATGCCTTCATGCTCGGAGAGGTTTTTGTCTCTGAAGATGTTCCCAAGGAAGAACACAATCTGCAGCATCCTTGGGAGGGTTATCTTCACTCTGTTCTCACTTATTAGGCTTAAAATTTTGCAGCCTCATGGCAGCAGAGTCTGTTTTTGGGAAGCTCCTCTCTCAGGGTGTGATACGTGGAACACCACCACAGGTAATGCAGTGGATGATCCAATGGTGGATGATCCAATGCCTGTGCCTGAGCCTGTGCCCCAGCTCCAGTTATTCTCCTACAAAAGGCTTTGTGTGGCACCTCACACCTTGTGCTGCTGGCATCTTCAGTGCTGCTGCCCTGCAATGACTCTGGGAGCTGGGGGGATTTCTCTCACACACCTTTTCTATATAAACATAGATGGTCACACATCTCCATTTCTTTTTTTATGACAGGTGGATTGAAAAGATTATTATTAGTATTTAGACTAAAATAAAACCTACTGCTAATGTCTTTATTTTTGTTAAATGGAAAGCCTTCTGGTCCTTGAAGATCTGGGAGGTACAAACCCATCTCCCAGTTCTGGACAGCTCTGAACTTGTCATGGTAGAAATCTTCCATCTGTAAGACAAATGTTTAAAAGTCTCAGCAATTTCAATTGAAATTCTGTCCAATTAGTTTTTAGAGTTGTGAGAACTCTGTTGTGAAATCCTACAGTAGGCTTGTCAGTATTAACCTGTTTTCTTATCAAAACTTAAATAAATAATTGCTGTAAAGAGAAGATGATTTTCTATTAGAAAAACAATATACATGTTTGCCAAAATACCATGCCATTTATCCGTTTTTCCAACTAAACAACAACAATAATGGAACTTGGGCTTTTTTTGGGCAATAGTTTCTCTTTCTTCTTGATGGGTGAGCAACAGTGGGAAGAAAGGCAAACAAAAATATTCTTTAAAATATTGCAAAAGCTTTGCAAGGCTTAACTTACATAAAAAATACAATATTTCACCAACTTTGACTTAACAAACCAATTTACTGTTGTGCTTATTATTCTTTTGGTTGTATTCTATTTCTGCAAGCTTTCTTTTTTTCTCCGTGGAAGAAATGCTGCATTCTGTGTTTCATTCACTGGTTTGTTATGTTGTTACCCAGTCATTGACTTCTCTTCAGTTGTAGTGTATGGTTCTATGCTGTACAACTCTGAAAAAATTGAGTTTAAGACAAGAGTGTTATTGTGCTTTTGGGAATGATATTGTGCATGTCTGGGATAGTAACTCATGATTTTTTTTCTATGTCCTTTTGTAAACCCATATCAATGGTACTGCTAAAATAGGTATTTGTATCCTGAATAAATTACTGGGGCTCTAGTGGCCAAGTAGCAAAGAATAATTGCTTATTTTGAATTGTTTTCCAATCCATTACAACAAGTTGCTCATTTAGAAAAGATGAATAGGATTCTATTTTGGTGTTTTTCTCTTATTTAAGTAACTTTGAAGATTGAAAAAGGAATTGCTTGGGGGGGGAAACTGATTTGGAAGAAAATGTTCATAAGCTCTTTCTCATTAGACAAAGGAGTCTGCTATTTGTATGTTGAATTACCACTAGAGAACGGAAACTCTTGATTAAACTGATAAAAGTGTAAAGCTTGTGTGCCATTTATGGTCCATTTAGGACATGGCAAAGATGGTAACAAAGTGGTCTTTTAAGATATACTGGAAAATGAAATGAAGGGATTTTGGATACAAAATTATGACATGCACAGAACTATATTAACATACTGTGGGCAAAGGCCTTTAAATACTTGGGCTGGGTTTAGATAGTGGGGAGGGAGAATGCTGGTCAGCTTAGGGGGCTTCCTTAGGCCTCAGGAACTGGGACACTTCAGGGGTTTGTTCTCTGCTCCTGTCTTTTGCATTTTAGTTTATTTGCAGTTCTACGTGTCTCGTCACCTTTCTGAGGTGATGGTGTGTTAGTATAAATAATGCTACTTTATTATAGTACAACTGGAGTATTAGTAATATAATAATGAATATATAAACATGAATAAATATGGAGAATAGCTGTACAGTGTAAATAATCATTCTTTCACTGTCATTTCTGTTGAGTGTGAGGCTGGGGTTCTGCCTTGCTGGAAGGAACAACTCCCATGCTCTACTGCACACCAGTGCTTTTGAGGAGCAAGTCTAATTCTACATTTTCTGAATAAGTGTCACCTTCTATTTCATTTTCTGTGAATGAAGCTAAAGCACATTCATGGATTCAGGCAGGCATGCCCAAGCATGCTTGGCACAGGGCCAATCACTGTGATCTGAGGTTAAGGTGGCATGAGTGTTGCCTCATCTCAGAGGGCTTCGGTCTTTCAGGGCCTGAGTGCCCTTGACTCCCACTCATTTAGGCGGGAATTGGGCAGCTTCACCTTGTGCATGCTCAGATTAAATGGCCTGGAACATGAACTTCATGTCTCAGAACAATATCATCATCCTGTGTATTCAGAAAATTGCTCAAACAGCTTACAATACCTTGAACAGCACTATTTCATTTCATGCTTCTCGTTTACCTCATTCTAAGATGGAAATGTTTTCTCTCCTCCCCTTGCCCCTAATGTGTGCTTCCTGCTGATATTCTGCAAATGCAATATTGAACTTCAAAGAGCATTTTAGCCTGCAAACTGTTAAAAAGTGAAATGGGTGTTTGAGTGAAGGGAAAACACATCTACTTCACTTTTAATTTGTTTAAATAGTGTTAATTTCACGCTATTTGTACATATGGCTTAAGACTTAGTAGATAATATATCATTACATTTCAGGAGTTTGATCGTGTTATTGGTGTTAAATTGAGTTTTATTTGAGGAGATTTTAAACTCAAGTTCAATACAAAAACTAAACCCATATATATTTGGATAGATTCTGTGTTTTTTCATGTCTTCCACAATGAAAAGCTGTAGGGTTTATTGTACCAAAATGAAATAAGCTGTGGAAATGGTGGGATTCTCCATGAGAAATGTGTCTATACACCAGTGACTGTGAGCCTCAATGAAGAGAAATCCTGTTGTATTTAGAAAGGGTTCTGCTCTGTTAAGATTTGTCTCCCTTAAAAATATTATGTAAGAAAGTGTGACGTCAGTAGATTTCAGTGATGACAGGCACTTCTGGTAATGCAGAAGGTGTAGCAGGTCTTTGCTCTGCACTCTAACCGAAATACAAACTGTTGTGTAAAGTCTGAACTCAGTAAGGTGATGATACAGATGTTGGAAGAGCTGGAATGTGCCTGTTCTGCAGAGCATCTCCCATCTGCCAGTGGTGTAACCATGTTTTCCCAGAAAATAACTTTCCTCTAAACTTGGGTGTGTCTTTATAGTTCCCCTACACATCCAAAATCTCATTCCGAGTGTTTTAACACTGACATATTCTTGGCCAAAAATATCAATCTGGAATGAACAGCGCTGGTTCTGGATAATGAACTGATTTTCAAAAGTGCTGTGTTTTCAAAAGTGCTTTGTTAATGAATATAATGAATGCTTAGCAGCTCAAAATATCTCATGTGTCAGTTCTTGAGAGAAAATGTCAATTTGGGAACAAAGAGGAAAGAGAGCTGACAGTAAGTTCAGGAGACTTAAAGCAAAGCCTGTTGTATCTCAGACATGCCAACATTTTCCAGTTAGTCTTGTTTTTGTTTCCTTTGGTCCAATGAATCACTTGCATGGCACAGAGTAGAAATGACGGAGTTGATTACAATCCAAGTGTAGTCTGAAAAGCAATGATTAGGAAACACTTCTTTTTAGGAGTTATACTCCAGTTACACTGTTTGGTCTGAATCAAGCAAATCAGGGCTTTGAATGTGAGTGTACAGAGTTGATTCTTTGGCTGTATGGACATACTTTCTGTAGGGGGAAAATAGTTTTAACTGTTACATTTTGGATTAAGGTTTCACACTGGAAAAGTTGGAAGAACTTTTCTGGTGTAAAACCATTTGTTGGAAATTCCTGGCCAGCACTTTTAAAAAATGTTTTCAGTGCATCTGAGATGTCTCAGACATCTTGCTATCTGTCCTTACACTCAATTCTCTACCTGTTACACAGCATAGTTAATTCCACCTTCACACATTGCTGGTCCATAAGGAAAACAAATGTAAAGGGAAAATGCATTTATTCTTCTGAAAGCATTGCCACTTTACTTCTGAATTCTCTTTTTTGTAAGTTTCTGATTATGGCAATCAGTGTTTGAGATTACATCATCCCTCCCCAAACACCGATAGCTATGTGCAGAGTCAATAAGCTTAGAAGAAATATTCGTCCATGCCTGAGTCTTTGTGATTTAAGAAACAGCTATATTTATTTTTGTGAATTGCATTTTAATTCTCATCTCCAAATATTAAGATAGAGTGCTCAGATTTCAGTTGTACTAGCAGTGTTACCAGATGTACTGAAAATATTCCCATGAAAAAGTATACAGAAATTAATAATTGGTTGTAGAATTGTAAATATATCTGGCTCTGTTTTTTCTGAGGGGGGAAAAAAAGAAGTCTGGGTGTATAAAAATATGTATAACCCTGTATGTTTTCTAACTTAAAAACCATTAGAATTTGTGGAGGTTGGTTAGCTCTAATTTATATTTTAGCTCAGAATTAAATTCTACAGTATTATGTGGGGCATTTGGAAGGTTTTTTCTTGCTCTGCAAGCCACATTATTGTCCCTGATGATTGCTTAATAAATTCATTGCACTCTAGAACCTGAGTCTTAAATCTAGCTTTTATTATAAGCAATACATGACATGTTAGGAGAATTATTTTTAGAAACATAAATAATTTAAAGTACTGAGCAAGATTCTATAAATACTCAGTAAGGATGATAATAAGGATATCCTTATACATTTTTGTACTGAAAAGGAGAATACAGTCTTGAATGTGTGCTTCTCAGTGTGAGCTGTAGGTATAACCTGTGGTGCCCTTTATTTAAATTATTGTTGTCAAAACCATGCATGATGTTCCCCAAGAGCTGATGAGCACTGCTGTGAGAGGCTCTTGAGCTCTCCGCTGAGGTGCTGGATTGTATTCCCAGAGTATTCCCCCGCCTGATTTTCAGAGGTGCCTAAATTAGGAAGTGAATCTCCCAGGATATTCAGGCCAGCAGGGAGAGCATGGGCTCCTGCAGAGGGTGGTGAGGGCAGGAGGCTGGTGGGAGGGTAAGGTCCTGCCTTTGTGAACCACTTCTCTCTCTCTGCTGATTGTGGAGCAGGGCATCCCAGAGGGACCAGCCTCCCAGCTGGTTGCCCTGTTTCCCCATGGCTCAGCCGAGTGAAGAAAGGGGAGGATGTCTTCCTTGTCTTTTTGGAAAAGTCCTTCTGTATCTTTGTTCTGCTGCAGAGGTTCCTTTAGGACACTGGGTTACCTCAGGATGAGGACAAGTGAGGAGCTGGAGCAGTTCTTTTGCTAGAACAGTGTGAGCACATCACTGAGACTGCCAAGCAAAGATGACAGGAGATTTGAAAGTAACTTTATTGTAAAAATGCTTGGTCAAATTCAGACTCGTCATTCACTGAATTAAAATTTTAATTAGAGGCATCTCTCCGTTCAGAGGCAGGTGACAGCTGGAGCCACCTGCACGTGACCATGTCCTGGCTGGGGGGATGGCTCTGCAGGGCCAGGTGTGCTCCCAGCCAGACCCCATCACCCAGCTGTGCCTCACATCCCACAGCTGGAGTTGTGAGTGGACCCTTGGATGAGCAAAAGGACAGGACTGCAAAGAGGAAAGGTGGCTTTCAGAAGTGGCACTGAGGTGTCTGTCCCGTGTCTCTTTGCTGAGGAGGCTGTTAGAGGCCTTGTGGTGAGGTGCTGCATGGAAGGAGTCAGTCAGGATTAGAGTCAAGGGATCTGAGGGGCAATAAATTCTGTGTTCTTCAGGGCAGTGCTGTATTCTTTCAAGGCTTTCTAACATGCTGCTATGTGGCATTTAAAAGGATCTGCAGCTGTTCTGCACCTTTAGATCTGTTTTTATTTTTACTGGACAAGCTGGTCATGCAGTTGCTTTGTGAAAATTAACTCTTTCTAGACAGACTTAAGTTTTCATCTTGATTTTATTCAGCTGTTTGGAAAGTCATTAACTTGGAGCCCTTTGAAGGAAAAAAAAGACATATGCCAGAATGGCAGAATATGTTCCTTCTTGCTTCTGCATCTGCTGGAATTGATTGCATGCTTCATCTGCTCCTGTAGGATGCACTTTACACCATCACTGTAGTGCTTTGCTGTGCCACCTTCAAACTGTAACTGTTTGATGCCAGATAGTTGCCAGCTTGCAAAGAATGCCCAGATCTGAAAAGTCAGGTGGACAGCCTGAACTACAGAAAATATGACAGTCCTGGAACAGAAAAAGGAATACATAAGTAACCTCTAAATGAAGAGGTTATTTCTTTGAAAAGTAGTGATTAGAACTGGCACACTCAAGTGTGAAGATCTCTTTTCATCCTGAAGAGAATACTTCATGATAAAAATAGATAAGATTAATAGATAATAATAAATAAGATATTTCTTAGAAATCTATTCTCATTATAAATGGGCATATAATGTTTCTGTCTATAGTCATACCATAGCTGGAACATGAGAGGGTGCAGGAAAAGACAAGATAGTCATAAGGATATGCATTGTCACAAAAAAGAAAAATTTGACTCTCTGCTGGAATCATAAGCCTGCTACATTGTGGCAAGCATTCTGGAGATGTAAGGAGGTGGTGATTCAGATTTAAAACTCAGTGGGAAGTATTCAATATACTTGGATCTGCTCTGACCTGCCAGTTTTTCCATCCTGGGATATGTATTCTGAAATTTCAACTATGGCTTAGGTGGCAGCATGAGAAGTTAGAGGTGTTTTATTTTTGAGCATGACTGAATAAATCATGTCAAGTGCTAAAAATGTCTGTTAGCATATTAGACACAGTGGTGGGTATGCAGGATAAACACATTTGGTTTGTGTTTGAGTCAGGAAAGAGAACATGTGGTTTACTGTTTTCTAATCATTAGAATTTTGAGCTAGAATTCTCCCAACAGACAGTTCTGCAGGACTATGGACTGGTCCTGATTTAAGAGAAGATGAAATGAAAGATGAGAATAAAGGGATAGGAAAAAGGTGTGATGAAGGAGCAAGAGAAAACAAATAAGCAGATTGGATGGATGTCTCATGCATCGTGTATTATTGACAGATGCCTCCCAGGGATGTAAACTCTATTCTATTTAAATTTATATGGATATATAGCATATAGAGGAGCTCTGTGTGTATATATATATATATATATATGTACACACACACACACACACAAATGCATGTGTGTGATGTGTGTGTAGAAGAAATTGGTAGTAGCAGCAGAGCATCAGTCAAATGAGAACTTGTACCAATGCTGTGTGACTGAACCAGCTACAACTCCAGAATTTTATTTTTAACTTCTTTTACCAATCAATGCACCAATTTAGGTGGATATATGATCACCACTAGTAATATCAAGGTTTTAATCCTGTTCCCTTACCACTTAGAAACCTACCAGCATAGATGGTCTTAATACAGAGTTTTGTTGTCTTGAGGGGTGTGAATATGGGAAGTTTTGTATATAGAGGAATAAAGTTTGTCTTAGGGTATGAAGGATGTGAGACCTATGATAAGAAAAGGGAGAGATATTTGAACCTGCAGGAGTTTTGCTGTAGGATTGTCAGTAGGAATTGAATTGTAGTCCCATCCACGAAGCAACAGATGGAAAACTGTCATAGCTGCATTTACAGAAATGGATCTCCAGTTACAGATGTGGAGCAGTCTCTGCAATAGATGCAGCCAGCAGGGTGATGCTGGCCACTGTTGCTCTGTACACCTATTGCAGGTTACATGATGTGCATATGAACATTGTATTTAAAAGCAATCCTGTGCTAATAGGTGGAAAAATAATTTGCATCCTGTAAGCACAAATATACTTTCTCTCAGTTTCATAAAATGACTTTGGATAGAAAAGTAAATTTGAAATACCAAATTACTGTGTTTATTTCACCCTAAGAAACAGTGACAGTGATTAAACACAAAAGGAACAAAACTGCATCATACCAATGGTCCATCTGTCCTGGCACTGGAAACAGGGAATGCTGTGAAAGAGCACATGTGCTGGGCCACTTTCAGGTTCCATTCCACTCACCCCCATAACATCCATGACTGAATGGAGATGCCAGAAGGCACATCCCTGTGTGTGCCTTTTATAAAGCACCTGGTTATGGACTCGGTGTCCATGGCTTCTGTCCCTTTCAGAGATACCTTCTGACACGGCTAGCCTGTGCAGCCTCCTGTGGCAATGTGGTGCAGAGATTCACAACTTGTTGTGTGACATAGTGCATTCTTTGATCTGTTTTAAATTGGTCTTCTAATTTCTTCAAGTACTTCCCTATTTTACTAATGTGGAATTAAGAGAATAACAGCTTTGCATTAATTTATGGCTCACATGATATTGTAAACCTCTATCATATTCCCCCCATTCTCACCCCATCCTCTCTTCGAATTGAAGAGCCTTTTGAGTTTAGAGAGGATGATTTACTGGTAGGTAACACACAGGGAGGCAAAGTAACCTGCAGGGTCATCAGCAATGCCAGAGCCATCTGGCAAGCCAGACAAATTTGACTTGGAACAGCATTAGGAAATGGATTTTGTTGCTTCTCTGAAGCTAGCTGTACTCTTGTAATTGTGTATCCTAAATGAAGATTGATGATTGTAAGTTTGAGGGAGCTGTGATAATTTCTTGGACTGGAGTTAAGTGATTAGTGTTGTCTCAGAATCTGGCTCCTGAGGATTCAGTGGTTAAGGGACTCTTGTCTTCCCACTCTTCATTCATTTTTAAGATGTGCTATGAATTTTATTTCACAAGCTTTTGTGTCACTTGTCATGTGTGGATATTTTGAGATATTTTCCCAGTAATGCAGCCTGTTTCTTCAAGAAACTTCTTTCCTTGTCTCTCTTAACTCTGCAATTGGAATTTTTTGCTTAGTTTCAGGCTAAAATCCTGGTTCATCCACAACTGAAGCATGAGACCTTTGACTTCTGATCCACACAATGACCCATGCTATTAAAATTTACCTTCTTTATCAAAATAGAGAAATTATAGTGCTACAGGAGGTAGTTTCAGCTTCTTGCTTTTTAAATTGCCTGTCACTGAAGATGTTCTTCATGTCTTGACTCATTTTTTCTTAGCCCCTCTACCAAGAAGAGGCTTTTTCAATGTCTTAGAGTTTCAAGCCCATTTCTATCTTTTTGAGATTCTATCACATTTTCTTCTTCAGGATAGTTTCTGGAAACTAATCTAGTTCCTAGATTTAAGGTTTTTAATGTTTTAAATTGAAACTATTTTTAGGTATACCTTTTTCTATAGTTAACATCCTTTGTGAGCGAACGTAAGAGTAGGGGCAACCTTTATTTCTGGTCTTTTTTTCACTGAAATGTCTCAGGTACTTCAGCAGTTGATGCAATCACTAGATTAACAAAACCCCCAAGCTTCTATATAATTTTTCAATCTATTTATTTGAATACTCCATATATAAAAAGCACACTCTTTAAAAGAAATGATTCTTGGTGACTACTGCATAAAAGATTATTGGGGCATGCAACCTTTCAAATATTCAGGACAAAATGCAAAGTTCAAGCAGCAGGTAACCATGATTGTTAGTGGGGGGATCGCCCTAAGTGCTTATAAAATCAATGATGGCACAGTGGGGGAAAGCTTTGCTGTCATTAAGGGTGCACATTTTAAGATGGGTATGTTCAATGTTGGTGCTAAAGTGTATCTCCCTTGAAGAGATACTGACTCCTTTTCTGCTCTTTCTTGGCATCATGCAGACGTAGGAAGCAGTGGCATGGATGGGCTGGGGAGTAAAGGAGGTGTAGGAATGTGACCAGGGAGAGGGAGGTAGTGGTGGTGAGAGGGAGTTTAGAAGAAGGTGATGAAAGGCAGAAGCTGAGGCAGAGCATAATTTGTCCCTTTGTATTCTTATTTTCTGCATCTTAATTTTTAAAATTTTATTTCTGTAATTATGCACTGTTTGTTGTCAATGTGAGGCAGCCTGGGGGTGAAGCAAGGCCGTGCTGGCAATGAGGTTTGCTGCACAGCCCCAGTTTCCTGTTGCTGGGTAGGAAATTGTTTACATGCAAAGCAAGTGGTGGTGCCTGGTCACTTTGACAGGGGTTTTCTGCATGGCTCTGGACAAACATCCCCCACGCTGAAGCCTTCACCCTTTGCTGTAGGGACAGTTCCTTGTTCTTCAGGTACCTCCAGGAGGGCACTTGGGATCAGCTCTGAAGAGCTTCAAGAGCTCCAGAGTTGTCCAGAGTGCAACACCGAGCAGGACACATCTGAAATGTGTTCAGATGAAAATGACACTGTATTTCTGCAATATATGTGCTATCAAGTTTCAGACTGGGCACCCAGACCAAACAGAGAGTTTACAGCATTTTAGTAGTGAGGGAAGTGCTGACTCTCCTGAGGAGCAGTACGTGGAGGACTCAGTATTTGTGTTGTGCAAATACTTTGAGAGAGCATAATGGAAACGTTCATGAGTGCAGGAATAATTTGTAAATTTGCTCCAGGGCAAGACCATGTATACAGTAACTAGAATGTGAGGGCAAATCTTGAAGTAAGCTACCAAATAAAAATATTTAGTAAAGTCCTTTCACTAAATGATAACAGATGTCCTGTACAAAATGCGTGTGCTTGTTTTTAATAGCATGAAATCATGACAGGGCCATGTATAATACTTACACATTCAATTTCTCAGTTTTTCTCTTTCAAGATGCATTTTTGCACATTATACAGAGAATTGGATTGAAATGTGGTTGAAATCACTGGTGAGTTTACTTGGGAAATGGTTTTCCATGTAGTATAAAGCAGCTTGACTATATGAAGAGGCATATTAAAAAAACAGGATTAGAATTCACTGGTACCTTTGTGCAGGGAAATGTATAGCCTGTGCTTCTCATGTGCATTCCTCTTCCCTTTCTCAATGATTTACCTTCCTCTCAAGTACTAAAATGAACTGTTTTATCCTGACTTTTAAGTAGCAAGTGCATGAGCAGAAAGGCATTGAGGAAACTGCTTTGTAGTAAGGGTCTAAAAATACCTGCTCATTTTAATAGGATTTCTGAAATTTCTGTAGGAAAAAAAGAAGTAATTGCTTGAATAATTACTGGTGTAAATTATTCATCAACAAAAAAAGAGTGAGGTTTTATTGACACTTGCATTGCCATCATTACTGTCAGAAAAGCTCGTGGATGAGTAGCAAAGTGAGCCTTGCCCAGACTGCTTTCAGCTCTGCCTGTGAAAACAGAAGTTTAGAGCTAGAAAAATCCCATTTCACCTTTCTGCCTGACAAGAATCTTGCAAGCACCGTCTGTCTGCTCTTTCTGCCTGTTAAAATCTCTCATTTAGTGCTAGGGTACCTTGAGTAGCTGTGTCTCCTCATGGATACTGGGAAGGCTGTGTGTGTGTGTGTGTGTGTGTGTGCAGATTCCTTGTTAGGACACTAGATTAAATCTCTCTGCTGCTGAAAGACTGCAATCACCATCCCTCCATCACAAGCAGCATGAATTAACTGCCATGTAGAATTTGTGACCTTTGCAGTGCTTGTGCCACATAATATTTTATTATGCCTTACTTAAAAAACCCCTATTGTTATGTCATATCAGATGCTATTTGCCAATTTCTATATTCTAATATTAATGCAAGAAATAGAGTTAAAATATTGCTAATATTTAGCTTTCCATAAAAAAACAGAACCTGAAATTATGATTTTGGAGCTACTTTAGTTATGTTTTGCTCTTAGTTTTGTGCAGTAGGGAGCTTTATTCAGATTTCTTTAAAACATACTGGCAAGAAACTTGTGGTGATATGAGTAAATGGTTAGTTTGTAAATATGTCTCTTCCTAGCTGCAGATATTAAACACAAGCTTTTAAGTCTTTTCCCCTGGAAAATGCAAGCAGTATCTATTTATCTTTACATTCTCACAAAATTGCCCATACAGTCATTGAGATAGAGGAGTTCAAACTGAATTGCAAACATTGTAAAGGACAGGCCAAAAAGTCCCTGGTGTGGTAAGTGCAGATGGGGAATGGCACTGTAGAATGGCTCTGGGTGTAGTTCAGGTGCAGTTCCCGGTCACAAGGCACGGCCAACAGGAGATGCTCACACCAGCCTGAGCCTTCAGCACCGCTGCTGCTCCAAGGGTTTTCCTTGCAGCTATTGCTGTGTACTCTCTCCTTTTCTGTGGTAGTAATAGGGGCCATGTGTGTAACAGAAATCTGGTGAAAGTAAGGAAGAATGCTTTCAACCTGCTTAAACCTTTTCCCATCAAGAAACGAAGCCAGTTCAGAAATGAAACACATGCTGTTTGTAAGCCAGAACTGTGAGATTTCTTCTCTAAGCCAGAGGTGGGGGCCCTGCCCAGGGATGCAGAGCTGCTCTGCAGTTTGTGTCTGTGCTAGGCTGCAGGGCAGTTACTATCCTGTCCTGCAGGCACAGTAGCTATGAGGGATAAAGGACTAAGTGTATTTTCAAGTCAGATGGCATTAAGGTTCTAAGCGAGAAGCCCTGGAGAGGAAAAAAAAAGTGAGCAAATGTTAGTATTTGGAAGAAATATCATCAGAGATTCAAGTTGTGTAATTTTGTGAAATGTGAAATTAAGCTCCAGGAAAGGAGTCAGAGTGGGTACTATTCAGCATTTGTGTATAATCCTTTGAGAATTTAACCCATTCTTAAGTCCCTCATTTCTTTTTGAAGAAAGCCTTAAATAGTAGGAGTAGAAAAACTAAGAAATTTCTTAGTCCGTTCTCCCTTTCATATAAGCTGCAATAAGGACGGAAAAATACAGTAAGAATATTTTAAAAAGGGGTGAAACTTAAATTTGTGTAGACAAGAAGTGGCTGTTTTTGTCAGTAGCTTTTTCCTTCCTCTGAGTAGACACTTTGAAAATTGCTGCCATATCTACGAGAAGCTATCTAATTCTGATTGATTAGTCCATTTGGCTAACTTAACAGATACAGTCATTAATTAAATTAGCCATCCACATAAAAAGAAATTCAGCAATTCTTTTGATGGGAAGGAGCAGATGAAAGTTTCAGAGCTGTGGCTATTAAAGCAGATTGGTTCATAGAGTATGGAGATAGCTAATCCCCCCTGAAGTGAAAAGAAAATCATGTATGAGCAGAGAGGTTTCTGGGTAGGCATAAGGATAAAGAAGAATTAAAGTGTCCCATGTAGTGAGATACAGAAATCTGCCAGCTAAGTGGCTTTTTTGAGTTTATCTTGCTGTATGTTTTAGTTAGCTCATGGCTGATACTGAAAATGTTCCAGGACAAGAATGTAATGCAAGATAATACAAATTGTCCTTTGTACTCTTACTGACTGGCAGATAGAAACATCCATTCTGGTCCCTCTCATCCAGTTTTCCACTTTCTTGCTCTTTGTTTTATGGCAATCAACCTGCCTTATCTTTCTTGGTGTACAAGATGGGCTGTACTAAAAATGTCCTCTGATAGCCACTCCTTCCATAGCTGATATTTCTGTTAATAATTGTTAAAGGATGTATACCACTGGGGGAGAATATTTCATTTTGTGGGAAGCTTCCTCATCTTCATGTGCCTGGTACCCTGACAGTGCCCATTCCTCTTACTGCAGCCCTCTCGAGCATGGTGTTGCAGGAGGCTTCCTTCTCACAGCTGGCTCTGCCCCAGGGCTAGCATTGATTGTGCAGTTGATATGGCATCTATCTCTTATCACTGTCTCCATCATTTCCTTGAACCTGTTCGTTTCTCTTGAAGGTCTCCATATGTCTGCTGATAATTTCCTGCTGGCATTCGACCCGTCCAGACCTTTCTGCTGATTTCAACTAAAACCTTGTCTTCCTTTTCAGTAATGCATCTTCCTGCAGATCTCTCACTTGATGTTCTTGTCTGGCATCATATTTAATCGGAAATTTCAGGTGTACATAATGGAGAGTTGTGGAGACAAGTGAGGGTGAATAAATGGTTAAGAATTTCTACAGTGTTCGAGGAGACACAGCAATGATATCATATTATCAAGAAGCCAGTCATTTCTTTTATTTGTAACACTGATGCTGACAAAGATACATTATAGCATTATGTTTATGAACTCACTTTATTTCTACCTTTCTTAACTTTTTAATTCTTCCTATGACCTCTAAAGAGAACCCTATAATTTCAGCTCTTTTTCTTCTGTAACTGTTACTTTTTTCAGTCTTTTTAATCTGGAGAGCTAATTTTTGTTCAGAAGCTGGTGATAGGCATTTTCCTTCTCTGTTTGAAAGTTTCTATTAAATTTACAGGGATAATTCCCAGGTTTTTCTCAATTTCACATTCAAATGCAAACGTCTTCCTTTTAGAAACGTCTTTAATCACCTTTTTTCCCCCCTTCTTTTGACTTGAAGTGCTTTGTAATCGCTTATTTTTTCTTTCTGTTTCTTTAAACACTTGACTCTTCTGTCCTCTTTTGTCTTGCCAACACGTTTTTTTAACCTTTTTTTCTTCCTGGAGCAACCTCTTTCTGCTGGGGAACCCGTCTCTATCCAAAGCCCATCTGTTTTCATGGGTTCCCAATCCCAGCTTCCTTTTGGTAAACTGTTGATTCAAGGTAGAATTTAGGTGCATCTATATGCATCATCTTGGATAAGGATAATTTCCTTAGTTGGGGGCCTATTCTGCAATAAAATTCATCCAGCTTATGCCTCTTGTGTACTGGGACGGTTGGAAGAGCAAAGGGGATTTTTCTAGTTTTTTGTTTTTGTTCTGGCCCTTATGCAATTGAGTCTGTATGGGATGGGCTCATATGGACTTTAGGTAATGCTTCAAGAATGCTGCTGCTGTAAACAAAATGACACTACTTAATTTGTGTACACTGAAATAACAAACCTCTGACAACAGAATTGCCATTATTAGTGTAGCAGTGTTTTTCCTTGTAAAAGCAACAGATCACATGTGCTTTTTTTTTCCTGTGAAATGTTTTATTTTTAGTTGTTAACATATGCAGTTTTTTTCCATGCCTTTTCAAAAATTTTGTACCAATGCCTCAGCAAATATTTCTGAAAATCTCATTCTGCAATATTGCCAATGATAGTGTTGGTGGGTTTTCTCTGTAATTTTTTCATCCCTTGTGTTCCTAAGATTTTTTTTCACAATCTGTTTTTTTTTTTTTTTTTTTAACATGCCAGTTTTATTTATAATTAATACTAAAACTACCACTTAAGCTGACAAAGATGGTGTCTAGGATAGATCGGCAGGCAAGTTAAATTATAGCATAGGAAAGTGTGCATTTATTTATGTTGAAATGCATATTATTTTAATGCTTATTGTCTTATCTTGCTTAAATAATTATAATCATGTTTCACAGGTATTTTAATCTAGTTTTTTGTTTGTTTTAAAGAAAGGCCTTCTAATGGTGCAGTTCTGTGCCTGTACTGTTGCTGTAGACAAAACATGACTCCACCTAGGGGGTGATACCTTCTGGCCTGAGTTTTTAAGATTGTGTATAATGGTTGGTTTGTAGCTTAGTTTTTAATAGCATTGGTTGCATTATTGAATCTGCAAGAGTGTTGTGGTTTTATGATATTTTCAGTGCTGTGAATCATAATAATAAAGCATAACATGGTGTCATTTATGGGTTTTTCTAGTGATAAAATATTCTCAGACATATCCTGCCGTGTTACTGAGGGTAGGCTTTAAAAATGTCTCTACATTTCAGATCTGTGGTCTGTTTGCAAGCTGTGCTCTCAGTCCCCAGGAGCTGGGCAGGCAAGTGACCTTGTGGTCTTTCCCTTCCAGACAGGATCATTTCAGGAATCAAGGCACTTGTGACAGACCTTGAGAGGGGTGGGAATGCCAGCAGCTCCCCAAATGTTTCTAGCTCTTTTGTCCTCAAAGTAAGGACTGAACAGGACGAAAAAATGGATGGGCCTGTTTAGAAATTGTTCTTGTGGCTTACTTTGAAAGTAAATACAACTTGAACAGCCTGGGAATGTCCACACTGGGGTGGTGGGTGGGAGAAGAGCAGCTGACTGACCATCAGCAACCCTGGAGCTGGCTGCCACGGGACACTGTGTGACCCTGAGGAGAAGCAGGACCTTCATGGTGCAGGCAGAGCAGCCCAGGCAGGACAGAGGGACACTTGCCCAGCTGCCCAGTCCCAGTAGCCCAGGGCCCATAGTGAGGGAAAAGTGGAAGGGCTGAGCAAGCATGTATGAGGCTTCTCCAGAGCTCTTTTCCAGGATTCCAACACTTTGAGTCAGCCACAGTGTGTTTGGCAGCTCCCAGTTACATCCACTAGCTTGTCCATTCCCAGCTTGAACTCGTACAAACCTCTAGCATTCATGCTTTCCTGCACTACGTTGAACATTGCAATCAGCAGCTGTGCCAGAAAAGGTTCTCTTTTTATTAGTTTTGAGGTCACTGACCTCTTTTGTTACCTTCTAATTCTTGTGTTGTACAAGGCAGTGAATGATCAATGTCTTTGTTTTCTCATGCCAGGCACAATTTCCAGATTTTTGAGAACGTAACATATGATCTTCCAGAACATTAAAACATTAACAGCAGTGTCTTTTAAAAAGCAATAATTTTGTTAGACCCACATGAGAAGAACCTGTGTTTCTCCTTGTCATCCCCCCAAATACAACTCTAAGGTCAGAGTTAAGCTATTCTCTTTGTACTATATACTTACTTTACTATCTTACATTTTATAATCTCTTGCATCTTGCTTGGCATGAAAACCTTTGTGTCCATCCAATAAGGAGGAAGACATCAGTTTAACTGAGTCCCCCTGAAATAACAAAGAGTAAAAGTAGAGCCTTAAGCTGTAAAGGAATCGTTATTAAATTTATGGAAGCATAAACTTCTGCTAAAAGAGGGTAGTCAATGCTGGGAAGCTATATCACTAACTTCAGCAAGCTAAGCGAAATTCATTATAAAAGAACATCTGTCTAAATTACTAAATCTGGAAAATGCATACAAGACCTTATAGAAGTCTTTGAGCTTCCCTCAGGGCATGAGTAGCCTAAATATTTAATATTCACTTCTAAGAGGAGTCAGAGTATTGTAGTCAGTAATCCAACAGCATCTCTTTTAGGTGCTCCTCAGTAATGGCTCATCTGCAGGCTGTGCCAGGCATCCATACAGATATTGGGGCTGGCCAGAATTAAAGGGCTCACGCTGGTTCTGCAGTAGCCAAGGGAGTCACTCACTCTTCCTTTCACTCTTATTGAGAGCTGCTCATTCCCTCCTTTGCTCTAAGGCTGATTGTACCTCTTGTCAAGGGATTTCAGTTCCCTAATGCAGCAAACCCATGGTTTTGTGGAACCCTCCCGAGTGTACCTTGAAGAGTGCCAGTGCTGACACCAAGAGTATTTTGATGAGTGTTAGCTCTGGCACTGAGAGTGTTTTGATGAGTGTTTGTGCTGACGCAAGGTTGGTTCAGGGCTTGCTCCTGAGGGGGCACTGAGACCTCCTGCTTCCAGCAGTGACCAGCTGTGAACTCTCTGAGTCAGAGGAAAGCCCACCTCCATGGACAGTTGTCCCACAGATGCTCCCATTTAGAAATTTGTTAGCATTTCTCATTTTGTTGCCTCTGTCCCTTCCTTACACTTAGATACAAAGTATTTTTTTTTAACATCCAATTTCCATTGGCTTATTGGCAGTCCTTATGCATTTGAGATTTTGGCAGTATCTTCTATAGCCCAATTAGTTGCTCCTGTATCGTGATGTGTAAATTGAGGTGTGTTCACATTCCCTCACAGCTCCATTTTTTGCTAGACTTCAGGAGCCCCTCTGTGTTTCCAGGTACTGGAACTTTGTAAGCAAAGCTGTCCAGTACCTGTCTGCAATATTTGAGAAGAGGTCTCCTTTGGGCAGTGATATTAATCATACCTCAGTTTGACTGGAAATACATCTTTGATGTATTCTGGGATGACAGCTGTGTTTTCCAGGAAGAAATTCTATTGATCTGCCAAATCATTTTGCCAGAAACAAGTGTGGTCATGGCTCTCTTCCTTATAAACCAGGCCTTCCAAAAAATTTAATAGAAATTCCCTCTGGCCCTTAAGTGCATAAATTTGCTGTTTGTACAATGGAATTTGATCCTCTTTCTAATAACCAGTCTTGAAGATCATCCAGGTCTTTCCTATGGGAGTTTTTTCAATCTTTTTTATTTCCCATGCTTTCCAAATTAATGTTATCAGCATATTTCATTGGAATGCTCCTACATTTTGTTCCTAGGTAATTAATGCAAATAGCAAGCTGGCAGTTTTTAGGGATGATATTGGAGGATCCATACTTCCAACTTTGTCCTGCTTGGGGCTCCCTCAGGGTAGTCACCAATATCTCTGTGAGCAAAAATGTCCATGGTCCTGCTGCTTGTTTGGCCAGGATGAAAGTCTGGAAAGCTGAGCAGCCCCTGCCGTGGGACTGCTCTGCTGCTCCTGCCCTCCCACATCAGGTCAGTTCTTGTCTATGCTCAGGTGTTTTGCTGTTTGAAGGAGAAATACTGAATTTTTGCCTCTTCTGCTGAGCAGGTTTGTGCACACTGCCTCCTGCCCCAGTGGCCAATCTGCCTCTTGCCAGGTTTTCTTTACCAATTAATCATCTCTTCTAGCTTAATTGTCACTGAGGTGGAACAATAGCAAGACTTTTTACTGATTTAATCTCAGTAAAATTTTGTAGTCTTTGAACCTGCTTAGTAAATTTTACGATGTAGATAATGGGGTCTCTTCCAATCTTACCAATTCTGTGGTTTGCCTGACTAGAAAATAACTATGAGGAAGATAATTTGACTGGTTTAGCATTTGAATGGCTTAGTAAATACAGCCTGCATTTAATTTATATATGTTTGCCTCAGGTCTGATTGTTTTTTCTCCTTGGTGTTTGTTCCAAGTCCTTGTGTGTTTGGAGGCTGGGATTGCTGTTGCCCAGAGCCTTTTCCTCTGGCACTGCTGGAGCTGCAGGGCTCCCAGGGAGTGTGTTCATTCACGTGCACTGTGAGCCTGCAGCTCCTGGGGCCCACGGCTTTGCCATGCAGTGTTCACTGAGCCCACCATCTCGGTCTGACAAGGTGATGTCGTTGTTGTGCCATTGTGTCCTTTGAAACCTTCCAACACAGCGGATGTTTTCCCTCAGATTCCAGCTGGTGCCCCATCCTTCTGATTTTTTGCTTTTTTTGAAGTTCACCTAACTTCTGTGCTGTTTGCTTTTAGCAGCAAATAGAGGAGTCTCTTGAACTACAATCAGTGTCGGTGGTTGGTTTTGGACCTTCCATGAAGAAACTCCCCTCAATTTCCCTTGTTCCACCTTCTGCTGTTGAAATCAGTATATCCCATGCACTGTGTAACTCCATTGGACATGGCTGTTTCAATGATTTTTATGAACATTTCAGGGAAAGTATCCTGCAGGTTTTGCCCTTTTCAAATGTAAATGTTTAACCAGTGCTTGCTGAGAGGGAGTACAAGAACACATGCACAAGGCTTACAGTTCTTTTTTTTGTCTTCTTGCAGTGACCTGCTGTCTTCTGAATATCTTGAGAGGCATATCGAGCAAGGTGGGAAGACAGTGGAAGTTAAAGTAAGAATTTCAAGAATTTCCTTTTTATGTTTCTCTTTTTTAATTTGCTTGGCTTTTGATGTTCATGAAAACTCACATATTTTTGTGAAAGGAGGGATAACTGATTTTTCAAGTGATTTGTTTTACTATTCTGAGGCAAACATCTTGTTTTCTAACTTTCAGCTTTAAACAAGGCAAATACACTCCATTGTCAAATTTATTACATTAATGTTTAAATCAAAATTATATCCATGAAAAATATATTCATAGTAGCTCTTTTTGCTAGTAAGAATACTTCGCTTTTGATACTTATTGTAGAAAATATTTTTGTTTTGGTAAGTAGCATTTTCTCATTGTACCAAACCTCAAGTTTGGTATGTTATGACCTTCTTTGTAAATTTGAGAATAGCAATATTTATTGTATAATATTATTGTATTAAATATCTAATCACAAGTTGTGTGTTTCTTTCTCTGTGTGTTTGTTGGCATAGTGACTACAAGATGCTATTTGTTGCTGTTTTCTTGTGTGAAATGTCCCACAGCCTTTGCAGAAGTGTTTTATTCTTTGCATGCAACATGGGCGATTTTTCTTACGGACCCTCTATTTGTTAGGACTTGTTTTGTAGATGTCAGCTATAATTTTTGTATCAATTACTATAGATTACATAGAGTGTTCAGAAATGTATTATATATGGTGCAAAATGGAAACTCTAAATTTGCCTATCAGGTAAATGTTAGGTAAAATTTTGTTCAAAGTTTACATTTTATTAAAAGAAATCACCCAAATTGTTTTACTAAATCTGAGATAATCTAAATACTTCAAAACAAATGTGTTAATCTCTGCAATGTGAAAGTGAAAATGGAAATGGGCAAAGCAGTCCTTTATCCACTGGATAGCTGAAGATGCAAGTTTTCTTTGGTTTATTCCCTTCTGTCATTTGCAAGTAGGAAGTCTGCTCTCCCACTATTATCTAGATAATAGTCTGCATACATTATCAGACTGAGGCAAACACATACCTGTCCCATTAAATTGTAAAGACTAATTTCTCAGTCAGCTCTGCTCTGCAGTCAAGAAGTCTTGCTTGACTGAAGTTCAGAATACGAGTCAAAGCAGAAATAAAGATAATAGCTGATATTAATAAGAGAAAAAACAACCCATTTTTCTGCATTAAGATATATATATGCAAGTTAGTTAAGTTAATCCATCACTGTCACGGAATTGTTCCTGATGAGCAAGCCTTAATCAAGCAAGGAAATGTTTGAAATCAGCAGCCCTTCATATCTAAGTACTGTTTAATTGAAGGGAAAGTGATGGGAGGATCAGGCCTTTCAGAGGAAGGGTCAGAAACTGTTCTGGGTAAAACAGCTGCGAGCCTCAAGGGTCCCAGAGATTATTTCCCCTTGATTTAGGTGCTGAGCCAGGGTCAGGGTATACCTTCAGGGATGGCTATCACTGCCTTGCTCAGAATTCTCAAATCTGCCTGAAGCAGAGAACTATCACTGCTGCACTGAGCTTGGTACTTGAGATGGGCTGAATTGGGAGTGAGAGGGGCTGCAAGGACTGCACTACGAAGGAGAGGGCTTGCTGCTCGAGTGGTGAGTTCCCTCCCATGCTGCCCTGTACCATGGGCAGGGGGCCAGGGGTGGCTGGGCTGTACAGGTGGGCTCCTCTGCCCCTTCTATTCCACTGCTCCAGCAGTTCTGCAGGCAGCAGTCCTGTGGAAGCATGCTAGGAAAGGGGATGTAAGGTCTTTGCTTGTTTTGTTGCATCTGAGTGTGTGGGATTGGCAGGGAGGGAAGCAGCTGCTGTGAAAAATGTCAGAAGAGCCTGGTGGCCACAGTCATGGGAACATTTTCATAGAAGTTCAGATACCAAAAGGTTTTTGGAAAAGTGCAGGCTACTGAGTACACTTTAATACCAGACACTGGGTGAGGCTGATTTAATCAGTGCTATTGAACTGATTAAAAATTAATCTGGTTCTCTCTGACCAGTCAGTATTTTTCAGAGCACCTGTAAGTTCATTTGAGAGCTTTGTTTATCTGTTGAACAATTTCTGAAAAGACTGGCAGTGTCTGTTTGCTTTGGTTTTATATCAAATGTTTTGAAAATCTTATTACAGCTATAAGAAATTTCCATGATGGTGATTTATTACCTTTGATTACTGTGGGAATTGTTTACTAAAACTGGTAACATAATTATTATGCTGGATTTTAGAGATTGTGCAGATTGGTTAGATACTTATTTAAAAATAGTTAGTGAAAGGGTGCAACTTATGGATAAACCACAAAATATGCTCTCCTTTTTGCTGCCTATTCTGAAGCAGAAGCTGAAGAGGTATTTCAGAAAGGAGACAGGTTTCTATCAGTTGCTTCAACGTGCTGCTCTTCACCCATCTCTGTGCAGTTTATCTTGGGCTGTAGGCAGAGACAGAGGCGGCCTGGCAGCATCTCTCTTGCTGCTTTGGTGGGAGAAACAGTGACAGAGAGAAAATGTCCATCTGCCATCCCCTGCCAGCTGCAGGCCTGGAGCAAAGCTGCTCATACAGCAAGCTCATGGCCTTCTTACCAGAGAGGTGTATCTTAAAACCCACACATTCCCCCTTGCATTTCTCTGGGCAAGAAGATTGCCCAGACACACGAACCATCAGTGCTGCTGTTGTGCACCAGCAGGATGGGGGAAGCAGGAGCTCAGAGGCACGGTGTGAAGGCAGCTGTACATGCAGCAGTTTGGGAATGTGTCTGGAAAGCGGATCCTGCCTTGGCTCATGTGCAATGTGGAGTTGATAACCACTTTTGCCACTCCTCCCCCTCTCCTTCCCTCCCAGTAAAACTTCCTGTGCTGTAAAACACATATGGATCTTCTGCCATTACTGAGGATGCTTCAAAGAGGAGAGGGGGGCAGGGGAAGGGAGAAATGTTTATACCATAAAAAATACCACTTTTTTAGTAGCAAAGGGATTTTTACTGTGAGAAGAGTCTTCAGTTTAACATACCTTTTTATCATAAGAAGACATTACATTACATTTTATTTCTGCATAATTATTAATACATTAGAGCATTGTGAAGGTGAAAGAGATCCAAATGTTTTTGCAGGATGCCAGCATTTAGCTGCTGCAGAGTAGAGGCTTCTTGTTAATTTGGCAGAGTGAGGAAGCACCTAACACATTTTTATTAAACCAGCAGCAGTGTGCAATGCCTAAGAAAAACAGAAGGAGCTAGATGCTCAAATTATTTCAGTGTTTCCCACCACACCCTCTTTTACTGTACATCACGTCTCTACTAGGAAAGCAGGAGTGTTGGCCTAAATTCCTTCTGGTAGCAAAGAGAATAATCAATTAATAAGAAAGAGAAAAACCCTTCTTGGCATTGCCTTTTCCTGATTGTGTCATTCCAGACCATCCTATGCTCCTAGCACATCAATACTGAACCTGTGTATACCTAGTGTTGTTGCAATATATCTGTGTGTCCTTTTATCTCTCTTTTTCCCTCTTTTTTGGTTGTCATTCTGTCACTGATGCTGTCAGTGAGATGAAAGGCAAAAAACAGCTATAGTGCTGAGTAATTCACATTGCTGGATTTTTCACCCTCAGAAGAAACAACTGAAATCTATTCAGTGATATTTTCTCAATAAAATGTTTCAGTTTTCTTCTTCAGAGTGTGTAGAAATAAATGTTTCTGCTTGTATTTCCCCAAAACAATGTACACTTCTACAAGTTCTTAGGAAATTGCTTTCTGAAAAAGATTAAGCCATGAAAATAATTCAGTCAGAAAACTTGCACAGGTAGAGATGTGGTAGATAAATGCCAGAAAATTTTGATGGTATGTTTATATATGACTATAGAAGGAACTGTATTTCATAGGCAGTCCTTAAAGTCTGAAATTCCTGAGTGTGGTGGTGTAAACACAGCATGTGCATTATGGGCACAAAATTACAGAGAGAGTGCTTACAGCATAAACTGATGTTTTTTGCTTCAGCCTCGCAGCATTTTCCTATGATAGCACTGAACAACATGAATGGAGACATATCAAATGCTAGGCACTGTTTTTTCTTTGTTGTAGCATTAACAGAGGAGCTTTGGCCAGGCTTGTGCCGTGGGTTAGGACTGCCGTGTGGCTCTGTGTCCCAAGCTGTGCTGAGCTGTTCTGCTGGGCCCTGCATTGCCCCGACCGTGCCCACTGGGCTTTCAAAGCACCCACAGCCATCCTGTCCTGCTGGGGGTCCCAGCACAGCCCCCTGCTCTGTGGGGGTCCCAGCAGAGGGGCCCCCATTGTGGTTTGGCCAATGGAGGGTTTGGGGCAAATGCATTTTAAAGCTGCCCAGCAAAGCAGAGCTGTTAGCTTGCAAAAATAGTCATTATGTTGTGTGCATTGACTAGTAGCGTGTGCAAGATGACTGTTAGCTTACAGCTATTTTAATGCCTCTGCACAAGGAGGAAAATTACTGTTCTTCATTACCTTGCTGTGCTTGAAGCCTTGGCTAGTGTGTGCCACGATGTGGATTTGAAGGGCTTTTTAAAAGCCATTTTTAAGGAAAAATGATGCATAAGGGAGAAAAATATTAAGATCTTGAAAAATCAGAGGAGTCTGGGTACCCTTGATTGCTTTTTCTGTTAAACTTTCTCCTTCAAGTCTGGTCTGCTCAAGCAGTTGTTAAGGTACAGTCCCATGACCGAGGGCAGCGTGTGTCTGTGCACACCTGTGCCTGTGCACACCTGTGCCTGTTTGATGAGATCTTATCCAAGTAGCATTCCAACATTTCCTTGTTATCTCCACAGGTACAAACTGATCATAAGTCTACAATAATTTGTGGTGCAGACAGATGAAACATTTCACCAGTGAGCAGGTCATTTCAATAATTGACTGCTATCTTTCCAGTCTTATAGCAAGGTGCTTCTAACCATCACCTTCCAGTAAGGGCACTCACTGTCTGAAAAGAATTTCTTATTATTCTTCAGGTTTTGGTAACCAAAGGGGAAGGTGTTTCGGTTGCCAGGGAAGCCTGTATGCTGAACAGGCTTTCCTGTTTGGGATTACATTTTCTCCTGACTAGCGGAGTGCCAGCTGGGCTGGCAGAGGATGGGATGGGAGTGCAGGAAGACTCAGCCCTGGGAGGCTGGAGCCTGGGGTGGTGGGGAGCTCTGCGTGCATCTACCTGGAACTTGCACAACCTGCTGATGAAAACTGAAAAGGAACAAATCATAAATAATGCAGGAATTATATATGCCTGTTTCTGGCAGAGCTTTTTTGCCTGCGTCCAGAGACTAGAGAAGCTGTTGTTATCAGAAAAATCATTCTCAGTCTTGTTTGGGAGAAGACTTTGAATAAGGGTTCCTGTAATGTTGGCACATTTCCTCTCTCTTGCACCCTCAACAGAGCTCTCTTGGCCTCATGGCAAATTACTAACAAATCTAGGCCAAAATCTACTTTTTAGTGATAGCAGTTAACTAACTGAAGAAGAGCTGATGAGGAGTCTGTGAGTCTGACACAGTTTAGCAGGGGGTTCCTGCAAAGTTATCTTCAGAGTGCTCCCATCAAATGTTTTCATTAATGACTTATGTAAAGAAATGTATGTGTATATTAATGAAATTTGCCAACAGTGCAAAGCTGAGAAGCATTACAGTGCAGAGAAGAATCAGCTGGAAATCTGACTATCTTTTGACCAATGGAGTGAATAAAAAACCAAATAGAGCAAATGGCAACTTATTACACTTAGGGACTAATTATAGGTATTTGCACTGTACAATGAAAGTTCATAAATTGAAAGTTCCACAAGAAGGGGAAGATTAGAGTGTAGTAGTGGAACAGAATGACAGGATGGAAGCAAAGTGATCCCATAGTATACTGGTCAAATTGCTTCCTCTGGGTTTTGACTGAAATTAATGTGTCTTGATGAAGAGTTGACAAACGTTTTTTAATTTCTATGTGTTTTCAGTTACTCTGGACATCCTTTTTTCCAGTAGTGTCATGCTGTCACACTGAGTCAATAGGCATTGAGAAATATCTCGCTTTCCTGTTGTAGCATTGTTTGAATTCTGGAAGCAAGCCCTTTAGGATTTAGAAAATGTAGTGTCCTCTATAGGATACCAGAGCAAGATAATCAGCCCTCATACACAGTGCATTTGCCTAATGATCCTGCAGGCTGGCACTTTTAATGTACATTTACAGTAGATTTTTTAAATATGTGATCATCTCCCTGTTATTACTGGCTTACTTTATACATACATTCTGCTACCAAGGAGAAGAAACTGAAAAGTAACAGTTTTCCATATTAGGAGTCATTCCCAGGTCATGGTTTTGAATATACTACACTAGAATGAATCCCAGATCATGATTCATGTGGGATTTTGCAGGTTTAATTATCTTGTCTCCCATTTCTTTGTGATGTAAAAAAAAAAAAAAATTCCTGTGGGTTTAACTAGTCCTGCAGGGGAAAAATGTCAGAAAGTGGAAGTCTTCCAGAGCTTAAAAAGTACATTTCACTGTACATGAAAAAGTACATTTCTGCTGGATGTGGACCCCTGTGATGGTGGGTGGTTCTGCTGAAGTGGCCAGACAAGCGACTGTGTGACCATCAGGAGCCACCTCTTGAGTGCTCTGCTGCAGTTTTGTCTTGTTGCAGAAGGAGAACAGCTTGGACTTGCAGAAAAATCTTGTTTGACTTTGTGCACCTCATGAGTTATTTTCCATGAGCTGCAACAACATACAGCATCCATAGCCAGAGAGTGGTTGGTAGCAACCAAGTGTTCTGTAATCTCAGACCGTACGAGGACTGAGTATGGCTAAGAGAAATTAATTACTGCTATAACATTAGAGAACATCAAATCACTTTGTAGATGCTCTTATTAAAAAATAAAAGTATATTTTTGGATTTAACTAAATCCCTTTGAGGGGGAATTAAGCCAAGCAAACAGAAGCTGCTGTACTTCTGAAGGAGTGCTTCCATGCAGTGGGCTTTAGCTTGACATCTTTACTTTCTTCATCTTGACTTCTGTAAGTAGCTTTGCCTAGACATGTCTGTTGTTCCCTATGGATACCAAACTGGCACTGTATTATAAACAGTAGGCTAATGTTTCTAGACACAGCCTTAAGCTCTGTGAATTTTCACTTACAGAGAAAGTTCTGTCATTCAGAAATAATGAGCCAATAAGGCTATCAGGGTTGTATTGTTTTCTGTTTTCCTCAGAACTTTATGTCCTGCTGACTGATTGGTATCCATGTAGGTGTTGTGTTGTGTTTATAGTAATCTTGTAAATCACATTCTTACACCTTGGCTTCAGACTTGGGGTAAGCTGATGAGCTGATGTGGCAGATTAGTGTGCGTAGATTACAAGGAATTTTCATACTGTCCCTTAAAATGTTTCCTTCCATTTCCCTGGAACAGAAACACAGGAGTGGGGCAAAATGACTATCATTTAAATGACTTGTGTGCCATGACTGAAAGACACTAGCCACTGCTACAAGACCTGTCTTAAAGACAGCAACAGAGTGGGCAGGAAGAGGTAACCTTTTCTCCTCTGCCTCATCTTTGCCTGGCAGCTGATAAAAAAAATTAATTTCTCCTAACACCAAGGTAAGTCAAGGCAAGAGTCTGTTTTCCAAGCAGATGCCAAGGCAGCTTCCAGAGCAGATGGTGTTGCGTTGGCATGAGCTCTCTGTCCACACCCTGCAGTGTTTTGTGGGGCATCTTTTCTCATAGCTACTGGGCAGTAAACACAGCCCTCATTTGGCCTCTGAGCTGGGAAGCTGGGCTGATATCTTGTGCCATCTGCTGAAGGCTCCTGCTGTGAGTCACTGATGGCAGTTGGAGCGAGTCACCCGCGTGCAGGATCCTGTCACATACACGTGTGTCTCTGTTTGTTAAGAGTGCTGCCAACAGCCTTTAAACATGGGCATTTTGTGGAGAAGGCTTAGAAGCGGCTGTGCCTTTTCCTAATTTTGGAATCCACATCTCTGATTTCAGAAACTGAAACAGCATTACAAACTAATGTCCCCACAGCGTGTCGGGTCTGAGCTATGTGAGCACATGTGAGAGCCATCCTCCTACAAAGGGAGGGCACCTTTCACAATTCCACAACATTTGGCTTTAAGGAGATGCAGTCCAGAACTACTCTGCAAAGAGGTGGTGCCAGGTCCCTGGCGTGGTTACTGAGCTGAGTAGGAGCTGAACTCAGGGCTCAGCACAGCAGGGCCCCTGCCAATTGCTGAAGTACGTGTCAATTAAAAGGTGTTTTCTCTCATTGCAGTTACACAGGTCAAAGTGCCATTTTGACTCTTCTATTTACTAATAGAAACCCATTCATAACAAGCTGTTTTCTGCCGTAGAAGTCAGTGAGCAAGGGTGCAATTTTCTTTTCCTTTTGCAGTTGATCATGCAGCCTTAGTTATGTATTTTTGTAACTGGTGGCCCCACAATGGGTAGCCCTTTAAACAGCTTATCATTATCTGGCAGCTCATCATTATCTAGCATTCACAGAATGGTGGCTTGAGCCTTAGCTGGCCTTTTGGGAACTTTCTGGTGCAAGGAAAGAGGGAAATATGTTACTAGGATTTGAATTAAACCAGCAATCTCCTTTCCTGTGGATTAAAGAGTGTTAAAATAGGAATATGTAGGAGAAAAGTAAGGTATTAATTTTAAGGTCAGTGCCTTACTGTTGCCTGCATTTTACTGGCCAGCACCTCTCTTAATTGCAGAAAATGGATTACTTGGATATCCAATGTAGAAAGCAGATGAATGTGCATCCTTATTTTCCTCCCCTGGGAAGGTCACAGTGTCTCTGAGGCGAATAACAAACCCTGCCAGTGTATGGTCAGCAGATGCTTTCTGCACTGTGACTGCAGAGAAGAGGGAGCTGCTGCCATTAATGACTGTCGGGGCTGTTCTTTCGCTTTACTTATTTCACCCTTTATTATGAGTGCTGGTTAATGTGTTTTTCATCTCTTTTGTGTCTGCTCAGCAGCTGGTGCCTCTCAAAGCAGGGACAAACGATCTTAAAATTTAAAAATGGGAACAAATTTTATTTGCATTGCTGACATCTGTGTCTTACCACTTTTTAGTATCTTTGCCATGCTACGTACCCAACAGGTTGCAAGAAGACTTGTACTGACATAGGCAAAAGGGTTGCATCTGGTTAGAGATGAACTGTAGCAATTCACAGGGTAAATAGCCCTATTTCAGGATTTTGCTAGAATTATCCAACTTAAGATGAAGGCTATCTTATGAATTGATAACTAGAATAATGATTAACTTGTTTTAATTGACCCTGGGGTCATTCTGTTAGGGTTTGGTTTTTTTTTTTTTTATTTTTGGTAGGATTTTATTACGTTTTTAGCTCTCCAAATTAATAAACTTCTTGTTAAAAACCTCTATTTTCTGTGCTGCCCTCGGACATCACCAGTAGGTTGTCCCTCATGTTGAGAAGGTTCTTGCAGGAAGGATAACTTACTGATCCAAGGAAATGGACCACAGAGTGCTATGGGCATTGGCAGAAAATTTGCCTTGCAGGCAAATGTGTGTTGCAGGTTTGTGTCACAGCTGCTGTCACCAGGCTGACCTTGTCTCATAGGAGATGACATTTAGCCTGATTTTCTCCCAGACTCTAGAGTGACCAGGTTCAGTTTTAGAGCAGAAGTGGGTAAATGTGCTGCTCAGACTTATGGCTGGCATATGTTGAAGAGCAGTCTGATTTCCTCTCATCTTACACTGAACCATTCCCCAGTAGCTGGCAAAGGCCAGTGTGGAGGTTTGATTTGCTGAGATGGGCAATTATTGCTTTTGAGAGAACAGAGAGAGGCTCTGTTAGCTACAGGAAGCCAAGAGCTCTTCACAAAAGACCCTTGATGTTCTGGACTGAACTGTAGTTGGTGCTAATTTCAACTCTTAAGGGAAGTGTTAATTATCATATGGGACCAGAATATTTTTAGGAAAAAAATGAAGATTTTTTTTTTTTCAGCTTTTGTCTCTTTGCTGAAGATAGCAGTTGATAAGAGAGACAACCTTAGTCCTTCAGGGAGTATTTCCAAGAGCAGAGTAAAAGAAGATAGATATGATGATCATATTTAGTGTTTGGTGGTCTTAGGTCTATCACATACTGTGATTTCTCCTCTAACACAGTGCATTTTATGTCACTACCTGCTATCAGACAGGTTTAGTAGATGTCAAACCCAGCACAATTTCAGCCTCAGCACTATAGTGAAGCAGCAACAGTAAACTTCTTGCCCAAAATTGCACATGTTTGAAAAAACCTGCCCTGCAGAGTGCCTTCATGTGTCCTGACTCTCAGTACAGAACCACAGAATCATAGATTCATTAAGGTTGGGAATTACTTCCAAGTTCTATAAGTCCAACCTTTGACCAAACACCACCATGCCAACTAAACCATGACACTGAGTGCCACATCCAGTGGTTTCCTGAACACTTCAATTCTCAGAATTTGTGGCTTTAAGTACCCATACAGGGGTCAAACCCAGAGCCTTGGTGTTATTAGCACCATGCTCTAACCACCTCAGATAATTGCATGCACCAAGTACTTGGAAAAAAACTATCTTCATTTAAAGAAATGAAAATAATTTTTTTAGCTTAATTTTATTAACTATCTTGCGGTGACTTATGTTATAAGGATAGGAACATAAGTAAATAAATATCTCCTGGATGTTAGCATATAGAAAGGAATGTTTTGTAGTAATAAACTGATGCCTGAGACTGAGATCAGAGTTGTGTTTCTATCTCCACCAGAATTACCATGAGCTCTAGTAGATTGTTGAGTTTAATTGATTTGACTAAATGGAGTAGAATTTGTGTATCTCAATTGTATTTTTCCCAGACAAGAATTTAGAGCTGTTTTTGTTATACTTTTCTTTTCTAGATCTCTATGCATTATTTTTCCCATGGATTTATTACAGAATAAATTAATTTGGAGGTACTGTCATGGGACATTTATTTGATTCTCATTTGAAAGATCAAAATACAGTTTTGAGCCACAGTCTGGATTATTAGTGTGAAAAAATGTTCCTCCTGGTTGAAAAGACATGGTTTTGCAAACTAATGGAGCCTGAGATTCTATTTCTGGTACATATTAACTACATTTTCTGAGAACAAACCAATTTGTGTAATTACTCTAAATTCCTTCCACAGCTAGAAGCCTGTACAACTCCCTACTGATAGTCTTTTCAGTATTATTTCCATATCCATGCACTTATTCCAGTTATGTCTTTTACAGGAATACTATTTCAAGAATTCTCTTTAGAGAGTATTTTATTTCTCATAAGGTTTTAGATCATCCATAGTTTGATTTTTAGCTTTGTTATTTGCTAACTGGAGTCTCTCTTTGTTTACTTCTTATTCATATATTCCCAAAGGACCTGAAAGCCTTGAGCAGTTCCATGGTCCTGTAGTGGGGGACACTCTACTGACTGAAAGAAAGAAAATCCCAAGTCAAGAGAGCTTAAAGTAGCTAAGATATAGGAAGTAAATAGGTGTAGAAAAAGGGGATAAAATGGAGAAAATAAGCCAAGATTTCAGGAAAGACAAAGAAGGATATAGTCTCTCTGAAATCAAATTAACTTGGATATTGGTGGCTAAAATGTACATGAGTGCAAAGCAGAAATTGAAACAATCTCCTTTTCACTGATACTTGATCTGTGTCCCAAGTTCTGGATAGTCATAAGGAATGCTGGCCCAGGGGAGATGGATCCTACAGCTGCTGTCAGACACTCCTTGGTGTAGCCTGGGATGAGTCAGCCCCAGAGCTTCTCACCGATGTGGGACAAGGAGTCAAACACAACCTGTGTGGCTCCAGCTTCCCCTCAGACGCCCGAGCAGAGGGGGCCCATGGTGGGCAGCACGGTGGGCACTCTGCAGGTCAGTGTGGTGAAGGACTCCTCTGACCAGGCTGAGATCAAGGCTGTTTCCCCGTGAGCAGCTGTGCTCTAACAAACAGGCTCCTGTGCTCTCTTTAGGGGTGCGCCTCAAACCAGAGGCACCCACGCATTGTAGCTGCTTTCAACAATGGTTTCACATCTTGTAGAAAACAGAACAGGGTTTCCTGATCAAAGCACAAAACTACCAACATAGCCTACATATTTTCTCACCTTTAGCCTGATGTTGATTAATTATTTTTTTAGGATTTGAAAAATAAAATCAAAAAGCATTTAATGTCAGATGCCTAAAATGGCTGTGCTATGCGTCATGTAAGTGACTACTGGCTTCTGAAACAGCTGTAATTGTAATGCCTTTCCCTCCCTCTGGTAAATGGACATAAATATTCACAGGGCTGGGTACATTACGTTAGGTAGATTATTCATTCATTTGCTGGAAGAAGTATTTGCAAATAAATGCTATTAAAAAAGAAAAGGACTGAAAATCTCCTTCATAGTCCTTTAACCAATGTCAGTGCATTACAGCATAGCTGAATTGGTGAGACACTAATAGGTAAGCTATTCTGAAGAGTTGATGTCAGTGAGAATTTAAGGGATGTTTGAATTGTTTTTCTAATTTTGCATACAAATATTGCTATTGTGCAATACTGAATAAATTTATCGCATGTGTAGTAGGGCTTATCAGTGAAAGCCCTACTACAGAGAAACCGGGGGGAATTTTTTTGAGTAGAGTCAGCTGGATTTTATTAGAAAGATATACATTTTATTTGCAGAAGAGGAGAGGCAAACATTCATTTTCATTGTATTCCTTTACTACTTAGTTACTCTTGGAGGTTCCATTAGCTTTGGAGCACTAGTGACTACTTCTGCTTTGGTCTTTTTTTCCAATCAAGCATTATTATTATTTTGTTAGCATGCCTTTCTACTTAGAAGAAGGAAATTGCCTTACCCTCAGAGCAGAGTTCATCCTGTCTGATGTAGTCATGTGCAGAGCAGATGTGGAGTCTAAGCCCCCTACTGCCAACTCTTTTTCTAGTCAGTGAAGAAAGATGAGCACTTCTGGAGTAATTTGTCTCTGAAATCCACCTCAGGATGTCAGGGATTTCACACTGAAATTGTGAAATACACCATTTGATGTACAGGGTCAAGATGATGGTGTTTGTCTAAGTACCAAACCAAAGCTCAAAGAAGATGAGATGAACTCCTACATGAGTGATAGTCAGTTCTCGGTGCCATGTCAATGGCTTGGGAAAGCGTTTATGGAAAAGCAGTGTTTGACAGGATGAAGTGTGATGCTGTGGAATGTCCCATGGATTTACAGTCTCAATTTCCAATTTCAGGGAGGAGAACATTGCTATTATCAGGGAAAAATTCGAGGAAATTCTGTATCATTTGTTGCCTTGTCAACATGCCATGGATTACAGTAAGTCTGCTGTTTTGTTTTTACTGATTTTTGTTTATCATTCTTTTAAGCCAAATCAAGTTATTTATAGTAAAATAATACATGAATATAGTAAAATAAGTGCTGTCTATTTTCCTACTACTTTGTCACCAATATTAAGTATTCAAAAATCTTCAGAATATACTTTTTTTCCCCTTTTTTTCTAAATTCAGGACTAATGGCAGTGGCCAGGTATTGTTTTAAGATAACTTATTATAGAGATGGCAGAGTAGAAGTAGCTGAAAACATCCTATTCTACAAAAATAAAAACAATGCCAATGAATTATTTGGAAATTGTGTTCCTTTCTTGTTGCTATAATGATGTGTACTTTATTTCTTTTCTAGTATCTTTACAAAGGAAATATAATTTTAGAATTTATCTTGCATTATCCATTTTTGTTAACAGAATTTCTGGCCTTAAGCTGTGTGTATGGGGTAATACCTTGCATATAGTAAAATCTTGAAAAATCTAGAAGAAAATGTATGAGGGTGAAAAAATTTTTCTTTGAAGTACATAATTTTACTTACAAATAAATCCTCTGTCAAGTGAAGGTTACATGAAGCTGTCTATGGATTGTACAGCTTTTGGACCTGTCTACTTTTGGCACTATTGAATGATGCTAGTCAGGCTTTCAGATCAACCTAGTGCCTGTCACACCTGGGAATTACAGGATCTCAGCACCACTAATACTGACATCAGCTTGAAAAGGCATGGCACCAAGTGAGCCTGTGTGGAGTTCACCTGAGCTTTACCTTTTTCTGTGGAAGCAGGGTTTAGCTGATGGAAATCTTCTTCAGCCTATTGTCTATCTACAATTATTCTGTATTTCTGGTGTCAGTCATATAAGTACTTTTATTTGAGTAGTGTCTTTCTTTTATAGTTGTATATTCTTTGTTATGAAGGGAAGAATGCCTGCAGAAGACTTGCCATCCTTGCACTTGTCTGGTTTACAGCTGTGCAGCTCAAGAAACTTGAGCCCAGTTTGAAGCATGGACAGTGAGCCTAAAAATAGTATCTTCCTAATGCATCCTGAGGCACTGCCTGGCTTCCATTAGCAGGGATCCATTAGGTCTTGGCCCTTGCTAACTCCTAGGAGAAAAGGCAGGAACAAAGGAGAGCCTGCATATGTCTTTTCCTGCCCTCTTTCTGTGAGTTTATGCTGAAAACTGACTCTTCTGCTGCTCTGTGTTCTTCAATGGCCTGATATCCAAATTGATCCCTTCTAAGTTACATGATAGATGATGCATTTTTTTCATTGTATAATTCAGCTCTCTCTTGAAAGATATCTCCCTGTCCCCTCTCCCCATCCCCCCTCCATTTTTTCCCCTGATACAATAAAGTTTGAGCTGAGTTCTTTGACACAAGCTTACTCTAATCAGGCTGCTATTTCAAACATCCAGTACAAGAAAGTAATGTTTCCTGAGCTGTATTAAACTCACATTCTCTGCCACTGCATTTCCATCATTGCAACTAGCTCCTACACAGCTGATTTTAAATGATAAGTAATTACTAGAAACTCACACTGGCAATCAGAGCTCCTTAGCTTCAGCCCCACTTTGGAATATTTTGCTGGAATAATGGTCGCTGAGCAGAGTTGTCTTCTGCAAGGTCTGGGCAGGAGCTTTGCTTTCATAAATTTTAGGAAGCACACAAGACAAAACAGATGCCTTTAAGAGAATAACAAGCTTCATATTTCTAAAGGTCATGCCAGTCTCCTCTTTTGCATGTTAGTACCTCTAGATCTCAGCCAGTAACAGCAGAATTATTCATACAGGTGAAAAAATGTTGAGGTTTTTTAATCATAAGTTATGAGTTCTTCTTTTAGTAATGTCTGCTTCACATCCTTCCTATTATGAGTTAAATCGATCACATCCGGCTGACAGAACACCTGTAATTATGGATGTCTTCTTAATGACTTGGCTAATGACAAATGTACCTCCGCCACCGTAACTTCGAGCAAGCCGTTTTGCTCGGATTTTTGTTTTGTTTGTGTTCTGGGGGTGCTCGGTAAGCCCGGTTCCCCGCGCTTAGCCCGAGCAAGGCGGAGTGCCGAGCGGTGTCAGCGGAGCGGGCACGGCCGGGATCGTGCTGCCGCCTGGTGGTGACCGCAGAAACTGCGGTCCCTGCCGTGAGCGCCGCTGGCACGGCGACGAATGGGATTGCCTGAAGAACACACATCATCGAAATGCAGGCTTTTGAAATGTTTGCTTTCTCTGTAACACACCCATGAGCGTGTGGTTTATTCAGAGCGCACTAGGTCTATGGTAGCTGGTGGGGAAAGAGCCGTGGATGCTTTGAGTGGTCAGGTCTGTAGGTCAGCAGTGACTATTATTCTTGTCACTGCTCAGTGACTTGGTCAGAGGTCAGTGCTGCTGGGAGCAGCACTCTCACGAGAAGCTCTTTGCTGACAGTGCTTCAACTTGCAGACCCTGCTCATCTAAAGTTGCAAACAGAGGAAAGGAAATTTGGACTGGTAAAGAGCTACAGGATCTTCCCAAGTCTCATCTCATTTCCAAGCAAAGAAGCTCCAGCAGATGCTAGAATATTTTGCTTAAACTGTAAAGACAGTATTTATTTCTAAAGAATAGGCATGTGTAATTTGACAGCTGAAGCAGCTTTACATTGTAGTTATGCTCATACTTGATATATGTGATACAGTCAGTAACCCAGGTTACTTCTGTGAATGTCAATTTTGCTGATAAAAAAAGCTGCATAAGAAAAAAGAAAAGGATTTGTTTTTGTTGCTTGTAATTCATGTTTGTTTTGGATTTTTTAACAGTAATGTAAGTAAATAAATAATCTCACTTTCATGCTGTTGTTGTTGTGTGCTATGTGCCAAATTTGAATTTACAGCTCATATTTAGGGCCAAGCGTAACACTTTAGTAGTGACCCTTTGAAAGGGACATGCTGATACAGCCTAATCCCAATCATGTGTGTATGCCACTGAAGTAAAGGAAAAGTTACTTAAAAGTATTCTGGTTTGGTTGAAGATCAGAATGTATAAGAAATAACATTTGATTTTCTGCTCTTACAGATTAGTATTTGTATCAACATTCTCTTTAAATGAAATGCTAAGGAAAGAGTTAATAAAACAACCTATTAAAACCTAAGGATAATTCAATTCAATTAAATACCATTTTTATTTGGGGAAAGATATGCATATGCTCCAAATATGTGTTCCTAAAGACAGGTCCCTCATTTATCTGTTGTAGATAAATATCTCCTGCGTTGGAGTGGGGGCTTTGAACTGGATTTTCAGTTGGTTAAATTAGTCCATTTTGTGTTTATATATGTTATAGGGAAGCTTTGTAGAAGAAGAGTCTGCTTCACCACAGGAGAAAATCTTTTTTTCTGAAGTGAAGAAACAAATGCAATCCAGAATTGCATTCAGTTCCTGAAACCATTTTAAACTCTTCCTTCCCCAAATATTAAAATTTTTAAAGTATATTAACTTTAAGAAGTTACTTCCATGTCGCACTAGTGTTTCTTTATTAAATCTGTAAACATTTCCTGCTCTTGACAGTGGGATGTTCTATGATGGAAACCATACTTACCTTATTGAACCAGATGAAAACTACACTTCAGATGTAAGTAGAACTTACAGTAGTCCTGCTGTGTTTTTTTGAGTAGCCATCCATGGGCACAGGGTAGGCATAAGGCCATGGGACCAAAGGGTCATCCCCTCATTCCCAGTTCATTTACCTCAAATGTGAGACTCCATCTTCACAGACAAAGGCAGACCTGCAAAAATTAGACATTAGTGATGTGTCTGTATGTGTGTGCTCTGTAGCTCTTGGCAGTAGAGCACTGCAGCACTAGGAGAGGGTCCCTTGGAGCCTGTGAGTGCCCAGTGCCCTTCCCTGGCACTTGCTGCTCTGCGTTTATTACAGCACTCTCCTCCTGGTTCTTCCTTGACTCCAGTTCAGCAGCTCCTGGGACTTTTCATTGTCTCTCCCTGAGCAGCTCTGGGAGCCCAATTTAGGCCTAGCTCTGTGTGCTCAGCCTCTGTGTTTGAGGTACTCAGATATAAAAGGTGATTAAATATGGCATTAGCAATCACATTGCAGCTGGGGAAGGAAGAATGTGGAGTAATGGTGCTTTGCAACTTGCATGTTCTCTGGGGTGTGCTTTGGGTGACAAGAACCTTTGGAATTGTCTGTTTAATGATCATGAGATGGATTAATTTTTCCTGATGTAATATGGACAATTATTCACTATTTCAGGATGACTTCCATTTCCACTCTGTTTACAAATCCAAGTTGTTTGAATTTCCTTCAGTCGACCTGCCATCTGGTATGATTTTTAAGTATTCATTACTTACTGTTTTATTCTAAGGCCAAATTTGTTGATTATATTTGATAGATCATCTTCTGAGAGTATATTGTTTTGTTATATATACACCTTCTTTTACTCAAATAAATTAAAAAAAAAAAACCACACACACTGAAAAAAACCTCATTTTGAAACAGTGAAAGCACAGGAAAAAATCTGATAAAAAAATCCTGAATCTAATGAATGAAATCTCTCCTAGACCTTCACGTTGTGATATGTGTTTCTTTTAACAGGGCATGTGGTCTGTGGTGTGAATTGTGTGCTGGTAGCTGTAGGGAGGAAAGGGCTGAGGTAGCCTAGAGGTGATGAAAATTAACACCACCTTGATGGTGGTTGATAACTCTTCATGGGTTTTTCTGGTTTTGAGATACAGGATGAGTACCGTGGAGTGAACATAAGCCTGGGAGACAAGAAATTGCCCAGTGTCATTTCTGCTCAGTGACTCTGATCCCCAGTGCCATCAGCATCTTTCACAGTGCTGGCTATGATGAGGGCCGTGCGTTTCAGTGCAGATGAATTTGGAGGCAGAAGTGGTGTCAAGTGCTTGTAGTGAGGAATGCCCATATTGTGTGTGGAGGGAGAAAGGTTTTCTAAAAAAAAATGGGTTTTCATCTGAGAGGTTGGCTTGTTAATTGAAGCTAAAATTGTAGTATTTGTGACATATCCCCATTCTGTCAAGGATTTGTTACAGATGTGTTTTCGTGGCCTACAACGCATATCCTAGATAAACTGTCCTTTGTAGACACTGACATTTTGGTAGAAACCACCTCCAGTCTGATTTCTTCAGGAGAGTTACAGATGTTTGGTTAATTGTTACAAACTGTTTGTCCTATGGCAGCATTTGGATCTGAGGTCTTGAGGTGCTGAGTGCTGCACGCAGGCGGGTCCATCCCTGGAGCGCAGTTTGTGCAGGTGTGCCAGTTGTTAAGCAAAGCAGAATCATTCAGGGAGCTAATGAGAAAAGAAGAAAAAAAAAAAAGGAACTTGCTACAATCTGATTGCCTTAATTTCAGTTCTGAAGAAGGAATCTGAATCCAAACAAAGCCACTGTCCCAGCTTGGTGCCTCCTGTCCTGGGATGATGATTGCCCAGGCAAGGCAGAGGCAGTGTTGGGATGGAGGGACATGAGCACAAAAGGCTCATGACTTTTGTGCAAGGCAGTGACTTCTGTGTCACAAAACTTCCTGTGTACCTTACACACGTACCGTGCTTGCTCCCTGTGCTGGCAGAGATGATAGTGTAATGAGAGCAATTTATTGAACATAAGGCTGAATAATAGAGTGCATCATTTATCACATTTTCTTGACGCAAAAGATTGGAAATAATGCAGCCAATGCTGAGTTTAAAATAAATCTTCTATCTCAGGTTGTTAAACTAAGACACTGCTAGTGTTGGTTTATCTATAAGCTGTTTTATAAAATTTCCTAATAGTGAATTTTATGTTTTCAAGATTATGGAATAAAATTGTTTTCTGCTTTTAAAATTATGAAAAGGGATTAATTGCAAGTAAATGCCCCAGTTTCACCTCCACCAGAGTTTCTTGATTTTTGAAAAACTGTCAGACTAGGGCTTCATAGTCTTGTTTTGCTCATTTGTTTTCCCACAAGGATCCAGACATGCTTGTACAGTTTTGATTTTATTACAGATAACAAATAATTAGTCGCTGGCTTTGCTGTACAAAGCCCAGCACATGACATAACGGAACATGTTGCCATCTAGATTGAATTAGAATCACAGGATTGTAGAAAAGGTTAAAAAGGAAATTCAGTTGCAGAGTGCTAGTCTTCTCAGTTATGCAAGTATTTGTAATGTGGATGAGAGGTACAGGTGCTAATCTTCCATCATTTTATGTTTAGGGTCCCATGTGTGGAGAAATAGACTCTAATTCATAGTCTACTCTCCCACATGCTCATACTTGGTTTTGTAAAATTGTTTGAAAAGGTGCTTCTGATGTTTGTAGTGAAAATTACAGTACATGTATAATATATCCTCATTAGGAAACCCACAATTTTTCTTTGTCTGTAATTATTCAATTTATCTCTGCCTGTAAGTCATCCTCCACGCACAGTCACAGCTTCAGGGGATGAGAGCTCCTCTGCTTCTTCCCTGCCAGTCTGGAGAGGCCAGACTTCTGTCTTGACTTGACTTTTTTTTCTTTAATTAACATTTACAGTTAATTGCTACTAGTATTTTTGTGAATGATTTTTTGAAAGCACTACAACAAAATTATTGTTAGCAGTAGCAAGCACTGTGCTGGCATATATCATCATAGCTACTCTCATAATTTATCAATTTGACTGGCCTAAGGAGATTTTTCCTGAAGTCAAGATTTTTCTCTTATCTTTAGAAATGTGTGTAAGGTGAGATTTCCACTCAGCATTTCCACTGCATTAGGAATGAACTGGGTAGATCACCAGCTTCAATACTGATGTTAGAAAGGGAAAAAAATTCAAGTGGTAGGGATTACTCAGCATCAGCAATAGTAAAAGCACACACTATTCTATCCCAGTTAAATAGCAATGTACTTTAGACATTCTTTTGCTCCCTGGGTATTAAGAAAAACCCCACAAGCTGTTGCAGAAAAGAATTTATTTTACTGTACTTTGCAATGGTCTGAGGAATAATGAAAATTTTAAATAAGGAAGCTTGAGCAGATGACTTGGCACACTTAGAGCATTTGACCTTATATTTACCAGACTTTTTTTCTCACAATCTCTGTTGAGATCCACAATGCCTGCCCTGGCATGGTTTTAGATAACAATATGTTATCAAAGGTGCTGTTTTTCAAGTAATACATAACAGATGTCCTTTTCTTTTGGGATCACATGAAAAAATATGTAGATACAGCACTTAGGAAGATGATTTAGTGGGACTTGGCAGTATTAAATTTATGGTTGGGCTTGATTTTAGCAATCTTTTTCCAATCAAGATGATCCTATGATTTTGTGAATCTCCATTAATTTTTTTTTTGTGGCAATATATTCCCATCAAAATATCTGCTAGTATCTCTCAACTATCAACATTCCCTGTGATTTTGCTGGTTGTGTTCTTTTGCCTGAGGATCTTTGACTGGAAATGCAACCTGTGTGCATTTATCCATCTTGTGAGTTATAAGGTAATGTTAATGTGTGTTATGGTAATGGCTGCATCATTTCCCTTAGACATGACTGACTTCTGATTGTGAGTGAAATAAGCACTGGTAAAGTTATCTGAGAATCGATATATATACTGTAAATTATTATTTTATTGATTGAAAAGTGTTATTTTTACCAGTGTCATTAAGCATGTTATAAAATCAAAAATGACAGGTTGACATCCAGTTGTGTGGCACTAGAACAGTCTAAACTAGTTAACATACATAAAGCATAATCAAAAACATTGTAAAAAGGTTTCCAAGATCTAGTTTCTCATCATCGAAAGCTCGACAGTCTGCAGGTCTTTAAGCAATAAATAAGGAGCTTGGGTGTGATTGAATTTATCCTTGATCATTTTTCTAAAGAAAGTCCTCTAGTGCATTGGTGTAACCATGAAAACATTTTAAAGCAGAGAGCCTGTGATTGTCTAGGTTGCTCTGTGAAAAGGTATCTGCAAACCTCACATACCAAAATGTCGCCATAGTCCCTCATTTACCCAAAACAATACCAGTTATTCATGCTTTGTTTTCCTGTTTTGCCTTATTAGTAATTTGCCACTTTTGGTTAAAATTATCCCTTAGGCCTGGCAATATCTTGTCAGATGGGCAACTCAGCTTTGTGTTTTAAGATTTTGCTGATATGGCAGCTCTGTCAAATTCCTATTAGCATGTTTTTAATCCTATTTTTGAACCTCATGCAGAAATTGTACAATTAACGTACAGCAGGAAGTGAAGCTGTGAGAAACTTCCCTGTCTCACCAGCAAAACTGAACTGCTCAGGAATTTGTAAAACAAGCAGAAGTTGTGTACAAAGATATGTGAACTGGAAGTCTCTTAATTTACACAGCTCCATCAATCCTACAGCACTATAGGAGTGTCCTATAAACACTATAGGACTATTTACTTCTCTGAAGGACTGGTAAAATCACTGAAAAACTGAAAGAAGTTTTCAGTTCCTTGAAAATGAAAGCATGTCCAAAGCTACAGAAAGCACAAAAGAGGGAAAGCAGAGAAAGGAGAAACATTATTACAAACTGAGAAACTGCAAACATTGAATTTGCATGAATCAAAAAGATCTTCTTGGGGTTATGCAAATAGGAAACACATTTATACAAGATAAGGAAAGAGCTGTATTTTATATAGAGAAAAGAGAGGCAGGGACTATGAATTTAAATTTAAAGATGGAAAATTACTTCTTGGACATTTGAAAGGGTAAGAGCAAGTGTTATCTTCTGCTTAGTTTATGATGTGTCCTTTTCCATGAGGGGCTACTAATAGATTTGGTGAAAAGGATTTGGCAAAAGAATAAACTACTTGATGCTTATGATTAGAGATTTAAGAAGTTAAGGACACAGAGGGATTAGCAGTGTTGGCAAGTGAGCATTGCCAAAATCTTGTAAGGTTTCTCCCAACTCTGACATATTTTGCTTTGTGAATATAATCGCCTTAAAGCATTAATTCTGCCTTCCATGCTCTTCTTATTAATTTAGGTAGCTATTGCAAGAGCTCTGTGAATGTCTGCTGAATTCCTGAAAATGTGATTCACTCCATGGAAGCACTATGCTAATAATATTTCATGCCCAGTATTGGTGAAATTTTGGCATAGAACATCTGCTGTGCTTTCTGAAGCGTGACACCCACAGATCATCTGTTTCAACAGACCCAGATTATCACTAGTAGAGTTTTTAATAAGAGCCCTGTTACTGGGAAGCATCTGTAGTCTTGCCTCCCTTCTAGCTGGAAACTTGAAAAAATGAGTTGTTGCTGCATCTGAAGTGCTGAAGAATGCCATACTACTGTCATGTTGCATCAGGGTCACTAATTGCTGGGCTATATTTTTGTAAATATTCCATGTATTTGTCTGTGTTTTCTGCTTAGAATTCTGGCAGACGAATAGTACATCACAGAATTTTGTTGTAAGGCCAAGACACAAAAGAAGGAAAAGGCAGGTATGTGCCAATATGCTTGTTTGTAAGGAACGTGCCGTCAAGTTTGTTTCATGTCTGCTGAGTTAATTTGTCCAGATGGAGTCCTGCTGCTCCTGCTGGTTTGGCAGGATCTCTATATCAATACAGCTAATACAAAAAGAGGTATCTAATGTAAGCTAAACATTGATGGGTTCTCTTGGACACTGCCTCCCTGAAGAGTTAGGAAATTTTTAAATACTGCTATATGGCAAATGAAAAGGTAGGTAAAATAATTTTGCCCATTTTGAGTATAGTTTTATCAGAAACTCCTTTAATAAAACCTATCTATTTTGTAATATTTTGCAATAGTGGCAGGTAGCTATTTTATCTCACTTTATTTTGTTTCAAAATAAATATTCTAAATGGAGACTTCATTCCCTGTTTATTAAAGTAGGGAAGCCACTAAGTGCAGACGTCTGTTACCAGTTACACTCTGTATTGTTAGACTCTAAGTTACAATCTCTCCATAGGTTCGTCAGATTCCACGTAAAGTTGAAGAGGAAACAAAATATATTGAGTTGATGATTGTAAATGATCATCTAATGGTAAGACTGACACATTTCAACATCTTACAATTAGCATCAAATTGTCTTAATTTATCCAGAGAGCATAACAATAAAGAACACTATTAGGCTGCAATAAATTCATTATGTTCTTAATAGAAGAAATTATGGTTTCATTAACCATTGATGAAGCTGGTTTTGAATTTTTGCAAGTTAATTTCACCAAGAATGCAACTAGATCTGAGGATCAGAAAGAAGGGTCAGAAATTAAAAAATGTCAGTGTGACTTAAGCTAATGATTTTCTTTCTGGCTTTCCTGAGCATTTCTCTTAGTTACAGGCACTCAGCAATCCATAGTGCAGTTATTTCAATTGTACAGCAGCTGGTGAGAATGGGGAGATTAACAGTGACCAGATTTTTTTTAAATGTCCCAATCAATGTAGAGAAAATGATTTTGTTAAACTTTTATACTTTCTCTGGGAGAATACAGTGGGGTTTTTAACACAGTGGAAGACACATAATAACAGTGTATTGAAGAAAAGCCAGACTCATTCAAGTGAGAAAAACCACAGATTTATGTCAGTGAAGATGATTTATTAAGCATTTAATGAAGGAAATATCAAAGGAAATGGCAAATTCTTCATCACTTGCAATTTTCAAAGGTAGCTTCAAACACAATGGATTTCCTCTTAATGTAACTGGATAAAGTTCAGCCTGGCACTGCTCATCCAACTGGTGACATTAGATGTTTTTATGGTCACTTATGGCCTTAAAATCAAAATATTTCTATAAATCTTGTCTACTTCTTCTGTGATGTGCAGCAATTCTCTCATGCAATACCTGAATTAGCAAAAATAGACGTGAGAGCGAAAAAGTGTAGAAAAAGTGTGCCTCTGTCCTTAGACAGCATACTCCTCCACAAGCTAAGTTTGAGGAACATAGGAATAAATTCTTGGATTAAAATTAATCATTTTGGATGAAAATTCCTTAAATCATAGTAACTGTGCTTGATCCTAAAGAGCTGAAGCCACAACATTTCCTTTGGGATCCTCCTCTCTGTTCAGGCAGATTTTCTTCAAGGACAATGTTTCCTAATTTTGTCTAATCACAGCTACTGCAAGAGTCAGTCCAGTTAGGAGTTTATTCTCTGAGGTGAGTGCCAGTGATCAAAGAAGCCAAATAATTTCCTCCTGTGAGAAGGAAATATCATTTGCTGTGGGCTTAACTTTCTTGGTTTTGGTGGTTTCCCCCCCATTTCTGCTTGAAAGGATGCCCATCCTATGCCCTAGCTGTGGAAAACTTCTTGCCCACTAAAAGATCCTAACTTCCAGAAAATATAGACAATTTTCATTCCAAAATCAAGCATCATGGGGCACAAGGGGGCAAAACATTTCTGAAAATCTTGTACACTTTCTCCTAAATTCTTCTGAGATACCTGTGACTTTCATGCCCATGATGCTCATTCATAACTGTTTGGGTTTTTTTCTGCAAATAGGAGTACCTGGACAGCTGTTTCTAGTGCCATTTTTATAACACTGCATTACAAATTTCAGTAAAGGTCTGAAATTGGAGTCTGATCACTGAAGTGGTTTGAACCAGTTACTGTGGCTTTATAGAGTGTGCAACTATACAAGAGGAAAACAAGAAAACACCTTAAGAGAGAAAACTGCAACAAAAGGGAGTCTGATAGATTAAAACACAGATGCAGGCACTTCTGGGATAACATACCTTAAGGAGTCTCAGCTATGGAAATTTTTGTTCCTAATTTCTTCAATGGCATTTGTGATTAATTTTAAAATGGGCAACAATAGTGATAATGAAGAGAGTAACAGAATGTTACTGTTCTTATATCATTTTCCAATAAAGATTCTAGGATACTTTCTAAAGAAGAAATTACACAACAGCTGTTGTAAAGTATATCAGTAATGTGCATTTCTGAGCAATTTCTTACTATTGGTTATGAACATTACACTCAGCACAAGAGACAAAACCTTGTGCAAGGGCTTTATTGTTGATATAATTGCTTTTTACTTTATGGTGGTTTGGAAATGGACCTTGTTTTTCTGAATCTGATCCTGTTACTGTCTGTGTTTTTTCACAGTGTAAAAAGCACCGCTTGTCAGTCGGCCATACCAACAGTTATGCTAAATCAGTTGTGAACATGGCTGATCTGGTAAGTATCACTCAGCTATATGTGCTTTTATGTGTGAGATGAGTATAAGATTCTCCTGATGATACATGCAGGAGTTTTCAATTCATGGTGTAACAATAATAATGTATGTGAAGATTGCAAATTTTCATCTAGAACCACAATCATTCACCTCTAGAGGCTTTGTGCAACATAAAGCATCAGAGGGGTTTTATTTTGTGGCTTTAAACATTTAAATATCCTGCTGGATTGGTCCCTTGAGTCTGAGTTGTAAAGAGCACCTTAGATATGACAATTTCTAGTGCAGGATCCCTGTTTTGACAAATTTAAACCCAAAAGACAATCTGAAATTCTAATGCATTAAAATTTCTCCAGAAGTGCACTTGAATAAATGAGTCAGAATAGGGACATACAGGTGAACTATGTGGATTATCTTTATATGATAAATCAGACAAGCTGCTGGCTCTTGCACCTCACCACAGCAAAGTATTAGAAAAAGAAAAGTATTCCTAGAAGAAGAAAATGCTTGAAAGTATTTGGTGTGGAGTGTTAATGCAGCATTGAAAGTATGTCCCTTTTTTTGTGATTCAGCCAGCAGGAGTTGAAATACTCCTATAGACATATATAACTGAGAAAAATTATGGCTTTATAGATCATTATTCTGCATAAGAGGGCCCTTGTGTGTCATGGGATGAGCTGGCTGTTATAAAAGACCCATTACATTCAAATCTTTGAACTATTTCGAATGTACTAATTTTTCAAAAATCACATTTTTCTTGTATGTACCTCTGCCTATGTAGGCTAAGAGAAGCCTAAGAGAATGGATTAAAAAATTAAGCCAAAAATGTTGGTTTTACCTGATTTATATGTTTGTTGATTTTGAGGGAAATAAAATCACCTACAAGAATGCAAAATGTGCTAGAATAAGCTAAATATTTAGTTATGTAAAAAAGCTGTTAAAAAAGGGGTAAATCTCATCTTTGTTCTATTTGACATAATATATTTGTTCATTCTGTTAATGTACTAGATATATAAAGAACAACTTAACACCAGGATAGTATTGGTTGCCATGGAAACCTGGGCTACTGATAACAAGTTCACCATATCTGAAAACCCCTTGGTGACTCTACGTGAGTTTATGAAATATAGGAGGGATTTTATCAGAGAGAAAAGTGACGCAGTTCACCTTTTTTCGTACGTAACCTTGTGTGATGTTATATTACTGGGGTTTTTTCTTTCCTTGGGGGTTGCTTCTCACAAATGGCTGATGCATCTCCTTCCTGTTGTGTGTGTAATCCAAAATAATTCAGAAAATAAAGTTTCAGATGGGGAGGTGGGAGAAAAATTAATTCACAAACTGCCTGCCAGTGCAACCAGAGGCTTGACTCTTATTTTAGTTTTAACATACTAAGCCTGAGCTGCATGCACTGTAATCCTTTGTTATTCTGTGCAACCACCTACTCTGCAAGTGCAGCTATCTGAAGAGTCATGCATGGTTCCACCTCAGAGGTTGACTTCTTCAGCAGTAGAGCACGGATTATTTAAAGGCAGAACGTTGGTTTTGGAACCAATGAGGTTTTCTGCTGAAGTGCACTATGGCATGTTTTACTTTGTTGAATGACCTGCATGCTGCAGGATTACTGAAGTGTTTCAGATCCTCAAAACAGTTTGTTCTCCCAAGACATTTGAGCTATAAGAATACTAAACTGAGAAGAATGTTATTTTCTCAAAGTATCTTAATTGTTTTGAAAATAAGATTGATATAATAAAATATATGTGCAAAAATACAGGAGAGATATGTGGCTGAGGTTTTTGATCCACACACACATGCCAGATGAATATCTCTGTTGGAGTCCTTTTTTCTCTCTGCTGACTGTTTTAGGAGCCTGTAAGAATACACCTAACCTAAACACCTCGCTTCACATGACTTCAGTAGGGTTCCAGGATACCCAAGCCTGGTATCCACCCTCAGAGTTTTTGCATGTACCTAATTAGTGCCAATTGTTTCTGCCTTGAAGAAAGCTAGTAAGATCTGCAAAATGGTGCTTGCAGATTTTGGTTTCTCTGTCTCAGATCTTCATCTCTTAAAAGGGAATCAGGTTTTCTCATATCCTTTTCGTAATTTCTCTGGTGACATTGTAAAGTCTTTGAGGGGGAAGTCTGGTTCTTGTGAATGTTTGTGTATTGACTAGGACAAAAGAAAGCCTGATTTGGCCTGTGGTTGGGACTCTGGCTACCACTAGTATGCTAATTCCAGTGCTATCCATAGCACCACCACCAGTGGTTATTGTGGTATTGCATTCATAGATTTGTTTAGAAACAGCAGTTTCTGCAATTGTGTCTGTGAGTGAAACACAGCTAAGCTGGGAGGTGGGGATAGCTGTGTGATGGTACAGTGATTACAAATGAGCTTCCACAGTTAGCCCACTGTGACCCTTCTTGATAGTTTTCTCCTCTCACCTGAGAGAAACAATTTGCCGGATGATAAGTACTCTCAGGTGGAGCAGAGTAAATTTTGTCTCCAGTAACTGGCAGTCATTCCTGCTGATGTGGTCAGCACCAAAGAGGTGATTAGATTTAGGCTCAGAGTGTATCTGCTCCTTGGATGAGATTGGCTGTAGTTCCAGGGAGTTTTCACCTTCCTCTGCATCTTCTGCTAATGCCTCTCCCCTTGAGTTTTACCACATCAGCACTGCCCAGTCAGAGACATGTCATTTCACTAGTCCCGTGCACTGGGGGCATGGTGGCCTCTCCTGAACTCTGCCTGAAGCACGTGCCAGCAGAAAGCACTCACTGCAGTAGAATGCCAAGGAACAAGAGGTTGGGCAGATCCAGGTGGTTTGGCAAAATAGTCCTCTTCTTCCTATATTAGGTATTCTGAAAAGGAGGAGGGAAGATGGTATAAGTTTTCTGGAGATAACCTGTCATGTGAGGTTTGTGAGTGGTTATCTTGTTTTCCCATTAGTTTTTGCATAATTTGCAGTGTAGTGGTGGCATCCAGCATTTGCAAATGCCATTTGGAAATCACAAGGGGGATACTAGAACAGGCAGGTGCAAAACTCGTGGACTGAGCAGGGTAAACTTCTTTTTCTTTTTGTTTTTGTCAAAGGGGGAGTCGATTTCAGAGCAGTCGAAGTGGTGTAGCCCACACTGGTGGAATCTGCTCCTTGCTTAAAGGCGGAGGTGTGAATGAGGTAGGTGGGCATACTGGTTTGAGCAAAGAGTGGTGGAAGTTTGTCTGCCGGGAATTTATTAGTGCAGACATGCTCCTCAAAAAATATTTTGCTTTTTTTTGCTAGAAGGGACACTTAAATGAAGAGTGATGAGTGAATAAATACACTTCAAATACACTTTTAAGCAAATTCTGCAATATCCTGTCATTCATATTTCTAGCCACAGTGCCAAGAGAGAAACAGACTTTCTCTTACTTAGCTTGTCTATAAGCCAGTGTTTAATTTTCATCTAGCTACCCTGCAGTAAGAATTCTAAGGCTGTGTATCTGATTTTGCAATTTTTTGCCTTGATATGAAAAAAGCTTCACTTGAATCAGAGATACCTATGTGTTACTGATTACTTTCCCCACATTGCTTGTTTCTTTCAGTTTGGAAAGCCAGACTTAATGGCAGTTACCCTGGCGCAGACCTTGGCCCAAAATATTGGCATTTTCTCAGACAGAAGAAAACTTCTAAGTGGTAATTTTATTTGCATTTTCACTCTGTCGCAAGAGAAAAATCTTAACAAGTGGAGGATCCTATCAGTGTCTTTCTGATATATACTTTTTCCTTCCATTTCTCACAATATTGAAATATTTTTATTTCTTGCAGTAACATGAGAAGGGTCTGACATACTAACTTTTCTTTACTTGAATGCTCTAGTATACCCCTGCTTGTATTTCCTGATAGCAGTGGTGTCCCCATTTTATCCAAAATAGACCATAAAGGTGCCTGCCACTCCCATTCATTTCAGGGAGACTGGTGTCCCACCCACAGACCAAATGGCTGCCATCTTATGACACAAGGGTGGGAATATAGATTATTAGATCAGGGTATAATGAGGAGCCTCCTCAGTACTGTTATATAGAACAGTTCAAACAATTCAACTTATTACCTGTTTTCCTTGGTTGATTTCCTCTTATAGATTACCCAAATCCCCTGTTTCTCCTGTAGATTACCCAAATATCCAGTATTTGCTACCCTACTGCTACCATTTCTCTGCTGTAACCTTGGAATTCAGCTCCCTAGTTATCCCTGTTTACCTGCAATGCTTTGATCTCCACCATTGTGCCCACAACAAGCAGCTTGCCTTCCTGCTTCCATGTTATATGAAGTCCCAGCCTGATATGATTAAAATAAAAATACAGTTATAAAACACTTTAGATAATTAACTGGAGTGTGGACTTACTGGATTGTGTGTGCTTATGTGGCCTACATTTAAAAATATAAATTACTCTATTGATTAGTGGATTTTTTTTTTTTCAGGCATTGTAAAGACAATATATAATGCAGAGAGACAGCTACATTTAAAGGGATTTTGTGCAAATTATGCAATACCATTTTAAAAAATACTCAGAAATGTAGAACTGATGCTCTATCCTACAGGCATGTTCATTATTCATTTTTCAGCCACATATTTTTGAGTGGAAGTAGGGGCAGGATAAAAGTGAAAATTATAATAGTGGTGACTGCCTTTCTTTATGGCTGAGAAGGGCAGGACACTTTTGGTAGGGAGAGAGGAGAGTGCATTTGTTAGACAGAGCTTTGTTTCCTCTCTAATTGTACTTCTAAAGTGGAAGCAATAAACAACTGATGTTCATGTGTACAGTAAAAGAAATTATGGAACGTGCAAGTGGAAAACATTTCTACTGAGATTAAAGCAAGACAGCTTTGAGAGAGGAGGATTGAGACCAGAGCAAAGTGATCCCAGCTGGCAGGGCAGAAGGGAGTTTCATGGGGAAGGGAGGCAGGCAGGGAAGGGAGGGAGAGCAGAGGAAAAAGCTGATAGTTCCTGCTGTACTACCTTGTGTTCATTGATCATTCCATGCTTTTTTTTGGTCTGAAATATTGTTTGGGATTTTCCAAGGAAAGATTTTCAAAATCACATTACAATAGTCAAAGAAGAGAACTAAAAAAAAAAAAAATTAGAAAAGTAAAATTATTTTTTTTTAATAATTCTGAAAATTTTGGAAATGAGTATCATCCCACAGGAGATAAGAAAGCTGACTCATGATTTGCAAGTGCAGAGGGCTAACACTGCAGTTTCCTTTCATATTTCCTTTCAGAGAAGGAAAGAAAATCAGGACATATTTTCAAAGCTCAGGATTGCACAGAATCATGTAGAGTTTTAAAAAAAATTTGGCAAGGTGCACTGATACACTTAAACTAAGGTGTGCAATAAACCAGCAAATTATTCTTTCCAACTTGTCTGGAAATATGAAATGGAATTGAGTACAGTGAGCTTTTTAGGATAAGAATTGTATTACTTTGGACTCACAAGACTTTAGATGTAACTTTTTATTTTATCTTTTGTTTTTGTCAGGTGAATGTAAGTGTGAGGACATGTGGTCTGGATGCATAATGGGAGATATGGGGTAAGACATTTCGCTGGAGAAAAGTCATGTTTTTCATACAGTGGCATAAAGGAAAGGTGTGAAAAGTTTTCTCTTTTGTGGTTCATCAGAATATTTTTGACGACTCAGTTTTCAGAAAGTAAAGTATTAAGTACATCCCATACAGAGACACCTTCAAAGAAATGTGGGAATAAGTGAGTTCATGAGAAGGGCATGTGAGAGTTTTTGGCGAATGCTGATTTAACTTGGAAAGCACAAGGCTCAACAGCCAAGTCAGGTCATTGCAGAGAAGCAGAAGCAGGCATAGCTTATTTTCTCATGCAAGATTGCTATTGAGTTGTAGAAACAATAACATACCCTAATTCTTGAAATCCTGTAATCAAATTTCTGAGGCATGCCTCATTTTCAGTGTTTTTGTTGGAATCTTTTATCTATCTCTATCATTTTTTATCTCACAGTTTGTGTGATATTGTTAGAAAAACTGCCCCCATTGGAGGCTGAGTATGTTCATACCCATGTGTAGTGTCACTGGGGAGATTTGAACATAATGACTGGTGAATCAGCAAATTTTTGCTGGTGGATGAAATTTGATGCTTTCTGAAGTGTATTCAGACACTAACACTTTTTATTACAGGCCTGTCTTTTATCATGCATATGAATTGCATTTTAGTCTAGTTTTAGATATGAATTACATTGTATTCTAGTTTGAGATATAGACAGGGCTCAGATTGTAATTAATTCCAAATGGATCCACAAATTTTCACAATAGTTTTGTGGTCAGAAAAATTTTGAGCAAAGAAGTATGTCTCATTCAAGCCTCTTTAAAAGTGTGAATGTGTGCCCTTTTCACCTTAGAATACTTGAAAACACATCTGGTAGGATTTTTCTGATTTTTGGGAAATTAAAAAGCCAGCCTGAGAGGTGTTTTTTGATTCTTATAAAAGTTATAAATTCCCATGTTAGGACCTTTAAATTCTTTATCTGAAATTCAAACCTTTCACATAATTTGGTACATGAAAAAGCCTTGTATTGACCTAGCTTATTGCTGAACTTCAGTGAAATCCACAGCCTCTGTAGTGTTTACACCAAATTCATGAGCATCAGAGATGGAAAAAAGCCAGTTATGTTCTGGAAGGTATCTCTCCCAGCAGTGCAGGATAGCACTTTGGCTAATATTTTTATATCCAGTGCTGAGCTGATAGAAGAGGAAAGCCCTTGAGACTCCAAAATCTCCTTGAAGCATAAGTACTTTCATGACTATGGACCTGAATGTAAAGATCACTGCAGTTGCCTTGGGAAAAGTCATTTCCCTGTGAAAATGATCCATGCAAAGATTCTGTGCATCACATTGTTTTTAGGTGGGGCACAGGGCCTCGGGGGCACTCTGTACTCAATTGAAATTTACTGAGTGGGACACACGACACAGAAGGAAGCTGAAATGTTGGGTGGTGTTTGCTAGAAGCATGTTTAAAATGGCATAACTCTATTATATAAAAAATACTGTGAGCCAGGGGAACCATTTCCTCCTAGAGAGAAACAAACTATAAGCTGTCTTTTACTCCTGCAGTTTGTATGGGAGGAAATAAACGTATTTCTGAGGTCAGGCCTGTTAGTGGAACAAGTCACGCTTGTGTGAACTACATGCTGGAATCAGATTTGTGCTGTTTGACACCTAAAAACTTAGTGAAATATTCTAGACTTCTCACATTCCATGAGCGTTGTGTTATTGTTGAAATTTCCTTATTATTTACTGGAAGGATTTTCAAATAGAAAGAAATAGAATAGTCAGATAGACTTAGAAGCAGATAGTCACTCTGATTCTGAACAGCATTGTTTTCATTCTCTTTCTGAAGTATAACATTATATTTCTTCTGTTTCAAAAAAAGAAATTACAGTGTAAAAAGCACGAGAGAAAGTAATCTTTCTACCTTATTTTGTTAGGTACTATCTTCCAAGCAAGTTCTCCGAGTGTGATATTGAAGAGTATCATGAATTTTTAAACAATGGAGGTGGAGCCTGCCTTTTCAATAAACCAACCAAAGTAAGCATTACATTAATGTTTAATATTATTTCTATTCCATTGCTAATTTTGATGAAATCAAGAAGAATGAAAATTATAATGTTGGAAAAATACCCTTTAGTTTTGATAGTTCTGGTTCTCTCTATTCTGGTAACATATGGGTGTAAGTAGATTATTTTAGTTCATAGTAGTTTAGAAATTACTTTTAAATAAATTTCTAATAAAGTGGTTTCATGTCCAGTAGAGTACCAACAGCCTCTGATCAAGAATTATCCCTCATACAATTTATTCTGAATATTATGAATGCAATACAATTTTGTATTTACAACAGGTCTGCAATGCAGGATTTGCAGCAGTGTTCCACTATATTACTACTCCATTTACTGAAGCAGGTATTAAAATGTAAAGCAAGCAGGATAATTATTTTGACTCTTTTCTATATATAATTAATGTTAACCTGTATTTAATGGCTGTCTTTCAACAAGCAAAGGAAAAGAGGTTAAGGCAGAAAGACAGTCCAATGTGGAAAAAAGACTTATCTGGTAACTGAAGTGGTCACAGATGTAAAAGAGAAGAAAGTTCAATTCAGGAGTAAAGCATGTTCCTTCTCGTGAACGTGAGAAAAATCACATCTTCTGACAACCACAGAATTTCCATAAAACTTAAAGAAAGAAAAACATCAAACCTGGACAAGCTGAGCCTGCTTATCTCTTAAAAGTCTCTTTTGATGAAAGAGTATATTATTAAAAGTGGAGAGAAAACACTGTAATTCATTAATAAGATATAAAATTTCTTATTTAAAGTGTACCTGAGTTTTAGAAGTTTGCTTTTTTCCATCCCATTAAAGGTGGAGAAATACTGGTGGATGTATTTACTTGCTGAGTGTATTGTTTATCTTGGTTTTATTTTAGTGATTGTGTTCATTTACACATCTGTCAGTTGGAAAAAACCCCAATTACTCTCCTTTCAATTTAGTTTGGCAGCACTTTAGGTTTGGGTTTTTTTGGATGGCATGCAGAAATGTGAGTTAGATGTGGAGCCAGGGTAATTTAGCTCCTTTTATGCAATGTGGTTTGAGTTGGTTTAAAGGTTTTGTCAATGGATGTCTGTCTAATTAACAATGCTGTCAAAGATGTGTTTCCTAGCAAGGGTGGTTAGACACAAACTTGTTTTTGTTTTTCAAGCATTATGAGATAAAGGAAAGCTAATGTGACAAGGTGCAGTGTTTGGCAGTGCTCCGCTCTTAGATCAGCTATAATCCCAAAAATTACATCAATGGCTGCTGGAGCAGGTTGAACATATGCTCTTTTCAAATGAATGGATGAATGATATGACTTTGGGGAAAGGTTATCCAATTTGCTTTTAATGTTTGGGTTTTTTCCTTCAGTTTCATTTTTAGCTGTCCCTATGCACTGCAGCAAATTGGCCCAATATTTCAAGGCAGAATTCTCTGTCACTGCTGTCTCTTTGTCTCGGTTGTGCAGCACACTGAGACATATTGAAGAAGTTAAGCTGTCTGGAAAAATACATAGGAAACAAGCAGTTTTAACAACTCTTTAATAATTCTAAAAGCTTGCATACATTTTATGTTACCTTCTACATATGCATTTCATGCTGCAGTCAAATTTCCATTTCAATAGGGCATGTAATAATAACACATCAGCCTGTGCCAGGCTGTGGTTGGTGGCACAGTGAAGTTGGTGGGGTGATGCTCCATCCTATGGGCTCCAGACAGAAAGGCAGCAGCCAGTGAGAAATGCTCTACACCATGTACGATGCTGTGCTTGTGCAGATGGCTCAGAAGCAGAGTGATTTTTGGAATGGTCCCAGTTTAATTGGAGAACTCGAGGGCTGAGCTGCAAAATTTTAGTCTGGTGACACACTTAAATGCCTTCTCATTTATGTAATAAAAGCTACTATTATGGTTTCTTATGTCCAAAGGAAAAAAATATTTTGTTTTAGAAGAACTACCTTTAAAGGTTTTAGGAAGACAGAAAAAATTAAACTGGAAAGAACAGAATATCGGTGTCCCTTAGAAGAGGTTATGGCATACAAATATAAAGATTTTGATCTTTTAAGTTACAGTCCACTGGGAAGGCTGAAAGGGAGAAAGCCTCATCAGGAATACTCCCTGTGCACATCTGCTTGTGTGTAATACATACTTACAGAAAACTGGGAAAAGTTCCCGACTGTGGTAGAGGAAAATGGAAAGAAAAATCCAACTGCAACAAAAACTGACAAAGAAACCAAGCATCTCTCCTTCCCAAGCATTTCTGAGCCACATAAAAGGACTACTTTTTATGGCTACTACTTCTGAATTTACAGTGGAGGCTTTACCCTTTCAGCCCTTGTCACTTGAACTCCAGAACAACAGCAATTGCAACTGTTATGAAGATAATGAAATTGTCATATCCTTATTTTTTCCCCCCTATATTGTCATATCTTTTGTTTTTCATTGTAACTTCTGCTCAAATTGAATTTACTGTTGAGTGACACCTATGCACAGAAGATACCATGTGACTTGGCAGCATTGCTGTATCGATTTTCAGGAGTGTTCATTCTCTGTATGCTTTACTTGTGTTGTGTCACTCTGTGTCTCCCTGATTCATGGAAACTATTTCAGTTAATCCATTTAAAGTGCTAGCTTAAAAACCATGTTGCACAGAGCAAATATGACAGTGATTCCTATAAAAGAGACATGCCCTTTGATTTCTGAATTTCCATGCAGCTTCTGGATCCTCCAGAATGTGGCAATGGATTTGTGGAAGATGGAGAGGAATGTGACTGTGGGACAATAGCGGTAAGTGCAACATACTTTAAATTAGCAACAAGATTTGTCTGAGAGTTGGTACTGCACATTGCTGCTGTGAATTATAAGTGGAGGAAGACAAGCACGGTGAAGGTCCAAGGATTCATATGCCCAAGGATTCATAGTAATAGCTGGCTGTGCAGAATCAAGCCTTCAAAGGCATGAAAGAAAGCATTTTCCTAGATGGAAACACTCTTCAGTGCTAAGATGTTAGTATTTAATGGCAATATGAAGTTAGAAAAATTATTTTCTATCTTGCACACAAGCATCAGTTTCATGCTCCACAAATACATGCCTTTTTCTGCCTCTAGGTACCTGAAAGAATGAATGAATGAAAATCCATTCAGATAGCATGCTAAGATGAGGAGCATTAAGAGCTTGGGCTTCATGTCCTCTCCATGTATTCTGTTCTGTGTGTGTGTGTTCCCAGGAGTGTGCCAGTGAAGGAGGAGAGTGCTGCAATACTTGCACCCTGACCGCGGGCTCCCAGTGCAGCAACGGGCTCTGCTGCCGCAAGTGCCGGGTAAGGACAGTGACCCTCACAGCCTGCTGGGAATGCATCCTGGTGGATGCAGGCAATACAGCACATGTATTTTCCCTTGCAGACCTTGTGATTACTCTTTTGAAAGCTTACCTTTTAAAACTGGCTGAAATCTGGTTTTTCTGAGGCTGTACTCTGTCTTTTAAGCTTTTGGGGCAGGGACAGTCATCAAATGCAGAAGTAAATTGAATCCTTCCAGTTTCAGACAATTTTGAATCAGGTTGAAGTTCTATGAGATCTTATTAGATTAGACATCCTCACTTAAGGGATAAATGAACCATAAAGGTTTTGTTAGATGTCCTTGTTTTTTCACTGGGAGGGTGGTGAGGCACTGGAACAAGTTGCCTATAGAGAAGCTGTGGGTGCCCCATCCCTGAGGCCAGGTTGGATGGGTCTTTGAGCAAGTGGAAGGTGTTCCTGCCTAGGGGCAGTGGTGCTGGAGCTAGATGATCTTTAAGGTCCCTCACACCCCCAGCCATTCTGTCACTCCGTGAACATGTGCATCCTTATCCAGGTGACACTCCCAATGCCATATGTGTTGCTCTGGGTTTGCCCCATGAAACTGAATGGGAAAATCATACCACAGAGTGTCTGAGGGAAGGATGGAGTAAAAACACAAAAGCACAACCAGCAGAATTACTCAGAAGGATTTGCCTAAAAGACACCTGAATTCAGTTTCAGTTTGGTCTGCCTTATGTTTGGACTGACTGAAATCCCATTGAGTAAAGGGAATCAAGCCCGGTGTAAACTCTAAGTTGTTCTTCTTGATACATCAGTAAATAGTAAAAGGAGGTTTAACCAGATCGTGGCTGTAAGGGAGCCCTGTTAAATGTGACTTCAAATGGTTGTTTGTATTAATTTAGTAATAAAGATAATTAGTATTAATGTAGTTAAAACTGTGGTGTACTATGTGTGGTATTTTTATCTTTGTCTCTGCACATTTGAGGGTTTCATTCCCTTAGGAGGATCATTAATAATAACTGCGGATCACATTCTTGACTTTGTGCTCATCCTAATGTTATAAAAAGAAAAAGCACATATTATGCTGGAACAGATCACATTTCCCTAAGCACATTCCCTTTTTAAATGTAATAATAATAAAAAAAAATCAGCAGATTGCCAGTGTGGGTGAATTTTGCTCAAGAATCCAAGTCACATAGGCACCATATTAAAGACTATCAGAACAAAACAAAGCTTTTGTATACCTGCCTTATTTTTTTGCAAAAGAGAGAAGGTTTATCTCCCTTCAGAGTGGCAAGGGTGAGTGAATGAACAGAAAAGTAGAATTTTACTACTGTGTTTATCAGGACAACTCAAAAGACTATATAATAGCTCCGAAACTTGGGGTTACCTTCCCCTGTAATATCCTGCCTGAAAGCAGGAGGGAAGGAGGGGTTGCAAGCAATACATGGTGATTATACATCCCAGAATCTTGTGCTGTTCACACCAGCTTGCAGATAACAGACGTCCCCTGAAAAATGTGTGTGCATGCAGATCTCAAAAAAAAAAAACAAACCAAAAAAAAAAAACCACGAGCCTGCAAAATGAACTGTGTATCAAAGTCTTAAGAAAACTCTGAGGTAAAAATAAGGATTCTGTAATATGTCCATACCAGAAACACTAACAATTGCCTAAATGAGATGTCTTCCTTCTTTTCCAGGTCCTGAGACTTAGCACATAATTCTTTAGCCAAAATGTCTATATTAGGTCACTGGTACACTTTTCATTGTTAAATATCCAGTCCCTTAGAAAAGTGTCAAACTGTACAGAATTCAGTACATTTATTAATAGTTCTTGTTCTGCAACAACAGTGGGGGATTAAAATAACCGAAGTGTTTGTATGTAGAGGTCTGCAGTGTTCTTCATCCCTAGAGAGAAGATCAGGATGACTTCTTCTGTTCTTTACAGAAAAGCAATATAGTCACAAAAAGACACAGTGACCTGGTTTAGGGTATTTAGATTTGGGAGAGAACTTCCAAAGGGGTTCCTCTAGAGAGCAGATTCCATCAGCCTCTCCCCCAGCTGCTTTGGGAAAAATACTTCATTGGAGAAAAGTGGAAAAATGAGTGATGCTGCCAGCCACTGCAGTATTGGTTTGGACACCCCCAGGGCTCCTCTGTCCCAGGAGAGACCTCTCCTGCTCAGCCCCACAATCTGTGCCCTTGGGAGGGGGTGCCTCAGAGAGTGGCACCACTTGCACCCGTAAATGGCTTGAGTGGTGCAGCATACACACCAGGGAAAGGAGACTCTTCCCACTTCAGTCAGCACGTGACTATTTTCCATTTTTTATTTTAGATAAAACTGTAAGGAAGCATTGCATTTAAGGCAAGGTATGGAGAAACCAAGACACTCATTTTCTGTGCTTTTTTCCCCCAGTTTGAACCTAAAGGAGTTTTGTGTCGAGAAGCAGTGAATGATTGTGATATTGCAGAGAACTGCACAGGAAATTCCAGCCAGGTGATTTTTGTGTCTTCTATTAATGAAACAAAAAAGCCCCACCTGTAATCTCAAAATCACTATGAATGTTTTGTATAGTATGGTGCATAAAAATTGTGTTTAATCTGTTGATGTTTAAAAAAACAGAATTATACTGAAATGGTTTTTCATATTAATTTTGTTGTATACTTTGCTTTCATGCTTGTCTGATCTATGATCTATTACTTATTTTCTCTTTCTGTAGTGTTCTCCTAATATCCATAAAATGGATGGATATTCGTGTGATAACAGACAGGTAATTAGGACTTCAGTTTGTTTTACATTCTTTCTGCTGTTGTAGATTGCTTTTTATGGATTTTGTTTTAGGATCTTTGGAAGTCACCTGGGACAGTTCTGCTAAGATTGATGACTTTTAGATTCTAGTCATGTTTTTAATGAAAAGAAGATAGAATCACATATTCTTTGCCCCAATATAAAGTGTGTGACTAATCTTGGCATTATAGAAATACATATTTTAGAAAATCAAGTAATTTGAAATATTTTCTCTATATTTTTTCTTTCTTTCTAGGGTATTTGCTTTGGAGGAAGATGTAAAACCAGGGACCGGCAATGTAAATATATCTGGGGTGAAAGTAAGTGAATGTTTCTGTTTCTAAGTTGGTTGTCATGCATGTGACTTGAAAGACTATCTTAGCTAAGAAAAATTATGGAAGGGACATACTGAGAACCATTGAAAACATCTAGAACACTATGTCTCTCCCTTTCTTTCCCCTGTCCTTTTGTCTTTCCATCCTTGTTTCCAGCTCTTTCTCTAGTGTTGGTTAACTTACTGGTGACTGAAAACTGAAACTTTAGTTCTCATTAATAACCATCTAGGAAGCCTGTACTCATGTTCATTAGTTTATTTCAGTGGGGACATTTTTCATGAATAAATTCTCATCAATCTGAAAAATTTTTAACAAAAGTCCTCTGGTAGCATCATAAAACTTTTAATCAAGAAGAGCACTGTGCAGAGTTTCATGGGCCAGCTGCAGATCATGGTGTGTCAGTTCACAAACTGGGAAGCTCTGCTTGCTTTGATTGTGTATCCCCATTTCTCAGGACATGGCTTTTCAAAGTCATCATCTTAGAAGAGATTTGTTTCTTTTTTTAGAAGTGACGGCAGCTGACAGGTACTGCTATGAGAAGCTGAATATTGAGGGGACTGAGAAAGGAAACTGTGGAAGAGACAAGGACTCTTGGGTACAGTGCAATAAACAGTAAGTTGATCCATTTAGAAAGCTAATTGAATGAGGTTTGTACCCCTGATCCAGTTCTTTAGCTGGCATGAGGAGACTCAAAAAGCCTCTCTACGGATCAGATTTTTGGCCTTCTTCTGCAGACCTTTGTGCAAGAAGTCCTGGAGGGAGTAGGGTCCCAAGAAGAGATGATCCCTGACAAGAGACCACCCTCTGAGCTTGGGAGAGCTTGGACCAAAAGTGTTCCTAGTACTCAGTGAGGGTTAGCACTGCAGAGGAGAGCAGCCTTTGGTTTCACATCTTGGTGCAGTGTTCACTTTTTATGCTGTGCCATGGCATTGCTATATTTTCTTCACTTTTCATGGTATTGTAACTTTCCAAGTATGCTCCTGCAAGTCACTGCCTAAAGCATTATTTCACATTCTGAATATATGCAGTTGATTATTTCTTCCAATTTCTGGACCTTTCACCTGTCCTTATCAAACTGTTTTTTAAAATTTCTCCATTTTGTCCATGACATTTGATTTCTAGTCCTGCCTACAGGTGAACTATTGTTCTTTCCCACTTTTTAAACTCTGGTAACCTTATTTCTGTTCCATTACAAATTCATAAGTAAAAAATTTTCAGTAATATGGGAAATGTCAGACCCTTCTATTCTGTCAGTGCAAAAGTCTCCACACATGAGTAGTGAAGTCCCTTCAGCAGTTTAATTCAACTTGGTGTCTATAGTTCCCCTATATATGTGTCCTATGAGAGTGTATTATAGAACCAGTATCTACTGTTGCTTCTCTATGGACCGGTTACTTGATCTTAATAGATCATTAAATCAATTTGATGAGGTTTGTTCTTGACAGCTCCTTGCTTGTTATTACTCAGGGGATTTTTGATAATGTGGTATAAAAACAGAGTTTTCCAAATCTATCTTACAAGGGAAGAATTTTCTTTGGAAATAGCATCATTTATGGGAGTTATTGTCAGCGGGAGAAAATCAAGGAATAACACATAGTTTACCAAACAAGTGGTCATAGTTTTGATTGTCCATTGTCCTTGAATTTTATTTTTTATGAGTGTCTGTTTATTCTTTCAATGCAGGGATGTGCTTTGTGGATACCTTCTGTGCTCCAATATATCCAGTGTGCCCAGACTTGGAGAACTTGATGGTGAAATCACAACATCAATCTTGCACTATGGAAAAGTCTACAATTGCAGGTAATTGGAAATTCTGAAAACAGAACGAACAATATCCATCTTGCACAGAAAAGCAGCTTTCTCATTCTTAAATGGAGAAAAACTGTTTCCATTGTTTTTTTTTCCTGTTAACACATAACCATTATTTCAGTTCAACCTTTGTTAAGCTTCAGAAAATTAACTGCCTGTGGGGCAGTGTTGCAGTCCCCTCAATAGTTAATTTTGCCTCAAGAGAGGTAATGCTCTTCTCAGGCCCTGTGATTATACATTCTTTAATATTTGCCAAGTACTTCAGGTACCCAGAATACTTAGACATATGCCTGCACTGCCAAAGTTAACTGGTAGCCTAATTCATTGCTATATTGTAGCTGAATTCTAATTATAGATGTGGTATATTTTGATAGCTTCACACAACTGTCAGACGAATTGACGTCTTAACAAGTAAACTGAGTTTTGTCTAACTCAAGCTGTTTCACAGGTAAAATGGTTCTTGTGTTCATGATTTCATGTTTGATGTAGATACACTGATTAGGTTTGTTTCAGGCCCAGTGAGGTCACTGAGCCAACACTTACTCTTACCTGCTCCTGGGCATTGTGCAGCACAGAAACGCAGGCAGCAGCCCTGGGCCCAGTTCCTCAAGCAGCCCCATCTACCCACAGCACAAGTTTCCAAGGTTCTCTTGACTGTCTTGCAGTGGTGGCCATGTGAAGCTCGATGAGGACACGGACCTGGGCTATGTGGAGAACGGGACGCCGTGTGGGCCGGACATGGTGTGCCTGGACCATCGCTGCCTCCCCACCGAGGCCTTCAACTTCAGCACCTGCCCGGGCACCACCGACAGCCAGATTTGTTCAGGACACGGGGTAGGTTCTTGCACTCTTCAATGCTTTTTGCTGCTTTTTCTGAGTACCTGGCCTTGTGTAGTCTACTAGCTGGGCCTTTCAGGAAGGTCAATGTGACTCTAGATGTCGTAAAACTGGAGAACTTTTTGAAAGTGAAAAGGGAAGGAGGCACATAACTAAATATAATGCATTCCAGTCCAGACATCTTAAACAATGAGTCATAGTTAGTATGTATTAGTTTTACAGAGTTTTATCAATCAATGTTTTTGCTCACTTTTGCTAACTTGATTGATATTTCCTCAGGCAATGTGCTGGAGAATAAATACAAAGGTTTTATGAACTGAGAAACTTGGGTCTCTGTTCTTCCAGAGACTTGTTCTTTTTAATTCCCTCTTTATTACATAAATAGCCAAGAAGATTCATAAAGTTGTTGATGATGTTGTATTTTGTGGGCTGAGAGCTCCTTTACTCTGGAAAAGAGGGCAGAGGGCTGGCTCTTGGCAGTTTCTCTGCTCAGTGTGCAGTCTGTGGCTTTGCCGTGGCCCTGGAGAGCCCCCTTGTCCCTCACACAGTTTGACACAGTGTCCAGGGCCCTGTGACTGAGCTGAGATCAGGGAAGTTGTTCTCTCATAATGTCTTTTGTCTTGTATACTGCATTAAAACTTCCTTATTTATCTGAAATAATGCACTTCATAATATTTTGAAAAAAAAAAGTCATTAAGTCAGTCTCCTAAAGCAATTATAAATGCTTCTATTAAATATAGATATGTTAAAGTCTGTACTGAATAAGCACTACGTCTATTTATATAAAACATAATAGCATATTTAATTCATTTATACCTAACATAAATTAAAAATTGCTATATATTAAAAATTATTTTGCAAAATTTTGTGAGCAGTAAAATTAGGGCTTTATCACTGTACCTATATTTGAGGTATTAATTACGGGAATGGATGAATAATCTGATTTTTTTTCTGAGCTGCACTTTTGACTGCAGGTTTGTAGCAATGAAATAAAATGCGTCTGTGACCGATTTTGGGGAGGAGATGACTGCAGTGCTCATATCAAAGATGATCTATTTTTTGATAAGGATGCCATCAATAAAGGTATGTTGTAATTTTTACTAGCTATTGAAAATGCTTGGATTTGAAGAAAGTTCATTAAGCAAAACTAGGTCTCCTACTCTTTCAGCTAGTACACAACATGCTGCAGAATCAGGAGCCTCATTCCCCTCTCTCCTCCCACAGCAGAAGCACTGTAAAGTATAAAAAGTTTGTAAATGAAGCCTCAGCCAGTGCATCTTTGAGAACTGGTATCAATGGGTCCAGTTCCACCATGCTTGTCCCAATCGTCTGGGTGGCCTTATTAAGCATATTGATGAGATTAGACAAACAAAAGGTTACTGGGACATTCCACATCTAGATGTAGTGTAGTCAGGTAATGCCTGACTTACACTTTTGGAGTGGAAGTTTTTATTCTGCTTTATTCTTGGGTACAAAAGAAAGATATATTGTAGAAAAATGAGCTTGTAAATGCTGGTCATTAGAAATTCTTGTGGGGGAACATCTTCCAGAATCCTTCATTTGATTAATTCATTCAGCTGTGGAAGGGATCTGAACAAAACCAAACAAGTAGTCACTTTTATTCCATGGATTTGTTAGGGCAGGTTGTAAGGATGTAATCTACAGCAGTTTAATATTGATAATATTGTTTTGGGATACCTGGCATAGGTTTCCTGTGTAACAAGCATTCAGTTAGTGGAAACAGACACAGAAGTCAAAGCTTGATTTACAGATGATCTTTATATGTCCATGCTATGCTTCAGGAACGTATCACAATCAGCCTAGTGAAAGTTGTTCAAGCTGGTTTTTGAAAGATGATGCATTCACTGGTTTTGTGTATTTTTCTCCTAAAACCATGTATATTTTTCGTCTTTCTTGTGTTTCCAGGCGTGGTTAGCACAAATATAATAATAGGGGCTATTGCTGGCACCATTTTAGTGTTGGCTCTCGTTTTAGGAATAACTGCTTGGGGTTACAAGTAAGTACATTTTGTTCTTCTTTATAGAATTTCAAAATATGTGTATTTCATGTGATAGCTGATTATGTTATGAAAAGACCAATTAAAAAAATCTAAAAAATCCAAATTCAACAATATTTATACAGTAACATGTTTATTGTATTAACATTTTTCAAGCAATTCTTACATTTGTATGTGGTTTTAGAGAGCTTGATCCAAATTTGAAATTTATTTCTCATTTAGTAATTTCTTTTCTTTTTTTTAGATGATCAGATTATGATTTTACTGTATGTGACAAAGGAAATGCAGGAGTATGATCTGATTAAATTATAAATGTTTCCTCATGATGAAGTAAATATAGCAAGATTAGCTTTCAGTCAGTCAGCAAAGCATTCAACCACAGCCTTCATTAAATAGATAATTATTTTTAGTTGGCTTAACCTGAAATTAATTCAAGCACAGTTTTTGGTAGGAAAGATCTGCAATTTGCAAATAAGGCTCAAGTTCTCTCCTGGTGTAGAGATGTCAGTGCTCACTGAGAGGCAAAATGGATTATATTAGCCTGATTAGTCTTTTTCAGTTTTAATTCTTTTGCGAATTTCATATAAAACCAGAGGGATTTATGTCTTTTGCTTGTAGTAAAAAAGATTCAGGGTACTGAGTTTATCATCTGTGTTTGGATGAAACTGTCTCTTGAAGTCATTTGTGTCTAGGTCCTTGTTGTGCTTGGAGGGCAGGGCAGGCTGAGCTGCAGGCAGTGCTGTGGCTGGGGCACAGCCCCAGTGGTTTGGCATAACAAGCACAGCTCCTGCTGGTTTGCCAGACTGAGGTAGGCTGAGGGCAGCTCAGAAATACTTAAGGAAAGAAGCATTTGGAATAAAAACTATGAAGATGAGGATAGTAGAAAAGTAGGCTATGCTGTCTTGGTATATCACCCTCAGCTTCTGGCAGTTTATTCTGATGTAGTATATTTGTAAATATGCTTATTTCAGGAGTGATTTTGTAGAAATATTTTGAGCAAAAATTTCATTCTGTATACAGTGCTTTTCTTTTTACATTTTTTTGGTCTTACTGACCATGTGTACCTGCATACTAAAAACTCATTCTTCTTCCTTTCTCTTCTGTTTATATGGAAAGAAACTACAGAAGACAGAGGTATGTGATAAAAGTAGTGGAATGTATCTTAGAAGTCTCTGAAAATAGCTTTTCTTCTCTTTCACTCATTTACATGCTACAAAGAAAATATTGAGATGGGTTATCATATTTTAGAGTGATATATGAAATCAGAATTCTATAATGCATTGCTTGAAATCCTGATTTCACTGGACTCAGTAGCAACACCAATGTTTATTATACTTCTGCAATAGACTGTTTTATTTAGGAAAACAGGAGAATATTTCCAATAAGAGACACTGAAAATCAGCTATTAGAGACGAAAGTATTCTTGGGAGGCTAAGAACTGAATAATTAATATTAACATGATGTTCAGGAGCCTTTTGAGACAAATTAATTCCTGGAGCTGCTTTGCAGTTAAAAATACGATGCAATTAAATTGCTGTATGGACAAAGAGCCCATTCTTTCCTGTCACCCTGTTCAATTGATTCATAGCTAAAGCACAGTACTGGCTTCAGCACAGGGCTGAGCTTTCAGCATTTCAAGCTTGTGGCCAAAAATAAACCGTTTTCCTAGTGACTTATGTTTGGCTCCTGGAAGACCACCTCCCTTTGATCAGGCATCTGCCTGGCAGATGGGTCTTGTGGGAAGGACTTGGCTCCTTCCTCTCCTAGTCCCCAACAGATAAGAGGATTTCTCAAATTCCCCTGTTTTCTGCCTGTGTCGTTGCCTTCTGGTCCAAGCTGCTGCTTTGTTTGTTGCTGCTACCCGTTGTGCTTGTTCTCCATTTCCCTTTGTGTAGCGCTTTCTCTGCCAGGCTCAAAATATTTATAAATAGTGGACAAGCACTGTCAAGTGCTGGTTGTGTGCTCCAGGGTCAGATAGGCCACAGGTACAGTAACAAGTACAAGGCAACACTATTGAAGTCAAGCCTTATGCAGGGGCTGGTGGGTAGGGAATGCTACCCAGCTCAAGGAAGGCAGAATTTAAGGGTTTGGTGCTGCTTAGTGGAAGCTGATGTATCTATAAATGGAGACTAACATGGCCATCAAGTCATTCTGCTGTGGATGTTTCAGTATTGGCTGAGGACAGAGCAGAAAAATCTTGAAACAGAGTCCACCCAGTTTATGTTTGCATTGGAATACTAGAGAATGTAACTTCTTCAGGTATCTTCATCTCCAGAAATTACTTTATGGCCAGAGAGCTGTGAGTGTGCAGCCAGTCTGCAGCTGTGTGTGAGAGCACAGGCAGAGTGGGAACGAACATAAGCTGAGGCTTCTGAAGGTAATGGAGGACTCCATCATTTTAAAGATGAGGAAAATATTTAGTAACTAAATAAATCTCCTTCATGCATAAAATGGAGCTCTGTAGGCTGACTTCTAAATAAAATATTTTTGGAAAAGTACAGGGAGTGTTCCTTAAATGTTATAAACATATCCACCAGATTATCTGGACAGTCCTTAAAAAAAAAAAAAAAGAAAAAAATAAAGAAAGATTACTCCTTAAATAACAATGAATACAAGTCAGTATAATATTTTTGAACATGACATAAGGATTATACTTGGTACTAATAAGCAACTGAAACAAATAAACTGAAAGTGGTAGGTACAGCCAATTAGCAAGGATTCTGCCAGCTGGAATATGTGGCTTTAAAGGGCACAGCTATACATGGGAGAAGTTATATCTGATGGAGTAGCAAGAAAGCAGTTTGCTAGAGGAACCCTGGGGACAGAGCCACCCACACTGAGCCAACCCTGAACACACCCATGTGCCAGCTGAGGAATGGGACAAGAACTGAAACTCCAGAGGTCTTAGAAGATGGAGACTGGAAGTACTGCATTGCACCAATGATTTATGTGCCATATAGTTGTATACTTTACATACTTCAGAAGCATTAGAAATCCAGATACGGAATGGAGAGGTCCCAGTTTAGGTCTGTAGTTGGACATAATCTGAATATGAATCAACCTGATAAGTGTGCATCTTGATAGGAGCAGACTGTAGCAAAAATATCTTGGAAAGTGTGAGGCTGAATAAATACTGATGCTGGTATTATGAAATAGTCAACTGTCAAAGTAACTACTTGTACTTGGGAGGTTTTTTAAACCCGGTGGAACTATAACTGGAATATTTGCAATGGCAGGTATTCTCTGCTGGCAATGAATTCACCATCTGCAAAAAATTTACATAACTTGATTAGAACTTTCTAATGCACAGATTGTTTTATCTTTTTTTTTTTCTTTTTTTTTTTTTTTACCGTAACTGAGCTTCTAGTACTGGAAAAGGATAAACTATTACATTACTGTTGTGTGTCTTGGCAGATTGAGTCTACTACTGTGGTAATCAGGAATAGCTGAGGATCTCTGACACTGATGTTAGTTCCCTTACACAAGAATTCAGTTAAAAATCTGGAGGTTTTTATCCTCCTGAAATTTAAACAACTCAACAGGTTGCTACTCTTGAATTCTATCATGATCACAAAAGTTAAATGCATCTACCTCAGAAGGAAAAAAACATTCACTTTTCCTGAGCTCCTCTTTGATGCAGGCCTGTATTCAGCTTAGGCTCTGTACTGGTGCTTTTTGCAGCCAGCATGATGAGCTATTTGAAATGTCTGGACTGGTTATCCAGTGTCTCAAGAATCATTAACTGTTCACTTTGAAAATTGTGATCAGAGTTAACTTTTTCCTTGTTTTCTCTTTCCAAAACCACATAATCCACTCTTCTGCACATAACAGAAGCGTGTGGGACTTTTCTCTCTGATGGTTGAATTATTTATTAATAGCTTTATCGTGTGTGCTTAACAGGTTTTCTCAAGGATTGCTATCCTTGCCTCTTTCTTTTAAACTAATGTTCATGCATGTTTGTGTGCGTTCTAGTTCCTGTCATGTTTTCTGACTCTACAATGTTTATTACACTTCAGACAAATACCCCAGGGAGATTATGTAAAAAAGCCGGGAGAGGCCGACTCTTTTTATAGCGACATGCCTCCTGGAGTCAGCACAAACTCTGCATCTAGTTCTAAGAAGAGGTCTGCTTTTCTGTCGCATTTTCAGATTTCTACCTGTTCCATCACCCATTATTCCATTAGTCAGAACATTTCATTGTTTTGCAGCAGGTTTGACTCTTTCTTCTTTCTTTGTGGAATGTTTGAAATAGCATCCTTTTTGCTTTGATTACTGATTTTTCTCCTGTGTCCTAGTTGCTAATTAGTATGATTAGGCCAGAATAAAAAATCTTTGCATTGTAAATCAATTTTTGTTTAATAAAGTTTTCATAATATCCCTGCTTGAGAATTGATTTCAAGTAGACTGTAATAATAATTGGTGGCTGAAAAAAAATTAAATAAAACACCAACAACTTTTTAAATCAGTGTCATGTAATCAAAGAAAAGGAGCATTGTCTTTCTTCAATAATAGTTATAAACACAAAATGTTAAATATAAATGTTATTTTTATATCTTTATTTGTCAGTGTCATTAATCCAGTATGTTGACTTAGACTTCTGCTGTCTCATATTAAAGATGATACAGATTGCATTTTATTCACTTACTAGAGTAGTATACTAAATGGTCACCAAGTGTTATCTTAGAAAATAATTCTACAAAGGCTTTCTGCATTTTTCTGCTTGCTGCCATTAGATTAAAGAGAATTAGATTTTGCCCTTGATCAGATTTCACTAATTCCTTTATTGTTCCAGTTGCCTAAAAAATTCAACATTTTAAAAGGGAAGATTCATTTAAAAGCATTGAGAGCCATTTGTAATTGCTAAGATCATGATGCTCACTGTTCCTCTGCAGTTAAGGATTCTTTATATGAAAATGTCTAGCTAGCACTGTAAAAGAATTTATGAGAAGCGCTGTGTCCTAGAGGAATTGACAGTCATGAAGTGCTTCACAGGAAAACTGCAAATCTCAATTCTTGTCCCACTTAGCAGCCTACAACTGTGCAGTTATGAATCCATTTTCTTTGATATTATTTCACTTAAAGTAAAGAGAAATGTATGGAAGGGACACCTATGTAGTGACATTTGCTATTTTGATATAGCAGCTTGATCTTATATACAACTTCATTCAGTTTGTTAAAGAACAATTATGTTATAAGGGAAACTCCAGTAGTGATTACTTAATTATCTCTAATTTTTAAATTCAGCTTTTTGGATGTGTGGGTTGTTTATTTTTTTCAGGAAGCAAGCATTAATCTTAAATGATGCACTGTTTGTGTTAGAGAATATTTTAAAATTTGATTAAAATTTTGAAACCAAGTCTTGGGAAAGCAAGTTTTCATAGCTCTGTCTATCAGGTTTAAATACTAGTTTAAAAAAAAGTTATTTTTAAATACTGTAATTTAATGTGTTTCTTCTTTCATGCAGTATCTGTGTTTCTTTTCATACTTCATTTATTTCATGTGTCTCTCTTTAGTATTTGTTCCAAAAAGCTAATGGTTTCTAAGGTCTGTCTGTACTAGAGAGTTTTGTTGTTCCCACCACCAGTTCAGGTATGTTGTGCCACTGTCAAGTCTGGAAAAGTAAGTCTGACAAATATTCCATTAACATTGTGATACAGCTGACATAGTCCTTCCATTTGAATTCCCAGAGTGCTACCTCCTACCTTCCAAGCTGGTTTTGGTTTGCTCTGTGTGCTGGTATGGATGGCATCTCTTGGGAGATGTTAGAGTGGCTGGGCCATCAGCTGCCGGGGCTTCTCCATGCTGGAAAGCACTATGGAATATCAGCTGGTATTCAGAGGGTGTTCACGGATTAAGATATAACTTTATGATAACTCTTGCTATTATGAAATAGCAAACATCAAAACCATTATATAGCAAGACATTCCTGAACCTGAAAGTGGCCTTGAGGAGGAGGAGGAAGTGTTTGAAAATCTGTCAGTGGATCTGTTGTTTCTCAGACCTTTCATGATGTGATTAAGTTTGAATTAATGAAACTCTGGGCTCACTTCAGTGTGGCTGTGATTAGCCTGAGCTTCTGGAAACTGAAGAGCATCTCTCAGATGCTCCCAAGGAAATCAGAGACTAAAAAATGCAAGTATCCAGACTTAAAAACTACAAAAACAGTTCTTTTAAGACTTTGTAATATGTCTATTTTGGATTTTTCAACTTCCTCTTCTCTTTTGGAAACAATTGTAGATCTCGTGGCAAACAGCTGAGCAGCAGCTCTAGTTCAACAAGAGGCAGCCTGTGGCAAAACCCCACATGTTGGACATCACCACATACATCTCTGGCTCTTAAAAGGAGTGCAATAGGAAAGAAAAAACAGTTTGCACCAAGCATCTAGATAAAAAGACTATCTTTGGCTTTGAGTTTAGCATTAGAAGTATATACTGCAGCAATTGGCTGATAAAATATAAACGTTCAAAATTAGCAAAAATGAGGCAGAGTTACCTCTCCCCTGGCACTACCAGCTCTGGGTGGGAGGGAGGATGCTCGTCACAAACTCCTGAGCTCCTGAGACTGCTAGCAGTGGGTTGAGGGAAGGTGTCCTGGCTTTCCTGCAGCAGCATAAGGAGGGAGTGGGCAGCCTGCAGGTGGGATGTGCTTGAATGTGAGATGAAAAAGCCTTGAAATGAGCACAGTAGTAAGGGCATCTTCCATCTAGGAACTGAGGCAGAGCTGCAAATCCAAAGGAAATCTGGTGTGCGCCGCTGTTTGTGCATTCCACAGCAGATGAGTGAGAAAGCAATGCTGATGCCTGGCTCTTGAATGTGGGCACATGGAGCCACTGCAGGGACAGCTGCAAGGTGTAACTGCAGAGTTTAACCAGAAATCCTGAATGCTCTGCTAGTGCAGACAGACCTTAGGCTGTGTTTTGTCACTGGCCTCGGGAATGTGACCAAACCACTGAGCTAACATTGATGTGAGCCAATACCCTTAACAATAACTGCATCTGAGCCCTCCTATTCCAGGTCAAATGGATTATCTCATTCCTGGAGTGAAAGGATCCCAGACACAAAACATATTTCAGACATTTGTGAAAATGGGAGGCCTAGGAGTAATTCTTGGCAAGGTAAGTGTGAACCACTGTGCTGGCCACAGTGGAAACCAGCCTCTGGACCACTGGTGCTCTGCTGGAAGTTTAGCTGATCTTAGGACAGCAGCATGACTCCTTAAAATTGTGCTAATTGCTATTAACTTGGAATTAGAATTTAGCAGCACCCTACAAGTGCCTTTTTTGCACAGTACTTTTTCACAAAGAAATTACATTTAATTTCTCCCTCCTGTGTGAGCTAACATGAAAAAGAGAAAGAAATCTATTCACTATTGCCAGCTTCTGTGATTTTATCAGGCAGTGTTAGGCGTTTTTCTTGAAGTGTAGGGAATTTGTCAAATAACAGCTGAAATAAAGGAGTTCTTTGCTCTGTACAGTTGCAGCAAAAAGTAGAGAAAGGTAACCTAAGTGTCTGAGGTAAATCAAGTGGAACAGACCTGTGAGATTTAAATGGTTAAAGTTAAAGGTTAATGGCGTAAAGTTAAAGATAGCAGCTCTTTTGCTATGGATGCAAAAAGAATATGCAGTTTGGCATGGGGCAGGTGAGTTTCAAGTTGTTTTACTGTCTTTGTCCTTTGATTTCTTTCAGGTAATATAGGAGGAAACAGAAAGAAAGTCAGAGGCAAAAGATTTAGGCCACGGTCTAATTCAACTGAGTAAGTCTGAATTTAAAAAAAGCAAAGCCAAAAGTAGAGTTTTCATATTTGTGTTTTGTAGATGGAAATTAAGAGTACTGAAAAGTAGACAGCTGCATTTTTGCTCTGTGGCCCATTCTGATTGCTGATAATCTGGTAAATGGTTTGGCTAATGTATTTCAACCTCTTTTAATGTATTCTTTAAAAATTAACTATTAATTTTCTTTTTTCATGTAGGCTTCCTCACAGTCGTTCCCATAGCAATTCCCAATGATGGTGGCAGCCTGCACCATCACTGCAGGCTTTTGTCTACAGTAAACTGCCATTGCTGAGTGTATCCTGGTTCAGTACTGAGTTTCTGATAACCTGACTGTTTCCTACCCTTGTCTCCACCTTGGGTTGGGCCATTGCAGAGTCAGAGATTTGTATCTCTGCATACTTTCCTGGAGGTTGTAGGAGAGGTATCTGTCTGCTTTGAGAGTACCTTGAAGTTTGCCATTGTAAGCCTGAAACAGCCAGTCTTGACTAAACCCTGTGATAAAAGGGTAATTAAAGTCTCTACCAAGTGACTGATCCCCAGACTTTTCCTCTACAGCTGAGAGTTGCTGGCTTATTGATTTATGGGTTACATTTCCTAAAGAGCCCACGTTGCAATGCTCCCCACACAGGAAGAGCCTTTCTTATGTACTTAAGCCTGTTGGTTCAGGCCCCTCTTATGAATGAGTGGTGAGTGGCTGGAAACCTCTGGGCTTGTCAGAAGCACTGGCCTGCTCTTACAGCACTTACAGCCAACATGAATGGCCCTTTCTTTGGCCATGGTGGTAGTGACAGTGTCCTTCCCCATATCATGACTACTAACTTTGCACCTTGATGGGCAAATGGGCTTGATAGCAACCCTGCTGGAAGCTAATAATGCTAACTGCTCTCTGGGCCCCATTTTCTTTGGTTTGGGGATTTTGAGTTTGTTCTGAAACTTTTCTTTCACCTGCAGTGCACTGTCTTAAGGTGAGTAGGCTCAGAAAGGGTTCCTAGAGAAAACCCGCTGCTACAAATTACAAAAACAGTACTTCGATGCACATTGCAATTATAACATTGCATGGTCAAAATGGCATCATGGAATCAGAAATTTTAGCCCTTGGAGGAGTTTATCTCAAGAGTCTCTGTACTCTTTGTGCTGATAAACTCTTACTGAAATGTTATTTTGCTCATTTTCTTTTCTCCTTGCAAGAGATAGTTTGATAAAACCAAAATTTGTCTGGCCGAACTGCCAAAAATACAAATGAGATTTCCTCTGAGATCTTTGAAGCATTAAATAAGCAGGCAAACAGAGATATTGTGAGTTGGAAATATATTTCTCTGTATATTTTTTTCTCTTTTAAAGGTGTCCCTGAATTTCCCTCTAATTCTCTGCTTTTCTTTTTGCTGCTTGTTATGGTGGTGTCTTAACCCAGCAGCAGCCCTGATGCTACAGGGAGGAGGCTTGTACTTCCCAAGGGCCATGCAGCAACCTTTTGGGGATAAAGCACAGTGTGTGTGTTCCTGGGAGAGGCCTGCCAGGCAGGAAAATACCCTTTCTCCTGGTCGGGTCTGTCCTGGACTGCACAGGCCTGAATGGCTTGTCCAAGTCTCCTGGGCAGTCCTGTCACCAGCTGGAGAGAGAGCTCCCACTGAATGATCCACAGGCTGTGTCAGTTCAGTGGGGAATGGAGAGAATTGCCAGGGCTATTAGAGGGCAATTAGCTCTCTGGTTAGAGGGACAGCTTCTTTTGCAAGGAGAGAAAATGGACTGAAAATGATGTAACTGTGACCAGCATTTCATCATTTAGGAAAAAAATAAACCAAAACAACACCAGCTGCTTTGAGGATGCTGCAGAATACATGGAGGTTATCCCAGACCAATTTACCTTTCTACCTTGTCTGGGAAGTACAGAATAATATTGAAATCTGTTCTGAAGCAGTATTTAGAAAGTCAGCTTGTATGGCCCTTAGGAGTCCAATAAAGCATACTTGTTGATATGGAAGTAAAAGGATAACAGTGTTGGTCTCCTGTAATTAGTAGACTGTAGTTAACCATTATAAAATTGTGTTTATTAATGCCATGCCTTGTGCAGAATTCAATTTTTTTAAAAACCACACTAGTGTGGTTCCCTTCAAAGATACTTGTATGCATGGTCTGCAGTAACTGCACACATTATGCACAGATTGTTTTTTGTATACAGCCAAAAATCAAATAGAATTGTGACATTAATCATTTAAACAAAATTTCTTAAGGACTGAGCAAGGTTTAAAGTCTGCAGCCCTCATGAGCAGCACTGACAGGGTTTCAGCTCCTGAAAAATGTCCTGCTCACACCTTTATGTGAGCCTTGGACCTAGCATACATGAACAAGGCTTATGCTAAGCATAGAGCTCGGAGGAGACTGCTAAAGATATTTTGAGACATTTTTAATTGTTTTTAGATGTTTGATAACAAAATAATTATTCTTTACTAAAGGCAGATGGTTCATTACATGTGGAAGGAATGCCAACAGGCCAAATGCTTTTTCAGAAATGTGGCTGATGAAATGGCCTGATAAATAGCTCTCTATTAAAATCCATTAGAATTATCCAGGAATGATGACAGTTTTCTGAATAAGTTGACAGTTTAATTGGGAGCTTGTGTTAAAACAGGTCCCAGCAATTCAGACCTTGGTTAATTTGCACTGCTTTTCCTATAAGCATTTGACTTCCTCGTTGTAATACATGATACGAACGTCTTTGGTTTAGACTTTCTATTATATATTGTCTTTTTGCAGCCGGGTAACCCATGCATCTGAGCCTGGGCTTTCTCTCGCCCACCAAATCCCTGCCCAAGGCATAAGCCCAGGGGGTTCTGACCACCCCCAAACAGGGAGTCGGGATCACAGGTCAGTCTCACCTGCCCCTGCATTCTGGGCTGCCATTTTGTCCTGTGACAAGTCCCTTCCCTAGTATCCGATAGTTTCTCTGTGGCAAAACACCGTGACTGCTTGGAGGTGCTCCTGCTGATGCAGCGCTAGCTACTCTTCCTCCTCGCCAGCCTGAGGAGTACCAGTACTCTTGAGCCCAGGTCTTTTGCCTTGTTGCATGTTGCGCTACGAGCCGAGTCGAGCTGTCGGTCTAGCTCTGGGCTTATGCGTAAGGACACCTTGTTTCAAAGCAGAATTTCTCACTCAAAGGAAGTGTGCATTCTGGCCATTACTAATGGACATGTGGCCAGAAAGATCAGCCTGAGGGCTTTCCAATGGTGTCATGTAGCGGTCTGCAGTAACTCGAGTTTAACCTTTTTGTAACGGGTGGATTGGGGTGGTGGATGATGGTCTGTAATACACCCAGACCCAGGAAACCCTGCAACATGTTTGTGCAACAATTGCATGCTTTGATAGCACCTTACACTGTTTTCTAATACAGGAAGCCAGATTGGGAGTGTTTCATGGTTACCAAAAGACCCTTTCAACTGAAAAAGGGCAAGTTTAAAGTATTGCAGCAGGTACAAGAAAATGTACAATTAAAGCTAAAGCAGAAGTTTACTAGTTCCTGGTGACACTGGCATCAGCCTGTTGCTTCACTTGTGGTTCATCTGTTCTGCTGCGCTACCACTTTTGGTGTTTTCTTTCTCTGAGACTCCAAGCTGGAAAGCATAAAGCACTCCCGATTCCTGATAGATAAGCGAGCTGAGGAAGCTTCTTAGAAGCACTTGTGGCTGAGGGCGAGTCCTTTCTGAGAGCTGTGGCTGTGCTTGCGCGGGGCGGGGAGGAGATGTTCCAGAGCAAAAAAGGAGCAAAAGAGGTTGAAAAAGTGCTGCTGCTTTTGTTGTCATTGTTGTTTGAAATATGGAGGGGGTTGAATGACATGATTTGGCCCAACTTTTATTCATCTGAGCAGTAACTTGCAAGGCCTGTTCCCATGTGTGAGGTCATTGGAGTCACTCCCATAAATAAGGGTGGCAAGAACTGGACCAGAAGTATCAAAAATAACTTAAAGAGGAATTTTCTTTCCCATTTTCCTTGGTTAAAATTTGTTTCCTATTTCATTGTGCTAGTTTCTATTGTATAAAGATGATGATCACAAATAATCATTTGATTGTTGCCGTTTATATCTAACATGAACAAGCTTTAAATTGGTCCAGGCAGACTCCTATTTTCTGCATCTGCCTTTTTTGTTGACATGACAGAAGGGGAGGAATTTGCTTATCTTGTTATTGGGAAAAATTTGTTACAAAAAAGTTTTCTTCTTCCTTAGTAATTTGTTGTCAGATAATTAAATATCATCTTTATTTCATAATTTTTCATGTAACTAATATGAGTAGACAACTCAGACTTTTTTTCCTAAAAAATGTGTTTTTGGTGTCAATATTGCTTCTGTAAAATGTGAGATAACTCTGCAGCCTACCTCCATTAAAGCCAAACTAAATGAACATTGAAAAATCAGAGGGTTTTTTGCCTGTAAGTGTAAAAATTGTCACTATACTGGCAAAAAATTCAAACCTTTTAACATGATGAGGCTGAAATTCATTCCTGTAAAAAGGGTCAAGCCCAAGATTCTGTGGTCTTTTAGCCATTATCTTGCAATTTATCTAGATGGATGCAAAAGTGTGTCTTCAGCAAGCAAACATCATGACTGAAGCCAAAATGTCCCTTCATCCTTATTTTGAGATCATGAGGGAGTTCAAACCATGAGCTTAATGCTGGCCCTCTGCATAGGAGTGAATTTTACCATTAAGACAATAAATGAATGATGTATCCCAAAGAGTTTCCAGATTAATCAAACATATGAGTCTTGTCGTAGGTCAGATTTTCTCATGCAGTTGTACACATTGCCTAGTCCTCACCCAAATCCATACTGATTGATTTGCCATATTCACTTGCACTTGGGGGATGAAGACATCCTTGCTAAGCTTGTGCTGTGTGTTCTCAGATTTTCTATTCTTGTTCTTCTGCTTTCTCTGTTCCTTCCATTGCTTTCTGCAGGTATTTAAACCCATGGTTCAAAAGAGAATATAATGTAGCTAAGTGGGTAGAAGATGTGAATAAAAACACAGAAGGACCATACTTTAGGTATTTTGTAAATTAATTCTATAATTCTCATTTCTTAGAGCTGTTCCAGCATATACAAATATCTTGGGACTCTTATCTTGTATAAATCAATACAAGTTACTTAGGTGCAAAGGGCCCCTCTTCTTTTGCTGCATTTTGATGTCTGTTTTTGGCTTCATGTGCAATTTACAATTCTTTTTCTGAATGTTTTAATGAAGCCATTGAAAAGGGTGTGTGTAGTGCATGCGTTCCCACCATCATCTATAGCTTGTAGTAGCTTTCTCATCATTTTATGCCGAATAGTGTTTTATGGGCATGAGACATATTTATCACTAATAAAATACTATTAACTTAAATAGAATTTTAATTTACTGAAGCAAGTAGTTTCATTACACATTGACTCTACCTACTGTCTTATATAGTGCATACTAAAATTTAAATTAAAAAAGACTAAAAAGTAGTGGTATTTTACCCTCGGCCTGCAATGAAATAATTTATATATTTTAATTGGAAAACTAAATTTATGAGAATATACTCTGTGCTCTAATTGTCAAACTGCTAATGAATCTGTTACAAGTGAGGTAGGGTTCAACCAAAAATATAACTTGCTTTTGAAAGGGAAGTGTATGCATTATCTGGTATATTCCAAGTTACAGAGAAAAACCATGCATCAGGCTGGGCCTCTGTTGGACATGAATCAAGAGACTGAGAATGTTGCGGTATATTCCCAAACGACACAGTCCCACAGCTGATACAAATCTCTGCATCAGCTGAAAAAATGAGCCAGCATAGGAGAGAATGGAAGACAACTTATGACAAATGCATGAACAAAATCCATGAACCTGTAAGCTGACATATAAAAAATGAAGATAGTTACAGAAACACAAATCAAAAGAATAATAAGCAAAACCTTCAGCCAAAACAGTGAAGGATGATAAGAACAAGTAAATAGAATCTTAATAGTTTTGCTACAAAAGTAGACCTAATAAAAGTGCAACAGGACAGAAACATATGCTAAATGTGTGCAGTGTGCATTTGGAAAAAAAATATGATGGGAGATGTATCACAGGGTACTAATGAAAAACTTTTATTCCAATAGTAACAATGGCAGACATTAAATGGCAGGGTAAGAACGTAGTCATTTTTAGACCTAAAAATGTCCCAAAGTCTTAAAACACCATAAAATGATTACTTTTTAAAACCCTTTCTGTTTGTTTTCAACACCTCATAAATCACAGACAGAGTAAGCTGCAGGAAAGGTTTCCAGTGAACAAACAGGAAAAATGAGTAAACTTTGGCTGTTCAGCCCTCAGAACTGAAAAGTTCCCTAATGCAAGAATCGAGGGCTTACAGGAGGTTGATTTGATAGTGCCAGTTGGTATCAGACAAGTCCCTTGGTACCTGGGCATTCTGGCAGGGAGTGCTGTGAGTCTGGTTGTTTCAGTGCTGGGATACAGGGTCCAGGTCTGGTGTCTGCAGTTCAGCAAGCACGTTCTAGAACTGAGATGATCTAAGCCCAGTTCTTTCTAGAGAGCCTCAGGCTGTGCAGTTTAAGGGAGCAGCTGAACACTTACCTGATCATGAGATCCACATCACTGCATATGGAGCAAAATCTCTGTGTGGGAAGTCCTTTAGGTTTGCCAACTAAGACTGATAATGACCAGAGGTCACTGGAAGCTGAAATTAGGCAAACTCACATAAGAATTGAGGTGTGCTTTATTACCAAAACCTTTTCTAAAAATAGCCTCTTGACCTTTATTGTTCAGGCAAGGACAAGAACTGCTCACCATAACATAATCCCATAGCTGTCTTTCAGGGTTTTTGTATCAGAAGCCCTGTGGTAGCCATAAACAAACACATTGATGGAATATGAAGATAGCACTATTTTAATACAGGTTTCTTTAAATGGTTTAGATAAACAGGGTTAAAAATCTGCATACTCATAATTTGGTTTTCATTTTTTAGTATCAGTATATTTTTATTTAGTAACTAGATTAAATTGAGGAGAGTATGCCCTGCTCCTGAGGGTATTCAGCTGTTACACCAATGAGTCACATTTTTAATTGTATTTGAGATAAACCAAGCATTTTTGGCACGTAGATGAGGATTAAGCTGACCCATGTGAGTTTTAAAGGCTACATATCAGCAGAGATGTAGCATAAATCAAATTTTTTGCACCACAGAAGCTTACTAATCACTGCCTGCAGCCATTCCCCTTAGAAATCAGAGAGCAACTAGAATAAATTTAGAAATCTGAATTGTCCCAATTAAATGAGGTAATCATGGAGAAGTATTCTGCAGACACATTATGGAAGGCAAAAGATCAGATCTCCTGAGATGAGTTGCTGTGGGTTTACAAGAGGTTGAACTAACAGTTTCTCCACAAAAATCAGGTGCAATTTTGCTTAATGATAGCATGGGCAGGAAAAGACTGTTCCTAAGAATGGTGTGTCAGAACATCTTGTGGCTGGGTTTTGAGCCTGGGCCTGTGAAGTTATTCCCAAACAGAATGAAACAGATCTTATTGGTTAAACTAGAACATAGAGCTGAAGTCACACTGTCCAGCTGGTACTGTACTTTATTAGTCAGAGTGCCAGGATAAGACATTTACAGCAGATATTTAGCTGATTAATATTCATGTTGATAATCATCTTTGATTTCTCTGTCCTTTTAAATGTGTCCTGAAAGTAATACTGCTGTTGTGCTTGTTTCCTTGTAGTTTTAGGAATATGTTGATGACTGGTGCTGTTGTAGGAAGAGCTGAAATAGAATTAGGAAATATGACAAAAAAGCCTTCTAGGAAAGTTGCAGATTTTCAGAAAATAGAGATATTAGTCATCACCCAGATTTTCTCCATCTACTTAAAATACCCTATATAAATCATAATTTGTATCTCTAACACCTGATTTCCTAGTAATTTTTTCTAGCCTACAAGTCTGATGGGGATTTCATATAATTACTTTTTATAATGATAGTAATAATAGTAGCTGGTGTCTCTGGCATCAGAAAACTCCCTAGTGTGGGATTCTCATCTGTAAGAAGATATGATCTGTGAAGGAAACTCTCATTTTCCTGCTTAAAGTCTAGTCTAGATTTTAATTTTGTGTGCCAGGCTATAACCACATAACCTCAGCAATAAAATCAGGCAGGAAGCCTCTCCCTGAATTTAGCTTTGCTGTAAGGGACATTATTTTATGAATATGCTACTACTGTTTATTCTTGTTACTGACAATTACAGTGTCCACTGCACAGGCTGACCTTCTGAAATATGGTTAAGGATTACTCAGAATTCTCACTGAATCTAAAAGACTTGATGGAGCCGTGATGGAATCAGAAAAAAAAAACTGCCAGAAACCCCAAACATGGTATTTCTGTAGATAATTATAAAGAAAAAAGTCTAGAAGGCACCTTCTAAAGTGTTGAGCTGCCTACATTTGATTTATTTCAAGTATTTGCAATATTTCTTAAACACAGAAGTGGTTTACAAACAAAGGGTTTTTTAGATGGAGACCCGGAGCACATAACCAGAAGGAAAAGGGCTGTCCTAAATCAGAAGGGCACCAAGAAGGGGCATGGAAGGAGGAGACAGTAGGCTGTAATTTCCCTCCTATTTCTAATGCTCTTTTGTGTCCTTGACTTTTTCTCAGTTCCTCTTTAGTTGACCATTTCCATTACCTTCTTTTGTGAGCATCCAACTGGGGCCAGAGCCACGACCAGCTCTTGGCAACCTGCTCTTGCTGAGACAGCTCTAGATGGTGCTTAAAATAAAAAACAAACTAACAAGCCTCTTCTGTATTACCAAAGCAAAATACTGTTATTGTTTGCAGATAATGAAAAAATGCCTTCTGATGTCAGGATCAGGGTTTTGCTTCAAGAGTTAGGGAGAAGGGTTCGTTGAAGCATGTGAGTGCCTGCTTCTGAGGCACAGTTCACTGCTCCAAGTGACAGCTCAAGCCACAACCATTGACTCTTCTGCAGTCCCTCCATGAGCCTCCTCTCCCCTCTGCTGCTGCTTTCTCTGGGGACATGTGTGCACATCTGTGGCTTTAAAAAGGAAATTACTTTAAAATGTTTAGCTACACCAGTGCTTTTAGAAGATCCTAATGTAGGATCTAGGCTGATGATGTCATACAAAGAGCCGTATCCACAGCAGCAAAGGTCAGATTAGATTGATAGGGTCTATATTTGGGCTTGCGATGCTTTCACCAGGTTGAATGTTAATTGAATTTCATTACATTATTTCAGTCTGCAAAAGAGAATCACTCACAGTTCATGAACAGTTCAGATCTGTCAGGGCCTCCTGCCTTGAGTTCAGCTTAAATGACACTCAAAATTGAAAAATGTTTAGTTGTGTCACCAGGTGACACATTTTGCACAGTTTATTGTGGGCCAACATTTGCTGTTTAGGGACAAGAGGGGAGCAGGTAGGCCCAAGGCTGCAGGGACTGCTTCCAGATGTCTTGTTGCTGCCACAGTGTTTGTTGTGAATCACAGAATGGTCTCCACACACTCTTAGTTTTAGCTTTCAGGACAGAAAGACACAAAATGGCTACTCTATCTTGCTTTCTGTTCAAAAATCACAATTTTTGCAGGTGAGGTGCATGGCTTCATTTGGGGTTGGCAGTAAAATCTCTGTTGTGTGTACTGGTTTCTTGTGAAAGTTTCAGCGGGAAGCAACATTTGTCATGAAAGCTAATGGATTTGATTGCGGGAGAACTGAAACCCTAGTGAAAACTAAGTGGATCCCACCCTTGACCAAAACTGCCAAGTTTTCCTACCTGTAACCCCAGCATTACCTGCAAGTGTCCCTGAATGCTGTCTCTCCATCCTGTAAATGAGAAAGAGCCAGACATGACCTTTCTCATTTAAAGTATATGTAAATCTGGGATACACAGCACATACACAATTGCAGGGCACAACCTGAAGGGTGATCAAAACCACCTCAAACAATGTTGTTTATCACAGAAGATGCACTGTAAGATCTGTGAGCATATGCTGAGTTGTGTATGCTCACAGTCTCAGTAGCTGGCACTAAAGATGACAAAAACCAGCACATAACTCTATAACAAAATTAAGTGGTGAGGCCCTGAGAGGGGAGGGCAAGGTCATTTCTGTAAGTGTGCAACTGCATTCTTGATGTGTTGGCTGCAGTGTTGCAGCTGGGCAGCAAAGCTCACATCAGTCAGATGTGCAAACTGTAGGTGATCAGGCAGTACAAAGGGGGTTTGAGAAAAAGGATGTGTAGGCAGCTACTCTGGAGGCTTGGCCTTCAAAATCTTTGGAAAAGGCAGCATTGTGTTTGAGTTATGGTGCAAAGCTTCCTGGCTGAAAGGATGAGTTAGGGATCCTGGTCAGAGGACCTGCTTGTGCAGGGAAAATATTCAAGATGCCACATCCTTTGGGGGATTATTACTCCTTCCAGGATCACCTGCTCAGATGGATGGACAGGAAGATTGGATGTGGCTTTTGCTCTCACTGTGGCCTTCTTTTAGAGTATCTAAAATGTGAAGAGCCTTTGGTGTGTTGGAGGTGTCGTGCCTGGTGTGGTGAAAGAGATGGGAGATGCCTTCATTCTGTGCCACCCCCCCGGCTGTGCTACCTTATAAACAGCTTTCTGATAGGGCTTGCCAAGTCGGATTCCACTAGCCCAGTTCCTTGTTTCTGATCTCCATGTGCATTGTTGCAAATTTTAAAATGAAAATTTAAAATTCTACTGCAGCAATGGGGTAAAATTTGTGAATAATTGGATTACTAATAATATGTAAAATCTGCTATCCTTACTTTCCCCTCTCCCTCTTCTCCTTATAGTCTTCATTCTAGATCCACAAATAGTTTATTAGTGATAGTCCAGGTGGGGATAGAGATGAGAGGACTTGTATGGATAGTGAACAGCAGTGCACTGTTGACAACCTTTCCTTGGAATTTTTTTTTTAATTAACCTGTTTTCTTGCATGCACAGTTTGGTGCCCAGATCCATGATGTCGGACATACAGAAACCTTGTTTTATACTGCAGTAGCTGTTTCAGGGTTTTTCTTCCTGAAAACATTGGTGTATGTCCAGTTCATCTTAATGGGTGACCAATGTGCAGGTACTGAAGATGTTTGGATGCTTCCATGTTTGGACAATTGTACCAATGCTAATCCCTTAATTGCTGTTGAATTTAGAGGCTACCATGTGAGGCATTAGAGGATCATGAGCCAGAGTGGAGAGCTCTCATCATATAATTTTCATTGACACCTTGTTGCTTGTGGCTACCATCAGTCGTTGTTTGTATGGGAGGCAAGAGAATCTGCTGTTGTAGGGAGCTAGAGACACAACAAAATGATACAACAGTCCAAAATAAAAGAACAATTATTTAAAGGTAAATAAATTTCACTTATTATTATGGAAAGTTTCCATCTTCAGGGACACATGAACTCTGAAGATACTAGATAGCAGTGCTCAGGGAGGGCTGAGTGATATGCTTGCAGTATTAAGTGGCCTCCTGTGGTGAATGCCCTCGGTCTTCACAAGAGAACAAGGGGGCCAGGATAGCTCAATTTTTCTACTTTAAGGCCTTTTTTTCATTTTACTCTGCCCAGATTTAGAGCCTAATAGGAACCTCTCAAGTGGGAAAAGTGCAGAATCTCAAAACAGAAGCATAAGAGTTTTTCTTGGGTATAAAATTTCAGTCAATAATGTGCTGTTGCCTTATTGACATGAAAAGAATGCCTTTCATGTGATACAAACATTTACTTGCTCCTGCTTACTCTACTCACCTTGTACAGAAATGCTGATTGCCATTGACTAATCAGTCCATTTTTGTATATTCTCATCAGACTCTTTCTTTGGCTGGAACAATATGCACTGTATGATGCTTGCATGTATAACAATTTGTTATTAGCACTTTGTATATGCCTTTGTTACTTCACAACTAACAGTTTGGCCTCCAAATGCATGCATTTGTGTAAATTAATGTTACAAAAATAATAGATTTATTTGCTATGTTTGTATCAATTTAGGAGATGTGTAAGATATGCATAAAGACTCATAATTGCCATTTAGTCACTGGGAGAAGACATTTGTTTAGCTTGTATTTATACAATTACTGTTTCTATTTAGGCTTTATGCTTTTAGTTCTTTATTTATTCAATTGCAGATTTGGTTTTTAATAATTTTATAATGATTAATTACAGTACCATATAAAACAGTTTAAGAAGTAATTTTTCTTATACAATTCTAATAAGAAGTAGCAATTTTTTTTCTTCCAGTGTTCCTGAAATCTCTAAATACCTTTATTCATAAAATGAAATTATAAGACTACTGATCAATCAATTTTATCCCCCTGATATTGAGCTAATAATAAGCTATATTCTTGGCTCTGAACCAAGCTTCAGAGTAATGGCAGTTGCTGTTGCAGTGCTAAAATGCAAAGACATCACATTTATTTTATGTGTTTCAACATCTCAGGACACTGTCTCCTGCAAAGTCTCCGTCTTCATCCACTGGATCTATTGCTTCCAGCAGAAAATACCCTTACCCGATGCCACCACTTCCTGATGAAGAGAAAAAAGTCAACAGGCAAAGTGCCAGGGTATGTGTCCCTCTTCTCTCTGCATTTCACCAGTGACTTGATTTACTGATAGTTTTTCAAAAGGAAACTGTGGCACATTAACACCTTTGAACAACAAGGAGAGCTGGAATGGCATTTCCTTTGCACTGTGAAGTTCTGAAGCTGCTGAGCCTCTGGCAGTGATGAAGGCCATGACAGCTGTGTACAGGCAGCTTTTCAGGTTGCTCTTAAAGCTGCCTTGAAGCCCAGATTTCTTATTTTAAGCTGAAAATGTGTCCTGGGTAGCCTTTGGGCTGCAGAGCACAGGCAACCCTGGAGTAAGTGGTGTGTCTGGCTCTCCTTCCTTACCCCTTCTCCCAGCAGCTCTCATTCAGGCTGTGAGGATAGCTGCTTTCCAGCTTTATGGAAATGTAAAAATTTCCAGTTATGCAGCATATGGAGTGCTTGCAGGCCTGGAGGGACTTCACTGCTGTGTAATATGAGCCCAGCCTGGCCCTCCTAGACTGACCAGGAGCTGCTGGAATGTGTAGTGGATAGTTACGCCTCATACAGAGAGATTTCCAGCTGCTCCAAAAGGCTTTTATTTCCTTTGTGTCGATTCAGACATAGCAGGTATTTGAATAAGCAAAAAAGTCTGAAATTTGCTTTAGGAGCTTTACTTGCAATACCCTTGGTTCATGTTGCTGATGCTGATGAGATTCTCATCACTGTTCTCTGTCCTTTTTTTTTTCAAGAAAAAAGGAATGGAGTGCTGCTGAGGGAACCTGCAAGCTGCTCCCCCAGTACTGCTTGGGGCAGGAGATTGTGTGAGGTGCAGCACAGGGTCTTCCAAGGCAGCTTGGAGCCTGGGCTGTACTGATGTATCTCAGCCCTGGAGCTGCTTTGGCCGCAGCTCAAACCCACAGCAGGAAGTCATGTTGCTCTGGGCAGAGTTAGGCAGATGAAAATGGGAAGTTATCTCTACACTAATACTAGCGTAACTCTAAAGTATAAGTTGGCTAGTACAAGTTTGATGCTACACTGACATTTCTCTTTCAAAAAGAAAACTGAACTCCCAGCCATGGGCTGACTATGCTGACTGCAAGTTGTGCTGAAATGCTGAAGCCTGTCTGCTCGCTTGGTGAACAGATACCCACCAGAGGCTGGGAGGAGATTTGGTGACCCAAGTGATGCAGATGCAGTTCCCCAAACAAGCTCCTTGCACTGTCTGGGTGACAGCCTGTTTTATCTTGGTGTTCAATGTGTGTTTGTGTTTATTTTCCCCCTCTCCAGCTATGGGAGACATCCATCTAGCTGCAGTGTTTTCCTGGGGTCACATCAGAACTGTTTACTTTGGATTTTATAGGAACTCAGCATCACTGAGTCACTGCACATTCATCTGCTCTTCAGACAATTCGAAAGAACAACAGAGATGCCGGTGATAACCTCCTGTCATGTGGAAAGGAAAAAAACAGTCTTTCTTTTTTTCTTTCTTTTTTGTTGACTTGTATTTTATGGATTTTATGAACAACCAAAATCATAACATTTGACAGAGAATAATTAGCCCAGATGTGACAAGGCTGTTCCGCATGTTGACCTAGAATCCCAGCTGCAGTCCATTTGCCAGTCCTGTGTAAGAGAGGTTTTTCTCTGGTTTACTGCAGTCCTGAGTCAGACCAGAGTGGAACTGGGAACGTGCCTCACAGAGAGCCCAGCTGATGTAAACTTGTACGCTGTATGCATGAACCTTGTGTTCTTTCTTACTTTCCACATGTAAGGGAAAAACAACATACTGTAGTAGAGATTAGCATGCAGGAGTAAGAAATATAGGATTTTTTTTTTTGTGACAGGATTTCAAGCTTTGAAAGGCAACTATTTGACACAAACGGCAAACAAACAAAGATTATATCTTTTTTTTTTACCTTACATGTTTATAATCTCAGTATACAGATTGTATATATGTAAACATTCAATAATGTCAAAAATAGCTGTTATACGTATGTGTATTTTGCCAAATGCCTAAAGAAACAGTCGTGACTAACATCATCACACTTCAGATTTTCTAATATTATGAGCAGACATTCTTGGAAATACAGAAAGTACAGTACTGTAAAACTGTATCTCTCAGAAACTGGTGTTTGACCAAAATCTAAACAACTTTTTCAGCATCTTATACAGTCTTGACAATCTCAGTTGTACAGTAGACTGCGGAAACCAGTACAGGAGCACTTCGTCTTAAATCATCGTAAAAGGAACCAGCCAAAATCCCTTGTTTAGTAAGATAACCACTGTATCCTCTCACAGGTGTAATCAAGAATGATTCAGCAGACAGCAGAGTATTTAAGTCATGTGCAGCCCAACTTACTGGACTATTTGGGAATACTTCTAAGTGGTCAATTCAAGATGTGGTGATGTGAAGTCTGTCTGTGAGAGTTGCTGTGTATTTTTGATAGAGCATTTCAGACACTGTTTTAGATGGCAAGGCATACGCTTATGAGACGCATAACGATTTCACTGCACTAGATAATAACAGTGCTGGGCAAGTGGCCAGTTTCATTGCTGTCTTTCAATTTTTATTTGTTTGGAATCGCATTTACCATGTGCTTGAATGCTATGCTTGCTGCCCCTGAAGCCCCCTTGACAATTTTTTGGGGCATTAAACTGAGCACAAATGAATTTAGCTTAAAAAGAATAGGGGAGGAACAACTCTTTACCATGTTAATCTTGTCTGTAAGTTGATGTTATATTTCTAACACCCAAGACTTCTGAAGGTTGTTGTAAAGCAAATGCCTTCTGGTTGGGAATTTTCAGTTAGTGAGAAACTGGACCACATTAAATCAGTTTATAGTTCTCTGGTTTTCCAAAACTGACTACTTATTAGCTTCAGGTAGTACCACTGCAAAATAAAACACCTGACTCTGTGGTGCAGTTGAATACCCTACCCAACAGCTGTATGATTAATTAGATATTATTGTAATGGGAACATCTATGGTGTTTCTCAATCTTCTACCTCTTTCATGTATTTCCTTTAGTAAATGAACCCAACACTTTCAGCCTTTTAATGTATTTTTTTAACTTTTACGTCTCTCAATAAAGTCAGATATATGTAAGATTAAATTAATAAATGTTTAAAGATGTTGGCAGCTGTAAAATATGTAAGATTTTTAGAAGCACTATATTTTATGATTAGGCTGTATGTATGATTATAACAAAATATTGGCCTTGGCATTCAAATTATTTTCTCACAGTCAACAGGTTCTGGTAAGTATTTGGAAAAAGACAAATATAAGTGAGCACAAGTGGGTGCAGACTGACCATCTGGAAAGAGACAGTCACTGGTAACTGCTTTAGGGACAGATTCTGCATTTTTGTGAAAGGTAAATATATCAATCAGCACTGAAGATTATTTTTGGCAAAGATTTACTTTGAGTGTAGCTATCTGGATTAAACATAGTTGATAGCATGTAGTTTATGAAATTAGGGTCTGAGCCATAACATGAAATCAATGTGTCTTTTGTTGATTTCACTGGACTTTGAGCAGGACCCTCAAGAGGTTCACCCACATTAGGACATTATGATAACCTGATCATCGCTGTATTACTGTCACCTGGAAGCTGGTTTTCCCTCCCATATTCATATCTTGTCTTTAGTAACTGGACTGTTCATCATGTGCCTTTTATGGTATGTTTTTGATACAAACTGGCATGTAGTTTTGAATTATCCCATTAGATTTCTGTGCATATCTTATGTTTTTCAGTGCTTACTCTTCCCTTTCCATTTTGCCTTACCAAGAAGCAGCAAGATTTGGCAGACAGAACAGGAGATAACATGCAGGCTCTTTCTGCTATGTTCATAGCTTGTTTTGCAAACAAATGCCCCTCCTGACTGTATTTTCAATGTAGTATGTACTTCCAGCTTCTTTTGTTGTGGTATAATTCATTTGTAGCATATGATGATACACTTACGTGTGTAGTGTACCTTTAACAGTCTCCCTCACATTTGGAGATATGTAGTGACTGGAAGTCTAGTTCTGAGCACTAAGTTTAAGTTAAATAAATGTTGGCTTTCACTTTGGTGGTCTAGCGTGAGAGTATCACAGGGCTTGAGTTCTTGCAAAATTCTTCTGCAGAGAACTTTGCATCAGGTTGGTAACTTGGGAGACCTGAACTGGCAGGGCTGTGTGAGCCTCCCAGGCCAGTGGAGGTTGGACAGAGAAGCTGTTTTCTTACAAAGCTGTCATTTCCTACTTTTAAAATGTAGTATGTTGGAAAGCTGCCAGATTAATAACCTTGAAGATTGCAAATATTTTTATCCGCTGTAGTTAGTTACGCTGGCAATAGCAATATAAACTGCTGCATAATACCTCATCCAAACTAAAATAGAGTACTTGTCACTAATATAGCTCAGCCATTTTGACTAATTGAGACTCATGCTTTTATTTTGGTTTTATTTTAATAAATGGACTAGTTAATTGCCAACTGTGCTGTAGATGCCTGTTGAAGTAAGTAAGGAAGCCATCAGTTCTCAACTAGAAGTAATTGTTTATATGAGCATAGGACTGGCAGGATGAATATACTTAATATTACCTTTATGTATTTCAATGTGGGAAAAGAACCTTGTGTAATTTATAATAAAATAATGTGACTAACTGATGGAGACTGGAAAATTGAGATTGTATCTAAAATAATGCTGCACAATGTTGCCACAGTTTAACAAGTAAAGATTTACCTTCTAATTCTGGATTTGTTGACTTAAGAACTTTAGTAATCTCAGACAATATACCAGAGATAGTTGTGACTGATAATTTACATATAGGTTTGTTATATTTAATTAAGTAGATTCAAGAAGATTATTACCTTAATAGAGCCTATCTTTGCTTAAATTGTGACTAAAGTCACAACTTGCCAGTCACCTGAAGTGTGACTTGACTTTGAAGATGGCTTCTTCCAAATGATTTAAAAAGTTCCTGATTTATGAGATATTGAACCTGCTGAGCTCGTGTGCTCATGAAGTAATTTTGATTGTGCTATTGAAACCTTTGAGGTATAGCCTGAATTATAATCACAAACAAATTTTGTCAATAGTTAGTGTACTGAAATCCTCTTACTCAAATCCCTGTTGCTGGTTTGGACTGATCAGTCTTGTCAATGCTAATGCAACAACTTTTTTCAAAACCAGAGGTAAGAATGGGTACATACATTATTATAGATATGCATATACTACAAATTCTGACCAAATTTACTGTAGCTTCATTAGGGAATTGATTAATAGATAGAATGTAATGTGAAAGAAGGATTAGACTCCATAATCCTAAAGGATATACTCTTCAGTTAGCCCTTAGGACTTGCTCTGTCATCGAATCCTGTAGCTAGTTGTAAGCAAAGTTATCACACTCCAGTGTAAAACTCAGTGAGCTCCTGTTCTCTTCCATCCCCTTTTCACTTCTACTGAAAAGGATTTGCATGAAACATTCATCCACTAACAGCCTCTGTGAGTTGGCTGACATCAGAAAGCTGCTAAAAGTTGGTCATCTTTCCACAGTATGGGTAGGGTCTTTCCAATGCTGTTAATAATAGTAGGTTAAATTAGGTATTAGGAAGAAATTCTTTACTGTGAGGGTGGTGGGACACTGGCACAGGTTGCCCAGAGAAGCTGTGGATGCCCCATCCCTGGAATGTTCAAGGCCAGGTTGGATGGGGTTCTGAACAACCTGGTCAGTGGAAAGTCCTGCCCATGGCAGCGGGGTTGGAATGAGCTGATCTTTTTGGTCCCTTCCAACCCAGACCATTTAATGATTTTGTCATCTTTTGCTTGTGCTATAATCAGGTGGTGATGCCTCATGTCTTGTGGATTTTGCACTGGTTTTGCTTGGGATGAGTTAATTTTCTTCACCGTAGCTGGTATGAGGTTGTGGTTTGGATTTGTGCTGAAAACACTGTAGATAATGCAAGGATTTTTTCAGTTATTGCTGAGCAGTGCTTGCAATGAACCAAGGCCTTTTCTGCTCTTCACATGCCCCGCCACCAATTGGGCTTGGGGTGCACAAGGAGCTGGGAGGGGACACAGCCAGGACAGCAGACCCAAGGGATACCCTAAACCATATGATCCCATACTCAGCAACAACCCAGGGGGAAGGCTGGCAGTGAAGAACTGCAGCTCAGGGACTGGCTGAGCACTGGTCTCTCGATGGTGAGCAATTATTTTCATTTGCATCACTTGTCTTTTTTGGGTTTTAGTTCACTCTATGTTAATACCCTTTTCATTAATTTTTTTATCATTACTATAGTTATTTTAATTATTTAACTGTTCTTATGTCAACCCATGAGTTTTCTCACTTTTACCTTTACAATTCTCTTGCCATCCCATTGTGGGTGGGGACTGAGCAAGTGGCTGTTTTGGGGCTTAATTACTTGTGGTTAAACCAGAATACTACTGGTAAAACCACTTTGTGACTCAGCCATCCTGTGTCTCACCTTCTAGCCTTTTTGAAGGCTGAATCTCCTATATCACCAAATCTGTGAACCCAGTAGTTCAGCTGTTTCCTGTTTCTCTTGCTCCAAGTCTGAAAATCATATTTCCTTTTCTAAATTGAGTTTCAGTGTCACGGGATAGCGGTGGACTGTACGGACCATTGTTTTTAACCACAATATGATGCTATTTGCCTCATTTTTAAAGAGATTGAGCATTTCAGTCTCTGCTGAATACCAAGAATGGATGAGCTGATGACCCACTATTTGCATGGCTTCCAAATCTTATGTATCAGCAATATGGGATTTGACTTGGATCACATTTGACGTGCTCAGTTGGTTGGTGTTAATAATGCCAGGGTCATGGGTTCAATTGCCCCATGGGCCATTCACTTAAGACTTGGACTTGATTATCCTTGTGGGTCCCTTCCCCAGAATATTCTGTGATTCCTGAAGACAAATTTGAGTAAGCTGCAAAAATATGTGCAGGTTGTGATCCCATGACTGGACAGTGAAGTGAGGATCCTGTGTGCACATAACTATTATCCTAATAAGGAAAGAAAAAATGAAACAGTGAAACTAATTGTGTAAAAACAGCTGCAATACAAACAGGACTCTCTTAAGTGTGATTTTGTCAGGAACTGGAAAGGAAGTAATAGTTTCTATCATCTATGCTAAAAATTTCTGATCCGAGTAGTTTTCTAAGTCAGCTCATGAAAACCATTTCTGGTGTCTCAAGTATGATGTAAGCTGCAGCTTTGGAAACAGCACACTGTGCACATGGTATCTTGTCATTCCACAACAGTTTTCTGCAAGTATTTAGAGAAAAGCACTACAATAGTCAACAATCCAGGTTATCTCAGCCAAGTAAGAAAAACAAACACTAAAAATAAGTTCAGAACACAGATATTGCTCTTGAGATAATGTACCTGGCTTCAAAATTGGCTCACCTAGCCAGGTCTGGCAGTTCTAGCTCTTTAAAATCCAGTCTATACCAGTTTCAAAATCACTTCAGCTAAACTAGCTTTAAACTGTTTAAAAACTTCTGCTACTTAAGATGGGCAACAATTGCCATAACTCAGAATGAGATGAGGATGAGATGAGGAAAATTTGGCAAAATAAGCACAGAGCAGTTAAAAAGAAACATGTTATCTAGGGTAGGAGTAAAGGAGTCAACACAATTTTTAATCGCTAGAGCATAAAATGTCAAAGCAACAATCTTTTATTTTTTTGTTTCTGTATTCCTTTGAATAAAAAAATAAAGCTTTTGTTTAAAAAAATATCAACATGAGGCCTTAAGACCTTACATATTCTAATTTTAGCATGGAAAGTCTATTTTTACAACCATGTTAGAAATTCTGTATATAGGCCTGACTGACCTTGTAAGTGGAGTGGTGCGAGCAGCTAATCATGCAATATTGTAAGGCTCTGTAGAACAGCAAATGCTGATTTAGTTTGATTATTGGTACAAGAACTCCTGCTCACTGCCTGTGTAGACTCTGCATACTTTATGCTTGGAAATACAGTCCAGAACATACTCAAACTGTGAATATATAACCTGATTTTTCTTTTCATAAGGATAAAAATATATTACAATAGGTAATATTTTATATAGAATACAGTACTTATTTTTATTGTTGCATAAATGCAAAATATTTTTTTCAGAATAGCAAAGCATTATGGAATTTTTAATCTGCTGGAGAAAACACTATTTACTGTATGACCAGTTCTTTCAGCAAAGCTTTTGGAGTGGTATATACCAACTGGCTCTGCCAGCTTCATTTTGTGCTGATGTTTAACTTGGGCATTGCTGTAAAAAAAAAAAAAGCTATTTTTTCACTCATACTAGCCATTATTGAAAGAGGCAAGGAGAATCATGTTTCACCCCTGTGGCTGGGCTAGTGTTGGCAAAAACAATGATTTGCATCATATCATTGTCTTTGCTAGTTAAAATTCTTTAAAAATCATACCTGATGTAATGCAAGATTTTGACAAACATCAAAATGAAGCACTGCAGTTTACAACTTTCTAGCTTTGAGTGTGATATTTTTGTCATAAACATTACAGGCATTGGGCTGTTGAATGAATCTGGCTTTCATGTAGCTAAACAAAATGTTGCTTTTTATAAAATCAAATCATTGTAATTCGGGGTTCTAAATTCCTGCTCACTTTTAATAATAACAGCGTCACAGTATCCACTTCTACAAGAGTATTTAATACAAATGCCTGTGGTTTTCAATGTTACTAACATATTGTAACATCAGTAAAGTGACTTTCAATGACAAGGACTCTTGTGTGTATTTTGTTCTTCTGATTTGCTGTATTTAGCATTTTCTGTCTTAAAGATCTCTATAAAATAAAATGTTGCATGAAAGGGAAAAGACTAATAGAAGAATATAGATGGTATTCTTCCAATTCCAAGGTTGAATATTATTCAGTGACCTTCTCAAATCTTTGTCTTAGGGACCTACTGTTCTCAAAGCAAATCTAAAATTACTAGTCCTTAGTTTGCCTGTCTGAGGGCAACCTAGGAGAAACACCTGTTTGAAACTATGCCTGGTGGTTGGCTCAAAGGTCAAGAGCAATCACCCCATATAAGTATCCTGTGTCACATGAGTATCCATCCCAGGTATTCTGAGAATAATAATACCTGTTTCTCTAAAGCAAGTAACTTGCATATTCAGTCTGTCCACTGAATCTACTCTTAATGGGGAAGCAATTTTTGAAAGGGTTTCAAGTGGCTTTTTTTTTAGCTAGGACAGCAAACTCTGTACTAACTCCTTAGCATCTGCATGTATTAGCTTAGCTTCTCTGTAAACTTTAAAGATTACGTATCTCATCAGTCCCTGTGAATACACTTGATTTTTGAAATGTTGATGTAAAACAAAAAACTATTTTTTCTGGAGGAAGCCAGAATTTTCTCCTGGTTTTGGAATAATTTTTTTTTCCAGTTTTCTCTGGTTTATGTTTGCAAGACTACTGAAGAAAACCCTATTGGTTCACACTGTTTTCTTGCAGCATTTCACTGCCCAGTAACTGGCTGGTGCCAAAATACCAATTCAGCCTAGGGAAATAAACTGAGCAAGATGTGAGTTTTGGGTCCTTGGGTCTTGAGTGCTTTGGCCCACTTGAGTCAGCTGTCCTCACTGAATTCCTACCCAGCCTCTTGCCCACACTCAGCCTATTCACTGTGACTGCAGAGTGAGAAACTGAGAAGACCTGGACACTATGCAAGCACTGCCCAGCAACAGCTGAAACATTTCTGTGTTATTGCTGCTGATCAGTTACAAATCTGAACCTTTGGGCTGCTATAAAGAAAATTAATTCTATCCCAGCAAAGCCACTACAAGACCAGAAACCCAACTAAGCAGAAGTAAAGATGTGTGGGAAAAGAACATTTTGGTAAAGATCTCTTACTGCTCTTAGGGTAAAATTAAGTGTAAGGATGAGCACGGTATATATACAAAATACTCAAATCCCTACAGGAAGAACAGCCTTTTTTCACATGCTTACCAACCTTGTCAGCTGTCAAAAGTTTGAACTGCTGCAGAACTGATGTCAGCTACACTGACAAACCTTTGTGGATTTTGGTCTTTCCAGCAGAAATACTTCTAATGCATTCCATTAGAATACAAATGTATTCCATCTGTTTCCCAACTTTATGTGCAACAGTACAACATATAGAATATGAATCTATAATGCTGTCTTTGCCTTTGAAATTCATTATAAGGGCAGAAAGAGAACTAGCTTCTGTAATGAAATTACAAGCAATACCCAGAGGATTCTACATTTAAGCAGTAAGTACAAGTTGCTTCTTTAGGGAAGACGAGCCTGCTTTGAATTTACAGCCCAGAAACTAAAGTGTCAGATTTAATAGACACCTCCACAAAGCAGGGTGCAATACAGTGTCTCTGAGTGAGATTCCTGCTCTGAGGAGCTCGTTTGTCCAATGATATGTATTAAGGTGTGTCTATATATATGCACATATGTGTAGTTTTGTTTTCATTACTTAATGCAAAGGTTCCTCCCCAAAACTGCCCTAAACTACTTATTTAAGAAATATACTTCTTTTAACATTCTTCTGGCATTGTATTCACAAGCAGAAAAGCAACATATATCACTCCTCTGTGGTTGGCAGAAGTGACCAAAATTAACAAAAGTTTCATTAACTTATTTTATTGGAAAAAAGCTTGTACTACCTCTGTACAGTTGTGCTGTTCCCTCTTTCCATACAATGTCTATCCTTCCCATTTCTCAAAAATCCCTACAACAAAAGCAACAATAAAACCTCCACCAAACAAAAATCCCATTTTTGCCCCCTGAAGAGCCTCAGGCAAGTAAGCCTTGCCTGTCTGTATCTGTTTTCATTGGTAACTACTGCTGTGATCTGAAAGAGTAACATGGCAAGAATTTTTTCCAAGTGAGTTTTGGCCCTTTTGTGTTAGCTGGCATATTGATGCATGAAGGCCATTTGCTAGGGGTCCAAGTGGAGGACATAGAAACATTTATTTACATGTGACTGAAGTCTGTCTGTCTGTCTGCCTGTGAAGGGAGAGCTGATGCACGAACTGACACAGCACAGCTTTTATATGTTTCAAAGTGTTTTATGCAGTGACACAAACAAAGCAAGAATCTTACAAGAACAAAGCCCCTGGTACCAGGGCACAAGGCTAGGAGAGTCTTCTGCTACGTTTGCTGCATCCCTGCTGAGAAGAAGTTCTAGCAGGTAGTCTTACACTCAGTGCATGGAGTCACAGGCTTCACCTTCAAAAGAGCTGACAAAGTAAATAACCAGAACTTACGGATGTTTTAACAGACCAGTGCAAAATGACCATTCCAAAATCCCTTTTAGTTTGTACATCAGTCCTATGTTGTCAAAGACAAGAAAATATGTATCCTCTTAAGTCATACACGTTACTGTTCAAGTCAGAAAATGGTAAGTTGCATTCCAGAAACTGATTTTAGTGAATCATGGCGAAAAAGTAGACACATGCCTGAAAGTCTTACCATTTGCATGATCTGAGTTATACATAGTGAACTGCAAGTTTATGAAAATAAAAGCAGCTTTAATAATCACACATTGGAAGGTAAAGACAACAGTACATGAGTAGTTCATATTCATTATCAAGACTAAAAAATGTGTGAAAAGGGATGCCTTCATAAAATATGCAATTTCCAATATTGAGATACACAATCATTGGAGAACTTGGCAAAGCAAAACACATACTGGAATGTTAAATCATGATCATCCACAGCTTGCTTCCTTTTGATTAAGATGCTCATAAAACTGGAATGTTAAATCATGATCATCCACGGCTTGCTTCCTTTTGATTTAGATGCTCATAACACACTGTATGAACTGAAAAGAGAACAACCACTTCTTAGATGTATGACAGAGAACGAGTTTTTACTTTTTTCCTACAATACTCATTGTCACAACACTTTTCTGTAAAGAAATTCAGCCCACAAATAGTAAAGCTTTAAAATACATGTGAAAATAAGCAAATAGTTAATTAAAGCAAAGCATCTCCTTAATGATACCAAAGCACCAAAAATAAAAACTAGCACACATGGTTCTCCCCCTGCTCAAAAAAAATCCCCAAACCCAGGATGACTTGAATCTAGTGTTCTCTTTTTGCTGCACAGATGTGGCTAGGAAGCCAAGACCCAGAAGCCTGACTGAGTGTGATTCGTCCACCAGACCTCCACCAACCCTTTGAGGAAAAATGCCTACCAAGCTTTAAAACAGAAAATGGAAAGAGAAAAATCACAGAAAGTGATGCTAACAAGTGATGTAGCTTCTTTGATCTTCTTGAACCACACTGGTTAGAAGTTCTGAAAAAGGTATACAACATTTTATAGAACTCTGTAAAATACATGAAAGCTTTTTGAGACAATACTAAACATGCCCTAGAACTTCTGGGTTCTTGCTGCATGTGTAGGGAAGGCACAAACTCAAATCATTACTAATTGTCTTTAAGTTTTTCTTTTGTTTTACCCTGGAATTTTAATAGATTCCTTAAAATTTACTTACATCATCATAGTGGAAGTTCACGAAACCCTGCTGAGTTGTATCCCTTCTTCTAAAACATTCTGCAAAAATTCATTAAGAAAACAGAAACCAGGTAAGAAGAATTGCAAATAAACATTTTTTTAAAGTGTATAGTACTTTCCTAAAATTTCCCAAGTCACGCGAAGGAGAACATAATCAAGAATACTGCTATTCACTCCAAAACTAAATTTTTATATCATATACAACCCTTAATGTTCTGTTAATAAACTAAGTTTCCCAATTTTGATAACATTACCCTTCCAGTCTCTGGAATGAATCCTGCATTAGTATAAAGTCCTTTTTTTCATGGGAATTTAAAAAATCCTCGTCTGTAGACTACTGATAGAAACCTCTTTTGTAGTATGCCGAAGTTGAACTTGAGATAAGTGAACAAACAGGTTTTATTAAATAAAAATACATTATGGGGATGACAGCAACAAGGCCCCAATCCAGCATACCAGTGAGAGCTCGGAGTTTCACACAGCAGGCAATGTAATCATCAAATGCAATCTTCCCTTGAGTGCTGTATCGCTTTGTGATGGCAGTCACAGCCTGCGGGCTCAGTCGAAATCCTATTTGAAAATAATAAAGTCTTAGTTTGAAAAGCCAGGTAAGTTAATAGAATCCAACAAGTTTTCATTGGAAATATCATGTGTTAGTTACTGCAGGATGATAACTGGGAAATGGTGTGAGTCAGTGTCAGAAGCAAGAACATTTCACAACTTACCCATGGTCATCAAGGCTTTCTCCAGTTCCTGACGATCCACTGTGCCACTTCCATCACTGTCAAAACTTACAAAGTGTTGCTTCCAGCCATTGACCACAGCCCAGAGTTCTTTAAACTCATTAAATCCCAGTGTGCCAGACATATCCCTCTGATTTCAAAGCTAAGAAAAACATTTCTTAACTAAACAAAACCATCAATGAAATTTGACAAACAAAAAACCAACCAAACAAAAAAGGCATCTCTCTGTAGTTAAAACTTACTTGAAGGCAACTATTAATACAATTTTACTATTATTAATGTCTCTTGTAAAACACTAAAGCATCCCCCAGCACAGATGGAGGTAATACTACCCAAAACTTAAGGTCAGAGATCTGCTCTCCCCACTTCTTCCCAGTGAAACTTGCTAAAGCAATTTTCCCCTTGTGAATTCTACTTTAGTTGACACACTTCTCTTTAACCTGCTGGTATGTAATTGTATCCAATTAAATACATAGCTGAAATAAAAATAAATGCCAAAGAATAAACTGTTATATTAGTTCTCTTGTATTCTAAGTGGTTTGTTCGAGATGAGCTAAGAGCCCTTCCAGTTTAATTTCTGCTTTTTTCCTTTTAAGCAGCAAAACTTTCAATTTAAGTTTTGGCTAACAAACCTCCAAAGATTACAGCCTTACACAGAATATGTAAGTCTTCCACAGGTCCTACTGTTGAATGCCACATACCATTCCATTAGATACTCAAAGCTGATTCATTCATGAACAGGATTTAGGAGGACTTTGATTGTATTCAGGCTGTGTACAACAGATGCTTAAAATTCATTAGGAAGGATGAGAAATTGTAAAGGTGTCCTACTTGAAAAGCACAATAAGTGATTTGCACAATGCTTTATTCTGGGCCACCAGACCTGATTGTTCATTCACTTGATGGAGAAACAGCTCCCCAGGCTTAGAGGGATACCACTTGCTGTAAAATGACTGGTCACCAAGAGCCTCACTTATTTATTATTTCTTAATTTGTTAAAATTAGTGAGAATGGAGTTTTGTATCTTCCCAATCACAATGATCACAAGACTTAATAATTAAAGGCTGAATGGAAACTACAAAGCATTTCCCAAATGTTCTGGCACTCTCTCATCTTTGCTTACACAATGCAAAATGTTTACATTTCATACTAAAGGATACATCCAGCATTGAGATCATAAGTCTGCAAGTCTCTAAGTTGAAAGCTGTTAAAATCAGAAAAAGGAAAAATAAATTACGTTAAGAGCATATTCTTCAGTTTTATCTAAACATAAAATTTCAGATTTATTATAAATTTAAATTATATAAACTATTATGTAATTGGTTCCCCTGTATAGAGCCATACCATATTTTTCATCCAAGTAAGAGCCATTACTTGTTAGAAAAACTGACACCAGGTAATTTGGAGGCAATTCAAGTTATATTTAACATTAACTTGCTCTCATCTTAACCCACAATAGTTTTGGGCTTCAAAGTGGTCATTTATATTCCCCCCAACAGACACCACTCGAGCAAGCCAGTTGCACTCACAGAAGCTGTAAACTGAACAGGAGGTATCCCAGCAGAGGACTACTGCCACAGATTTTGGTCACTATCAAAGCTCAGTTCAAACCAAAGCAAAGCATCTTTTGAAGAACTGTCTGTCCATTACAAAAAATACACTTCAACTCCACAGCCCAGCAGAGTGGGGAACTAAGGAGGCTGAAAAGGCAAATCCTTGGCACACAGAACCGAATATAGAGAATTTACATGTCCAAGATATGGAAAGGAAACCCATTTGCCATGCAAAGAAAAAACCCAGCTCTGCAGAAGGCACAACCACACACGTTTTCTAGGGAAGAAGAATTAGTGTGCTTTAGATGTGCTTGTTTATTCAAATCATTAACTTACGTTTATATGATCCTGCAATCCCTGACTGGGTGAGACATCTCTGTAGCTCATCAGCATCTATTTGTCCATCCTTTCGATAACAGAAGATGTATCAGCTATTAATACCCTCTCCCAGGCTGCTTATTCCCAGTACCCACTCCCTTTCCAGTGGCATTCATTTAGTTATGCTTCTCAAGACATCCTCATAACTCACAAATTTAAAAATTCCTGCTTTTTAAAATATTAAGTTGCTAGTAGAACAAGCAAACGTAGAAAGCAAAGAACTTTGAAAGAAAAACAAAACAAACTCAGAAAAATACCTTTTCACATGGCTTGGAAAAAGCCTCACTTCCAACAAATCCTGCTCAGGGCCAAATAGAGAAAACAACTGCCAATTCATGGAAAGCAATGAGCTGCCAGAACTGGAGGTGGAATTCTAAGCTTTATTCCTCACATCCCCAACATGAAGTTTGGTTCACACAGAGTTTAATTTAATCTCATTCAGGAATGGAACGTTATGTCTGCAGACATAAAAAATGATGACACTTCTGCAAAGCATTAGAAGATGAAAAGCCAAGTCAGGGAGGTTTAAGTTGGCTATCAGGAAAAGGTTTTTTTGCCCAGGGAGTAGCTGAACATTGGAATGGGCTTCCCAGTGAAGTGATCACAGCACCAAGCCTGGCAGAGCTGAAGAAGTATTTGGACAACACCCTTGGGCCTTGGTTTGACTCTTGGAGTGTCTTTAGCAGGGCCAGGAGTTGGACTGAGTGATCCTTGTGGGTCCCTTCCAACTCAGCATATTCTATGATTCTGTTTGTTACAGCATTTTCCTTATCTTTTGAAAACTCTTTCTTTCAATAATAGAGATATTCTACTGAATGATATGGTGGAAGAGCACAGCATGGTAACTTTCAAAAATTAAATATAGTTGTTTAGAAGACAAATAGTATGTTAATAGTATGTTACCTATGTTAAATGATACCTGACAAGGTCTGAAAAAAAGGCAACAATGTTTTGATTCTGTGTAAAGTTAATGGCAGCTAAACCCAAATTTGCTTCCTATCTTCCATCGGTCTAACTATACAGATGTATTTAATACTTTAAACTCACAGAACAGGGGAAGGGAAGAGATTTGAAAAATAGCCATTACTATTAAGTAACTAATCTCTTCAAAGGCTTTGTACCTTCTGAAATAAAGATAGAAACTGCATAACTTTAAAATAGAGGAAGATAGAAAAGCATGACTGTAATCAAGATTAACATTACCAAATATATGCTTGTCTTTTTTGGGTTTTTTAGTAGAACATAAGCAGGTTAAACTAGACAATGCATATGAGCTTTGCAAACAGGCTAAAAAAAATATTATTACTTTCTATAAAGACAGCCTCAATTGAACAAAATATTTGAAACAATACTTTTGGCTTTCTTCTGTGAACAAAGAAAAATAATTCATCAAGTCAAAGACAAGATCCCTGCTCTAAACTACTTCAAAGAAAGCTCAGAGAAAACATCAAATATTATATAGCATAAAAACAACACAGCAGCCAACCATAACCAGAACATACTAATTCTACAGTAAGTATAGATGGATAACTGAGATGTGGCTTTTTACAGAGATGCATGGATGGCTATAAAAGCAACTGATAACTTAGCTGTTACATTTAACTGTCTCCTTACAGAGTTTTTGCTTCTGCACAGCCACTGGTACCAGAAACAGACACCTCGGATTCCAAGGATAACTTCGAAAGTTACTGAGTTCATTTTAGTAAGGAATGATTTCTACAAATAGAAAGCATTTCAGAGTATTAACTGAAGTATTCTTAAATGCTAACTTGATCATACCCATCAACCCACTGGGTAGTATTCAGCTTCCAGGTTCCATGCCTCACTCGAGAAAGCTGAGCATGGTCTATGTCTTGCTGAGATCCAGCTGCTGCCACCTCTTCTCCACAGGGCTGTATCCTGTTTGCTGCTCCCTCCCTCTCTCTTTACAATAGGAGCTCATTCATTAGTCCAGCATCAGTTACTGGCTCCACTGCTGACTCCTGGCACACATCCAGGAGGCCTCTGCACAGACACACCTCAGCTGGCAGGCAAACTGTCAGCACATTCAGCACCACTCAGCTCTGGGCTCCACCTGCTCAGAAAGCCTCACTACACAGAGGTCATTCAGTGTTCTCCTTTACTAAAAACACACAGCCTAAATATTTTTATAAGCAGTTAGAAGAAGTACGATACAGATTGCAAGATGCATTATTAATTCAAAATAGTAACAGAGAACAAAACTAATCCAAGTTATGGTGGGAATCTGAATATCAGCTAATTGCTGAATTTAAATTTTCATGTTGTGGTTGCATCTCTTAAGGATAGCAGACCCAAGAGCAGAATTTGAGATTTGCACACACCCTACAGGTGTGCAATAAATAGCTATAATATAGCAAACAGACAAGGAACTTCAGCTCAATAAACCTAACTTAATTGTTCCTAAACCCTGTAATACAGGTCAAAGAGCATTTGTTTCTAGCAACACATATATCATACAAAAACAGTATATGCCACAAAATTGCAGGAAAGAAATTAAAAATGCAGTGCAGAATGACAGTGAAGGAAAAAAAAAGACTTGTGAAAGCTTTCCTTTAGAAGAATAAACACTGTATGTTACCAGTAAACCCAGATGTTGGCACAACCCATGACTGCTTTTCCATTTGTGAGTCTATTAAGATCCTGTAATGACCTCTTTCCTGACAGCATTTCCTGCTCTTAGCCCACGCTTTCCACTCTTTTCTTTCTCCCAAACCTGGCAGCATTCACCAACCCAGAGCTGAGTCACAATCCAGTTACAAAACTTCATGCATCTATATATTCCCTGTATATACCTGTATAGGAAATACAGGCATACATGCCTACATTTGTGTATATATGTATGTATTTACACATACAATACAGAAACTAACAGCATTATTCAAATTGTATGGTCCCTGTATGTATACAGCTATAACATAGACCAATACAGCTGTACATGGCAAATAGGCTAAGTAAAACAATTATGGATTTTTTTTTTTTTACTAGAAACATCAGTTTTTCCTAACTGCAAATACTAGGCATTTCTCCTTCCAAAGGTAGAGAGTATTCCCTCGCAAGAAAAAAAAAATCCAAGAAGTAAATATCATAAGTTTAGTAAATTTTGTAAGTGAAGTAAGTAAATTTTGTAAGTTTACCTGCCCTCCTACTGCAGCAAAATAACCATACAAAGGATCCTGAGCTTGTCCAGGGAATGCTGGTCCTCCTGGAGCTCCTCCATACTTTGGAAATAAAAAAGAAAATTAATTTTAAATCAATGATTCAGTTAAGAATCTGTACTTATCAACTTACGTTTTTATGTACACACCATGCCAAAAAAAAAAAAATCAACCAAAAACGAAACTCCTCATTAAAAAAAATCCCCCAAACCAACTCTCAGTTTCAGTACTGATATACTAATGTAAGCAGATCAGTGTAAAACCTTGCACAGGAGTAATCGACTGATCTAGATACTGATTCTTAAGTGCAAATCACGGAATGACACCCTCAGCACTGACTTTCTCCCCGGCAGCAGTTGCGGGGAGGCGCCTCCTCCCTCCCTTCTGCCCCTTCTCCGCGCAGCCCCGAGCGGCGCCTGCGGCCCCTCCCTGTGGGAGCGGGGCAGAGGCCGGGCAGAGGCCGGGCAGCCCCCGCCTGACCCGGCTCCCGCCGCTCCCCCGGCCACATTCCCCGCGGGCCCGGCCCCGCTCACCCCGCCCTGGTAGAACCCTCCGGGTACCGGCTGTCCGGGATACGCCATCTTCGCCTGGCACCGGCTCCGGCGGTCCGGCTGCGCCCGGGAGCAACCACCCGGATACAGAGGGAGGGCGGCGACTTCCAGCCCCGGCCTTTCCCGGAGCCCGCGTCCCGCCGCCGCCCAGGCGGGGCAAGCGGCGATCTTCCGCCACCAGGGCAGCGGGCGGTGCCGGGCGGTGCCGTCGGGAGGTGAGGGGCCGCCCCCTCCGATCTCCTCCCCTCCTAGTTCCCCCTCCGGCGCTGTGGTACCGGCCCGTGGCCCCGCGGCGGCATTTCCTGGCGCAGCAGGGCGGGGCGGGGCGCGGCGCCGCCTGGGGCTGGCCCGCACCGCGGGGCGGGACGTGGGGCTGTCAGTGCCGGGGCGGGGAGCGCTGAGGGCGCTAGGGCAAGGGCTGCGGGCTCCGATCGCCGGCGGCTCCCGGCCAGCAGCTGTCAGATACCCGCGGGAAGCAGCGCCCGTGGACGGAACCGCTCCGCTGAGGAGGAGGCTGCGCCCCGGAGCCAGCGGACGTGGAGCCGGCCCTTGGCGCATCCCGAGAAAACGGTGTTGTGTGGCGTCTGTGACCTGCTAAGGTGTCAGGAAAGGTCGCGAGTTGTTCACCGATGAATCGGTTGATACCAGGTTATTTCAGAACCACCGACTCGTGATTTACCAAAAGACCGCCAAGCTCATAGACTCAGTTCCTGCATCTGTGTCGTGTATCCCAAACCGCATCCTTGCGTGTTCTCTGTTGGTACCGTTGCTTTTTCTTCAGAATCGGACCACCTGTCCCTGCTCCCAAAGACAGAGAATAAGCTGTATAATTTCTTTTGGGTCTGTAGGTCCATATTCTGGGGTAGTAGCTGGGGGAATGCCCGTGTCCCACTGGAGCGGGGGAGCCCTGTCGTGTTCAGTCGGGGGCGCTCCGGGTTTGGGGATTTTCTGGGAGAGCCTTGATCCAGCAGGCTCCGCCCGGCTGGCGGCGCTGCCCGGTGCAGCCCGGGGATTTCTCCCGCTGTTCACCCAATACCCCGGGGAGCAGCATCAGCCGGAGCGGCCACGGCTTGGTCTGAGCTGGCCTTGCGACTTTGCAAAGCACAGAACTCCATCCCTCTCCTGTGAGAGCTGTTTAATTCGGACGCAAGACGATGAAAAATCAGTTGCTTAAGTCTGTATGACTGAGACAAATCTCCTAATAGAGCCCTTGCAGAGCAAAGGGCCTGTTGTCAGAAATCTGGAAGCAAAAGCATTTTTTTCTGTTTATTGACATAATTTCGGAAGAACGTTATAAATTTGAGTATGACCTTAATTAATTAAAGTATGCTATTTCAAGTGAGTCACCCTTCTCAGCTTCTAAGTCATCCAGTAAACAGGACTGTCAGACATTATCTACGTGGCATATATTTTATTATTTCAGCACTAATTGCACCTTATAACTGCTAACGATTGCCAATGACATGAAAACAAAACTGGTGTTCTGTGTAATTTAATAACCAATAGAGTTTCCAAATGAGACAAATAATTATTTAATACCTTCCTCACACAGAAAGCAGCTGAGAAATGAAGTAGTGACCCTGTACAGTTTCTTGCCTTAAGAAACACCTATCTCACAAGGGTATTTAACTAAGTGTGTTGATATCTAGCTGTGTGGTGGTCAAATAGTTGTTTTGACCAGACTTAATCACGTGCAGTGCAGGTTATGGCAGGCTCTGTGCTGCACTTTGTTAGAGTACATATATTAATGTCTGAACAAAAAGCCCTCCTAATTAAAATAAGACCTAGGAACAGGGATAAAAATATTAAAGGCTGGAAAGATTGAAAATAAGTGGTAAAGAATGTAAGTGATAAGATTTGAAGAGTTATACATTGATAAACAAAATGTCAAGTGTTGCCAATAACTTGATAGGAATGAATTTTTGATTGCTTCAGTGAGAAAAAAACAGATATGATTTATACCAGTTGGTAGATAAAGACACTAAAGATACAGCTGTACAACTGTAGCTGTATAGAAATGTAAGATGTGTTTCATCAGCATAAATATCTGGACATCCTCCATTTTCAATACTTCTGCTGAGACTTGTGGCACTCAGCAAATCATAGAGTTTAGGCTGGAAATATCTCTTAGAACATTGAGACCACCTGTTAACCCAGCACTGCCAGGCCCACCACTAATCCATGTCCCTCAGTGCACACCTACAGGTCTTTTAATTCCCCCAGGGGTGGTGATTCAGCCACTCCTTGGGCAGCCTGTTCCAAAGCTCAACAATGCTTTCAATAAAGACATTTATCTAAATGTCCAAAAACCTCCCCTGGCACAACTTGTGTCCATTCCTCTTTTGTTCCTTGCAAGTAGAGACTGACTCCTACCTCCCTATGACCTTTTTTCAGGCAGTTGTAGAGAGTCACACTGTCCCCTTTCAGCCTCCTTTTCTCCAGGCTAATCACCCCTGCTCCCTCAGCTGCTCTTCATCAGACTTGTGTTCCAGACCCTTCATCAACTCGGTTGCCCTCCTCTGATCCTGCCCCACCACCTCAGTGTCCTTCTTGTAGTGAGGTGCCCAAATGCACTGCACTCAGTATTAGCATTTACAAGATTATTTATATTCGAACATATATGAGCAAAAGAGCTGGGAGACACTTGTAACCAAGGGATGTATTTGAAACGGATTGTTGGGTAGGCATTTTGTCTGCACCGGTGCATTTGCTTATTCCTTATCTGAGGAAAATGAAAGCTGCAAAGGAAAGCTGTTTCAGGAGATCATTGAGTATGCATCTGCCTTCTGAAGGGCTACTGAGCTGTGGTACCCTCTTAAGTTTCTATAAGTTCATCATATTGTAAACACACCAGTAAGAAATCTGTGTGGAATAAATAGTTTCTTATTTTGCAGATCTCAAAGGGTGTGTGATCCCTCTAGTGGGAAAATTGAAGTCAAGCAACACAGGATGCTAGTACTATTGCCTTTTTCTTTTTTTTTTTTTGAGATAGTTCACTATTTTTATAAGAAAAGGTCTAAGAAAAATAATTTTGTTTAGAAAGGGTAAATTATGTGCATAGTTTTCATTCCATAGCTTTTTCTGGATTCTTTGTTGTAGGATTTTAAGAAAATTCAGAATGGAGCTACAGTAATAGTGTAACTGCCTTAAACTCTGGTCACAAGTCACATTCATTATGTGTGCCATGCTTCCTCACAATGAACCAAAGCTAGCATAAACCCATGACAAGTCACAGACTTTCTATTTGCCTATCTGCTCTATTTCTGTTCCTTCTAGTCTGGGTACATTTAACATGAGCTCACAAATGATGTGGGAATGTGGTCACCCTGAACTGAAAGCCTGGAGCTGGCTCATGCATTCCCATCTGGTGTAGTGGCTGGGAGCTTGGTGCTGGTGTGCTGAGGTGTCACGCTTTCCTGACAACTACAATAAAGCTAGGGAGGAGAAAGGGAATTAAAGTGTAAAGTTCAATTTTCTTGAGGTGTTTACTTAGCACAGCTGAGGTGATAAAAATTTCAGAATAAGTAAAGAAAGGCCAAGAAACAATCTCCTCACCCTTTTAATTGCAATACTTGACAAGAGGCATAATTTTAAACAGTGGAAAAATACTTACAGTACAGACCTGATGTCTCTAATATAATGCCTGACTTGGTGCCAAAAGAAATGGTGCTTCTGTGTTCTGCTACTTTTTTATTGTCTTTGATGCCACCCTTTCATTTTTTATTTACTGCATATTACTTATGCTCAGTTCTGCAGCCAAGTATTTTGTACAGGATTTCCTTTAATAACCAAGTTTTGTGCTGGATTCATCCTATAATGTACTTGAAAGTATAGAGGGCAAGGGGAAGGCATTTCTGTCGCTTTAGAGATACAGAGAATATGGAGAATAAAATTTTCTATAGATTTTAGTCATCCAGTCTCAGCTACCTCAGTTTTTCTGCAACTTTATCTGTCTTTCAGGCTTTTCCCTCCCAGCTGCAACTTCTTTAATAGATGGTTCAGAGGTGACCAACTCCTTTACTCCACAACTTCTTTGTTTCATCTGTGTTCAGAGTGGTGGAAATGTTTCATCACTCCCTGGGCATCAGCAAGAGTATCACTGAAGGCCTAAAACAAGATAACCTTAATTGCGGATGGTGCAGCTAGTGAGGTTTTGATACTGAGATTTTTTGAAGCTAACACTCAGCTTTTATTCAATGCCGTACAATAACACAATCTACCACATCCATTTAATTACAAATAGAACAGTTTGTGTGTTCCCCAGGCATGAGTTCTTTACAGAACAAAAGCTGAAATGTACTTTTTCAGTAATGACAATAATTTCTTAGATCTGGTACGTTGCAGTCAGATGGCTCCCAAGATGGTCTTTAACTAAAGATATAATTACAAAATAAAGATATTTGATGATAACAGTGATACGTGCCTATGGCTTGAAAAAGACATTTACAATGCTTACTTTGCATATCACTTGTCGCTGATTTTTATTCCTTTACAATCAAAATACCATATTTCAAAACCTTCAATGCCAAGAGCTTGGATAATTTAAAACAAATTTGTTTGATGACAACCAAAGCAAGTCATGCAAGCTCTTTTAATTACTTTGTTGAATAACATGAGGTCAGTATTCAGGTCTCTGTTTTTTCTGGAGAGAAGCCAGGATATGAAAAGGAACTGTTTAGAAAGGATTGAAACACAGAACAAATTCAGCAATAAGGCATCTGATTCTTTCTGTACAACAGTTTTTGCAATCCTATGTGTCAGCAATCCTATGTCTCATATAAATCAGAATATTTATTACACTACTTTACCTTCTGAAAGTCTAGGATTCTGCTGTACCAGCTGGATGGTAAGGAAAGGCTTGTAAAAGTCCCAGGTGCAGATGGAAAGGAATTGCTGTGAAGCCTTATTGTTCTGAAGCAGTGCCGTGGGTATCCAGCTACGAAAGGGATATTCCTGACGATTTGGGCATTGTGCTCTGCAGCACCACCACCGGCGATAGGTGAGAAATGAGCTCATAGCTGGTGAGTTAGCGGAGGTTCAGGGTCAGTAACTTCTGGGCACAAAAACAGCATACAGAGCATAGAAATGATGTTTCAGGTGTCTGAATTCTATGATTGTCACCCATCAGGTGCCAGATGTCCATTAGGGCTCTCATTCCTGGCTCTAAAATCTGTTGAGAATCTAGGCAGATATTGTTTATTCTCTCCATAGTCTAGTGCTTGCACTGACTTGACCCCAGTGCAGTGCTACCAGAATTCATTTCCATTTGCTGATCTGTAACTTCCAGATGTAATGAGACTGGCCAAATTGCTGGGGAAATGTCTTGGGCTGGCTTGCATAGGACTCATGTAGTAGAAGGGACATGGAAATAAACAACTCCAGGGAAATTAAGTTTTCAAACTTACTTGTTTTTAAGTGCCCCACTACCAACTATGACACAATGGAGTTTTTAGGATTTGGGGAAATCCCGAGTTTCAGCATACTGGAAGTGAAAGGTGTGTCACACTCTGTGGAGAAAAGTCACTTTCCTAATCATGATGTCTCCTCTCGGTGCTTGTTTTGGTTAATGCTGTTGTAGCATGGAGTGTGTGTTGAAAATGCTTCAAATATTGCAACACATATCCTCAAGTGGCCAACATGAGATGTATTTTCAATTCCTGTCAGTCATACTTGAGTACACTCTGAAAGCAATACCAGTGAACACAAGATTTCATCCTCCACCTCTGGCTTTTGTAAATATTGTTTCCTCATCTCTATAGTCTGTGGCTGTTTTCTTTGTTCCTTGTATTAGCTTCTTTGCTCCTTTTGTTCAATTTCTTGAAACCTATTATCTCAGTTGGTAGAGCATGGTGCTAATAATGCCAGGGTCATGAATTCAATTCCTGTACAGGCCATTCATTTAAGAGTTGGAATTGATGGTCCTTGTGGGTCCCTTTCAACTCAGAATGTTCTGTGATCTGTGAGGTTTATGACTTGCTAAAAAGCAATAAGCCTATTGCTGTCCCAAAAAGAGCCCACTAGATGTCACACTGCTACTTCTGATTCAGGCACATTCGCTCTTCCTTGTTGGGTGTCTAACCTACACCTGTTTTTTACAATATCCAAATAGAAGTTCTACGAAAGACAGAAACACCTAGACGTAGACAGGCCTCTGGTACCAGCTGTGGAAGCAGCCCCTTGGGTCCCAGCCCTCATCTCTAGTAGGAGCCATAGTATTCCCAAGCCTAAAGAAATTATTTGTGCCAAAAGTCTCTTTTTAAATGCCTAACAGTGGTTTAGGAGTTTATATGTAGGTTTTTCTATTGGAAAAAATTTAACACATATTCATACATATATCTTTGGGAATCCATCCTGAAGATTATGGGTAATATTTAAATGCTTGAGTATGACAGTTCTAAATAACTAGATTGGTTGAGAAGTGTAATTTCTAAAATTAGCCACAAATCTGCCACTGAAAATATTCCACTTTGCCATATTTTATTTGAAGTGTATCACAGAGAACATTTCTTCTCTCTTTGTTGAGCATAGCAATCTTGTCCACCTAAAAAGAGTGAGCATGATGCACAAATGAGGTCATAATTTGTGAAGTCAAGTCAGAAATCATTAGCCAGTTATGCATAATAATGTATCAAAACGTAATAACATTTGATTTAGAACATGGTACCATGGCTGTTAGGAGAGCTGATGATGTAGTTTGTTCATACTTCATGTTTGCAGGATGTCTGGTACAGGTTTTTTGTTGTTGTTGTCATATCGATGCTTCTTTCTTGCTCAGTCCTTTTGCAGCTGGATTCTTTCATACATTGTTAATATGTACATTAGAGCTGATTATTCCTTATTCTTTCAGTGAAATGATTAGAATTTTCATGAAGAAAAGATTCTACATCACCTCTAAGAACATCCACACATGTTTATAAAATCGTGCACAGGACTTACGGAAAAACAAGGGGGTAAACAGGCCAGGCAGTCCTTCAGTTGTTGTATTCTGTGCTCCAAAATGTTTAGGGCTTTCCAGTTCACACTTATTTTTATATAATTGACCTGTTCCTGAAATCTTTGCAGATGCTAATAATCGCTTGGTGGTTTCCATTTGTGTTGTGCATGCTTGCTTAACGTGTTACAGCCAGGAATGAATTGGCCTTGAACTGTCTAAGAGCACTCCACAAGTTAACAGAAAAGCTTTCTGATTTCATTTGAAATTTATTTAAACAAAAGTTAGAACAGTTGGTTGGTGGCAGTAACCATGAAAACAAGGCTCTGAATTTTGGAGTTGCTCTCAAGAGTGGCAACCCAGTCAGTTTAAGCACAGTTATCTCCATACTCTTCTGGATTAGGGCTTCTATATAACTCTGAGGATGTTCCATCTTCTTCCCTTTCTGTGCTTATCCACAGGTTTTGTGTCTTTGTTCATTTGTGAGATGGTTTTCATCACCTTTTGTACTGGCTAATATCTAATAATGTCTTTCCAATAGTTTAGCTTAAGCACAATACCTCCACATCTAACACTTCAAAGCATTTGCAGACTTCCATACATGTATTTCAAATATGCACTTTAAAAAATTGGTCAGAACTACTGTTCTCATCATGTTTTGGCATGGAAGCTAACAAAACATTGAAGACTTGGAAAAAAGCCCTAAAAGACATGGTCTGAAAAAGCCACAGATATGCTCAGGGCAGAAGCACAGTTGTTTTGACTTGTAAAATGGTTTTATGATAGCTCATGACAGCCATTATCTTGGACTTAAGGGGCCCCAGTTATTCACTGGCAGTGGGCACACTGAATTATACTTGCAGAGTCCTGTTTTGCACAGGTATCAGACTTGTGAAGGTCTCTGCTGAAAACCTAGCTGGGATCAGAGGTCACAGGTATCTATCTTCATGCTTGTTGAAGTGGCCAGGCTTGTTTTATCTGAGCAGTAAATAAGTCTGCTTGCTCTGGAGGTTTGTGAGTGCAAGAAGAGAAGGGTGGAAAATAAATATGGATTAAGTGCTTTATTTTGTTTCCCTCATGGACTCTGTTAATAAAACCAGTCAGAAAAAATTATCTGCAAATATTGCCCTTTCCTCTCTGGAACATAATGTGGAGGCATGTTAAAGGGGTGTTATTATCCTGGCTGAAAGAGCTGGTTTTAAAAGTTGTCTTCACTCTAGATATACATTAGGTATAAGTATTTTTTACCAAAGAGAGGTGCTTGATTTTCTTCTGCTGCAGTAGTTAGAGCTGAGGGTGTCAGGAGTGGTCAGATGCTTGTACTTCTGTCTGCCTTTGAGCAGTACCTCTTTACCTCCTTGTGGGCAAGGCTGGTGCTTTTTTTTTCCTGTGAGTCTTTCCATGTATTTAGTTTGTAAAATCTTTAGGTAGTACTTGTATAATTTAATTAGCTACAGCATGAATATTCAGCAGAAGTAATCTTATTTAAGCCTTTGTTAAGTCCAAGGTTGGGATTTATGGCACATTCCCAGAGCACATTAGCACTGCACCTAGTTCTAGCACTGTCATCCTTTCTTAGTTTGCTCCTTCTGTTGTGTAGCAGATTGAATGGAATGAGTCTGTTTTATTACTACGTGTTTTCTAAAAACTTTGCAACCCTATTTAGGAAGTTGTTGCTATTGTATATTCTGCTAAATTTATTTTTACTGTTTTTCCTGGCACATCTCTGACAAAACAATGGTTGGGCAGATCACTGAAATTTCTCTCCAGATAGCTAAGGGGAAATTCCATGGCTCTTTATTTACACATACTCTGTGCTTGTGCTAGAGTGACCTACTTAAGAAAGTCTTCACTTACTTTTATCTCTCATAACTGTGTGGAGAAAGAAAGAGAAGATGAAAAATGATTGGTTTTTCAATTGTTTGTTCTCAGAAAATCTCAGAAAAATAAACAAAAGGCATGCAGCTGCTGGCATTCACACACTCCTTCCCCTGTTGAGAAGAATAATCAAGGATTTTGCAATACAGTATATATAACCTTCTGTCTTACATAGGCAGTTAACATTTAATCTAATGTTTTTGTCCCTATGCTAAACTCAGTGATTTAAGCTTGACTAAAGTACCCATGCTTGACATGGTGTTTGCAAGAATGAATCCACCCATACTAAAAATAGTCACCTGACCAATAAGGATTTTTTTCCCCACTGGTTTTGTCTCCAAGGCAAAACATCCAGAAGGTTTTTAATCTCATTTTAATCTCATTTTAACTCTAAGCTTTTTTGTTGTCTCCTTCTCATGTTGGGATAATGATATTTGATATTGGTGTTTTGTCTCTCAAATGGTTCTAATACTTCTCCTAACCCAAGCATTTACATCTTATTAGTCTTTATGTTCTTTTCTTCAGAAAGAGAAGTTGTAATTGAGCCATATATTTCCTTATGTGTGTTCTTTGAAAATAAGTGCAACAAAGCCAGATGTCAAATACCAAAACTTGGAAAGAAATGAACAAGTTTCTTCAGTCTCAGCCTCTGGGTAGAGTGATTTAAGTAGAATTTCACCTTTAAACCTAGCCAAAACTGCCTAAGTACACTTGTGGTTTTATCTAAAGCTTATGTGATACTCTCTGTAAGCTTCTCTCACACCTGGTGCTCTGTTAAGCAATCCCAGAGCTGCATATATTTGTATAGATTCAGTTTTTTTCTGCTGTCTCATGGAAGAGTCAAACTGCTTTTTCTCACCTTTCCAGTTACTGGATTATGACTTTTCATCAGTAGAATAGGTACCTGGGTACTTTTTATTGCATTCAACTCTTTTTTTTTTTTTTTTTTTAATGAATGCATTAAATTACTGTAATCTGTGGATGTAAGAAATTTTTCCACATTCTTACAACAACATCCTTACTCCAACATTTTTTGGTGTTAATGGAGATTGTTCCAGAGACTTCATTGTCCCTTTCACAGTGTGACACAGTATGCAGCCACTGCTCTCTGCAGCAGTGGAGTTCTCTTCTCTGTGCATCTGAAAATCACAAAACCATGACAGATCTTTCTCCTGCCCTCTTTTTCCTAGCCCCGTAGCATTTTTGAACAAGGTTCATAATCCTTTCGAGTAGGCCCTCTGTGAATGGTTTTCAGCTGGTGCTTTCCAGGCTACATCTCCTTGGGCTGGAAGTGTGACAAGTCTTTGTTCCTCTACGATCATCTTCTAGAGAGCTGGGATCAATGGGGTTGTGGCTGAAAATGTGCCATCCATGGAATCACTTCCATCTGTTTCTGTCCTCATTGTGGATTTCCAGGGTGCTATTACTTCAGCAGTGATTTTATGTCTGTGAGACTTGTTATGTGTAATGGTGGGTCTGCAACTAATTCCTGAGACCCTCCCTAGGAACCTGCTTGTGTGGTAGTTGTTCTACGTGTGAATTTAACAGAGTAGGCTACAAAAACTGTAAACCTGCAGGTAATATCCTTGCTGTTTTCACACTATTATTAACAAATATTTATTAGGATCTGAGAATTTTTTTTTGTGAAATTAAGTTTGAGATTACCCACATCCACGGTTAATTTTTTTTTCTTTAGTAGGTTAAAAAAATTGGAAATTCAATGAATCTTTCACTTTCATCACCATGAAGTTTCAGTGTGTGTTTGAATTTCCACATATACAGTAGGAGCACTAGAATTTATATTTCTCCATATATATATATATATATATATATATATATGTATAAATCACACTTTTCTTCTTACATCTGGGCTTCTTCTCTGGAGTAATATATGTGGTCTATATATAGCCACCATATAGATAAATCTTGGAAATCATAAATTATGTGTGCTGAATAGTACAGTTTAAAAAAATCCAGGCTATGTATTGAAGTGAGGGTAATCAGCTGTCAAAATAATTTGCCAGAAGTTGTGGTGAGCTCTCTAACGTTTAAATCAAGTTCAGCAGTTCCTTCGGAATATCTTTAATGCAGCCTGTTTTAATGGATTACCTGCCAGCAATAACAAATGGTAGCTAGGATAAAACTACATGTTGTCAGGAAGCTTAAACTTTACAGCGATCTGTATTACAGTTGGAAAATTTGTAGTGGGTCTGTGAACCAAAAAATATGACAACTCCTGATAATTCAGAAAGGAATTAATTTAGGCAGTGTCTACAGCATGTGTTCTGCAGGAAGAGAGAATAGCTAATCACAAGGTTGCCTTCTGGCTTTCTAATCTGTAAAGCTCCTCGTAATTAGGGAACTATCCTTAGCTTCAGGAAATCCAATTCCTCTCCTTGCCTCTGACTTCCTGCATGATGTTGTATGAGTCACTGGCACAGGGATCATTAAAGAAACTTGGGATGTGTCTGTGAAGACAGCAAGTGTGAATCTAAGTGTCAGCTTCTTTGTAAAAGACAGGGAAGACAGCTTTGCCAGGAAACATGGGTTTTTGAAGAAGAGATGCTAGAAGTTATTCAGTAGTATTCAGTGATACTTGGGTATTTGGTATTGTTCCAAGTTAGGCCCTTTATCCTTCCCAGACTTCTGTAACTGGACAGAAGGCATCCCTCAGGCAAGATTTGGTATCTTAAATTCTTGGGTTTATTTATCTCAACAACGCTCAGCAGGCTTGCCAGTAAGAACAGACTGGAGTTTCTGAAGTGTGACTTGAGGTTTAACCTTTAGACCAATCCGATTAAAGATGGGATTTTGTTTCCAGTTTTTACTTACGGGATTGGAAAACAGAAGCTACTAGAAAAACAAACTATAATCCTGTATGAATTTAACATAATTCCCTGCAGTTACTTCTGCACCCATTGCCTCTGATTGCCTGGGCTGGTTCTAAATGACAGCAACACTGCATCTGTCCTGTTGCACTGCTCCCAGAGCTCTGCTTCATCACTGGACAGGTGGGGAGGGGAAAGGACTGCCCTTCCAGTCACCTCTTCAGGTCCTCCTCACCCTGCCCACCTCTCTAGTCTTCTTCACCAAGTACTGTAGGAATTCTTTCAGTTCCAGTTTTCATGCTGTGTGAATGATTTATTCTTTCTTCAGTGAGATTCTGTGTTTGATTTTGCTTCTTTAACTATAAAATGAAGACAGTGGTGTCTTGCATTGAAACAGAGCAGTGTGTTGAGCAATCTGCCCTCAGCCTGTACTGTTGGGCTATGGCATCTTTTCTGGTTTTTTACCCCAAGGAAAGAGTTATTCCAACTACATTTAATAATAAGACATGCAAGCCCTGTGCTTGATGCACAGCTGGATTTGCTACTTCTGCTGCTCAGCCATGAGCGGTATGGTGTGGCAGCTATCTTTTGAATGGTTGTTGTAAAGTATGAGAAAAGGTGCATATTTGTACCTGTTTGGACTGGGGAAGAAGGCTATGGTGGGATTCTAAAGCATAGTTTGAACTCCAGGGCAGCCAAGATCAAATTCTTCATTTAATTGTTTACAAAGTACTGAAGTAATTGTCAATTTGATTTATAATTGCAATCAAAAATGTGTGATGTTTTCTGCCATGGAGCCAGTAGGAAAGAAGAAAACCAGCCTTTTCTTCCTCCTCTTTCTTTCCTTCTCTCTCTCTCATTCACTCTAATAGCTTTTTAATTTTTTTCCATATACTTTTCTCCAGTATTTCCAGTTTCCTTAAAAATACCTCCCCCCTTTGATGCCAACACTCTGTCATAGATAATGTGCCCTAAACATGTTTTTTTTGGGATATTCTGGTTTGGTCTAGTTGTGTTCAACCACTTGTGTCCTGTAATGGTTATAACTTACATTATTTTCAATTTTCATGTATATATTTTCTGAAGGCTCTAAAAGAGAGGTTTATAAAGACAACATTTTCCCATCTTCCATAAAACTGGAGCAAAAATTTAATGGATAGCTAGGAAACCAGAAAAGGCCTCTGTACTTTTACTACGACTTGCTGCTATCTTGAGTCTACTGACTGCAGTTAAGCTATTCCTAGTTTAAATCTGAGCACGTGTAGAGAGAAGCACAGTGAAGGGATTGAATCTCAAAAAATAAGCAAATCTGGATGTGGAAGCAAAAAAGAGACAGGAATAGAGGATGTTTATGAAGACATGAGCAAAATTTATCACTTCTGGCTTGCAGCATTTGGAGATAAGCTAGCTACGTTAGCTAAGTTTCATGCAGTTCTCTGAGGTCTGTGCATGTGCTGTAAAGATTCTGTAGTGTATTTTTCTTGTAGCACAGCGGTAGCTTATAAGAAAGGAGAATGTAGGGGTCTAGTCTTGTCAGAGCTAGTATTTATGTCAGTTCTGGGTACCCAGAGTCAAGAATGTTAAGGCAATGTGCAAGAATAAGAGATGTGTAGTCTTCCACAGGGATAGATAAAAATTATATCTTGAGGAATGTCAGCTTCCTCAAGGGAGAAAATAATTCATGTTACTCAGGAATTAGTTATACAAACGGAGATCCACAACAAAAATCTGTATAATGCAGATGGAAAAATAGTCTCTGTAGGAGACAAAAGCTTCCAAATTGTGTAGGAGAGAGACCATATTAAGGCTATTATTGGTACACTGAATGCTTATTAAATATGCTAATCATAATAAGGACGAACAGGCAAACATGGGCTACATAGCCACTGTGAGTGTTCACAATATTCACTAGCTCTTGATTTGGGTCAGTGAATCCAACATGCTCAACAGCATTTGAAACAAAAGATGCTCTTGCAAAATCTTGTGTCCGGTAGGAGTGAAGCTGCAGAAGCCTGACATACAGGAATAAAGGGGCTCTTTTAGAGTGGGTCACAAAGTATCATGTCTTGGAGTGAAAGGTGACTTTTAGACAAAGAAGCCTAACAGAAGGCTGTGCTGCAGAGCAA